>NC_142640.1:16166875-17398750 GCF_053813885.1 Theobroma cacao
ATGGACCAATGGAATGGTGACATGTGTCAAAATCTCATCCATTTATTATTTAGCTTAAAAATCAGCACAAAATCAGCCCATTTCTCTTCATATGGCCAGCCATAGCAAGAACAAAGGAAGAAAAGAAGAACAAAAACCTTAGGTGGAAAAATTCAAGGGAAAAGTGTGAAAATTCAAGTAATCAAGCAATCAAAGGTAAAATTTCTTGATTTTGACTTGTGATCTACCTTTCCCATGCATTATTTTGCATTTTTCATGGTTGAATCACAATATATCATGAAGGATTCATGGCTGACCGAATTTAGAGAGAGAAGATTTGATGATTTATTTGGTTAGATTTTGAGATATTTTAGTGTTTATAGTTGATTTATCATGTTTGGAAGGAAAACAAGAAAAATCACATTTTCTTCATGGATTCTTCATTGGTCGAATTTTCCATGTAAAGTGTGGATGATGATTTTGATTTTATTTCAAGTGAATTGGTTAGGAAATGATGAATTATGATGAGAAAATCAAGTAGGAAAAATCATAGTATTGATGCACCCACCATGGCCAAATTTTCCAAGAGAAAATGTGAAGATGATTTTGCTAGATTTATGCTATTTGACTTGTGTTTGATGATTTGGAGTATTGGGAGAAAAAGGGAATTACTTGGAGTTAAATTGGACATATTGGCCAATTAATCGAGTGATAGATCAAATTAGGCCAATACCGTTTTATTTAGGTACACAATTGAATTTTTGTAGAACATCATGTTTAGACGATAATCCGAACAATTTGCATTCCATTTCATGCATTAGTAAAGAGCCTGAAATAGATTTATAATGGTATGACACAGTATATTGAATTATGTGTCGTGTATTGTATATTGGTGGTGAGCCCTCTAACAAGGGTAAATATGTTGTATCAGAGGATTGAGAATAGGAGTATTTCAAACTCCTGATACTGTAAGTAACCTTACTATCGTCTTAATTATCTAAAGTGATTTTTATCCGATTTTGTGATTTTATGGAAAATGAGTTTAAATGGCAAATCTTTATGTTTTGTAACTAAAATGTGATTTAAATGAAATGATTTTATAAAATTGTCTTGAAATTGAATGATGGTTTTGGAAAATGGAGTAATTGGAGACTAATTGTTGTGTTATAAATCATGGTTTGAATTGTATGGCTTATGATAATATTGGCATGAATGGTTGATTTGGTAAATGTGTTGAAAATGTATGAACTGTTAATTTACCTTAAGAGGCTGTAAAATAAAATGATTGTCATGTCATGCTATCGTAAATTTTATTAAATTGGTAGGTTATAAATTAGTCACTGTAGTGGACGGGTTCCGTGGACCAGCCTATTAGAGGGGCACGGTAATCCTGTTATATTCATACCTCAGTATGAGAGGCGCGATTGGATAACTCATGAGGTTAACACTTTAGAGTTCACTTCACGCCAAACCACCACGTGAGGGTGAACTCAGCCAACGCTAAGGAACGGCTATGTTTTCAAAATAAAAACATGATTTATGCGTACATAACTTTTTAACAGCCTTGGCGGACTTGGTTGGGATAGCCCTCGATCAAGGTATCCCTAATAACTGAGTATGAAAATGATTTTGGCACAAGCCAAAGTTTTAAGAAATTAATAAGCCATGTTAATTACTCGATTTATATGAATTGTTTTATTTGGTTGAAATGAGTTGAAAGGTGATGAATTACAGTATATTAAACTATTTTATCTGTCTCCATTTACTCAGTTTTAGATATTTTATATGGTATTTGTTTACTCACTGGGATTATATAATCTCACCACCCTCCTTTCCACCCATTTCAGACTCAGGATAGTCGGTAGATAGCTCATTTCGTTGAGGGCTACAGTTGGATTTGCATCCTCCAAACTGTAAGTTCACGGTCTTTCTTACTTTTAGTTATTCGGGGGTCCACTGGTTATTGTAAATTAAATTAAATACTCTGGCTTATTGTATTACAGTATGTATGAATTTATTTTACTTTTATGTTGCAAAAAATTATTCACGTATAACTCTAAAAATATTATTTTATAAAAAAATAGAATATTTTATTGAATATTTCTTTTATTTTTTTTATTATATCCAAATAATCATAATTTCATTTTAAATGAAGGTTCTAGATGTTTAAACTTATTTTTTGATTATGAATTATGTGTTTTGTACTCGCATACTACATTTTTAGCAGATTTCGAGATTTTTGAAAAAAAATGATCAAAATGCCCCTGTGAGAAAAAAATTATTTTTCTATTGTTTTGATTTGGAAATAGTTTATAATCTCTCAAAACATAATTTTAGTGACTAATATTCACAGGGGAAGCGAGAAAAACTAATGTCAAGCCTTGCGAGGTTTCGATTAATATTTTGGGTAATGAATGTCTATTAGGACGTCGTAGCGGTTGTCACGGGCTCGATGGGAGTTTCGGGTCCTGACATTGTTCTTAGTCTGCCTTGGTTTTTATTGCTACAATTTACTTGAAGTAAATTAATTTCATTGCTGAAAACTTATTTCAAGAAAACCAACTCCTTTGTTTTCAAATTAAGTGGTGAAACTTGTTTCAAAGAAATTTAATTTTTACTAAGTTTACAAAGATTTTCAAAAGCCTAATTCATCCCCCTATTGGTTTGTTCATATTGAGCTTACTACATTAACAAAGTCTATTATGTTGTGGACATTATTGTATAATAAAAGTTCAAACCAAATGGGAGAATGTTGGGATTTTAAAATTCAAATATCCCATATCTTAAATGGTCCTAACTTTTAGAGTCCACAAAATTAATGCACTACAAGAAAACAGCTCATTATTGACGAAAAAAATTTCGTTGGAAATTTTCGTTGGAAATTTCTAACGGATTTCCAACAGAATTTTATCAAAAATTTGAACAAATTTTTTCGACAAATTTCCAACGGAAATCCATTGAAAATTTTTTTTTGACCAAAAAAATTTCAACCAGCACCTTTTTCCGACGAAATTTCCAACGGAAAATTTTTCATTAAAAAGTTTAAGGATGAAAAAAATTTTGAAACCTGGTAAAATTTCTAGCTGACTTTTCCGTTGAAAAAAGTTATTTCCAACGAAAATTTTTCAACAGAAGATTCCGTTGGAAAATTCCGTTGGTAATAGTATTATTTTAATTTCTTTTCTTAGAATATTTTATACTTTTTATAAATTTTGTTAATATTTTATAAAAAATATTTATTAATAAAAGTAAATATAAACATATTGAAGTTTATAATATTTAAAAGTTTAAGTATGTTTTCCTTTAATTAATTTTGTATATTTTTTTAAACTTTATTGAATCATACATTATAAATTAATAATACCAAATTCATTAATCTTCTAACATTAAAAAATTTATAAAAAAGAACAAAATAAATTTGTTAATTTTATAAAAATACATGATAAGATATAATAATCAATTAAACAAAAAATAATAATACTTTATGTTCGTTTTAATTGTAACTAGTTAAATATATAAAATAATTAAGAATATAGATTTATAATAAACTTATTAATATAATATATTTAAAATATACTAATTTATTATATCTATATATACAAATTAGACTCAGAGCTATAGAATATATATATATATATATATATATATTCTTAAACCTGCATTATTCACAAAAAAAATCTATAAATATAACCTATTGTATTAATTAATATGAAAGTACTAGTTATATTTTGTAATTGATATAACTTTATAATTTAATATATATATATATATATATATATATATATATGTATGTATATGAGATATTAAAATATCGTACATATATATTAATATGTTTTATATGTAAGCATATAGTAAATTTCATTATTATTTGTAAAACCCGACCCTATAAATACATGTCATGACATACATGCATTGAGTAGCATGTTATTATGCTAGAAAAGCACCTAAGAATAGACGAAACCTGATATTGTACTTAACGGTACACTTAAATTAATTTAACCTCGAACTAGTTCAAATAGGAATTTTAGGATGAAATTTAATATTTTATAGTCCAAGAATGACTAAAAATGATTGTTCGGAGTTCGAGGGTTCATTTGGGGTAAAATTAGAAATTTTGATATTCGAGGGCAAATTCGTCATTTTGCCTCCTAAGATAATAATTTGATCATGGAGTGAAATTTTTGATCAAGATTAACTATTTGGAGTATAATTTAATGATAGGAAGTGAAAAAGTTTAATTCTGGTGATTTTTGGAGTGTAGGGGCAAAATTGTAATTTTGCCACCCACGGACAAAATTTGAGATTTTGAGAGAATTTAGATCAAATTTGACAAATTGGAGAATGGTATGAGTATAAGGGATGAAAAATATGTCTATGGGCAATTTTTCAATTTTTGGGGTAAAAATGTAATTTTTGACTTTTACGAGGGTAAAAGTGTAAATTTCAAAAATTACTCCACCGAGACTTTGGACGAGTCTGAGAATTTTATCTAAGCTATGAATATATGAGACAAGTGTATGGTGAAAATTTGAAAACAAATGGATGAAATTTTAAAAATGGGCCAATGGGAAAGTGACATGTGACATTTTTTAATGATATAATATTATTTTAATGAAAAATCAGCCCATTTAAACCCAAATTTTAAGTGCTGGCCGGCCATAAGGAAGAACAAGAGAGGAAATAGAGAGGAAAGGAAGAAAAAAAGAAAAACCAAAGAGAAACAAGAAAATTCAAAGAGAAATTCGCGATTTTCGACCGTTTACGCGTCTAACAGTAAGATTTTTCGATTTTAGCTTGATTTCTACCTTTCCTATGCCTTTATTTCCATTTAGCATGCTTGAGGAGAGAGATCAAAAAGTGATATCAAGGGCTGGACGAAATTCTAGGGGAGAGAAATTGAAATTTTTAGGTTTTGATTTTTAGTTAAATTGATAGTTTTAGTTAGTTAAATGTGTTTAGAAATTAAATTGGGCAAGAAATCATTAAATTTTCACAATACCCACTCTGGGCTGGATGCTCAATGCTGTACAATGATGATGAATTGATTTTATTCTAAGGAAAATGAAGAGAAAATGATGAAAAACGATTAAACGTGATAGAAAAATAAAATAGAAAATTAACCGAGTTAATGTCCCATTTTTGGCCGAATTTTCCAAGGAAGGGAGTGAGCTGATTTTGTTGTTTTTAGAAGGTTATTGGCTGATATTTAATGGTTAAAAATGTTGGAGAGAGAATGGGATGATTTAGAGCTAAAATGGAGCGCGTTAGCAATTTATCGGGCAAAGTGCCAAAAATAGGTTAATACCGTATTTAAGCCGGTTTAGGCTATTGCATTTCATACCATGCATTAGTATAGGATTTAAGTTAATTATATAGTGATTTAGCATCAATGTGATGAATTGTGTAAATTTTTGTAATGTGTCTGGGAGGAGAACCTTCCGGAAAAGGCAAAGAAGTCGTACCCGACGAGTAGTGATCGGGGCGCTTAGAAAGCTTTTAGTTTGTACAAACGGTGAGTAAACTTATTATTATTGTAAATTATCTAGAGTTTATTTTTAAATGCCCTTTATGTATTTTATGAAATGAGAACGGGATTTTTGATGTTTTAGGAATAAATGTGATAAATAAAAATATATTGTATTGATTATGAAATTGAGTAATTGGAGGCTGCAAACTGACTTGAAAAATATATATTTTCCTAGGAATGGCTTATGAGAAATGAGTATATGTGGCTATATTTTGTGAGTGCATTTGGGAAATTTATGTAAGTTGATTTTACTATGCAGGCTGGATAAATAAATAAAAGCCACGTTATACTGTCAAAATTTTATTAAAATTGGTGGGTTAGTCACTGCAGTGACGGGTTTCCGTGGACTGCCTATTAGAGGGGCACGGTAAACCCAGTTATATAGTTACTCCGATTGTAGAGGCGATGAGGGTAACTCCTAGGGTAGTATTAGAGCTCACTTCACGTCGAACCCCCACGTGAATGTGTAACTCGGCCAACGCCAAGGAACGGCTGATTTTTAAAAATAAAAATGTGTTTCACGTGTAAATATTTTAACACCCTTGGCGGACTCGGTTAGATGCCTCGGCCAAGGTATCCCCGAGGATTAGTTTTGGCTTGAGCCTTGTTTTAATAAAAGACATAAGCCTTAACAATTGTTTTGGTAAATTACAAATATTTTATGGTTTAAGAAATAAATTGAAAACATTATGAAATGGGTTGAAATTTGTTATTTAAACTTACCTCCATTTTACTCGCCTTTAGATATTTATGATAATGTCTGTTTACTCATTGGGATTGCAAAATCTCACCCAACTCCTTTCCAACCATTTCAGGTTCAGTATAGACTGTAGATAGCTGATCTCATCGAGGACTACCATTGGATCTGCATTTTCCAAACCGTAGGTTCACAGTCCTCATTACTTTTGTTTATTCGGGGGCCCTCTTGTTATTGTAAATTAAATTAAATATTTTGGCTTACTGTATTTCAGTATGTATAAATTTATTTAGCTTTTACGCTATAAAAATTATTCACGTATAACTCTATAAATATTGTTTTATAAGAAAATAGAATATTTTCCTTAATATTTCTTTTATTTTCTTATTATATTCAAATAACCGTAATTTCATTTTAAATGAAGATTTTAGACTTTTAAACTCATTTTGAATATGAATTATGTGTTTTGTACTTGTATATTACGTTTTAGCCAGTTTCGAAATTTTTGAGAAAAAAATGACCAAAATACCCCTATGTGGCGAAAATTTTATTTTGATTGTTTTTGATCTAAAATAGTGTATATTCTCTAAAAACTATATATTTAACAATGATTGCTCACAGGAAAGGAAAGAAACTAATATGTAAGCCTTGCGGGGTTCCGGTTGGCATTCCGGATAATGAGTGTCAATCAGGGACGTTGCGGCGATTGTCATGAGCCTAAGGGAGGTTCCGGGTCATGACAATATTATTACAGTTATTAATTTTATTATTTATTATCATACTTTTTATAAAATTATATTGAGAATTAATCATGCAAATTTTGTAATATATACCAAAGTATAACATATAATCTGTTTCATAAATATATGTACATAATAAATTTAGTAATATAACATTATGTTTTATATTGAGCAATATTAAAAAAATTAATTTATTAATAAAATTTAAAATATTCAAATTTGTGTTAGGGTAAAGACTTCAACCTTTGACCACATGTTAAATGAATTGAATGGTTTAGTCTACCATATCTAAAGATCAAATGGATCAAATGTTTTTAAAAAATCGATCAAATATAAAGAAAAATCAAACTGATCAAACATAGAATTGATTTGATCTGTTTGATTTTGGACCAATAAATCAAAATGTTATCAATTTTTTTACAAATTATAATATTAAAACTTTTAAACTTTATCCATAATTATAAAATATATATACAAATTAAGTATAAATTAAATATATATAATATTACTTTATTACATATATGAAATTCAGGACATAACTTGTCAAGCCCATGAATTTCATCTATTATCATTTTTATACTTTGGATAATTAAGGTATTATATGTGGTGGTAAGAAAATGCTTAATAGTTAAGTTTTAACCATGAACCAATCACACGTCGACACGTGTCAAGCTTTAATTCTTTTATAATTTTATTTATGAACCAGCATAAACCTTTCCCAATTCACTCTTTCATGTCGTGTAAGCCAAAGAAAAAGGGAGAAAGAATAGAAACAAACCTTGAGGAAGAAAATTCAAGAGGAATTCATCGGTTACCGAAAAATGACGCGATCTGAGGTAAGATTTCACGATTTTGGCCTAGGATTTACCTTTCCCATGCTTTTTTTTTCATTTTCTATGGTGGAAACCCAAATTTTTGTGAAGGAAGTCATGTTGGGTGAATCAAGGGCGGGAGGTTTTGATGATGGTTTTTGTTAGATTTCATGCTATCTAGGTGTTTTTAGTTGTTTCGTGATATTCGGTATGAAAAACAAGCAAGAAAACCACATGTCCTTCACCAAACCCTCCTTGGCCGAATTTAATAAGGGATATATTGATGATGAATTGGATGTTTTGGCTAATTAAATAATGTATAGTTTGAGTTAGGTCAAATACCATTTCAGTCTGATAACAATTGAACCTACGTAGAATACCATCTTTAAGTGATTATTCAAACATTTCTCATTCAATTTCATGCATTCATATAGAGCCTGAAATAGTTCTATAATAGTTTGGTATAAATATATTGAATTACTTGTTGTGTATTATGTATAGGTGGTGAGCCCTCTGGTAAGGGTAAAGATATCGTGTCCGAGGACCAGGAGTAGGAATACTCCCGTTATAGTGAGTGAACAGAGTATAATCTTAATTATCTAAAGTAGTTTATACTCGTTTCTATGATTTTAAAGAATAATGAACTTAAGCTGTAAATTATTATGTTTTAAAATTGAAGTGTTGGTTAAATGAAATAAGGCTCATAAATTATTTTGAAATTGAATGCTGGTTTTGGAAATTGAGTAAGTGGAGACTATATACATGTATTATATATATATATATATATATATATATATATATATATATATTGGCTATTGTTCGTTATGCCGACTCTGTTTTGTAATGAATGTTTCGGCATAACGGGATTTGAAATTGATATATGGTTTGAATTGGTGGCTTATGACAATGTGATGGCATGAATGGTTGGATTTGTGTTTATGTGGAATATATGAACTGTTTTGTTTTACCTTGACCAGCTGGGTAATATCATATTAGCCATGTCATACTGCCGAAATTTTTATTGATTTGGTGGGGTAATTGATTAGCTTACTGCAGTGGGCGGGTTTTCGTGAACCAACCTATTAAAGGGGCACAGTAAACCCCGTTATATTTTACCTTAATATGAGAGGCGCAGAGGGTATCTCCTAAGGTAGTTTAGAGCTCACTTCACGCTGAACCACCACGTGAGGGTGAAACTCAATCAACGTCAAAGAACAACTATGTTTTTAACGTAAAAACATGTTTTATGTGTATATGTCGTTTTAACAGCCTTGGCGGACTCGATTGGATGCCCTGCGTAAGGGGTCACCGAGTACAAGTTTTGGCACGATCCAAGTTTTTAAGAGAGTCATAAACCTTGTTGATTTTTTTTATGAAATGTAACTGTTTTATATGGGTTGAAATGAGTTTTAATGTTATGAATCATATTATGATGAAATGTTTTAATTGTCTCTATTTACTTGGCTTTAGATGTTATAAATGATCTTTGCTTACTCACTGGGTTTATAAAAGCTCACCACCCTTCTTTCACCCATTTCAAGCTCAAGGCAGTCTGTAAACCGTCGATTTTGTCAAGGGTTTGCTTTTGGATTCGCACCCTTAGAAATCGTGGGTTTACAGTCGTGTTTATTTTTGTTATTTTGGGGCTCACATGTCATTGTAGAATATTTTTGTATACCTTGGCGTAGTGTGCTATTATATATATGAATTTATTTTGTTATTACTTTTCATTAACTGGTTACGTAGGATTCTATAAATATTGTTTTATATGAAAATAGAATATTTTTATTCAATATTTTTATTTAGTTCGATTAACTATGACTTCACTTTAAATGGATGATTCAGATACCTAACTTTATTTTTACACATGAAATGTATATTTTTCATTTATATCCTATATTTTTAGCAAGTCTCAAAATTTTTGAGTAAAATGACCAAAATACTCCTGTGCGGTAGAAATTACTTTTTGACTGTTTTTTATTTGAAAATAGTCTATATTCCTTTAAAACATGATATATGGTAACTGATGATCACAGGGGTGGCGCAAAAACTAATGTTAGAGCCTTGCGAGGTTTCGGTTGACATTCCGGGTAATGTATGTCTACTAGAACATCACGGCGGTTGTCACGGGCTCGAAGAGAGTACCAGATCGTGACAATTCTATTGGAGTCAAAGTTTTGAAACTAGTGCAGAAAGGGTATCCGGCTTATCTAGCACATGTGATTAATACCTCAAAGGGGGAACCTAAGTTAGAGGATGTCCCAATAGTAAATGAGTTCTCTGATGTGTTTCCGGATGAGTTACTAGGACTACCTCCTGATCGAGAGCTTGAGTTCTCTATTGATCTATTTTCAGGTGCCGCACCTATTTCTATTCTTCCATATCAGATGGCTCCAACGGAGTTAAAGGAGTTGAAAGTCCAACTGCAAGACTTAGTGGATAAGGGTTTTATTCGCCCTAGTACTTCTCCTTGGGGTGAGCCAGTCTTGTTTGTAAAGAAGAAGGATAGCACTCTTCGACTATGTATTGACTACCGTCAGCTAAATCGAGTGACCATCAAGAATAAATATCCTCTACCACAGATTGATGATCTTTTTTATCAGCTACAGGGTGCTACGATGTTTTCTAAGATTGATCTGAGATATGGGTATCATTAGTTGAAAATCAAGGAGCAAGACGTACCCAAGACTGCTTTCAAGACTCGTTATGGGCATTACAAGTTTTTGGTTATGCCTTTTGATCTGACTAATGCCCGATAGCTTTTATGGATCTTATGAACAGGGTGTTCCACTCGTACTTGGATAAGTTCGTGATAGTGTTCATAGATGACATCCTGGTGTATTCGAAGGATGATGATGAACATACTGTCCATATGTGCATTGTGCTACAAACTTTGTGCAAGGGACAACTCTATGCCAAGTTCTCCAAATGTGAGTTATGGTTGAGGGAAGTAATTTTCTTGGGACATGTTGTGTTTGGAGCTGGAATTTATGTCGATCCTAAGAAGGTAGAGGCAATTTTACAGTGGGAGCAACCGAAAACAGTGACAGAGATTAAGAGTTTCCTTGGTTTAGTCGGTTACTATAGAAGGTTTGTTCAAGGGTTCTCATTGATAGCTGCTCATCTAACTCGTCTAACTCGTAAAGGAGTCAAGTTTGAGTGGGATGATGTCTGCGAGAGTCAATTTCAAGAGCTGAAGAACCGGTTGACCTCCGCTCTCGTCTTGACACTTCTTGTTAGTGAGAAGACATTTGTGGTGTACAATGATGCCTCTAAATTAAGATTAGGGTGCGTGTTAATGCAGGATGAGAAAGTAGTAGCTTATGCTTCTCGACAGTTGAAGAAGCATGAAACAAATTACCCTACCCACGATTTGGAGTTGGCAGCAGTAGTTTTTGCATTGAAGATCTAGAGGCATTACTTATACTGTGAGCGTTGTCGGATCTTTACCGACCACAAAAGCTTGAAATATTTGCTCACCCAAAAAGAACTCAATCTGAGACAGAGACGATGGTTAGAGTTGATTAAGGATTACGACTTAGTGATTGATTATCATCCGGGGAAGGCAAATGTTGTAGCAGATGCCTTGAGTCATAAATCCTCATCTTTATTAGCATCATTTTAGAATTATTATCTTCCGATGCTACTTGAGATGAAATCTCTAGGGCCAGTTGAGTAATGGCGAGGATGGAACCTTACTTGCTAGTTTTGTTGTGAGACCCTCACTGTTGAATTAAATCAGGGAATTGCAGAAGTTTGATGATGAGTTGAAACGGGAAGTTCAAAAGTTGCGAGATGGAAAAACTAATGAGTTCAGACTCAGTGATGATGGTATCTTGATGCTTGGGTACCGGGTTTGTGTCCGTAAGGACGATCAGTTGAGATAGGCTATTTTGGAGGAAGCTCATTCTTCCGCTTATGCTTTAGATCCCGGAAGCACCAAAATGTACAAGACTATCAAGGAAAGTTACTGGTGGCCAGGTATGAAACGAGACATAGCCGAGTTTGTGACGAAATGTCTCACATGCCAGCAGATCAAGGCGAAACATCAGAAACCATCGGGTACTCTTTAGCCTCTACCTATCCTTGAATGGAAGTGGGAGCACATGACTATGGACTTCATATTGGGTTTACCACAGACGCAGAGTGGGAAGGATGCTATTTAGGTGGTTGTGGATAGGTTGACTAAGTATGCCCATTTCTTGGCTATCCGTAGCACGTATTCCATTAAGAAATTGGCTAAGTTTTATATAGATGAGATAGTGAGATTACATGGAGTCCCAGTTTCTATCGTGTCAGATCGAGACCCCTAGTTCACTTCTTGATTCTGGTCAAAATTTTAGGAGGCTCTTAGAACTAATTTGAGGTTTAGTACTACCTTTCAACCACAGACAAATGGTCAATCTGAAAGGACCATTTAGACTTTGGAGGATATGTTACGAGCGTGTGTCATTGACTTTACTAGGAGTTGGGATAGACACTTCCAGTTGGTGGAGTTTGCGTATAACAACAGTTTTCAGTCTAGTATTAGGATGGCACCATACGAGGCTTTGTATGGGAGAAAGTGTCAAACTCCATTCTGCTGGGATGAATTGGGTGAGAGAAAATTATTTAATGTAGAGCTGATTGATATGACTAATGACAAGATCAAAGTTATGCTAAAGTGATTAAAGAAAACTCAAGACAGGCAGAAGAGTTACTCTGATAGACAGAGAAAAGATCTGGAATTTGAAGTTGATGATAGAGTTTTTCTTAAGGTTTCTCCTTGAAAATGTGTGATTCGGTTTGCAAAGCGGGGAAAGCTCAATTCGAGATACATTGGACCCTTTCGTATTATTGAAAGGATTGTGCCAGTGGCATATAGATTAGGATTACGTCGGGAGTTGGATCGGATTCACAATGTCTTCCACGTCTCGATGCTGAAGAAGTGTGTACCTGATCCCTCCCATATCCTCGAGGCACCTCCGATTGAGTTGCAGGAAGATTTGAAGTTCGAGGTGAAACCTGTACGTATTCTAAACTGAAAGGATCGAGTGTTGGGGAATAAGAGCATCCCAACGGTTAAGGTGTTGTGGAAGAATGCTCGAATGGAGGAAATGACGTGGGAAGTTGAGCATCAAATGAGAAGCCAATACCCACATCTTTTCTCCGAGTCTAGTAAGTGAAATTTTGGGGTCAAAATTTTATTTTAAGGGGGGTAGTGTTGTCAAGCCCATGAATTTCATTTATTATCATTTTTATACTTTGGATAATTAAGGTATTATATGTGGTGGTAAGAAAATGCTTAATAGTTAAGTTTTAACCATGAAGCAATCACACATCGACACGTGTCAAGCTTTAATTCTTTTATAATTTTCTTTATGAACCAGCATAAACCTTTCCCAATTCACTATTTCATGCAGTGTAAGCTAAAGAAAAAGGGAGAAAGAATAGAAACAAACCTTGAGGAAGAAAATTCAAAAGGAATTCATCGATTACCGAAAAACGACACAATTTGAGGTAAGATTTTACGATTTTGACTTAGGATTTACCTTTCCCATGCTTTCTTTTTCATTTTCTATGGTGGAAACCCAATTTTTTGTGAAGGAAGTCATGTTGGCCAAATAAAGGGGGGGGGGGGGGGGGGAGGTTTTGATGATGGTTTTTGTTAGATTTCATGCTATCTAGGTGTTTTTAGTTGTTTTGTGATATTCGGTATGAAAAACAAGCAAGAAAACCACATGTCCTTCACCAAACCCTCATTGGCCGAATTTAATAGGGGATATATTGATGATGAATTGGATGTTTTGGCTAATTAAATAGTGTATAGTTGGAGTTAGGTCAAATACCATTTCAGTCCAATAACAATTGAACCTACATAGAATACCATCTTTAAGTGATTATTCGAACATTTCTCATTCAATTTCATGCATTCATATAGAGCCTGAAATAGTTCTATAATAATTTGGTACAAATATGTTGAATTACTTGTTGTGTATTATGTATAGGTGGTGAGCCCTCTGGTAAGGGTAAAGATATCATGACCGAGGACCAAGAGTAGGAATACTCTCGTTATAGTGAGTGAACAGAGTATAATCTTAATTATCTAAAGTAGTTTATATTCGTTTTTATGATTTTAAGGAATAATGAACTTAAACTGTAAATTATTATATTTTAAAATTGAAGTGTTGGTTAAATGAAATAAGGCTCATAAATTGTTTTGAAATTGAATGCTGGTTTTGGAAATTGAGTAAGTGGAGACTATATACATGTGTTATATATATATATTGGCTATTGTTCGTTATGCCGACCGTGCTTTGTAATGAACGTTTCGGCATAACGGGATTTTAAATTGATATATGGTTTGAATTAATGGCTTATGACATGTGATGGCATGAATGGATGGATTTGTGTTTGTGTGGAATATATGAACTGTTTTGTTTTACCTTGACAGGCTAGGTAATATCATATTAGTCATGTCATACTGCAGAAATTTTTATTGATTTTGTGGGGTAATTGATTAGCTTATTGCAGTGGGCGGGTTTTCGTGAATCGGCCTATTAGAGGGATACGGTAAACCCCGTTATATTTTAGCTTAGTATGAAAGGCGCGTAGGGTATCTTCTAAGGTAGTTTAGAGTTCACTTCACGCCGAACAACCATGTGAGGGTGAAACTCAACCAACACCAAGGAACGACTATGTTTTTTAACGTAAAAATATGTGAAATTATGGGTTTACAGTCGTGTTTATTTTTGTTATTTTGGGGCTCACATGTCATTGTAGAATATTTTTGTATACCTTGGCGCAGTGTGCTATTATATATATGAATTTATTTTGTTATTACTTTTCATTAACTGGTTACGTAGGATTCTATAAATATTGTTTTATATGAAAATAGAATATTTTTATTCAATATTTTTATTTAGTTCGATTAACTATGACTTCACTTTAAATGGATGATTCAGATACTTAACTTTATTTTTACACATGAAATGTATATTTTTCATTTATATCCTATATTTTTAGTAGGTTTTGAAATTTTCAAGTAAAATGACCAAAATACCCTCGTGCGATAGAAGTTACTTTTTGACTGTCTTTGATTTGAAAATAGTCTATATTTCTTTAAAACATGATATTTAGTAACTGATGATCATAGGAGAGGTGCAAAAACTGATGCTAGAGCCTTGCGAGGTTTCGGTTGACATTTCGGATAATGTATGTCTACCGGGACACCGCAGCGGTTGTTACGGGCTTGAAGAGAGTACCGGGTTGTGACATTACTTATATGTTATAATATTTTAATTTTTATATCACAGTTTGTATAAATAATAACTGATAATAAAAAATATTTTATTAAAATTAAGGTGATAATTAATAAAATTATTAAGTGTAATTATATAAATAAAGTCTATTATAAGTTACAGTATTGTTTATATATAAAATAAATATATGTATATATATAATATTACTTTATTATGGATATATGAAATTAATGACATAACTTATATGTTATAATGTTTTATATCAAAGTTGTATAAGTAATAACTAATTATAAATAATATATTACAAAAATTTGGGTGATAATTAATAAGGTTATTAAGCGTAATAATATAAATAAATATTATAAGCTATAGTAATAGTTATGTATAAATTATATATATATATAATGTTTATACAATTATATATTCATAATATTTTATATTATGAAATACCATTAAGGTGTAGTAACTATAGCATATTAATATATAAAATATTTACTATCATATATTATAATATTAATATATAAATCATATCATCTAAAATATATAACTTGTAATTTTATATTAATATAAATTTATAAATAAATATATATAATTAAAATTAAATTGTTATAACTATGATTTGTATACGTACATATAATAAATTAATATATTTTAAGTATATTACTAATTAAATTTATTATTATTATTTTTAATATATAAAAATTATTATATATATTATATATAAAAAAATTAATTTAATTTTTTAGATGAATTGATTTAAAAATTGTAAAACCAAGAATCGATTTTAAAACCAATTAAATCAAATATTTTTAATTAATTAATTTAATGAATTAATTAGACCAAACTATTTTATCTAAATTATATTTAATTTTGATGAATAATTGATATGATTTTACTTATCCAAGTGGACGCAAACCAAACTGAAACTCACTTTCAATTCGTTCTTATTCTCAAATTATTTGTTTTAAAAATTAATTAAAAATAAAATTATTAATAGCTTCAAAAATTTTCTGCAAAAATTAATGTTATGTGGTCGTGCATTTTAACTGATTTTGGGTAGTTGGTAAACACCGGTGCTTTGTTCATCCACGTCCTAAACGTCGAAAACGACACCGTTTGATGGAGTAGGGAGGGATTTTGTTCAGTCACAAAACGACGTAGTTTTAATCCCTCCAAACCCTAAGTATAAATTCTCTTTTTTGCCCTCTCCCTCATTCTCATCTCTGTAAAAAAGGTTCCTTTTCTTTTCTCTCCAGAACACTCTCCCTCTCTTTTCTCCTTCGCCGCCGGCGTAAGCTCTTTCCTTCTTCTTTTTTGTTTTCTTCCCTCTCTCTTCCTCACCTTTCTCCGTAACCGTCTGCAGCTTTCTCCATCGGCGTCTTCTTATCTCCTTCTCTTCTCCCTATCTTTCTTTGTTATTTTCTTCTATCTTCCTTTGTTGGTTCTTCTACCTCCTGGCCCCCCTTCAAAAACCTTCTCCAATGGAAAATCTGCCGTTCATCCTTGCTGCCGACTACCCAAAACCCCACCTTCTTGCCGGCCTTTTCATAATCGGATCTCTGTCTTTCTCCTTTAGCCGGCCATACCACCTTCACACCCTCCAAATTCATCACAAATCCGAACCCACATTCGTGGGTCATTGCCAAGTTCTTAATTTTCTTTTTTTTTGTATTATTTTTGTATTTTGTGTTTGAGTGCTTGGTCTGCTACTGTGGTTGTGCATCGAGTCTGCGTTTGGAAATGGGTTTTGATATGAGGGCTGATATTCACTTTAGTCTTTGGTGAGTTTTTGCTTGACTTTTCGTGGGATTTGTTGAGTACAGAATTTAGATTGTATTGTATAAGTTCAGTCTGTTGTTGGTACGCCTCTCTAGCTCTTTAAGAAGTTTGAAGCCAGTGTTGCATAAATGTGTTGTATGTATAAGTTCTTGTAGTGAAAATCATGTATAACTTAATTAAGATACGTGAAATAGGCTTGGGAGAAAAAAAATGAATAAAAGAATTCATTGAATCCCTAAATCAAAAGGAATAATATATACACCGAGTCCAAGCACTACTAACCCTTGAAAACTTAAATTGAAGGTTCAGTGGCTAGTAGTTATTCATTTGCATTTTTATATAGCTTTAAACAATTGTACTTACATATAATATGGGATGGGTGTTGGTTCCCCTTAAGCACTACCAATGTAGTAATTTTTCGAGTTTAGGGTTTAGTGATCTAAAAAACTTAAAATTCAAGTTTAAATCAAGAGACTTAAAAAATTTAAGATTATGACATCAACTTTTCGTTTCAATTGTAATGATTTTAAATTCATGCATCACTGATCTAACAATTTTTTTAACTTAAATCAAATAATTTTCAAAATTTTAAAATATAGTTGGTAGTAGTAATTTAATTGAACCTTTATACGAGTTTTAACAATTACACTTACGCATAAATACGTACATGCATATATATATATATATTTCTACTTTTAAATATATATTGAAAAAGATGATATTTTCAATCAATGATAAAAGTATCATATTGAGTTGAAACTTGATATATATAATGAGAGTGAGATGAGTTTGTTAGATTCATGGGTAGATTTGTTAACAAATAGCTTCATCAGCCAGCCTCAAACGTTCACGCCTGTAACGGTACATTCAAGCAACAGCTCTCCTTGGCAGGACATAATTTTTGTGATTCCTTTGAAGGGTTAGGAATGATAATTGAAACCACTAGCAGACCTCATTTATTGTGAATAGTGACCTTTTGTACAACAGTTTACAAAGAGTGTCTAGACCGGCAAAATCAATGCAAATCAGTTCACATAGTGACCGAATGAAGCTTAATTCAGTGGCTTGAAAGTTCAACCATTTTACAAGTCAATCAAGAAAAATGCCTCATATAATCCTATTGTCCTGTGGAAAAGTTTTTGCCTGCGGCTCCTACTCGTTTGTCATGCATTGAAAATGCCTTATGCGTTGATCAAGCACCGTCTTCTACACTCCTCAGCTTTGTTAGATGGCCTACCTGAGAGGGCATTTTTCATGCTAGTTTATCTGAATTGAACTAACTTGAAAAACATTCAAGGATCCTGTTTTCCTTTTTATGAAATAGATTCAAAAACTGTAATAAATTAATCACATCCATTCCTTTATGTGCAAGAGTAATTTTTGTTGACGATTATGAGCTGTTACAATTTTGGCGTCGAGTGGGAAGCTTAAGCTCCACTCACTGTGATTGTAAAAGTAGAAGGAACAACTGTCTCCTTAGATTAGAGAATAAAATAAAACAAATATTAGACTTTGGATCAAATTGCTACAGATAGTTAATTTTGTACTCGTTTTGGGGTACAATTACAACTCTTAAAAATATGGATAAGTACAAAAATAGTGGTGAGTAGCATACAATTTATAGACATTGTTGCTTCATTTTGAGTGCTTAACATTGTTGCTAGTCATTTTGTTTTGTATCCTTTATTGTAAATCTATTTCCTCATGTAAATCTCTTTTAGCAGAATGGTTGAAAACTTTGCTACTTAAATTATTTGCTCGGCTTTTGTTTGCTCATCTCTGCATCGTCTACTGTTATTGTCTACATCTTCCAACACTCTCTATTAGTGTCACTTAGCACAGGTATTTTTTACCTTTCACCCCATTATTTACAATTTTCATAAATAATAAGGATTGATTGCTTATTTTTCTTATTAATTTGATGGAGTCTTTTATTATTATTATTATTATTATTATTATTATTATTATTACTTTTTTTGCTTTTGATTGGGGTACAGAAGAATGACAAAACAAATTGAGAAAGGCAAGGCAAAATTGTTTAATGCCAAAAGAAGGAAGCATTCCAAAGCACACTGATGATTCATTTTCATTTGTGGTTTATGCAAAAATGATGGTATGAATTAATCTTACTTCGCATTTATATGTATGGTTTTTCTTCAAACTAAATTTAAATTGTATGTTTAGTAATTTGACTTTGGTTTTTCATTACATGTTATTTATATATATCGATTATGATTGAGCATATATAGTTGTAAATAAATGCAGGCAATTGAGATGAAACGAGATATTAGTTTTTTGGAAGTGTTCAACCGCACTCATAAGCGCTCAAGGGGCCATGGTATTTTATAAATAATAAGTCCAAGTCTACGAGTGTACGTATAAAATTGATTTATTTTTACTTTAAAGTTGACAACTTAGCTGAATAATAATTTTGATTAATTTTTTATGTAAGAAATGTATAATTTTGTACTATCACAGAGTATGGTGAGGATTTATATTCTCAGTCAGAATTAGATCCGCATGCTTGGACTGAAGCAATTGGAGTGATGGAAACTACACTGTCAAACCCTATTCTATAAAATAATTACGACGTCATTTACATGTTCAATAGATGTTTACATATTTAGGAAGTTCGAAGAATCGTTAAAAGACGATATTGCCTTTAATGGTACCATTAAGTCGATTAAGCCACAAACTAATTCAAATAGAAATTTTAAGGTGAAATTAAGAGTTTCACAACTCAGAGATGAGTCAAAATGATAATTTGAAGTTCGAAGATCAATTTGGAGTCAAATTAAAATTTTCACTATTTAGGGGTAAAATGATCATTTGCCACCTAAGAACAAAATGAAAATTTTTAGAAAAGATTTTTTTGGCCTCATTTGACTTATTGGAGTATGATTTGAGTATTTGAGTATGATTTGAGGTTTATAAGTGAAAAATTTTAATTCAGGTATAATTTGGAGTATATGGGCGAAATGGTAATTTTACCACTTTTGGGGTAAAACGATAATTTTGCACCCCCAGAACATTTTTTCAGCACAAGGTCTTCACCCATCATCATTTTTTAACCTTGAATAATGTGTGGTGGAGATTTAAAACTTAAAAGATAAGAATTTTAAAAAATAGACCAATCATGGAATGTCATGTGGCAAGTGTAAATTATTATATTATTTAACTATAAAAATCAGCCCACACCACCATTTTCTCTTCATTATGGCCAGCCATAGCAAGAAAACAAAGGGGAAAGGAAGAACAAACCATAGGTGGAAAGGAATTCAAGAGAAAAGTGTGGATTTTCAAGGAAATCAACTGAAAAAAAGTAAAATTTCTTGATTTTAGTTTATGAACTATTTTCCCTACGCATTTTCCCTTAATTTTCATGATTGAAAAACATATTTTCATGATGAATTCATAGCTGGTCAAAATGGATATGGAGAGAGAAAGATGCTGGATTGAATTGATTTTAAGATATGTTAGTGTTTTTAGTTAGTTTAGCATATTTAGAAGCAAAACAATAAGAAAGGAATCCATTTTCCCCATGAATCTTCACTGCCAAATCTTCCTTGATGTGTGTGGGTGATGGATTGTTATTATTTCAAGAGAAATGGCTTAGAAAATGATGAATAATGGTGAGAAAATTAAGTAGGAAAAATCACGGTGTTAGTGCACTGTAATGGTTGAATTTTTTCATGAAGAAATGGGAAGGTTTTGATGTTGAAATTGGTGTTATTTGAATAATGTTTGGTGAATTGAGGTATTAGAAATGAAATGGAGTAATTTGAAGTCAAATCGGACACAATTGTCATTTAATCGGGTAATAGGTCGAATTAGGTTAGTACCGCATTTAAGCGGTAGTCGGATAAGTTGCAAATCATATCATGCATATACACCGAGCCTGAATTGATTTTATAATGGTCAAGCATTAATGTGGTGAATTATGTATTATACATTGTGGATAGGTAGTGAGTAAATTACACTGGTAAAATTACAGAGATTGTGCTTGAAGACTGGGATTAGGAGTACATCGACTCTTAGAACTGTGAGTAAACTTATTATTGTCTTAATTATCTAGAGTAGTTTTATACGATTGTGTGATTTTATAGAAAATGTGTTTAAATGGTAAATTACTACGTTTTAGGAGAAATTGTGATTTTATAAATTTTATGGAAAATTGAATACTGGTTTTGAAAATAGAGTAATTGGAGACTGCTTGCTTGTGTTATAAATTGTGTTTTAAATTATATGACTTATAACAATATGTGAGCATGAATGGTAAAGTCGGTATTTGTATCAAAATTATATATACTATGTATTTAGCCTTGAGAGGTTAGATTGCGATAAATTGTTATGTCATGCAAATAAGAATTTTATAAATCAGGTGGTAGATAAAATAATCCATAGTCACTGTAGTGGTGGGGGTTTCTGTGGACTGCCTATGTAAGGGGCATGGTAACTCAGTTATATATTTACCTCCGGGGGGAATGTTGGATGAAGTATCTCCTAAGGTAAAGATTTGAGTGTACTTCACGTGGACCACAACGTGAGAGTGAGACTCAACCAACGCCAAGGAACGGCTGTGTGTCAGATGTAAAAACATGTTTATGGGTATGGGACATTTAACAGCATTGGCGGTCTCAGTGGGATACCTTGACGAAGGTACCCGCGAGAACAATTTTGGTAAAAGCTAAGTTTTGTGAGATATATAAGCCATGTTGATTAATTGAGTAAACTGAATATTCATGTTATGAAACATATATTGGAAAAAGATATTTTAATTCATCTCTATTTACTCGCCTTTAGATAGTTTAGATGATGTCTGTTTACTCACTGAGATTTTATAATCTCACCACCCTCATTTCCTCACATTTCAGGTTCAGGAAATTCCATAGTTAGCTAACTTTGACAAGGACCTTCATTTGGACTTGAATTGGTAAAAGCTGTAGGTTTTCAACTTTCAATGCATTTTGGTTAGTTGAGGGCCCACGTGTCACTGTAAAAGAAATTTTATACTTCAGTTATCTGATTTAAAGTATGTATAAACATATTTAGTTTTTACACCATGTTTTTGGTGGGTTTCGGTATTTTCGAAAAAAAATGATGAAAATGCCCCTGTGAGCCAGAAAATAATATTTTATTGTTTTGATTTAGAAACGACTTATAATTTCTTGAAATACGAGATTTAATAACTGTCGCTCACTAAGGAGATGCGGAAGCTGATGCTAAGCTTTGCGGGATTTCGATCGGCATTCGAGGTAATGAATGCCTATCGAGACGTTGCGGCGGTTGTCATGGGCTTGATGAGAGTTTCGGATCGTGACATACACGCACTCACGTGTATGGGTTTGGTACTTGGGTGCTTGCTACAGCTTTACTTATTGGAACACATAGCAATGTAGCAACATCTGAGTCTGCGTGTGGGCCTAACAACTCAAACGCTCTTAGTCCCGCAATTGCATTGGAAGAAAAAATGAAAAATCTTTTAGAAAACTTAGGTAAGATACATGACGAAATACGTGGGGAAATACGTGAAGAAATTAAGAATGCAATGACGGGAAGCATGAGTGAATTTATGGCACGTATGGAAACCATGATCAAGATTAATGCGCGTTCAAAACAAGGAGATACGGGACCTTCAAGCTAAAATCTTGACAAGTAAAAACAGGACATTTTATGCTATAATGTCTATATTTCACTGCTACACTTGGATACTTTTTAGTATAGTTGTTTAATAACACATTTAGCTTTATATTTAAATGTGTTTAACTTTTTTAGATATTGTGTGTTTAGGGTAATTTTTAATTGTATGAATTTGACTTTAAATCTCGGTTTTTAATGTGTGTTTCTTTTATATATTTTGAATGTCAAATGTGGATGTGAATGGATAAATTATTATTAAAATGAAAATTGGTAATTTTTTTTGGAAAAGTATTAATAAAAAAATATGCAATGAATTTAGTATACAAATTTCCGTTGGAAAAAAAATTCCAACAAAAAATTTCGTTGGAAATTGATTTCCAACGGAATTTTCTATCTATATTTTGTTTCCAACGAAATTCTTTCCACAACACTTTCCAACGGAATTCTAATGTGTAGCCAACAGAAACCAACTTTTTTCCAACAGAATTTTTCGTTGAAAATTTTCAACAGATTTCCAACAAAAAATATTACCGACTAGGCTTTTACCGGCGAAATTTTCAACGAAATTTTTCATTGGAAATCTGTCGAAAAACGTTATTTTCAACGAAAAATTCCATTGAAAATAGCCTGTTTTTTGGTAGTGATGTGATAAGTGTTATACTTGTAATGGGAGTGTGATAATTACCCATTATTTGAAAATTCTCTAATTTTGAGGGAGCATTATCTTCTTGATGAGTGGAGTTCTGCTCATAAAAAGAAAACCATGCATGTCCCCAATCCAGGCAATTTTTTAGAAAAATAAACACCCTATTACCGTCACTAAAAATTGCTATTGGGTTAGAAGAACTTGTAAATGAAAAAGCTTGAAGAGTTTCAATTCTTATTTATTTTGACAAAAAAGAGTTCTAGACAAAAAATTTCAATCTTAACAAAATGTCAAATATTAGCTATCAAATTATTTCTGCCAACAAACAAAATATACTGCAATTATTGAAGCTAGTTGATATTCTTCAATACTTATTTATTTTTCTTCTCTATTATTTCTATATGGGTACATATTTAAATGTTTGAGAATTTAACATATACAAAAACAAAGTGCTAGGAGGATGTTGAGACGGGCTTTGTTGTTTGGAATGATTATTGGGGGTACACCTCTATGTAAGGTGCGGGTATTTCGACCAATACTCATGTGGCTCGAATCCTTCTCTGCTGTTACTTTTGTAAGAGGGGAAAATATCTTTCCCTTCATTTTAATGAATGCAAAAAGCTAATTTAAAAAAAAAAGAAAAAAGAAAAGGCTGCCCTTTAGGCTCTGGCCCTTTTGCTAAGACAAGAAATCGTTGGTGCTGCAGTAACGTTCCCATTTAGTTTTTTTCAAAGCATGTAATTGTATTTGTCAAGTAACACCACGAGATGGTGGTTAACCTTCTACAATTTTTTCTTGAATTTTGTTGGTTCACGGGCTGCGCCAGACCTATCAAAACTTAGCTTGTAGTTGTAGCTAGTTAGCATATGGAAGGGAAAACACTAATTTTGTTTTATTAGGACACTGTCTGGACCAGTTGATCTATAGAGGTCACAACGTTGCCAATTGTTCACCTTGCTATAACCAGAGCCTTAACTTTTAGTATTTGGTCAATTAGTTGGTTGATTTGATTGGTGGTTAATTAGTTGTAAATAGGTGGTACGGAAACGTTTTGAAAACCATTCTATTTATCTAAAGAAACGTTTTACTATTCTTCCGAAACTTTAATTTCGATGTGGCTAGCATTATCCGGTGGTAACAAAGTTTGAAGTAGTAGGCAACGCTTGAGATGTTGGGAACTTGGAATGTTTAATGCATAACATAGATTGCATTTCCAACCGTGGAAGAAATCAGAATATTGTCCATCAAAATTCCTAAAGTAGGTTTTTTAGATTCCTGGTGGTGGGATCTATCTTCCACTGGTCCTATTACACTATGATTATATCAAATTTCTCAAGTATAATGCAGGCAATTGATTTCCGCTAAACAATTATTATTAATTAGTTGGATCCTATTCCTATTCGTTTTCATGGTTATAAGTATAGTTTGCCCGGATCAGGTGACATGGAGTGTGCAATCATTTGTACGCACGTGTCCTAGAGAAAGTACAGGTTTAGTAAGTTGATGTTTGATCGATGCATGTTGTGTTATAGTGACAAACCATTAATGAATGAGAAAGATTCGGCATGGTTGTGTCAACTAATAAAGTGTATAGGCTTTTGCAAATGGTCTCACTAATCGTTAATTAACTTTATATCTATTTTTTATTCTTTTATTATATCATGAAACTTACCTTTGAGGAAATCCCTTCCAATAGCTAAATGGAGGAATATATTTGATTCTTTAATTGTATATAGATAAATAGATAGATATGTGTAAGTATAATAACAACTTAAACTTGTTCTTTGATATGGATTTGAAATTTGTTTTACCTTTTTCTTTTAGGCCCATGCCTTTTGCAACTATCCTTATGGTGCTTGATTGCATCATTGTTTCAGAAGTTCGGAACGTGTGCCTTTTCTTTTTATTCAGCCTTCCAATTTGTTTCTTTCTTTTTCTCAACTCTTTTTGCAATTTCTCTTTCTTTCTTTGGTTTACAAGTTCTACCATGTTTTCCCTCCAAATCACATATTAACTCAGATTTGTCAAAGTTTGTACTTTGTAGACGATATTTAAGACAATTAAGAAGGAAAAGTGGTCATGCCTGAAGTTCGATACGGCTGGCTTCTAGCAAAATGAGGTTTTAAGCAAATCAACTTACTTCTACTTTGTTTTACTCTCTTCCCCTGAAGCTCTATTTAAGGCCTTGATCTCCTGTGTTTTTCAATTTCAATTTAGAAAACTCTACTGTTCCTTTAGAAACTATTAGACGTAAAACATTTTTTTCCAATTCATTCCAGATATTAGAACGGAATGGGAGGATATAATCTGTACCTTATTCCAAGTCTTTGAAGAGCGATTGCCTTGTGCTTTCCATTTTTAGCTTTATGAAAATGCATACATAAAAGCTTGTTTGTGCACTTAAATGTTGTGTGTGGGTGCATGAATTTACAGTCAGGTAACATGGTGACCCTCCGCACATCCAGGCGATTGAACGATCAAAGTTCATGGTTCGAAATTATGTTTCATTTCCTATAATTGCTCCCTACTTCGAAGTCTTAAATTTACTTGTAGGAAAATCTGTCATCTTATCAACATTAATTATTGAGTTTTGCAGGTTCAAGTAATCCTGCTTCGTGGGACCGAGCCATTATTATAATTGGAGCTTATCATGGAATTTGTATACAGGTTCTCAGTTCGGCGCCAGAGAAAATGGTCTAGGAGATCTCTCAGATTTGTAACTGAAACAAGAAAGCACCTGCAGCGGGCAGCGTTTTATCAACTCTACTGCAAGTTATAGGCGGTCTGATTGTGTCTTATTGACTACCTAGGAGTGGTATTAGCGAGGTTCTGCCTTGATGGACTATGAATTTGTTATTTAGTTATTAATTTGACAGGGTTTGTTTTGTTGGATCATCAGAATCATTTTTTGCGTTAGAGACTTTGAATAACCCCCTTGCCTTTGATTTGGTACTTAATTCGTAGGAATTAAATCTACAATCTTGCCTTTGATTTTCAACAAAAAAAAAAACTTAAAACTTGTTCTTTCTTATTAAAAAGATTGAAGAATAGAAGGTTAAAGTTTGAATTTTTTGTTTCCTAAACATATTCAATGTACCAAAAGGAAAGACAGAAACTTAATATTAAATAAAAGTGTGGAAAAGAGCAAGGCCAAATAATTTGGTTTTACCCGTTCTGATCACAGACAGCATAGAACAACACGTTTGGTCATCTTTCCGCTTCTAGCAACGAACAAATTAGCATTTAGTTCGTCCTTGGACTGTGGGGTCACTATCTGTCCAAAGCATGTGGCTACATTTTGGGATGTTAATATATAATTAATCTCTGAATTTAATTTAATAGTTATGATTATCAGGCTAATAATATTTTATAAGGACCTTTAGTCCTTTGATTGGAATATTCCTGGAGTGATGAGTGAACAGTGAAATTAGTGGGGCGCTATGATCATCTAACATAAAGTAACTTCATAACTTCACGTAGGGGGTGGGTGTTTGTCATAAGAAGGGGACCATTAACTTTGGTGCGGGAAGGTGGACACCTAATGTTGTTGTACTAATCAAACTAACATATAGAAATCTAAAAAGTTAGGGTGGGGGGGTTTCAAATGGCGCAAAAGTTTCCGAAGCGAAAACGTATCAATTAAGGCGATTTCTAATTGCAACTAATAGGCTGCGAAAAGCTTCATCCTCACAATGGACCACTACCTAGTTTCCATTTTTGTAGCTGATATTATTGGAATCTCTTTGACAAGCGAGTACTTCCTGACAGGCCAAGGAGATACATGTAATGTTATCTAAACGAAAGAAGAAAAATGTTTAATAACTGATTGTGGGTTTGGCCTTGGTGGCATCGATCACCCCATTGATGAAACTACAGTTTTGTAGTTAGCGAAAAGACATATAAGAGAACCACTTTTCAGAGCCAACCTTTTACTTGAGATAGGAGACGAGTTGACGATGTATATGATAATAGGACATCCAAAACTCTTGCCCCTATTCCCTATCTGGCTATGTGTTTCAACTATTATAAATTGTTATATATCTATTTTTTATTAGACTAATATATATTTAATTTTAATTTTTTCCTTCTTTCTCTCTCGTATTTTTCTCCTCTATCTCTCTTCACAGCTTATTTTCATTTAGTTCCCTTCTATCTTTCTCCCCCACCATGTCAAACACGTTTTATTCATCATTTAAACTAGCTGCAAATTTAACAATCATGTCAATATGTAGAATACAACAAGTAGCATTGGTTTGATCCCTTTCTTCTCCAAATAAATCCAGTAAGCCACAAATTTAACAAAGGAAGTTGATTGGTTTGATGCCACTAAGTATGCAGAATACTACGAATAACATTTGAATTTTACAGATAGGTGGATTTTCAATTGTTTGTAAAGACAAAATTTGATTTTCAAATTTCTTGATAGTGAGGATTTGCTTCTAATGTATAATCTGAACTGAACGGTTTTTTCTTACTCAAGATTCTCTATTAATGAGTTGTAAATATTTGGGATAAAACACTTTAACCATTTTAAAGTGTAGTAGGAATTTGGGTTATTGTAATTAGGGTAAAAGGCAAGCTACAACTGAAAGAAAATAAGCTATGAAAAGAGAAAGATGGCAAAATTATGAGAGAGAAGGAAGGAAAAGTTAAAACTAAACATGTATTTGACAAAATTACTTTGATTTAAGTGTGATCACAAGCATTTGAAATGATTTGATTCATTGTTTTGATCCCCAAAGGTTTTGAAAAATGTTTGACAAGTCTTTTACAGTTAGAAAAAATAAAAAAGCTTTCAAACATTAAGTTTTCAGCTAAAGGAAACAAAGAGCAAACATGTTATTGATCTAGGATCGACTTTACATCTTTGAAACTCGATCCTACATGGACAAAAGATAAAGGGAATAAGAGAAGCCCTGGGTTCAAGATCGACAATGTACCTTGAAACTCGATCCTAAGGTAGAAGTAAGAAATATGCAAAGGAAGCTAGAAGGATTGACATTAGACAAGCCAAACTCGATCCTAGAAGGAAGAAAAGAATATAAAGAGCCCTTAGAAGCTTGGAGGATCGACATTGAATAAACCAAACTTGATCCTAGAAGAAGAAAACATGAAATGATGCAAGTCTCGAAAAGAGGCTTAACTTACCCTTCAAAAACTCGATCTTCAAGCACAATTTTGAAGCAAAATTCAAATTAGGATCGAATTTCCCTTTTCCATACTCGATCCTTGTGACACGGTAGGTGTGCATTTAATGCTCCAAACGACTATTTTTAGCCCCAACTCATCTCTAACGGCTCTAATTTCTTATTAGGGTATACAAGAAGGCTTCCTATTCATTTTAAAGTAAGAGAAGACTCTGAAAATCACTCAAACTTTTAAGAAAAGCTACATCTTCAGTTACTCTTTTCTTACATGTCATTTAAAGTTTCCTTCAAAGCTATTTATTGATTATCTTGAGCTGATATTCTGATATTTATTGTACCCATTCTCCTTCAAACTTAAACTCTTAGCTTACCAGCTTTTAAGAGGCATTTATTGCTATCCACTCTTTGTACAACTCTTGAAAGATTCTAATTTAACCTTGAAAAGTTATTTAAAAAGGTTGTGATTGATTTTTTGAAAAGACATTGTAAAGGTTGTACTTACTTCTTTGAAAAGGCATTGTGTGGGTTGTGCTTAAGCCCATAAAAAGGCATTGTAAATGTTATGCTTGAGCCTTAAAAAGTAATTTTCATAGTGGATTCAAAATTCCTTAGCGAGCTAAGGGAAAGGACGTAAGCAAGGAAGCCAAACCTTTATAAAAATTATTGTGTCTTGATTTACAATTTTCTGAACTTAGTTTATAAACATTGCTTTTAAAGAAAAACCAATTTTAACTATGTGAACTCACAATATATGTCATGATCAAACTTGACAATTAAATTCCTATTCAAATGCATAGCTCAAGCCAAGTTTTAGACTTCAACCTTAAGGTCAAGCAAAATGTAAAATCATGTTCGCATGTGTCTTGACCAAAATAATAGATGAACCAAAATTTATTTTCATGAAATTCAACAAGTTCATCATGATCAATTTCATAAGTATAATCAAAGGATCAATTTTGAAACAATCATTTAAGTACAATCATAAAGCATATTTAAGAATTTGATATTAGGATTCATTGAAAAGATTTTTCAACATAAGCACTTGAACATTTTGTTCTCAAGAAATGATATTATTATGTAAGCACATAAATTCAAGCATTCATGAATAATTTCTCATTTTTCAATTTTAACATTGTAAACACATGAGAACTTATGGAATCAATATGAGTGTTATGCTTGGGAATAGATAGATTTAGGCAATCAAGAAAGTTTTCCCATTTTTCAACAAATGTTGCAATTTCAAGAACATGTACTTGCACCAAATGATCATGAGAATATTCATAATGCATGTTTTAAAGAGTCAAAAATCATCTTCGAAAAGGAAATTCATTGAAGAAAATATTGCAATGGACAAGAAATGCAGCAAGAAAACATTTTGAAACTTAAAACCTGTCCATTTTGACTTTAAAGCACTAAAGAATCGACTACATATCCTTGGAGGTCGACTTTTTTTCATTCCAACAGCATTTTTTTTAACATTTTGTTCTCCATAGTTGACTAGCTATGCTTAAGAGTCGACTATGCTTGATCCCTGCACATTCAAGAGCTAAAAAAACATGCAATGTTCCAAGGTACAATGATCTCAAAATACAGACTTGTGTGAGAACAATTTAGAATTTCATTTCAACCATATTTGGAACATCATTTTGGACATGTATGATCAAAGATTCTTCAAGAGAAACATGTGAACTCAAATTTTTGCCTTTATTGCTCATTGTTCACAAGTGCTAGAAAGTTGAAATGCTCATTTGGAGAATCATGTCTCTAATATGCTCAAGCATGTTCAATTTTCATCATGATGTGTGAATATGACTTATAAAATGTACAAGCATTTTAAACAATGTTTAAGCATAATAAGTATCAAATTTTCAAAATTTCACATTTCAACATTTTTTCAGCATATAGACAAAAATGCCCTTAAGGTCATTCGAACATTCCTTTGCAACAAGAACAAGTTATAATAGCTTTGTTAACATAAGGTACACTTGTTCAATTTTTATATTATTGAAATCATTGTAGCCTCAAGCATTATGAGAAGATTTGTTCATTTGCTTAAAATATTATCAATGTCAAATTATCATACTCATGATTATGCTTAAGAAAACTCTTTCAATCTATTTCATAAATCATGAGAAATATCAAGCAAAATGAGATTTATGCAATTCATGTATCAAATCAGTTTTGCTCAACCATGCTATATTATCAAAAATAATAAATCAATTTCAATCAAAGAAAATAAAAAGAGTTTGCAAGAAAATCAATTGATAAAGATTTAATCTTTCTTTACAAACTTTTCAACATAAAACATTCAAAATTAGACATGCTTTGTGAAAAATCATAAGCTCAATATCACTCAATTTTGTTCAATTATGCTTTAAATGATTTATCAAATGTGTAATAAGCATAACGAATCATGTTTTTGCATGTAAGGGTCATTTCAAATATCTCACAATCATATACCAAAAATGCCCTTATCACCATTCAAGCTTACAAACAAGCATGCACATCCAATAAGAACAAGTAATAAGTATTTTCATTATGAAACAAACTTGTTCAACTCATAAATCATTTTGAACTTAAAGGATGGGGACATTTTTCTCATATAAGCTCATATTGCTTTAAAAATACTAATTAAAGTAGTTAACGCTTATTGTCACGACCCAAACCCAAAGGTCATGGCCGGTGCACGAGCCTAATAGGCAAGCCCACTAGACTTGAGCAAGCCTTAGAGTTCTTATTCAAACATACATAGGCCAAGGGATTCAATCATCAAATATTCATAACAAATTTGAGTCAAATGCAACATCTTTGGCTTTATTTATATACAAATATTAATAAGGCCATATATTGGCAATCCAAAAGGGTTCACACATACTAACCCTTATGTCATGACCCAAATTCCGGGCCATGATCGGCTCATGGGCTCAATGGACGTAGTCCACTAAGCCCAAGCAAGCCTAATAGTCCGACGTGTTCATCATTCCATCATAAACTGCTAAGTCATTTTTCAAAACTTAAAATCAAAATAGTAATAGACATTGCCAACTCGTATTGGCATTTCTCATTTATTATATACATACATTGTCTACAACATGTATTCCAATAATGTACATTAGGTTCACCTATACATCTCAAAAAGAAGACTTGACTTCCAGCGGAGGGACTCGGATGAATGTACAGCTACTAAATGCCGAGACACCTACCAAAAGATGGACACAAGTCTACAAGGATACCTCGTCCTAGTTACCGGCTACCTCGTGATTTGAAAACATGAATTTGAAAATAGTGAGTATAAACCCAGTGAGTGAACAAGGAAAGGAACAAGCAGCAACAAAGAAAAATTTAAAATCATGATGCACTAGTTTCAAAACAATGCAATTTGGTTCATTCCTAATAAAACCCCTTATCGAGCCCTTAAGTGATTAATCATTTGAAAATCATAAACCCATACATAGCGAATCATTTGAAGAATGAAAGCTTCAATATTGCACAAGTAAGTCAAATACGACAACGAATCTTCGCTGCAGCGAGAATGAATTTTCGTTGCAGCGACGTTGGAATTTAGTTATTAACCAAACGAGGGTTTCTCAACTAGCCGAGGGTTTCTCACTAAACCTCATCATTTTAAACTTAACACTTTTAATCCTTAATGTTGGAAGTCCATGCTCCCATATGGTAGCAAAGAAGTGAAAGATAGGGCAGCAATTGGACAAGATAAGAGACCAAAACAGAAAGTTTTTCGCTGCAGCGAGATTCGTTCTCGCTGCAGAGAAATTTCTACCCAGAAACAGAATGTTTCTCATTACAGCGAAAATGCATCCTCGCTGCAACGAGTTTTCGGCCAGTGTACCCCTCTAAATCCAAGAGTTTCTCGCTACAGCGAGAATGATTATCGCTGCAGTGAAATACAGGGCATCAATGTAAAATTTACCTTTTCCTAAAGGAAAAACCACCCTGCCAAAAAGTCCAAACCAACATGAAAACACATAACAATTTCTCAAGGTTTAACATGTCAAGTTTCACATGCATTACAACCATAACCCATTATCCATCAATTTCCTATAACACACATATTTACATATATATATATATATATACATATATACCCATCATCATCATCACCAGCTCATGCGCACTCCCTACTCGCACATGGTTGGGTCATCACCGGGTTATGCGCACTCCCTACTCGCACATAACCGGGTCATCCTCGGCTTATGCGCACTCCCTACTCGCACATAGCCGAGTCAATATAATTACACAACATTATACTCAAGCATATATGTATATCAACATAATGCAGCCACATAGAAATCCATAATAATCACATTTCATAACATAAACCTTTTCTCAAAAGCTTGTTCCCAAGGCATTCATTTTCATGAAAAATTGTATCAAATCATTCAAACACTTTATCAAATCCATCATATTCCCAAAATCAGTTTTGAAGGTAGTCCACTCACCAATTGATTGTAGAACTTTTAATTGACTCAAATTCCCCTAATGATCCAATTGGAATGATGGTGCTTCCTTAAAAACCTAGGATCACATTAACATAAACAATAGATTAATTTACAAACTATGAACTCTAAAAGCTATCTCTTAGCTAGTTTTCAATTGTCACTCTAAATGGCTATCTATGTTCACTATCTTAATCACTAAAAAGTAATGAACATACTAAACAATAAAACAGCTCATAAATCACAATTACTAGCCATTTTCTGCAGCTAAAATCAAACTTGGTGCATCACTCACCCTAGGGTTCCTTTGTAGTTGGATTCTCTTCCAATAGCTTCCTAATCAATGGAGTGATTCTCTCTTTCTCTCTCGAGAATGCCCAACTAGTGAGAGAAAGTATGAAAACAAGATATTTCAAGGTTTTTGAAGTGAGAAGATGAAATAGCACAAGGGTTTATGGAAAGGTGCACCAAAAGCATGAAAATTGGAGCTAGAGAGAGAAAGTTGTGGAAGTTTGAAAATCAAGCTTCCATGGAGTTTGAAGAAACGTGAGAGAGGAGAAAGGAAGAAGAAGACCAGCTGTTAGAAAATTCCAGAAGCTGTTGGAAATTCAAGGTATTTATAGGCAATCTTATCATTTCCTTTAAAATTACGAAAATGCCCCTCCACCAATTAACTTACTCTCCTCCAATCTTTTATGCAATCTTTTTGCTCTTTTAACACTGGGACAATATCCATAATGGTCTAAACATGCTTAGGTTCATAAAAACTTAAAATTTTAACCCAAGGTGAAAAATGACAATTTTGCCCCTGTTATGAAAATTGTTGAAACTTCTAGTTTTCTTCGTGTTTTCATCAGCACACATCATTTATGTAGTCTTATACCCATTTAGACCTTAAAATATCATAAAACTTTCTTCTGGAAGCTTATTAGAGAAAATGACGAAACTACCCCTAGCTCATATTATTACATCTATACTTAGTTACAAGCCTATAGAGGTTGAGGTCTCACACCTTAAGACACAACATAACATGGCACTCAGTGCCTTCACACATTATCCACAACGGAAGGCTTTGAGTAACTCAGCAGAGTGACAAAAATGGAGGACCTAACGGATGCCAAAATTAGTCTATCTACAGATGATCTTTACCACGCTCCTTTGTGGTATATTTATCTGCACATGGTACCCAAATGGGTGAGTACTATAATACTCAGTGGGTGGTGCAGATAATCAAAATCAATTACATGCATATATACATTAAACATATAATAACTATGTTGCACTCTTAGCATTTCCATATAATCTTTCAATACATATCCAAATATAGAGGGATATAGTCGTCCATAAGTTCACCAAATACGGGGGTATATCATCTTCCTCAAAGTCATCATCATCATCACATATCGTGGGCTTACCCTCGAAGCCAACCAAATCATTTAAATCATTCTCCACAGCACACTCTAGTTGTTGAAGCATCACATGTAAGTCATATCATATGTATATCAAGCCTCTCATAACTATCTCACGTCATACACGAATGAAATCAACGAGTGGTCTTCCTCTAGACATAATCAAATCATGCTCGGTGGCCAGCTAGTGGAGAATCAAATCACGCACAGGGCCAAAGCCGTTGGCAAAAAAACAGATCATGCTTAGTGTCGAAGCAACTAGTAAAAAGTCAAAGTCATCAATCAGGGTAATCTCTTGACGGTCAGCATCACCCGAAGTGTTCTCACTCAGGTGACATCACAATCATCATTTCGAGTAATCTCCCAACGGATGGCATCATGCACTACAGGAGGGAATCACAAGCGAGATATCAACCACTGCCCCTACTTACCATCGTCCCTAAGGCACTGACATAGTCACAGGGCATTTGGACTCCACTCATCCAGAAATCATATCAACATTCGGAATTTATCCTTCGAACAAAAATACAAATCCATAATTAAGGCCATCTTGCCTTTATCATTCACATTTTTCCTATCAAATCTCAATTAACATTTATTGAGCTTTAACCACCTTAAGCTCGGTTAGATTCTAGATGCCTCTAATTATCCAAGGCCTCATGCAATCAAATCATCTCGACATATCAATCACTAAGGGTAATCCACAATTAAGGGTTCAACATAGCCTACAGGCTTCCTAGTCTAGGCTTACACAACATAGGCCACCCATGTGGCTCACATCATAGCGTAATCACTCACAATTAACATATATACATATACACATATATGTTTTCTAACCTAAGTTCATTCATCTAGGCCTACGTACAAAATCTAGTACCAGTGCAGCGCACTTATAATGCGTTATGCATCACATGCATTTAGCTTAAATCCCACTCACAGTGACAATAAGAGACACTCCCAACCAAGCTTCGAGTCTTAGCCTTCGATCGTTGTCTAGCTTGCCAATGAGTTAATTTAACTCCGTTTCCCCCTTCAAACACATCAGAACATCAAAAGATTAATTATTCCTGGCTTTCGAAAAAAACCAACTTTTCACTTAATTAACTAAATCTTAGCAATCCAACTATTCAAGCTCAAATTCTTCATTAATAGGCTAAACCCATACCTTGGAGGTCGGATTGCATGAGTCTTAGCTCTTAAATTACTCAATCCAAGCTAAGGAGGGTAAAAAACCAAATTTTGAAAAAAGTAAGATTCGAAGTTATTAACCGATTAAATTGGAAAATAATTAGTAAAATGTTATATCTTACCTCCAGAATAGTTTCCTAAGCTCTAAATTGCTTCACACGGCTCAAAAATTCAATTTGAAGGGTTAGGTTTTCAGACTTTTTAGAGAAAGAGGGAGAGAAAGAATGAGAGAAAGAGTTAGACGAAATAGCCTAAAATCCCTTTTTATTTTTGCCTTTCCTCTTTGATGTATCGATACATTTTGGCAATGCATTAATACATTGGCCCTAATTTCGAATGAATGCATCGATACGATAGGGAATGTATCAATACATTTCCCTTTGGGTGCCCTCTGCTTCAAATGTATTGATGCATTTGGACAATGTCTCGATACATGTTCATCTTTGGCCAAATCTATCAATACATTCTCAAATGTATCGATAGAATATTCTTCCCCATGCTTTTACTACTCATCTTGCCAAGAATGTATCGATACATTAGGGTATGTATTGATACCTTCACCCCTATAAGCAGTTCCAAGCTTCCCAAACTTCTAAATATTCAGCTTTAACACCCCAAAATCATTCCTTGTTAATATCACACCTCAAATTGTTCATTTAACTTAATCCCATACACATATATGTCAACAAACACAACATCAAACTTAGATCAAAACCTCAAATTGTGGGACTCATTACATATTTCCTCAAACGTGCCTAAATGTCAATATGTACACTTTTAAACACTAGGCATACATATCCTATCATCAAAGTCCTCAAGGCTCCACATGTGTCATAAATCATTCTTAGTTTACATAAAGAATTAGGGGTGTTACACTTATCATGCTCAATTTTAACCAACTTGAAACATTCAATTAAGTCTTAAAAGAAAAGTTGTTCAAGTAGTTAAATTATCTTAAACACAAGGAAATCAAAAGGTTAACTCTTCAAACTCAATTTTCGTTGTTTATAGGCAATTATGTAAATCAATCTAATGAGCACATATTAGCCTTTTCGCGCATATCTTAAAACATCAAGCTCTTATGCTCATGGTTATGCTTAAAAAAAATTTTTCCAAAAAAAATGTTATGAACCAATTTCACAAAGTATGAGGAAAAATTATGCAACATATACACAACTATTATAACAAATCATTTTACATAACAAAGAAAAAGTAGTCCAAACAAATATGATTATCCAAGCATTTTTCTCAATCAAAAGAATGACTGACTTTTGGCAAGAGATCATGAAGAAATATTCAAGTTCATATAAAAGCACATACTTATCAATCATAGATTTCTATATCACTATCTAAGATTAGACATCTTGATTGAGGAACTCTATCAAGAATTAGGTATGTTGAAGACATTGTTATTGGTACTTGGGTTCATAAAAGGAGACATCAAGATGATAATGATAATGAGGAGGAGTCTCCTCCACTTGTTGCCTCTTAATCTCCACCAATCAGACCATCATCGAGTGCCATGCCATATTTAGCTTCCACCCTTTTTAGGAACATTTTCTCCACCAAGGATGCTTACAATCCCTTACTTGCTAGACTTGATTTGATGGAGACTAGGATCATCGGTACTTGCGCTGTTGTGAGGTCTGAAATTGATAGTAATGTTTGTCGTTTAGATCTCCTTCATTACAGTATTGAGGAAAGATTTGATGTTGTCAATCATGCCATGACCTGCCATTTTAACAATGTTGATCAATGCATTCAGTAGATGCTATAGCACAAAGAATCCATGGAAGCTCATATTGTACAATTCATTCCCCAATGAGGGTCTTAGATCTCTTAGATGACCTTGCCCTTTCACTTTCTTATGTAATGCACTCTTGGCGTCTCATGTTCATATCTCTTTGGATATTTGTTTGTTTCTTAAACTCCTTAATTATGCTAAATTTTCCTTGTGATAAACATATATATATATATATATATATATATATATATATATATATATATATAGCATGATCTTCTTGGTTATCCATTGATTGTTAGATCTTGGTTGTGTATCCTTTGCCTTTCTTGATTGTTGTACTACTCTTAATGATTATATTTTGCTGATTTTTGCTAACCCATGTCTTTTGAGCTTTAAAATTGTTAATTCTTACACTTTGATACCTTTTATATATAACAAAAAGGGGGAGAAGGTTTATGAGTACATTTGCATGCTCTTATTGTCACCAGCAGCTAAATTTTTTTTTGAAAATTACATGCATATGTCGAGGGGAAAAATTTCCTTGAAAAAACATAAAAGCATTTCAAAATTCCTTCTCATTTGAGTTCGAATGTTATCAAACAAGGGCTTATAAACTAATAGGGTTAGGAGGAGTTATTCAAATGCAAATTATGCTAAAAGATTTTATCATATGAAAAAAGGGAAAATTGTTAGCTTTAGAATTGACTTATTTTTTATTTGACAAAATTACTTTGATTTAAGTTTGATAATAAGCATTTAAAATGATTTGATTCATTGTTTTGATCCCCTAAGGTCTAAGAAAATGTTTGACAAATCTTTTACATTTAGAAGAAATCAAAAAGATTTCAAATATTGAGTTTTCAATTAAAGGAAACAAAGAGCAAACATGTTACTGATCTAGGATTGACTTTACGTCTTTGAAACTCGATCCTACATGGACAAAAGATAGAATAAAGAAGAGAAGCCTCGGGTTCAGGATCTATAATGCACCTCGAAACTCGATCCTAAGGTAAAAATCAAGAAAAATGCAAAGAAAGCTTGGAGGATTGACATTGGACAAGCCAAACTCGATCCTAGAAGTAAGAAAAGAAGACAAATAGCCCTTGGAAACTTGGAGGATCAACATTGAACAAACCAAACTAGATCCTAGAAGAAAAAGAGATGAAATAATGCAAGTCTTGGGAAGAGGGTCGACTTACCCTTTAAAAACTCGATCATCAAGCTCAATTTCAAAGCAAAATTCAAATTAGGATCGACTTTCCCTCTTCCATACTCTATCCTTGAGATCGTATTTAAAGCTCCCAATAGCTATTTTCTACCTCAACTCATCTCTAACGACTCTAATTTCTTATGAAAGCATAAAAGAAGGCTTCCCACTCATTTTGAAGTAAGAGAAGACTTTGAAAACCACTCCAACGTTTGAGAAAAGCTATAGCTTCATTTTTTTTATTAGGGGAAATGAGATCGAACCCTATTTTTAGGCAGAAAATCATGCATCAACCAATGAGCCAAATGCTCAAATGCAAGCTATAGCTTCATTTATTCTACTCTTACATCTCATTTAAGTTTTCCTTCAAAGATATTCATTAATTATCTTGACTTGATATTCTGATATTTATTGTACCCATTCTTTTCAAACTTAGACTCTTAGCTTACTAGCCTTTAAGAGGCATTTATTGTTGTCCAATCTTTGTACAACTCTTGAAAGATTATAACTTAGCCTTGAAAAGTTATTTATAAAATTTTGTGCGTGATCTTTAGAAATGGCATTGCAAAAGTTGTGCTTGCTCCTTTGAAAGGCATTGTAAAGGTTGTGTTTGCTCCTTTGAAAAGTCATTGTGTGAGTTATGCTTGAGCCCAGTAAAAGATATTGTAAAGGTCATGCTTGAGCCTTAAAAAGTATTTTTCATAGTAGATTCAAAATTCATTAATGAGCTAAGGGAGAAAACGTAGGCAAAAAGGGTGAACCTCTATAAAATTTCTTGTGTCTTGATTTACAATTTTTTACACTTGGTTGATAAACATTGCTTTCAAACAAAAAACCAATTTTTAACTAAGTTCACAAAGAATTTTTCAAAAAGCGCAATTCACCCCATTATTGTTCTTATTCATTTTGAACTTATTACACTAACAAAATGTTTTACAGCTTGACCGAAAAAATTATATTGACTAGAGTAAAATGTCTTACGCTTTAGAAGAACCTAAAACATTTTCCATCAACCTTCTCTCTCTAGGATCCATCCCATTTGGAAAATATTATCTTCTCCTTCTTGTGGAATAAATCCCATAAATTAATTAAATGATTAAGTAGCATTATTTTTTTCATCTATTTATTTATTATTCTTTTTCCTAACAAAGCATCATCACTTATTTATATTCATTATTTTTTTGAGATCCTACCACTATAATTATTTTTACAAAAATACTATAATCTTTAATATAATACAAGATAATTAAGGTTAATCGGAGACTAGACTTGCGAGGTGGAAAGCTAAAATGTTGTCTTTAAAAGGTCGCATTACGCTATTGAGATCAACTTTAACGAGCCTTCCAATTTTCTCAATGTCTCTTTTTCAAATACTTAAAGGAGTGAAAGACGAGCTTGATAATATCCAAAGCACATTTCCATGGAGTGGTGTTGGCCCAATGCTTTATGTTGAGTGGGCAAAGGTGTGTTATTACAAAAATGTGGGGGATCGACATTATGGACCTCGAGGTTAAAAACAAAGCCCTTTATCACAAAGTGGATATGGAGATATAATAGTGTAAAAGGGAATTTACGGAGAAAGATGATTATGGAGAAGAATGGTGGTGACTACATGAGGTTGCTTTTGGATTCATCGGGCAAATGGAAAAATTTCACATTGTGGAATAATATTCTCAACCCCTTTTCTCCCATTAACAATGTTTTCATGTAAGTTAAATCTAATTTCAGCTTTGTGTTGGGAGATGGTGTCAATTTGAAGTTTTTGGAGGAAGAGTGGATTTATGGGATTGTACTAAAGGTTGCCTTTCTTAGAATCTATGCTTTGGTTGTCAACAAGGAAGGTAAAGTATGCGAGTTTGGATTTTAGGAGAATAGAAAGTGGGTTTGGTGAGTTAACTAAAGAAGAAAAATCTTGGGATGGGAAAAAAAGCAATGGGACAACTTCAAGCAGATCCTAGATGGTTGCCAACTTAATGATCAACTTCAAGATGAGATGGTGTGGAAGGGAACAATGAGTTGGCGAAAGAGAAAAATAAAAATAGAATTAGAATTTGGAGTTGGGTGTAGGTGTAAGTTAATTTGGCACAATATAAAATTAAGGCATTTCGTTAAAAACTTATCCAATGAAGGGTGGCTGTCAAAGGGGAACTGGTTAGGTAAGGTATGTTGAGTTTTAAGTTTGCCATATGCAGTATATGTAGCAAAGAATTTGAATCAGTGGATTATTTTTTTGTGTCGTGTTTGAAAGTTTGGAAAATATGGTCAATTTGGTGTAAAGCTTGGGATTACTGTTAGTGCATTATAAAGGACATTAAATTATTATTTATGTTTCAAAATAGGATCAACTTAAAAGGAAGTGACCTTAGAGTTTGACAGATGGCCTTTCTGCTATAGTGTGAATTGTGTGGCTAAGTAGAAATGAAATTGTGTTTAGGGGCAAGTGTTTGGATGTTGGGCAAGCTTTTGAGACAACCAAGCTTAGAGTGGCGGTATGGGTAAATGCCAAGTGGTTGGAGGAGTATATGAGTGTGATGGATATTTTTAAGATGTCAAATGTTAGTAACCAAAAAGAAAAAACAAAGAAGGTTAGAGTTGTGAGTGAATGGTAGAAACCAATGAAGATGTAACTGAAGTTTAATGTGGACAGAGAGACAAAGGGATATTTGTGAAAGGTGGGAATCAAAGGGGTTTCTAGAGATGAAAAAAAAAAACTGCAAGGATATCTTTTCTAAAGATCTTAGGATAAAAGATTTCAACTTGATGTAATTCTTAGCTATTATAGAGGCTTTTCTAGTCTTTGTAGCTTAAAAACTGTGGGGGGGAGGGGCGAGGTTCATACACTGGTTGTGGAGAGTGATTCTGGTAACATGATGAGTTAGTGTGAAATACCAACTTTACATTCAATGAAAATGTTATAATTTTTAAGTGAACGGATTATGCTTAATATAATTGTGTTGTTGGATGAGTTTTCCCAACTATATTGTGTTAAATTTCTCCCTAGTATTGTGTTGAATTGATGAAAGCTTGATGGATGAAAGAATGGTAGGAAAAGGACACCAGAAGAATGTATTTTTCAAGATAAGGCATGAAAGGTCAATTCCCTTGGAGGGAAGGTCAATCCTTATAGGTAATTTGGCTCAAATTGGCTACTAAAAGGTCAAGGATCGACTTTTGATTTAGGAAGGGTTGATCCCACCAAATAGAATGCTTAGGAGAGCTTTTAGAACCAAAAAGATCGACCTTAAAGGTTAAAGGGTCAATCGCTTCAAGATGGAACACTTAAAAATTTTTTTTTAGGACACTAAGATCGACTCCTAAGCTTTAAAAGGTCAATCCCAATGAAATAGAACCTAAAAATACCTATTGGACACAAAAAGGATCAACATTGAGGGTCTATGGTTAATCCATGAAGTTTTGGGAAGGAAACAAAAAATAATTTAGGGATCAACCTTAGGCTTTAAAAGGTTGATCCTTAAGCTTTAACATAGAAAAAAATAAAAACCCTAGCCTGAATTTCTTTTCACATTTCCCACTACTCTCAACCCCTAAACACTCTCTCTCCTTGCAACCATTGACACCATATCTAGCAAGGATTAAGCCTTCTATCTCGATTTTTAGGCAAGATCTAACCATTTTTTAGCTTAAAACCGATGGTTATAACCTAACTTTCACTTTCTATGAATTTTAACTTTTAAACCTCCATTGAGGGTTTTGCTCAATGGGGGTTTTGCTTTCCAAAGAAGCTGTTGAGGTCAGGACATTTAAGGTGCACAATAAATGCTTTGGATTTGAAGTTTTATGGATTATTGGCCTAAAATGAAGAATACGGGTTTACTCGACTAGTTTCAAATAATTAGGTTTGTTGGAAAATTTGGAAACTTATGTTGGAATTCTTTATGTTAGGATTTGTTGAGGTCGAGGATCATAGTACAAGCAAAGGTTGACAAAATGAGGTTTAGAAACATGCTTTTGTCAATATGAGTGGATACACCTATTTAAAGTATTCTATATGGTAAAGCTAAAAATGATTTATCAAGTTGGTTGATTTGCATGATTTGAATGCTATATTGATATTGATAAATCTAAATGTTTGAGCACAAATCTTTTCAATGAAGTTTTCTAACTTATTATGTAAGTAAATATGTCTACTACATATTTGTTTTCAACAAAAAAGGATAAGCCCTTTCAAATATTTTTGTTCAAAATCTCTTAGAATGGATGATTGAGGCACGATTGGTGCATGTCTAGGTAAATGCCTAGGTGAACAAATAGAAACCCACCCAAAATATATTTGATTGTGAAATGTTAGAAAGCCTACCAAGGCGTATGTGTTGATGTGGATGATTAGAGTCACCTCCATGAGAAAGTGAAAGTGGATGATAAAATACCCACTAATATAGAATGTGAGAATGGATGAGTAAGTCTTCACCATTTGAGGATTGTATGTGTGGATGTATAAATGCCCACCATTAAGCCCATGAGATGAATGATAAAATGTAACATAAGGCACTTGTTTTATTTGGAAATGATTTATGAACTACTATTGTGTTATAAAAGTATGTATTTTGTATAGCTAGATGTGGGGATAAGAGTACTCCATGAATATAGCCCAATGTGAGTGTAAGAATACCACATGAATATAACCAGATATGGGGGTGAGAATACCACATGTTATCCAAGCTAGATGTAGGTGTGGTATTGTGAGGGTGAGAATACCACACATTATCATCGCTAGATGTGGGGGGTAAGAAAACCATGTACTCGTATAATCGTGAGTTAGACGAGCATACTTATCTCCCAATATAGTCAATGATAAAAGTTGACTCTTTATTTGGCAAACAATTTGGTATTGTGATTTTTGTATATAAGTGAGTTCCATGATATTGTACTTGTATGAAATGATTATGTGTTTGATTGTTTAAGTTACATGTTCATTTGTTGAATGAATATTATACAACTAGTGAGTATGAAGACTTGAATGGTACTTTTAGATCTCAAAATAAGAGATAATGCCCAATGGTTGGGTTGTGTGAAAATTGATACTATTACCCAAGGTGAAGGTACTAGTACCGGTACTCATGATGTGAACTCACGTGTTTTTCAACTTGCAAATGTTTTGTAATTGAAGGTATAACTATTTTTTCAAATTGTTTATGTATCATGGATTTCAATTGCATTTATGGGAAATGTTTTAAAATGATGTTATTGAATGTTTTGAAAGAAACTATGATGATTTTTGTGAACTCATGTTGTTTTTGCAAAACGTGTGTTATTGCAAAAACTCTTCTTCTTAGCTTGTCCTTTTCCTGTATTCACTCATTGAGCTTTTTTGACTCACATGTTAGTTTTTTATTTTTTTTACAAATCAGTGAGTAGAAATATATAGCAGCCCGTGTCATGGAAACATAACCCATTCTTTCTTGGTAGGTGTTCTAGCAATCGCTTGCAACCTAGAGGGTCGAGTCATATTCTGCTGACGGGTCAGTCTTTACATTTTTGTTTATATATACTTGGATATGTTTTGATTATAAAGCCAACGGATGGCAATATACTTGTATGAACTTATGCGAATGTGAATGATGATGACTTGAGAGCCCATACAAGCAGCAAGGGTGCAATTAAATGTTGATAATGAGTAAAACGTTCCTACACTTTATGTCGAGAAGTTCGATAACTATGTGATGGCATCTATACATGTACGAATTTATATTCATTGAATGTTCATGTGATGAATGTTGTGGATGACTAACCCACTCATGAATTGATTGAAAGGCTTGCTTAGGCCTAATGAGCTATATCCATTTAAGTCCTCGCACCGATCATGGGTTTTCAAAAACAAGTCGTGACAATTGGGTCAATAACGCATCTGTTACACCATGGAAGTTGAGAAAATGAGTGCTGCAACTAGAGCTAGCGATTGAAGTGTCAAGTTGCCAATTGAAAATTTGTCCACCCCTTTAGAGAGGCTAATCATATTGTTGATAAATTATCTAAAGAAGGAGTGCAGAGGCAACATAATCGATTAAACGTTTTTGACTGAGAACTGCTTGTGTTGAGTGGCTACAATCCTAACTTAACGTGGCAAGCTTGTTTGGCGAGATACTAACCTGGCGATAAAAGGCTTTCTAATCACTCTGTGGCTGTGGTGAAATGAACTAGGTATGTTTTGCTCTTATGTTGTGTTGCATGGGCCATTGACTGAGTGCAGGTTGTTAGGAAAGGTAGAATGTTGGCCATTTTACAAAGAGAGGAATGATGAGGTTGTGCTCTGTTTATGTTTTTGTGTCTTGATGTGAGCAATGTGATTTGTAGGGTGTCTTGCTACGAATGTTTTGTTCTTGCTATGATTTGTATGGGTAATCATTGTTTTTGGGAGATTAGCCTGCAATTGGATTTCATGTATAGGGGTGGGTTTTTGTGCATGGGTGCTTGAGTGGAGATTGTTGGAAGTTTGAGGAACTATACCTAGAATCTATGTGTGGGCATAGTCCTCAAAATTTCAGATTTTTGACTGGTTTTGTTTTATTAGTGTTGAAGAACGTCTTCTTCCCCGTATCAATGAATTTGCAATATTAAAAAAAAAAGTACAAGATACTTCAAACAAGTGAAAATATTTTGGACATTTTATTCAAAGATTTTTCAATAAAATATTTTACACTAAAAAGAATTTTTTTCATCAAGTTAGTTAATGGTTTTCTAATGGAACGAAGTTATTTTTTTAGTATTTATCATTGTTATGAAAAAGTGTTGTGCTGATTTAAAATAAGTATAATATTTAAAAAAAAAATTAAATTTTTTTAAAAATTTCAATTAATTCTTATATTTTTATTGTGTTCAATCATATCTTTATATTTTTATTTTTAATCAAATAAGTTATCATAACTAATAATTGATTTAATCAAAATATCATTTATTATTTTATATCATGTGATATTGACATGTTAAGATATTATAATTAATGATAATGTGACGTATTGATAAATCATTTGATAATAACATGATATGTTAATTTAATATGTTAAAATAATCATGTGATATTTTTTAATTTTTACATAACGGCATATATGACAAATGATATTTTAACTGAGGGCTTTTTGATCCAAAATAAAAAATTTATTAAACCTTATAAAAAGTGAGAGTTTATTTAAATTTTTTTAATAATATAGTGATTTTTTTAAATAAGATATGTAAAAAAATTTTAAAAATGATAAAATGCTGCCATTGAAAACGGAAAAAGCAGCACTTGAGTTGCTTTGGCGTCGCTGTCTCGGAACCGGACTTTAGGGGTCAAAAGCCAAAATATTTTACGTGTTTAGCATTGAGGTAAGATTGAAACGCAGCTTTTAGCCCAAAAGCTCTGTTCCACTTCAATGCTAAACGGGGTGCGTCCGCCTTGAAAGCGTGAAGCCCAGGGGTTGAAATCCAATTTATGGTGTATGAGTCCTTGCACCGACTCATGAGTAGTTGATAATTGACGTTTTGGTGGAAAGATCTACGAATTAATGCGACACGGTTTTTCCACATTGGATCAAGCATGTTTGTGATTTCTCCTCCATTAGAATCATGGTAACAGAAAAAGTCTTCATTACCTGCATTTCCACATATGACAATACCACTGCTCCCTTACAGCTCTCAAACAAAAGACAAAAGACAAATTAGGACTTCTTTCCAGCTAAGCCATGGCACGAGCTGGGGAAGCTAAGGACCCATATAGAAAATATTAGGAGAAACTTCTTTACCCTAATCAAGAAGTGTTCACATTCTTGCTTCATTGAATTTCAAATTTCGACAGAAAAAAAGATATTTAAAATCACGCATGTGCTTGCATTTGTGAAATAAAACTAGTTTAGAAAAAGAATTGAATGGAGTTGGACGTATTACTATGATTCAAAAAAAAAAAATACAATACCACCATAAATAATGTCTATGAATGTCGGACGGCGCATACCATATTACACAATACCATCCATCAATGACCTCTTCTCCTTCATTTTACTCCCTATTTCAAATTCAGGCATTCATGTTTCCCTAGACTTAGCAACCCACCAATTCATGCAACAAAGCACTAGAAACATTTTTCTCAAGACAACGGTCTTTAGTATTGGTGTAAATTAACGAAATACTACTATTTCGTAAGGGCATGTATCCCTTAAATTCTGGTAGTAATTGTTCAGAGTAGTGTAATCAAGCTCACGCTGTCCTAGTCGAATAGCCAACAATTCCAATACTACCACATTAAATTGGTGCAAGTAATTGCTACTGCTTTGGACAGCAGGATATTCGCCTTGGCAGGGGGTGAAGAAAATGAACCGGAGATAGACTGTAGTATGCTAATGGGTTTCACATATTTCAAAGGTTTGACTTGAAATCTGAAAGACAAGAAGGCTTCAGAAACTGTTGTCTTAAAATCCAACGGATAAGAGTTTAAGACCAAGAAGGCGCATGTGGTCGGGGTTACTCAAAGAAACCCAAAGACTAAAGAGAAAAGACCCCAGAAGGAACAGACATCATGGAATGTGGAACACAAGAAGCTCTTTTCCACTCCCTTTGTACTTTTCCTTTCTCTCGCTTGAAAAGTTGAAAGCAACCACACCCTGTCCCTTTCCTTGCCTCTCGTTTTTTTTTTTATTTCTTTTTATTCTTTGGCTCTTTTGTGTTCTTTCTTTTCTCAATTTTCTACTCCCATTATTAATTTTTTTTATAGTTACTATTCAACTTGTTTCAAGGCTCCAAGCCTAAAAAGGAAGGAAACAGAGTTGGAAAGATCAACCCCCTTACCTTTCATGGTTATATATCTCCTTTGCCAATTCCATATCTCAATCTGACTCTTTTTCTCTCTCTCACTCGCACAGGTACACACCTCCGCGGTATTCCACATAAGTTGAATACATTATCCATTCTTTTGTGTTACTTCCAATAATTTCGTCATAGATTGGCTCAATCCCTTCTTCTGTCCTGCTACAGGAAAGCCAGCCAACCTTACTACTATTTCTCTCTCTTTTTGCAATTGCTAGACTTTTTCCATGGAACTGTTGTCAGAATATTAATGGCTAGGATTTGAAAGGCCTGTCTTCTTCTTTCCTTCCATGTTTCTTTAACTTCTGTAACTTGTAGACAAGTACTTCCGCACTTTTCCAGTTCTCCAATTCCTACTAAATTTTCACTTCAACTTTGCCACTTTTCCCTTCTCCTTTTGACGGTTTATCCGAAACTGGCAGTATAGAAGTTACTAAGATAAGATTCTTCCTCTCCTGTGCTAGATTTCTGGGATTCTCTCAGGTACCCTTTTTTTCACAACTTTTCTTTTCTTAACTGTCCTTTTTTATTTTATGTAATGTGTGTGGATATATATTTCAAGTTCACAACCGAAATTCTTCGATTATGAAATTCGATGTATTATAATTTTATGCTTTACTATAAATATAAAATATAAATTGTAGGGGGGTTTTTTTGCCTCTACTCCTTGCAATGATAACTATGTTACTAACGGGTAAAGAAGACCCATATGGTCCTCCCTTTTTCAGTCAATGAAAGTGGTAATAGCAACTTTTGCTCGACCTTCCAAGAAAAAATGTTCTCTGCTTTGGGAAATACTCGGTAAGAAAGTATACTACTAGTATACTGATTAAGGACAAGTTCTAGCTCTCATCGTGCAAGCATAACTTCCTACCCTAAAATCCGCTTACAACATTCAAATGATGAATTATTTTTAAAATGCTAAAGCCCAATTGGGACTTTTAATCTGAGTTTTGTTTGAAAAAATAATAATTTTGTGGTAAAGGCCTTTCTTTCTTTCCGAAAATATCTTGGCGACCACTTGTGGTTGGGATGCGAGTGCTGACTCCAATGACGTGACAGGTATGAAGCGTCTGAATTCCATAAAAGTTGCACTTGATTCAGGAGTTATGCAATGACCATTAAGGCCTCCCTTTAGCTTCTTCACTCTTTGCCTATATCTTTTTCCTTCCTCAATCCTCATGTGTTGCTTCCTGGACACTGCAACTAGCACTAGGGAGGGAGCCTAATTAAACTTCTTCCATTGGAATGGGTGGTTTGGTCAATGATTATTTCAGACATTTATAACTGTGCATCCACCTTGAAGTTTTCATTTCTACAATTAAACTTATCATTATTAATTATAATTGCTTTTAATTGTCAACGACTCCTGATTCGGTCATATGTGACTCACTTGTAGTAGGAATCACCTTATGTGTTTCAAACCGACCAATCTCCTTCCACTAATTGTTCTTGAAAGAAAGAAGAAAAAAAAATACTAGTAGGATATAGTACACCTAACTCTCCTAGGTGTAACTTTATGTTGTTATAATTTCGGAACAAAGGGTATCATCTGCAATTTTTTTGTGCAAGCGAGTATTCTAGTCATGGAATTTTTGCTTCGATTCTAGTTCTGTTCATATAGTATTAGGAATAATCATTTGATACTTGGAGCAGGTATTTAAGTTCAGTTGGAGAAAAATTTGGTTAAGGTGATGGGAATGAAGAATGGAAAATAAGAAAAACGGAAAAGTTGATGGGCTGTGACTTGAGGCGGATTGAAGGTAAGCTGAATGTTGCAGCAGCATTTCAGCTGTCAAGTCCGGTAGCACAATAAGTTAATCAGGCTTACTTAGCATTGTTGTATTGAGAGTTTGGGTGATTTTGAAGATACTTTTAAGGGTCCTGGGGTCCCTTTGATGGAGTCATCATCATCTGCTTCATTTAAAAGGGCTCGGGCACCTGGCAGCGGAAACCAAGTACCTTCATGCTTGGTTGATGGTTGCACTGCAGACCTCAGCAAATGCAGGGACTATCATCGACGCCATAAAGTATGCGAAGTCCACTCTAAGACCCCAAAGGTTACAATTAGGGGTCAGGAACAACGATTTTGCCAGCAGTGCAGCAGGTAGTAATGCTTTGCTTTATGCAAATGGAGCTGATTTGATTTTCCTAATCACATTACGTTTTCTGTTGGGTTCCTCATCTCGCTAATATTTCTATTTTCTAGATTTTTGTTTAGCAATGTTTTATTACTTGGCCTTTAAAGTTACCATCTATCCATTACGTTATAAGGTGGGGTTGTTTAAGCATTTACCTGACACAGTGACTGTTAGCATTCTAGTTTTCTTTGTTCTTTGGTCACTGATTTTTAGTAATGTGCAGTAAGAATGATTCAAGGTGCCTTTTTCTATGCTCTGTCCACCATAGTATTTGAATTTTAATATACTCATAACTCTGGTATTTTATAGTGATTTTAGCTTTATGAATATGATTTGGTTGTTTTGATTTTCTTTGCATGAAATGGTAGTTTTACTGTGAAATTTCTGAGTCAATATGGCTTAATAACCACTTACTAGTACAATTTGTTTTCGGTACATGTTTTGTGTATAAGTGTTGAGATATTGAGTTTCAGCATCCAATAAACTCTATTTGTGTGTTTGGCTGTGTTTCAGTATCTGATATGCTCAATGATATATGATTCTAATTATCATGAAATATGATTCAATGTTAATGTCTGAAGTCATCCTCATCCTACAGTGTGCAATTGTTTGTTTCCACAAGAAATCTAGAATTGATATTTGCAATATTCATGTCCAAAACATTTCTCAATTTGACAACAGCTCCTTTTTTGTGTGAATGTCCATGTTTTAAGTGCACTTGATTACAGAGCAAAGAGATGAAACCTATGATTTGAGAAGACATTGCGATGAGGAAACAGAATTTCTAAAGGTGATATCAGACTAACATAATTGATGCAGCTGCTTAAATCTGCGTTAAAACTGTCCTTTGTGACACTTGAATTCGTGTGTGTAGAATCTCTTGATTTTCTGACAGAATAATATTTGCCCTATGCATCATGAATACAGATTAATAGATGCTTTTATGGGATTTGCTCCTTTCAAGATTTTCTACCCCTTGCCCTCATTCCTTTTGTTGTGTATTTCATTTGATAAAGATAAGAGCTTAGTTTCTCTTGAATGCATTATATTAGGTTTCATTCATTAGTGGAGTTTGATGAGGGGAAACGAAGCTGTAGGAAACGTCTTGATGGACACAACCGACGTCGAAGAAAGCCTCAACCTGATTCTCTATCTGTAAATTCTGGAAGGTTTCTTTCCAATCACCAAGGTTTGACTGGATTTTATTGTTCAAATAAGAAACTTGTCTTACCTTCATTTATCATGAGCAGCAAAAGAATCAAACCCGTTGCCTTTGTATTCCAATGTAGTAGCTTAATGTGATGTATTTTGCTCTGTTTGATATAAATGAGACTCTGCCGCAGGTACTAGATATTTACCATTCAGTAACCACCAAATATTTTCCGCTACCGCTGTAACCTCTTCTTGGGTGGGGTCTGTGAAAGTGGAAACTGATATAAAGTCAGAGTTAAACTTCAGCAGCAGAAATAGCTTGTTCCCTGGATCCTCATCTCAAAACTGCAAAGAAGAAAAGCACTTCTCATTCTTACAAAGCACTAGTTTGTCACTCCCTGGAGTTTCTGTTTGTCAACCCTTTCTTGATGCCAATCCTTTATCAGGCAATGGTGGCAGCAGCCGGAAAATATTCTCAAATGGGTTAAATCAAGTCATCAACTCTAATCGTGCTCTCTCTCTTCTGTCATCCCAACCGGCTGAGACTGGGGAGATTGGTTTGAGCCCCTGCCCCATGGTGCAGTCTGGCCCAGCTTCATCCTTGAACCAAAACTTGCAATATAATGGTCTAGGAATGGAGGGTGAGCAAGTAGGATCTATTTTGGCCTCTGATGGCAGTAGTAACACCAACTTCCACGGAAACGAAATGTTTCAGACTGGGCATCCTGGGTCATCTTCAAGTGGTACTCACCATACGCTTTCCTTCTCATGGGAGTAGTATGTGCCGTTTCCATCTACACTTTCAAATAGATGGTTTTGAGTGATTAAAAATGCTTATCCCATAAATTACAATGTTTACAGCCTTTTAAGCGGTGGCATTTTGAAGTTGCAAATTTATGTACGTGTTTTTCCTCTAAAAAAATTATGTAGCCTTGTTCAAGTGAGTTCCAATGATGTATGAATCTTTTTCCGAGACAGATTATTTGATTCTGCGGTAGTACTTGTTCCATGTCATTAGATACTTGGTAGTCAGGACTCATTTATTCGTGCAAAAGACGAAAAGAGTTTACAGCAGAAGCTGCCCAAGTTATCCAAAACGCATTTAAAATTCTTTAGAGGCTTCACCACCTGAGCTGCAAGTGAATGATTTACGTTTGTGATGTCTTGATTCTTACAAGGTTGTATCCTGTGAGAGGGATAACTGTAGTAGAGGATTTGCTGGTCAATTTAATGCCTTGTGAGAGCGAAAATTATGGGGTCTACACGGTAACATCGTCTAAGTTGAGTGCAACCTTTGTCAATATCCGAATGTTGGCTAAGGAAACATGTGCTTAAGTAAAGCAGGATGACCTACCATTACAGATTGTTGAAAGGTAATTCTCAATCTGGAAGCAAGACTGATTGAAGACTAGGCGGGAAGCAACAGCTTTGAAGGTTGGAAAAGACACTTGGAGCATAAACGGTGGTGTTTCTTGACTGAATAGGCTGGAGGTTTCAAAACTTTTGGTTTTAGTCTTTATTTAAAGTTGCTGTCCTCAAAACGATGTGATGGTTGTCGTTTGGGTTTGCTGTTATTGTTACTTAGTCTTATACGTTTCTTTGTAGTGTCGTTTTAGTCTGTTTTCATTCTCTGTTGAAGGCCTAACGGCCATGGTTGGTCTGGTTCTCTTTATCATTGAGCTGTGTGTTGGTAAGTGTGAAATTTAGTGCTTGATTCGATTTGTCAGGAAGTATTGTTAAGTGTAAAACTTTAAATACTAAATGCTGAATATGAAGTAGTGCTTTTTGCCACCAAATTGAAAAATCTCTACTGCTCTCTTCTTCCTTTACTCCTTTGTTTACATATTGAATATTTCTAGAGAAATTTCATTAAATCTTTCTTCAATTGGTATCAGAGCACTTCAATTGATCTTAAGGGACCTCATTCGACGCTAACCATGACTTCTGGCTTCAACTCATCTGCTCCTCCAAAGTTCACAAGAGAGAACTATTCATTCTGGTGTGTGAAGATGGAATCATATCTCAGAGCCTTCACTCTTTGGGAGGTAGTGAAATCTGATGAAGAACTTGTTCAAAGGAAAGCTAATCCGACCATTGCTCAAATTAGACAATTCGAAGAGGAAAAATCCATAAGGTATAAAGCTTTGTCATTTTTACATTCAGCATAATCTGATGAGATATCTACTAGAGTTATGCATCTAAGAACTCCTAAATAGGTTTGGGATTATTTGAGGGATGAGTTTTTTGAAAGTGAAAGAACTAGACAGATTCAAGCATTTAATCTTACTTAGAAATTTGAAATGCTTAGAATGGAGAATAATGAAAATATTAAAGAGTTCTCTGGAAAATTGATGGGACTAGTTAATCAATTAAGGTTATTAGGGAGAGAGATTACAGAGGAAAGACTAGTAAGCAAGATGTTAGTGAGCTTACCTAAGAAATATGAGTCTAAGGTGTCCTCACTAGAAGATTCTAGGGATCTACCTCAGTTTAGCTTTAAGGAGTTAGTTAATGCTCTTGAAGGACTTGAACATAGGATAGCATTTAGACAGAGAACTACGGTTGATTTTGCTTTAGTGTCTAAGTCTGAACATGTGAAAATGAGTGGTAGTAGCTTTAAGAGCAGTTCAGATGACAAGAAAAACAAAGGGAAGAAGAATGGAGATAATAAGCAAGAAGATCAGAAGAAAGTGTATCCATCATGCCAACACTGTAAAAAAACTAATCACATAGAAAAATATTGTTGGTTTAGGCCTAATGTTAAATGCAGGGCTTGCAATTAACAAGGTCATGTAGAAAAGGTATGTAAGAATCGTTCTAAAGCACTTAAGAAAGTTGCTGTTATTGAGCATGTAGATGAAGATACTGATGAGGTTCTGTTTATGGCATCCATTGGGGAAAATTCCAGAAAAGCTAATAATTGGCTATTGGACAGTGCTTGCTCACATCTTTTGATAGGTAACAAATCTCTTTTCACTACTCTTGATACAAGCTTTAAGTCAAAAGTAAAGATAGGAGATGGAAACTATTTGGAGATACCTGGCGTAGGAATTGTTAATGTTGAGATTGATTCTGGTTGTAAGTGTATTAAGTGTGCATTATGTTCCTGATGCTGATCATGATCTGTTAAGTGTGGGACAGTTGACTAATAAGCGTTATACTTTACTGTTTAAGAATGATGGCTGAACTGTGTATGATCCTCATGGTATTGAAATGTTTACTCTTGAAGTAAAGAATAATTGCTATCCAGTTAATCTGGCTAAAACGGATCATTTAGCATTATACAATGAATTGGATGTGTCTGACATGTGGCACAAGAGACTTGGCCATGTTAATTACAATTCATTGGCACTCATGTCTTCAAGGAATCTGGTGGAAGGCTTACCAGGTATCTCAAAACTAGATAAGCTTTGTCAAGCTTGTCAATTTGGAAAGCTGACTAAGAGACCATTTCCTAAACAAAGCAGTTGGAAGGCTACCAGAAAACTTGAATTAGTGCATACAGATCTTAGTGGTCTAATGAAGACTGCCTCACTTAGTGGAAATAGATACTATATCATCTTTATTAATGATTATATAAAGTTTTGTTGGATATTTTTCTTGAAGCAGAAATCTAAAGCATTGAGGTACTTCAAGAAGTTTAAGGCAGTTGCTGAAAATTTCTCAAGTCAAAGTGTCATCACTTTGAGAATTGATAATGGCAAAGAGTACACATCTGTTGAGTTTGAGTAGTACCTTGAGTCCTTGGGAGTCTAGCATCAGCTAATCATTCCATTTAGCCCTTAACAGAATGGAAAAACTGAAAGAGTGACTAGAACTTTACAAAGATGGGAAGATGCTTGCTGTTCTAGATGAAAATGCTAAGGGTATTTTAGGCAAAAGCAGTAAATACTACTAATTACCTTTTAAATAGATCCTATACTATAGCAAAACACCTTATGAAATGTGGTTTGATAATAAACCAAGGGTTTCTCACTTGAAAACATTTGATAGTATTTGTTATGCAAGGACACTAGATGCTAAGAGGACAAAGTTTGATCCTAAATCAGTTGTAGCTGTGCTAGTTGGATACAGTGAATTTGCAAAAGGAAACAAACTATATGATATTGAAATTAAGAAGGTTTTTGTGAGTAGGGATGTGGTATTTGATGAGGGTCACAGCTAGAATTGGACAAATACAAATACAAGACAGGTTGAGTCTGCAGGTACTGCTAAGGATATGCTACAGAATAATTCAGATGATGATTCTGACTTGGAGGATGAAAGCAAAGCTGTGAGAGGCACAAGGAGCTTAGAAGAAATTTATAGCAGGTGTAATTTTGACCTAGTTGAACCTTCAAGCTTTAGGGAAGCATACTCAAAACAACACTAGAAATCAACCATGGATGTTGAAATATAGATGATCATGAAAAGTGGGACATGGACTCTAGTTGATAGACCTACTGACAAAAACATCATAGGAGTCAAGTGGATTTATAAAACCAAACTTAATCCTGATGGTTCTGTAAACAAGTATAAGGCTTGATTGGTGGTTAAAGGCTATGATCAAGTTTATGGGGTTGACTATATGGAGACATTTGCTTCAATGGCCAGACGTGACACAATAAGGATGCTTGTTGCTTTGTCATTAAGGGAAAGATAGAGAATTTATCATCTTGATGTCAAATCAGCTTTCCATAATAGCATTCTTACTGAAGACATTTATATTGAGCAGCTTGAGGGTTATGTGCAGTAGGGGTTTGAGAAAAAGGTATGCAAGCTTACTAAGGCACTCTATGGCCTGAAGCAAGCTCCAAGAACCTGGTATACAAGAATTGATGATCATTTCAAGGATCAAGGGTTTTAAAGGAGCATAAATAAGTCAACACTGTATGTGAAGTGTGAAAATGGCACTATGTTACTCATTGTAGCACTCTATGTTGATGATTTTTTGATTACTGGACCTGAAGGTCAATATCTAACTAAGTTTAAAACTTAGATGAAGAAGGTGTTCGAAATGACAGACTTGGGGGAAATGACTTATTTTGTTGGGATAGAGGTTATACAATTTACTGATAAGGTTGTTTTACATCAAGAGAAATATGCAAAGGACTTGCTCAATAGGTTCAAAATGAGTATGTGCAAGGCTGTAAATACTCCGTTGAGTACTGGTGCCAAGTTTTGCAGAGATGATGGTACTGCTAAAGCAAATGGGCAGTTATATAGAAGCATCATTGGTTCTTTATTATATTTAGCAGCTATAAGGCCTAATATAATGTTTGCTACATGTGTACTGTCAAGGTTCATGCAAGATCCTACAAAAACTCATTTTACAGTAGCTAATAAGATCTTGAGGTATGTGAAGGGAACGAAGGATTATGGATTAGTGTACATGAAGCAAGAGAGCAGTCAGCTAGTAGGTTTTTCAGACAGTGATTAGGCTGGTTCTTTAGATGATTCTAAAAGTATAGGAAGGTTTTGTTTTTCTTTTAGCAGTGCAGTCTTTGCTTGGAATTCAAAGAAGTAGCAAGTGGTTGCTTAGTCAACAGTTGAGGCTAAGTACATTGCTTGTGCAGCTATTACTAACCATGCTCTATGGTTAAGGAAGTTACCAGTTGAGCTAAGATTCAAGCAAGTCAAGGGAACTCTGATCAATGTAAACAACATGTCAGCAATTGCTATCGCAAAGAACCCTGTTCAACATGGAAGAACAAAGCATATCAGAGTCAAGTACCATGCTTTGAGAGATGCTGTAAAGGAAGGTGAAATTGAATTGGTTCATTGTGTAACTATTGATCAGGTTGCTGATATGTTCACCAAAAGTTTGGGAAAGGAGAGATTTGAGTATTTGAGATTATGTCTTGGAGTTCTTAAAATTGAGAATTATGGGGTTGTGTTGAAAGGTAATTCTTAATCTTGAAGCAAGACTGATTGAAGATCAAGCGAGAAGCAAAAGCTTTGAAGGTTGGAAAATACACTTGGAGCATAAATGGTGGCGTTTCTTGACTGAATAGGTTGGAGGCTTCCAAACATTTCGTTTTAGTCTTTGTTTAAAGTTGTTGTCCTCAAAAAGATGTGATGGTTGTCATTTGGGTTTGCTGTTATTGTTACTTAGTCTTTATATGCTTCTTTGTAGTGTCATTTTAGTCTGTTTTCATTCTCTGTTGAAGGCCTAATAGCCATGGTTGGGCTGGTTCCCTTTACCGTTGAGCTGTGTATTGGTAAGTGTGAAATTAGTGCTTGATCCGATTTTTCAGGAAGTATTGTTAAGTGTAGAAGTGTAAATACTAAACGTTGAATATGAAGTAGTGCTTTTTGCCACCAAATTGAAAATTCTCTACTGCTCTCTTCTTCATTTACTCTATTTACATATTGAATTTTTCCAGAGAAATTTCATTAAATTTTTCTTCACAGATGTTCCAAAGAAGCTTTTATTTTAAAAATCTCAATATTTTTGTTTTTGGTTAAAAATGGTAAGTTCATTGAAAATAAAATAGCTTTATAGAAACATCAATATGGGACCGAGTCTCAATAGTTTGAGTTTATTGTGAGTTGTCCCTATAACATTCACAAATAAAGCAAGTGAAATACAATCAGGAGGCCTATTGAACAAAATGAAATCTTGCTCCCCGAGCCATATGCAAACATCAATAAGGGAACCATAAGAGTGATTAACAGTGATATTATACTCCATCAAATGGATAGTCATTTAGAAGTCAGTTTCAACCACAACATTGTTTATCCCAAGAGAGGCAGCAGTTTGGAATCCATCACGAATTGCCCATAGTTTCCCACTAAGGCTTATGGTGGCACCAAGTATACTTGAGAAGCTAGCAATGAACCTCCTTCATGATTTTTGATTACTCTTCCTGCCCCAACAGGACTAACGTTAGCTTGAGATGAGCCATAGATGTTAATTTTTGTTAAAACTGAGATCAACCTTAAGCTCTTGATGTATGGCGCCAAGCTGGAAGATTTAAATGAAGAAGATGATGTCTCGTGGTGATAGATCGTGACTTTATACCAAGCATATTTTATTATTATGTGTTTTTTTCCTCTAATAGCTAACACGTGTAGTGATTCTACTTGTGGCTTATGTACCTCAACCGACAGTAGTGTAATGTGTTCACTATCTTTTGTTTTTTCTGTTTTATATTCTACAGTATATTATAGAATCGATAACTTATAACATGTTTGATTGAGGGAATGACTAACCTTTACTCTTAAGAAACAAATGTTCCTTTGTTTGCTTCCCACATGTTTCAAGGAATAGCCATTTCTCTATAATGATTATTCCTTAAAATAAGTTAAAACTAAAGAATAGTTAATGCCAACACTCCCCATTGTATTAACTATTCCTTGGTTAAGGAATACCTTTAAAAAACGATATAGACCTAAATATCTTTTATAAGTTTAAAAAATTATATATTATCTATTACAAAAAAATAATTTAAGTTTAAAAATTAATTAAAATTATTAATATTTGACTCATAATAACATCTAAATTATAAATAAAATATTAATGTTTTAAAATATTAATACTTAAATTATAATTTAAATATTAATATTTAAATTATCAATTATTAATATTATTATAAAAAAGAAAAAAGTTTACAATTTAAATTATATATTATCTAAATAATATTTTAATTTTAAAAATTAATTAAAATTATTTATATTTTAATCATAATAACATTTCAATTATAAATAAAACGTTAATATTTAAATTATCAATTATTAATATTATTCCAAAAAGAAAAAAAATTTAAAACTTTAATAATATATTATAAAAAATATTTTAAATTTAAAAATTGATTAAAATTATTAATATTTTAATCATGATATCATTTAAATTATAAACAACAATATTAATATTTAAATGATCAATTATTAATATTTTAAATTAATTATAAATTATTAATATTTAAAAAATAAATAAAATAAAAATAAATAATCATAATAACATTTAAATTATAAATAAAATATTAATATTTTAAAATATTAAAGATTAAAATATTAATAAAATATTAATATTTAAATGATCAATTATCATATTTTAAACAAATTATAAATTATTAATGCTTAAAAAATAATATAAAATAAAATTAAATAATCATATATCTATATAATAAATAGTATTTTTGTCTTTTTATACTCTATTCGTTTTTTATTCCAAAGTTATTTTTACCTACCAAATATCACAATAAACCATTGTCACGACTCGAAACTCCCATCGGGTCTGTGACAATCGCCGCGACGTCCCGATAGACACTCATTACCTCGAATGCCGATCAAAACCCCGCAAGGCTTAGCATCAGCTTCCGCATCTCCCCGGTGAGCGACAGTTATTAAATTTTGCATTTCAAGAAATCATAAGTCGTTTTCAAATCAAAACAATAAAATATTATTTTCTAGCTCACAGGGGCATTTTCGTCATTTTTTTTGAAAATACCGAAACCCACCAAAAACATGGTGTAAAAGCTAAATATGTTCATACATACTTTAAGCAGATAATTGAAGTATAAAATTACTTTTACAATGACACGTGGGCTTCTAACTAACTAAGAAAGTGTAGGGCTACGAACCCTTACTTTCTAGGATGTAACTCCGAGATTAATTCTCGTATTAATCAACTATCAACAAACTATCCTGAGCTTGAAAAAAATGGATAGGAAGAGGGGTGAGATTACATACTCTTAGTGAGTAAACAATTACCATCAAAAGCATCTAAAGCTGAGTAGATGGAGACAATATAAAAACGTTATATCTCAATAATGTTCATAACGCAAAATTCGTTTCAATCTATACCAAACAATTTCTTTTCATCAAAATTTTTTGGCTTATGAATTTCTTAAACTTGGCCCCTGCCAGAATCATTCTCGCGAGTACCTTCGTCAAGGTATCCCACTGAGACCGCCAAGGCTGTTAAATGTTCCATACCCAAAATCATGTTTTCGCATCTGACACACAGCCGTTCCTTGGCGTTGGTTGAGTCTCACTCTCATGTGGTGGCCCGAACGTGAGGTGCACTCAAATCTTACCTTAGGAGATTCTTTATCTAACATCTCCCCCTGGAGGTAAGCATATAATTGGGTTACTGTGCCCCTCTCTTAGCAATCCACGAAAACCCCCACCATTGTAGTGACCGTTTAATATACCACCAGACCCATAAAATTTTCAGTAGCATAATATGGTGAATAAAATGTAATATAGTCTACCGAGACCAACCCAAAACCATTCATATATTTCATGCCAACCTCAAAAATTTAGCCATCATGCTATCATAGTGTCATAAGCCATAATTTCAATAACATATAAAATCATAAATTCAACACAGTCTCCATATACTCAATTTTCCCAAAACAATATTTGATTTCAAAACCAGTATAAATCTCATTTTTATTAAAAAACATTTTAATTAGAAAACATAATATTTTATAATTTAAACTCATCATTCAATAAAAGCATCAAACAAGTATAATTACTCTAGATATTTAAGACGATAAATTGTCCACTCATAGTATTAAGAGTAGAAATACTCATATTTTCAGGCCACGGGTACAATCCTTTACTCATATCCAATGGCTCACCACCTAGCCATAATCCATGACACATATTCCAATTAAATTGTGTCTAACAGTCATAAGCTATTTCAGGCTCGATATATATGCGTGATATGAAATGAAAAATGCACGGGTAGCCATTTAGACCCGGTATTGGCCTAATTCGATTTTTCATCCGATAAATTGGCCAATGCGTCCAATTTCACTCCAACTTGCTCCATTTCTTTTCCAATTCCTCAATTCACCAAAAACTATTATTTCTTAATAAAATCACCTAGAATAACATCCCATTCTTCCTCATTATTCACTTAGAGAATTCGGCTATTGATGGGCACCAAACCTTTGGTGGTTTTCTTCATTTGTTTTCATGCTACACATCATTAATCACCTAAAAACACTAACATACCTAAAAATCAAACCAATCCAAGATCATTCTCTCTCCATACCCATTTTGACCAGCCATGAATTAACCATGAAAGAATGCTTTTCAACTATGAAAATTAAGAAAAAATGCATGAGTAAGGTAAATAACTAGCAAAATTAAAAAAATTTTACCTTTGCTTGATCAAATCCTTGAATTCCAACACTTTCTCTTTGATTTTTCCCACCTAGGGTTTGTTCTTCCTTGGTTTCTCTTCTCTTCTGGTTTGGCCGACCACTATGGGAGAAATGGGCTGATTTTTACGCCTTTTTATAAAGAAACAATAAAATAATAAAAGCATGACACATGGCATTTCCTTATTGGTTCAAATTTTAAATATTTGACTTTTAATTCTTTAATTCTCCACCACACATTTCTCATGTTTATCCATTTCCATGATGAATAAAATCCCTTGATCTTGACAAGTGTCGAGGGTGAAAATTTATCGATTTACCCTCGAGGTGGTAAAATTACTGTTTTGCCCCTATACTCAAAAAATATCGAAATTACAACTTTTTCACTTATCAACCTCAAATTATACTCCAATGAGTCAAATGTGATCAATCTTGATCAAAAACCTCTTCCAATATTCCAATTTTATCCTCAGGTGGTAAAATTACCATTTTTCCCTTAGATAGTGAAAATTCTTATTTGACTCCAAATTAATCTTTGAACTCCGAATCACCATTTTAAGTCATTCTTTGACTGTAAAATTTTGAATTTCACCTTAAAATCCCTATTTGAACTAGTTCGAGGCTTAATTGACTTAATGGTACCATTAGGGGCAATATCGTCTTTTAATGATTTCTCGAACTTCCTAAATATGCAAACATTCTATTGAGCATGTAAATGACGTCATAATTATTTTATAGAACAGGGTTTGACAGCATTAACCCCCTTAAAATAAAATTTTGTCCTCAAAATTTCACTTATCAAACTCAAAGAAAAGGTGGGATATTTTCTTCCATTATTTCCATATACTTCTTGTTTATCTCACAGGTATGAAATATCAATCTTCTTAATCATATTAATCCATCTCGTACAGCTTAACCATGCTATAGATCATATTTCCTTGATATTATCTCCTCAACTATTTTCCCAAAGTCTCTTATGTTCACATAGTTCAATTTCTGATAAAATTTCGTATCATTGTACTACCTACATCACTCATCATGTATTAAGTTTGAAACTTAATTCACTAAAAATCATTCTTCATTTTAGTTGATCACAATATCAACCCCACATATGTGTATATGCCTTATAATCCCATTTATGCTTCCAAGATCTACCTTGATTTGATAATTGAATACGATGTAGTATCACAATTCCTCATAGTCATCCCTTTGTCCTCAATCATCTTTCATGCCTCTATATTGCTTTGTATCCTTCTTGTACTTTGACATTAATTTGTTACTTAAGATTTAAATTCATTTGAACTTTGTATATGAAATACCCCATACTTTGATATGGTGATAAATAAAGTTGATCGATTGCAAATTGAGGTCAATTAAAATGTTTAAAAGTGATAAAAGACGAAAGAAGTAGTTTAGGATAAAATATTCCGCAAGTGAGAAAAAAATAATAAAATAATAAAAATTTTATCGGAGGAGAATTTGTGAGATAAAAGGTGATTTGAAAGTCAAGTGAAGCATAATAAGGTATTTTGGGTACCAAGGAGACAAGATAAAATTTTTAGAATAAAATAATATTTTATTAATGAAAAATAATATTAAAATATTAATATTTAGCTAGATATCGAAATCAGTCATGAAGAAGGATCATATGGTTGATCCAAGTGGGGGAGAAGATGACAAGCCCGACTCTATAAAAATATTTGTCATGGCATACATGTGATGGATAGCATGTTTGCATGCTAGGAGAGTCCCGAAAAATTTACAAAAGTCGGTATTGTACCTAGAGGTACAACAAAGTTGATTTAAGCCTCGAACTAGATCAAATAGAGAATTTACGATGAAATTAAGAATTTTAAAGTCCCAGAATGATTTAATATGGTGATTTGGAGTTCGAGGATCAATTTGGAATCAAACTGAAATTTTCGCTATCTAGGGGCAAAATGGTCATTTGCCACCTGAGGACAAAATGGAAATTTTTAGAAAAGATTTTTTGGCCCCATTTGACTTATTGGAATATGATTTGAGGTTTAGAAGTGAAAAAAAATTTTAATTTCGGTATAATTTGGAGTATAGGGGTAAAATGGTAATTTTACCATCCTAGGGGCAAAACAGTAATTTTCCACCACCAGGACATTTTTCCAGCACATGGTCATCTCTTATCCTCATTTTGACCAATGACTAATTGTGTGGTGGAGATAAAAAGGATTAAAATTTTTAAAGTTTTAAAAACAGGCCAATGACATGATGCCACATGTCATGCCTTTATTAATTTATTATTTTCCTTTTTAAAAGGCACAAAAATCAGCCCATCTTACACCCCATGGCCGGCCAAACCAGCAAGAAGAGAAAGAAAACAAAAACAAAACCTTAGAGAGAGAAAATCAAAGAAAAAGTGTGAATTTTCAAGGAAATTAAGTGAAAAAGGTGAGATTTTTTCTATTAAGCTTGAGTTTTCTTATTCCCAAGTATTTCTCCTTATTTTTCATGATTAAATTACATGTTTTCATGATGAATTGATGGCTGATCAAAATGGGTTAGGAGAGAGAAAGTTGTTAGATTAATTTGATTTTAAGTTATGTTAGTGTTTTTAGTTAGTTTAGCATATTTAGGAACAAAACAACAAGAAAAGAATTTATTTTCCTCCATTACCATTATTGGCCGAATTTTCTAGGAGAATATTGGCTGCTGATCTTGATGTTTATTTGAGGAATTATGATGAATAATGATGAATTATGAGCCTAGAAAAATAATGGGAATTTTCAGAGCAAAAATATGAATTTTTACTCACTAGGGGTATTTTCGTAATTTGCTATCGAGATTGATAAATTGAATCTCATTCACAGTCACTAAGGTAATTTAAGTATAATTGGAGTGTAGAAAGTGAGAAGAATTGATTTGGAGTTAAATTGGAGATAATAGGTCGAATTAGGTCAGCACCGCATTTAAGTGGTAGTCGGATAAGTTGTATATCATATCATGCATATATACCGAGCCTGAATTGATTTTATAATGGTCAAGCATTGATGTGGTGAATTATATATTATACATTGTGGATAGGTGGTGAGCAAAGTACACTGGCAAAAGTACAAAGATTGTGCTTGGAGACTGGGATTAGGAGTACATCGACTCCTAGAACTGTGAGTGAACTTATTATCGTCTTAATTATCTAGAGTAGTTTTATACAATTGTGTGATTTTGTGGAAAATGGGTTTAAATGGTAAATTGCTATGTTTTAGGAGAAATTGTGATTTTCTAAAATGATTTTATAAATTTTCTAGAAAATCGAATACTGGTTTTAAAAATAGAGTAATTGAAAACTGCTTGCTTGTGTTGTAAATTTATGGTTTTAAATTGAATGACTTATGACAATATATGAGCATGAATGGCTAAACTGATTTTGGTGTTAAAATTATTTGTACTGAGTATTCAGCCTTAAGAGGCTAGGTTGCGATAAATTGCCATGTCATGCTAGAATGAATTTTATTGATTGGTGGAGTATATATTAATTATTCACTACAGAGGGGGTTTCGTGAACCAGCCTATTAGAGGGGCATGGTAAACTCCATTATATTCTTACCTCGAACGAAAAAGGGCGTAGGGTATCTCTTGGGGTAAAGCTTAGGGTTCACTTCACGCCAAACCACCACGTGAAGGGGAACTCAGCCAACGCTGAGAAACGGCTGTATTTTTCTCAAACTAAAAATATATTTTAAGTGTATACAAAAATTTTAACAACCTTGGAGGACTCGGTTGGATGCCCTGCACAAGGTATCACCGAGTATGAGTTTTGGCACGAGCCAAAGTTTTAAGAAATTCATAAGCCAAGTTGATTACTTGACTTATATGGATTGATTTTATTTGGTTGAAATGAGTTGAAAGGTAATGAAATTACAGTATGATGACTTATTTCAATTGTCTCCATTTGCTCGACTTTAGATAGTTTAGATGGTATCTGTTTACTCACTGGAATTTTATAATCTCACCACCCTCATTTCCTCACATTTCAGGCTCATGGAATTTCATAGTTAGCTGACTTTGACAAGGACCTTCATTTGGACTCGAATCGGTAAAAGCTGTAGGTTTCCAGCTTCCGATGCATTTTGGTTAGATGTGGGCCCACGTGTCACTGTAAAAGAAATTTTATACTTTGGTTATTTGCTTTATAGTATATATGAATATAATTAACTTTTATGCTATAAGAATTATGTACCGATAGTTTTATGAAAATTATTTTACAAGAAAATACTTTATTTTATTGAATACTTTTATTATATTCAAATGGTCAAATTTTCACTTCAAATGAACGTTTTAGATACTTAATTTGTTTTTAAATCATTAAATATATATTTTTTGCTTACCTACTACATTTTTCGCAAGTTTCAAAATTTTTGACAAAAATGACGAAAATGCCCTTGTGAGCTAGAAAACAATATGTTATGTTCTGATTTGGAAATGATTTGTAATCCTTCGAATTTTGATATTTGATAACTATTGCTCACCGAGGAAGTGCGAAAGTTGATACAAGAGTCTTGTGAGGTTTCGATCGACATTCGGGGTGAATAATGTTTGTCGAGGCCTTGTGGAGGTTGTCACGAGCCCGATGGGGAGTTTCGGGTCGTGACAATATACCTCAAGTATTTTTGAGTTCTAATTTCCACAATATAATAAGAAATTCTTACAGCAATATTCCATATGAACTCATTTACTATATTATTCTTGAAACCTTTATTTACCGTTTGATATTAACATCCCTTGTTACTATCTCACATCTTCATCTATAAGCATCTCCAAAACTCCTCATGTCCTATGTCCCACCTTAGGACATTCTTCTTAGACTACGTCCACCTAAGGTTACAGTATTATAAGCTTCAACAAAACACTAAACATCTTTAGGATCATCATCATCCTGATCTTTTTTCGAGTTCATTTCAAGTTTTCCCTTCTTCTTCTCTTGCCATCCCCTTACATTGCTCCCACAGCCTGTGGGGAGAATGTCTAATGACCAATGCAAATGCATCCTATTCAATCTAACCTCATTTAACCTAACTCGAGGCCACGTAGTGTCAATGTGGATTTCTTAAAACAACTTTAAAACCAAAAATTTTAAAATCCAAAGCTTTAAAACCAAAATCTCTGATCTTTAAACCATGCTCTGATACCACTTTAATTGTCACGACTTGGAACTCCAATCGGGCCTGTGACAACCGTCTCGACGTCTCGATAGACACTCATTACCCCGAATGCCAATCAAAACCCCGCAAGACTTAGCATTAGCTTTCGCATCTCCCCGGTGAGCGACAATTATTAAATCTCGCATTTCAAGAAATCATAAGTCATTTTCAAATCAAAATAATAAAATATTATTTTCTGGCTCATAGGGGCATTTTCGTCATTTTTCTTCAAAAATACCGAAACCCTCCAAAAACATGGTGTAAAAACTAAATATGTTCATAAATACTTTAAATTAGTTAACTAAAGTATAAAATTACTTTTATAGTGACACGTTGGCTCCTAACTGACCAAGAAAGTGCAGGGCTATGAACCCTTACTTTTTAGGATGCAACTCCGAGATTAATTCTCATCTTAATCAACTATCAACAAACTATCTTGAGCCTGAAAAAAATGGATAGGAAGAGGGGTGAGATTACATAATTTTAGTGAGTAAACAATTACCATCAAAAGCATGTAAAGCCGAGTAGATGGAGACAATATAACAACATTATATCTCAATAATGTTCATAACGCAAAATTCGTTTCAATCTATACCAAATAATTTCTTTTCATCAAAATTTCCCGACTTATGAATTTCTTAAACTTGGCCCCTGCCAGAATCATTCTCACTGGTACCTTCGTCAAGGTATCCCACTGAGACCGCCAAGGCTGTTAAATGTTCCATACCCATAAACATGTTTTCGCATCTGACACACAGCCGTTCCTTGGCATTGGCTGAGTCTCACTCTCACGTGGTGGATCGAACGTGAGGTGCACTCAAATCTTACCTCAGGAGATACTTTATCCAACATCTCCCCCCGGAGGTACGTATATAATTGGGTTACCGTGCCGCTTTCATAGGCAGTCCACGAAAACCCCCACCACTGCAGTGACCGTTTAATATACCACCAGACTCATAAAACTTTCAGTAGCATAATATGACGAATAAAATGTAATTCGGTCTACCGAGACCAACCCAAAACTGTTCATATATTTCATGCCAACCCCAAAAATTTAGCCATCATACTACCATAGTGTCATAAGCCACAATTTCAATAACATATAAAATCATAAATTCAACACAATCTCCATATACTCAATTTTCCCAAAACAATATTTGATTTCAAAATCAATATAAATCTCAATTTTATTAAAAAATATTTTAATTGGAAAACATAATATTTTATAATTTAAACTCACCATTCAATAAAAGCATCAAACAAGTATAATTACTCTAGATATTTAAGATGATAAGTTGTCCACTCACAGTATTAGGAGCAAAAATACTCCTATTTTCAGTGTCACGACCCGGAACCTCCCTCGGGCCCATGACAACCGCCGCGACGTCCCGATTGACACTCATTACTCGGAATGCCAATCGGAACCTCGTAAGGCTTACGTATCAGTTTCTTGCCTTTCTTGTGAGCAATCGTTGTTAAACATTCCGTTTTAAACAATTACCAGTCGTTTTCGGCTCAAGTAAATCAAAAGACAAAAATTATTTTTTTTTTAAAAAGGATTTATAGGCAAATATTACTATTCAAAATATTGATTAAAATATAGTATTTTTATATAAAACAATATTTATAGAAACACGTGTAAGTAATCTTTTGCAACGTGGAAGTAAAATAAATTCAAACATACAATAATTTACAAAGTTATAATGTTCAATAATAATTACAATGACAAGTGGCCCATAAATACACCAAGTATTAGTGATAGTAATCTACTGTCTGTGAGATAGGGGGTCAACTGGAATTCTTTACAAAATCTAGTATCTACAAGTTACCACAGGCCTAAAATATTTGGAAAGAAGGTGGGTCAGATTTTGCAATCTCAATGAGTAAACAGACATTATTATAAATATCTAAAGGCGAGTAAAATGGAGGCAAGTTTAAACAACAAATCACAAACCATTTCATAAGGTTTTCAATTTATTTCTTAAACCATAAAATATTTGTAATTTACCAAAACAGTTGTTAAGGCTTATGACTTTTATTAGAAACAGGGCTCAAGCCAAAAGCTAGTCCTCGGGGATACCTTGGCCGAGGCATCTAACTGAGTCCGCCAAGGTTGTTAAGATATTTACATGTTAAACACATGTTAGTTTTGAAAACAAGCCGTTCCTTGGCGTTGACCGAGTTACACATTCACGTGAGGGTTCGACGTAAAGTGAGCTCTAACACTACCCTGGGAGTTACCTTCCTCGCCTCTACAACCGGATTAACTATGCAACCGGGTTTACCGTACCCCTCTAATAGGCAGTCCACGAAAACCCGTCACTGCAGTGACTAAACCCACCAATTTTAATAAAATTTCGACAGTATAACGTGGCTTTTATTTATTTATCCAGCCTGCATAGTAAAAGACAGCTTACATAAATTCCCAATGCAATTATAAAATATAGCCACATATACTCATATTTCATAAGCCATTCATAGGAAAATATATTTTTCAAGACAATTGGCAGCCTCCAATTACTCAATTTCATGATCAACAGAATATATTTATTTGTCACATTTATTTCTAAAACATCAAAAGTCCCACTTTAATCTCATTTTCGTTTCATAAAATACATAAAGAGCATTTAAAAATAAACTCTAGATAATTTACAATAATAATAGGTTTACTCACAGTTTGTACAAATTAAATGCTTTCTAGGTGCCCCGATCACTAATCGTCAGGTACGACTTCCTTGCCTTTATCGGAAGGCTCTCCTCCTAGATACATTGCAAAAATTACACAATTCACCACATTGATGCTAAATCACTATATAATTGACTTAAATCCTATACTAATGCATGGTATGAAATGCAATAGCCTAAAACGGCTTAAACGCGGTATTAACCTATTTTTGGCACTTTACCTGATAAATTACTGACGCACTCTATTTTAGCTCTAAATTGTCCCATTTTCTCTCCAACATTTCTAACCATTAAATATCAGTCAATAACCCTCTAAAATCACCAAAATCAGCTCACTTTCCTCCTTGGAAAATTCTGTCAAAAATGGGACATTAACTCGGTTAATTTTCCACTTTGTTTTTCTATCACATTTAACCATTTTTCATCATTTTCTCTTAATTTCTCTTAGAATAAATATCAGTTCATCATCATTGTACATCACTAAATATTCAGCCAAGGGTGGGTATTGTGATAATTTCATGCTTTCTTGCCCTATTTGATTTCTATACACATTTAACTAACTAAAACTACCAATTTAACTAAGAATCAAAACATAAAAATTTCAAAATCCTTCCCTTTGAAATTTGGCCAGCCCTTTGTATCACTTTTTGATCTCTCTCCTCAAGCATGCTAAATGGAAACAAAGGCATAGGAAAGGTAGAAATCAAGCTAAAGTCGAAAAATCTTACCGTTAGACGCTTAAACAGACGAAAAACGCGAATTCCCCTTTGAATTTTTTAGTTTTCCTTTGGTTTTTCTCTTTTCTTCCTTTCCTCTCTATTTTCTCTCTTATTTTCTCCTTATGGCCAACCATCACCTGATGTGGGGTTTAAATGGGCTGATTTTTCTTTAAAATAATAATAAATCATTAAAAAGTGCCATGTATCACTTTTCCATTGACCTGTTTTTAAAATTTCATCCTTTAAACTTCAATTTTTTCACCACTTAAAATACCATAGTTATTCATACCAAAAATAAATAAATCCTATGATTTTGACAAGTTTTGGGTGGTGAAAATTACGATTTTACCCCGGGGCGACAAAATTACCGTTTTGCCCTATGTTTCGAAAATTGCCGGAATTGAAATTTTTCACTTCCTATCATTAAATTATACTCCAAATAGTTAATCTTGATCAAAATTTTCACTCCATGATCAAATTATTATCTTAGGTGGTAAAATGACGATTTTACCCCTAAACATCAAAATTTTTAATTTTTCCCCAAATGAACCCTCGAACTCCGAACAATCATTTTTAGTCATTCCTGGACTGTAAAATATTAAGTTTCATCCTACGATTCCTATTTGAACTAGTTCGAGGTTAAATCAACTCAAGTGTTCCGTTAGGTACAATACCGAGTTTCGTCTATTCTTAGGGGCTTTCCTAGCGTAATAACATGCTACTCAGTGCATGTATGTCATGACATGTGTTTATAGGGTCGAGTTTTACATTCAGTCCGCTGGTACAGTTCTTTACCCGTATCCAATGGCTCACCACCTAGCCATAATCCATGACACATATTCCAATTAAATTGTGTCTAACAGTCATAAGCTATTTCAAGCTTGATATATATGCGTGATATGAAATGAAAAATGCACGGGTAGCCATCTAGACCCGGTATTGGTCTAAGTCGATTTTTCATCCGATAAATTGGCCAATGCGTCCAATTTCACTCCAACTTGCTCCATTTCTTTTCCAATTCCTTAATTCACCAAAAACTATTATTTCTTAATGAAATCACCTAGAATAACATCCCATTCTTCCTCATTATTCACTTAGAGAATTCGGCTATTGATGGGCACCAAACCTTTGGTGGTTTTCTTCACTTGTTTTCATGCTATACATCATTAATCACCTAAAAACATTAACATACCTAAAAATCTATCAAATCCAAGATCATTCTCTCTCCATACCCATTTTGACCAGCCATGAATTCACCATGAAAACATGCTTTTCAACCATGAAAATTAAGGAAAAATGCATGGGTAAGGTAAATAACTAGCAAAATTAAAGAAATTTTGCCTTTGCTTGATCAAATCCTTGAATTCCAACACTTTCTCTTTGATTTTTCCCACCTAGGGTTTGTTCTTCCTTGGTTTCTCTTTTCTTCTGGTTTGGCCGACCACTATGGGAGAAATCGGCTGATTTTTATGCCTTTTTATAAAGAAACAATAAAATAATAAAAGCATGTCACATGGCATTTCCTTATTGGTTCAAATTTTAAATATTTGACTTTTAATCCTTTAATTCTCCACCACACATTTCTCATGGTTATCCATTTCCATGATGGATAAAATCCCTTAGTCTTGACAAGTGTCGGGGGTGAAAATTTATCGATTTGGCCTCGAGGCGATAAAATTACTATTTTGCCCTTATACTCCAAAAATACTGAAATTACAACTTTTTCACTTGTCAACCTCAAATTATACTCCAATGAGTCAAATGTGATCAATCTTGATCAAAAACCTCTTCCAATATTTCAATTTTATCCTCAGGTGGCAAAATTACCATTTTGCCCATAGATAGTGAAAATTCTGATTTGACTCCAAATTAATCCTCGAACTCCGAATCACCATTTTAAGTCATTCTTTGATTGTAAAATTTTGAATTTCACCTTAAATCCCTATTTGAACTAGTTCGAGGCTTAATAGACTTAATGGTACCATTAGGGGCAATATCGTCTTTTAACGATTTCTCGAACTTCCTAAATATGCAAACATTCTATTGAGCATGTAAATGACGTCATAATTATTTTATAGAATAGGGTTTGACAGCCATAATAACTATTTCTAACCTATTCCATTCGTCGTATTAAACTACATAATAACTATTCTATTATATTATCACTTAACAGCTATTCTATTCTATTCTTATTTATTCTGTTAACTAAATGCAACATTAGTGAAAAATGATTAGCTTTCATTTTTCATTTATTGGTCGAGTTTTTACTAAGTTAACTCTTTCTTCTTTGTTATCTTTTCTCTGTTTTTCTTTGTTATTCAATTTTCTACCCACGAAGTATAAGCATCGCAAAGATAATAGAATGATAAGTAGAGTTTGGATCCCACAGGGAATTGAATTAACTCTTACTATTAATTACTAAAATTACTGTCACGACCCGAAACTCCCCTCGAGCCCGTGACAACAGTCGCGGTGCCTCGATGGGCACTCATCTCCCGAAATGCCAACCGGAACCCCGCAAGACTTAATATCAGTTTCTCGTTTTTCTCGGTGAGTAACTATTGCCAACTATTATGTTCTAAAGGATTTTGAGCTATTTCCAACTTAAAACTGATAAAATAAAAATTTTGTCTCATAGGGGCATTTTGGTCACTTTCCACTGAAAATTTCGAAACTAGTTAAAAAGATAGTAGACAAGTACCAATCACATAATTTATATTCAAAAATAAGTTTAAGCATCTAAAACCTTTATTAAAAATGAAATTATAATTATTTGAATATAATAAGAAGATAAACAAATATTCAATAAAATATTTTATTTTCTTATAAATAGTAATTTTAGAGTTATACGTAAATACTTTTTGTAACGTAAAAACAAAATAAATTCATTCTTACTATAACACAATAAACTATTAAATTTACAATATCAAGTGGACCCACAATAACTAGAATTAAAGAAACTGTGAACCTACTGTGTGGAGGACGCTAATCCAATAGAAGCCCTCGATGGAATCAGCTATCTACAGCTTACTCTGATCCTGAAATGGGTGGAAAGGAGGGTGGTGAGATTATAAAATCCCAATGAGTAAACAAACATCATTTAAATAAGCTAAAGCCGAGTAAAAGGAGACAATTAAAATATCCCATCATTTTAAGTATTTTACAATTTGAAAATTCATCCCAACCCATGCAAACGGTTGTATTTCATTTAATTTCTCATTAGGGCTTATGACTTTCATAAACAGTTAGCTCATGCCATCAAATATACTCGATGACACCTTGATCAGAGGCGTACACTCGAGCCCACCAAGGCTATTAAAAATTTCGTATACACGTAAAATATATTTTTAGTTTGAGAAAACATAGCCATTTCCTTGGAGTTGGCTGAGTTTCCCTTCACGTGGTGGTTTAGCGTGAAGTGAACCCTAAGCTTTACCCCAAGAGATACCCTACGCACCTCTCCGTTCGAGGTAAGAATATAATGGGGTTTACCGTGCCCCTCTAAAAGGCTGGTCCACAGAAACCCCCTACTGCAGTGATTAATTAATATATAATCCACCAATCAATAAAATTCATTCTAGCATGACATGACAATTATTATAATTCACAGCCTTTCAAGGCTAAATACACATTTCATATATTTCAACACCAATACCAATTCAGCCATTCATGCAAATACTGTCATAAGCCATTAAATTCATAAATTTAATTCATAACAAGTGGTCTCCAATTACTCTATTTTTCAAAATCATCATTCAATTTTAAAATAATTTATAACATCTTTTCATGTAGACACATTTTGTTTGTAAAACTCAAGATTTACCATTTAATTTCATTTTCATAAAATTTCATCAAAATCGATTAAAAATATACTTTAGATAATAAAAATGATGGTAAGGTTACTCACCTCACAATAGCGGGATTTCTACATCGCTATTACTTCGTATATGCGTATAATTATACCTAATCGCCCGTCACCTACTTCGTTCAACACGCTTTCCTAGCAACCATTTAAATTCAATACATTTAGTGAATCAATTCTACTTTTCTCTCTCTCATTTTATCATAAATCTACTTGTCTAATTCACATCTTAATATATTTTTATTATAATTAATTGCATCCTTCGTTCACGTAATTCTTTAGAGTATTAACACCGGTAACTTACTTACGGTATTTAGTGCCTATTTCAACCTTCTAAGCAACTTAAATTTATTTCATATCACCAATTAACTAATGCATAATTAAATAAAATAATTTAGTGTCACGACCCGAAACTCCCCATCGAGCCCGTGACAACCGCCGCGAGGCCTCGACAGACATTCTTCACCTCGAATGTCGATCGAAACCCCGCAAGGCTCTCGTATCAGCTTTCGCACTTCCTTGGTGAGCAATAGTTATCAAATATCAAAATACGAAGGATTACAAATCATTTTCAAATCATAATATAACATTTTTTTTCTGGCTCACAGGGGCATTTTCGTCATTTTTGTCAAAAACCTCGAAACTTACTAAAAATGTAGTAGGTAAGTCGAAAATATATATTTAATGATTTAAAAAAAAATTAAGTATCTAAAACGTTCATTTGAAGTGAAATTTTGACCATTTGAATATAATAAAAATATTCAATAAAATAAACTATTTTCTTATAAAATAATTTTCATAAAACTATCGGTACATAATTCTTATAGCGTAAAAGATAATTATATTCATATATACTATAAAGCAAATAACCAAAGCATAAAATTTCTTTTACAGTGACACGTGGGCCCACCTCTAACCAAAATGCATCGGAAGCTGGAAACCTACAACTTTTACCGATTCGAGTCCAAATGAAAGTCCTTGTCAAAGTCAGCTAACTATGGTATTCCCCGAGCCTGAAATGTGAGGAAATAAGGGTGGTGAGATTATAAAATCCCAGTGAGTAAACAGATACCATCTAAACTATCTAAAGTCGAGTAAATGGAGACAATTAAAATAAATCATCATACTGTAATTTCATTACCTTTCAACTCATTTCAACCAAATAAAATCAATCCATAAAAATCGAGAAATCAACTTGGCTTATGAATTTCTTAAAACTTTGGCTCGTGCCAAAACTCATACTCGGTGATACCTTGCGCAGGGCATCTAACCGAGTCCGCCAAGGCTGTTAAAATCTTGTATACACTTAAAATATATTTTAGTTTGAGAAAAATACAGCCGTTCCTTGGCGTTGGCTGAGTTCCCCTTCACGTGGTGGTTTGACGTGAAGTGAACCCTAAGCTATACCCCAGGAGATACCCTACGCGCCTCTCCGTTCGAGGTAATAATATAATGGAGTTTACCGTGCCCCTCTAATATATGAAATTATCAATTTCATATATACATATATACATTCATTTTCAAATGTCAACATCTCTCTTTATATATAGGAATCCATGTGTTCACATGCTTTGGACTACATTCCCCCTTTATTCATCCGTATCCCAATCCTAGTTTCAATATAATAATTCTTATAGTGCATGTCAACCTTCTTATTATACTTGTATATAACTTCATACCATTCATATCATTTCCAACCATATGTTTGAGTTTCCTTATACTATATATCATTCATCACAATGTCATCTCCATTGAATTATAATCTATTATGCGTGTATGCTTTATAATCCTATTGATGCCTCAAAGATTTATCTCAACTTGATCATTGCATCTCATGCAATACCACAATTCCTAAGAGTCATCCTTTTGTCCTTAATCATCTTTCATGCCTCTATATTACCTTGTATCTTTCTTGCATTACGATATTGATTTGTCACTTAAGACTCAAACTCATTTGAATCATGTATACCTCAAGCATTTTCGAATTCCAATTTCCATAATATATATTAGAAAAATTTCATTATCTGACTTCATTTTCAGGGTCAACTTCTATCATCCTTTATTCCATCCCTTCATATGAACATAACATCATTCTTCCTTAACCAATTTATAAATTGTACTTGAAATTGTAAAACTTAAAACTAGATTCTCCTCAAGTATTTTTCAATATTAATACTAATATCACTCTCAGCTTACAGCTTCCTTTTTATAATCACATAACTTAGTGCTTGCTTTAACGAGATCTAGAGCAAAACTTCTCTTGAGTATTTCCTTGGGAATATCTATCTTAAACTTATGTCTCACAGCATGTGATCCCTTAACTTGTGATTTAGACGTTAGGCTTCTCAGCAAGTTTTAAAAATTTTACGTTTCATACTTGCTGTGTATGATTAGAATCTCTTCTCAAAGATGTTTATGTATTCCTAAAACACTTACTCTTAAAGATATATAAATACGTACTCATCCATTCAATCCCTAACTCGTCTTCATAGGTTTCTAGGGTGTCACACAATTAGCCTCATGTTGTTCCTAACTCTTGTCATTTTACTGTATCAAAACAGATATTACAAATTCTCGTAATAATATTCTATATAAACTGATTTTCTATACCAGTCTCGTAATTCTTCCTTCACACTTTCATTACTTGGTATCTCATCTCAATATAGTCATCTCAAGAATCTTTCAAAATTTTTTTCTTTTAATTATATGCCTATATACAAGGCAATAAAGAAGTTTTTCAATTCATTTGGGTAAACATTCTCCAGAATATTTAAGACTCCTAGATAACAAAACACAATGACCAACAACCAAAATTCAATTTGTAAGCACATTATCGTGTCACTCCCATCTTACTCATGCATCATAAGCGTGAAGTATTCGGAGCATTACAGCGTTGAACAGTCAATGTTGAAGTACTGTAGCTATTAGAAATTTTCTCATCAAAGCTATTTGTTTGCATTCAAAGTCACCACATCAATCATTCTCAACCAGTGGTTTCCCTTTTAGATATATATCATGAGTTCCATAAGTATAGGTACCTTCTATTTTCTTGTCATACACACTAAGCCAAATTAATTCTTTCATCTCATGTCATCTTTTGACGCTTATCAACATTCATAAAATTCCACCTCAAAACATTCTTTCCATATAGTGTAATAAATTCAAAATACATATATCACTCCACACATAAGTTGCCTACTATCTACAACTTTCCTCAAATTTATTGTCATCCCTATCCAATTATCTTCTTTGTCTTATACTCCAATAATCTTATTGACTTTCAGTATAATTAACTACGAAAACAGCCCAGCTTCCTCCTCACTTTATTCTCGCAATCCTTACTGAATCAAAATTTTATATTCCCCATATTCCATAATTTAACTTCATTGGGTTATATTTGTGCCCAACTATTACCTCATAGTGTCATAACATCACTGAATAATCCCCTTCATGCTTAAATTACAATCATTAATGTAATCACATTATCCATTCCGAATGTCATTTATAACCTTATTGCTTCCTTTTATAACTTTCCTCAATAATTATATCACCAATTTATCTCTGTTGTACTAAAAGATTCCCATATACCTTCAGTTACTTAAACAACCATTTTATAATACATTCTAGTCCTATACTTTAAAAGCCAAACTATTTTTACTTCTTTGTATAGATAATTATTATCTCTTTTACACAACATTTACTTAGAGTTAAGGTAGTGTAAAATCCTACGAAAATATTACATGTCATTGGGATCATCATCTTAATCTGATCTTATCGAAAGAGTTTACTCCGAGTCCTCCTAAAGATCCTCTTCCGGGTTTTCCTCCTCTTGAGATTTTTTCCTTTGCTCCTCAATCCAAGCTTGTTGTATTCTCCTATATTCTTCATCACTCATCGGTGCAGCATTTCTTCCACAACCGGGAGGAAAATGTCATACACCTGACACTTTTGTAAGGGGTTTACTCGCCACTGTTACTTTCTCCTTATCCTTTTCTGGTTGTCCCCTTACATTTCTCCCACAGCCTGGTGGAAAGTGTCGGACTACTGTCACGCTCTTCCTAGAACGAATACCTCCTTCGGCTATCCTTAATTTCCCCATTTCTTTAATATGTTCCTTAGATTCTCTCAAAAGGGAACTTCTCATGCTAATATTAATATTATCACTATCTGCACTTTTTGGACTACTCGATTCGGACTGCCATCAGCTCCTAACAGTAGAATCTAGCGATCCCTCGCTATCACTATGAGAGGTATCGAGACTACCACCTCTTCTAGACATGGTGTGTATGTCACCAGTGCACCTCAAAACCTATATGCAATCAAATAGTAATTGTTTAATTATTTATGCATCTCAAAAGTAGGTAGATTTCTATATGTAGATGCATATATTCTATTCAATCTAACCTAACTTAACTTATCTTAACTTAACTAGACTTGGGGCCACGCAGTGTCAGTGTGGATTTCTTAAAACAACCTTAAAATAAAAAACTTTAAAATCCAAAGCTTTAAAACCAAAATCTTTTATCTTTAAACCATGCTCTGATACCAATAAAATAATCACGACCCGAAACTCCCCATCGAGCCCGTGACAACCGTCGCGAGGCCTCGACAGACATTCTTCACCCCGAATGTCGATCGAAACCCCGCAAGGCTCTCGTATCAGCTTTCGCACTTCCCTGGTGAGCAATAGTTATCAAATATCAAAATACGAAGGATTACAAATCATTTTCAAATCATAACATAACATTTTTTTTCTGGCTCACAGGGGCATTTTCGTCATTTTTGTCGAAAACCTCGAAACTTGCTAAAAATGTAGTAGGTAAGCCGAAAATATATATTTAATGATTTAAAAAAAAAATTAAGTATCTAAAACGTTCATTTGAAGTGAAAATTTGACCATTTGAATATAATAAAAATATTCAATAAAATAAACTATTTTCTTATAAAATAATTTTCATAAAACTATCGATACATAATTCTTATAGCGTAAAAGATAATTATATTCATATATACTATAAAGCAAATAACCAAAGCATAAAATTTCTTTTACAGTGACACGTGGGCCCACCTCTAACCAAAATGCATCGGAAGCTGGAAACCTACAGCTTTTACCGATTCGAGTCCAAATGAAAGTCCTTGTCAAAGTCAGCTAACTATGGAATTCCCCGAGCCTGAAATGTGAGGAAATAAGGGTGGTGAGATTATAAAATCCCAGTGAGTAAACAGATACCATCTAAACTATCTAAAGTCGAGTAAATGGAGACAATTAAAATAAATCATCATACTGTAATTTCATTACCTTTCAACTCATTTCAACCAAATAAAATCAATCCATAAAAATCGAGAAATCAACTTGGCTTATGAATTTCTTAAAACTTTGGCTCGTGCCAAAACTCATACTCGGTGATACCTTGCGCAGGGCATCTAACCGAGTCCGCCAAGGCTGTTAAAATCTTGTATACACTTAAAATATATTTTAGTTTGAGAAAAATACAGCCGTTCCTTGGCGTTGGCTGAGTTCCCTTTCACGTGGTGGTTTGGCGTGAAGTGAACCCTAAGCTATACCCCAGGAGATACCCTACGCGCCTCTCCGTTTGAGGTAATAATATAATAGAGTTTACCGTGCCCCTCTAATAGGCTGGTCCACGGAACCCCCTCTGCAGTAAATAATTAATATATAATCCACCAATCAATAAAATTCAATCTAGCATGACATGGCAATTTATTGCAACCTAGCCTCTCAAGGCTGAATACACAGTATAAATAATTCTAACACCAAAATCAGTTTAGCCATTCATGCTCATTTATTATCATAAGCCATTCAATTCAAAACCATAAATTTGCAACACAAACTAGCAGTCTCCAATTACTCTATTTTCAAAACCAATATTCGATTTTCCAGAAAATTTATAAAATCATTTTATAAAATCACAATTTCTCTTAAAACATAGCAATTTACCATTTAAACTCATTTTTCATAAAATCACACAGTTGTATAAAACTACTCTAGATAATTAAGACGATAATAAGTTCACTCACAGTTCTAGGAGTCGATGTACTCCTAATCTCAGTCTCCAAGCACAATCTCTGTACTTTTACCAGTGTACTTTGTTCATCACCTATCCACAATGTACAATACATAATTCACCACATCAATACTTGACCATTATAAAATCAATTCAGGCTCGGTATATATGCATGATATGATATACAACTTATCCGACAACCGCTTAAATGCGGTGTTGACCTAATTCGGCCTATTATCTCCAATTTAACTCCAAATCAATTCTTCTCACTTTCTACACTCCAATTATAACTAAATTACCTCCATGACTGTGAATGAGATTCAATTTATCAGTCTCGATAGCAAATTACGAAAATACCCCTAGTGGGTAAAAATCGTATTTTTGCTCCGAAAATTTCCATTATTTTTCTAGGCTCATAATTCATCATTATTCATCATAATTCCTCAAATAAACATCAAGATCATCAGCCAATATTCCCCTAGAAAATTCGGCCAATAATGGTAATGGAGGAAAATAAATTCTTTTCTTGTTGTTTTGTTCCTAAATATGCTAAACTAACTTAAAACACTGACATAACTTAAAATCAAATTAATCCAACAACTTTCTCTCTCCTAACCCATTTTTTCAGAATTGAATTCATCATGAAAACATGTAATTTAATCATGAAAAATAAAGAGAAATGCTTGGGAATAAGAAAACTCAAGCTTAATAGAAAAATCTCACCTTTTTCACTTAATTTCCTTGAAAATTCACACTTTTTCTTTGATTTTCTCTCTCTAGGGTTTTGTTTTTGTTTTCTCTCTCTTCTTGCTGGTTTGGCCGGCCATGGGGTGGAAGATGGGCTGATTTTATGCCTTTTTATAAAGAAATAATAAAATAATAAAGGTATGACACATGGCATCATGTCATTGGCCCGTTTTTAAAATTTTTAAAATTTTAATCCTTTTTATCTCCACCACACAATTAGTCAATGGTCAAAATGAGGATAAAGGAAGACCATGTGCTGGAAAAATGTCCTGGTGGTGGAAAATTACAATTTTACCCCTGGGGTGGCAAAATTACCATTTTACCCTTTTACTCTAAATTATACCGAAATTAAAATTTTTCACTTCTAAACCTCAAATCTTACTCCAATAAGTCAAATTATACTCCAATAAGTCAAATGGGGCCAACAAAATCTTTTCTAAAATTCTCATTTTGTCCCCAAGTAGCAAATGACCATTTTGCCCCTAGATAGCAAAAATTCCGATTTGACTCCAAATTGATCCTCGAACTCCGAATCACCAGATTAAACCATTCTAGGACTTTAAAATTCTTAATTTCATCATAAATTCTCTATTTAATCTAGTTCGAGGCTTAAATCAACTTTATTGTACCCCTAGGTACAATACCGACTTTTGTAAATTTTTTGGGACTCTCATAGCATGCAAACATGCTATCCATCACATGTATGTCATGATAAATATTTTTATAGAGTCGGGCTTGTCATCTTCTCCCCCACTTGGATCAACCATATGATCCTTCTTGATGACTGATTTCGACATCCGGCTAAATATTAATATTTTAATATTATTTCATTAATAAAATATTATTTTATTCTAAAAATTTTATCTTGTCTCCTTGGTACCCAAAATACCTTATTATGCCTCACTTGACTTCCAAATCACCTTTTATCTCACAAATTCTCCCCCGATAAAATTATTGTTATTTTATTGTTATTTTCTCACTTGCGGAATATTTTATCCTAAACTACTCCTTTCGTCTTTTATCACTTCTAAATATTTTAATTGACCTCAATTTGCATTCGATCAACTTTATTTATCACCATATCAAAGTATGGGGTATTTCATTTAGCCTCCATATAGTCCAATTTCAAAATAAATTATGGTGAAGAGTAAAGAAATTTTACCTAATTAAACTAGGTAGGCCCAAATCTCCACCTTCCTTATCTTTTGGATTTTTCTTCCTTTATTGTTTTTGGACTCTTATTCATGGACTTCTCCCATTTCTTTTTAATTGGGTCATGCGCATTCTTCCTTTATTGGACCATGTCCAATTTTCCTTGCTTGTTGGGCCATGCCCATTTTCCTTATTATTTTCTTTTCTTTTCTTTTCTTTTCTTTCTTTCTTTCTTTCTCTCCCACCGTCCAGCAGCCTTGTTGTCTTCCTTTTTCTTCTTTTCACATGCACAAACCGTCCACTCTCTTCCTTTCTCTCCCTCTCACCACCGGTCACACTTCCTAGCTTTTTATCTCTAAATTTTTCAGCAGCTACAGCTACTTATTTTTGCTCCAAAATCAGCAGCTATGTTGTTCTGTTTTTTCCTCCAGTATTCAGCAACTAAATTGCACATTTCCTTCAAAAATTTTGCAGCCAAAACAACCACAATTAACCATCAAAACAGCACCTCAAACCTTAAATTTTCTGCTGCAAAATTTTGCACTTTTTGGCCTCCAAAATCAGCAAAAAAATGGCACTTTCCAACCTCCAAAACCAGCAGAAAAATGGCTCTTTTCAGCCTCCAAAACCAGCCCTTAAAATGGCTTTTTTTCCCTTCTTGAATGGTAGCAAAAACAGCCCCTCAACTCAACTCAACTCTCTTTTCCTTTTGTTTTCCTTTCTCATGCACGATTTTCTTTTTGTTTTTCTTTCTCTCAGTTCTTTCTTCTTCCTTTGCTCTTTTATTTCTCCTTTACTCTCCCTCAACCGACCTCTCTTTTCTTCTTGGTCTTCTTCACTTAGTTTGGTCAATAACACATATATATATTTTATTTCTCTCTTGAATGTTCCACAACATTCCAACCGGCCACATCAAATTTTTTTTTTCTTCCTTCACTTGTTGCTTCACATGGACGGCCACCCCCTCCAATTTACTAAGTAAAGAGTCTTTGACTCTTTTATTGGCCACATGGCCTGTTGCCCATGTTGGTCTTCTAATATTTTTTTTTTTACTCTATGATCATTTTATTTTTCTCACTAATTTCACTACATATCCTTTAATCTTTATATTCCAATTTCGATCCTTTTAATACGTCTAAAAATTCCAATTTTCATCTAACTTCCTTTTTCAATGCGTGTACCACGAAAATATAAAAATTGCACCTCAACGCGGTATTACCATAATAGTTAAATATTTACTTATCCGCGTTGGTTCGACTTAACAAAAACACGCGTATTTCACTTTTGTCACTCATTTCTTTAAAAATTCACTTGTATTTCTTCTCCCCCACTTGGATCAACCATATGATCCTTCTTCATGACTAATTTCGACATCCGATTAAATATTAATATTTTAATATTATTTTATTAATAAAATATTATTTTATTCTAAAAATTTTATCTTGTCTCCTTGGTACCCAAAATACCTTATTATGCCTTACTTGACTTCTGAATCGCCTTTTATCTCACAAATTCTCCTCCAATAAAATTATTATTATTTTCTCGCGTGCGAAATATTTTATCCTAAACAACTCCTTTTGTCTTTTATCACTTTTAAACATTTTAATTGACCTCAATTTGCATCCGATCAACTTTATTTATCACCATATCAAAGTATTGGGTATTTCAATTACACACCCTAATTTTATCCTAACACTAAAAATTGAATTAAATAGCAAAATAAAATCAAACTTAAAAGCTAAAACTAATCTAAATTTACTCAGCAAAATTACTTTTTTTTAGATTTGATTGACTTTTAGACCTAAGATTATGATGTCTCTTAATACTTCATCTAATTACTATCTCTCTTTCTTAACTTAATTTAATGGATTAAGTTGCTAACTTAGAGTCCTAATTTATTTACAAGTTTTTGTAGAGTTTCTTATAAAAATATCTCTAACAATTAATTTACTATATGCCTATGCAAATTAATTTGAAGAAAGATTCATTAAGTTCGTGCTCTAATCCTAGCTACGTATGGCTTATGGGAGTATGTTTACCCTATATGCAAATCAAACCACTTAATTAACTAAATGCATTTGATTATACAGCATTCTATTCAAGGTCTACCTAACTCCTTCGTCAATGTTTAACTTAGGTTTCCAATTCAATCTAACTGGTGATCAGGCAATTAGAAGCATTAACAACTGAATAAAATAAACAACTTAAAACAATCAAATATAAGTAAAAGAGAGATAAATAAATCAGACTACATATTGAGTTCAATCATAATCTTAGATAATTAATTTAGCTCCCCATCAAGTCACTCATCATCATTAAATTAAGTTTAAACATTAAAATCAAACTAAGAAAATAAAAGAATAACAAAAAGATAATAGAACACAAGAACTATAATCTTGAGATTCCAAATCTTCTTAAATCCCTCAAATTCTTCTCTGCTTAAATGACTTTGTAGCTTGATTCTCAGCTCTCAATCTGGTGTTGCGTTGTTTTTTCTAAAAGTCCTCCGAAAGGTTGTTTTCATAGGACTTTGAAGTTAGGTTAAGTTGGCTGAAGAAAGAAATTAGTTCCAACTAAGATTTCCTTATTAGACTACGTAAGCTGTGGCCTACCTTTAACAAAGCCGCGGCCTCGACCAATTAATAAGTAGAAGTTGTAATTGCTTTAGGACTACTACATTGTTTTAATTTTGATAAGATTTTTCACTATCTTCTAGGCCAAACTGGACAAAGTGGTACACATAAAAGTTGTAGATTTGTCTCTTAAATTTCCAATGGTCAAAGAATCATCTTATTTGGAGCTTTGTAGAAAGAGTTATGGTCGAAATACCAAAACTTGTATAGTGGAAGTCTGCACCTTGAAATTGCTCTCATTTTTCCATTAAAATTCTTCCTTCATTAAACACCTGTAAAAGCACACATAGATCAATAACAATGTATCATTATCACATTAACACCAAATTAAGCATAAATTAATTAAGATTAGCTTGATTCACCTAAATTAATTAACTTAAAATAATTTAAATAAACTTACTAATTTCTATGTATTAATAAAAGAACTAAGCTAAATTACTATCAAAATTAAGCCCAAATAACTCTATATCATAGAATTATCACACCCCCAAACTTAATATTTTGCTATTCCTCGAGCAAAACATAGAAATGAAACTAAATTATGAAAATCAATTTCAAATGGTGAAAACAAAATAAATGTAGTTACTACTAGAGATAAAGTGCACCAACTCAATGATTCCCCATAGTTTCCTGAAAAATATGTCTATTAATCTTTAACTTAAGGAAAAACGACATCATTCAAATTCATGTTTCAATTCTAATGCAAGCACATTCTCAAATGGATTTCTGTGTGTGTGTAAAATTTTTTTATCAAGAATATCATGATATTCGGATGAGTTTATGCCAACACAAATTTCAAATTACTAGAACTCCATAGGTTCACTTTTCTTCTCTCTCTCCACTACTGTAGACTAACACCAAGCTAGGTCAATAGAACTTTATAAAGCTTGTAATGTATGGCTAGGGTCCGAGTAGGATAAAGGATAATAATGTGGCTCAAATCACCCTAAGCACATAATTATTGTAGGACCTATGTATATAGTTCTATTTTCCTTCTCCTCATAGACCTTTTTTCTTCCACATTTCAACTTTTCTTTTGTTCAACACATTTTGTTTCCTTCAAAATTTCACAATTTCACACTTATAAACTTATTTTTTTGTATTGTAGGTAGTTGGGTGATTTTTAATATATTTTTAACTCTTTTTTTCATGTCAACATCACATTTTAACCTTTTTCAACATTTAGCTCATTCTATATTTCCTAAAACAATATACTTGCTTAGGAGTGAGGGTTGTAAAATCAAAAATTTTATTTTAAAACTAGGCTCAATTATTTTATAGTTAAACAAAGCAATGAAAAATTAGGCTCAACGAGGTATACTAAGGATATAAATATATTGAGGTTGGCTTTTTTAGGCTCAAATTGTCTAAAGATGGCCTAAATCATCTCCCTAACTAAGTATTGCCTAGAATTTCACCTCAAAGGAAAATCAAGCAAATTCTAGAATTCTGGACATAATCTAAAATTCTCATCAATATAAACCTTCTCTAGATATTCACAATAATCCAAAGCAAAAAATATAATGCTCAAAATTGTGGAAGTTACATCCTAACAATGATACTTATTAAAAGAATTTAGCATGAATCCAAAAAAAAACCTTATTTACCAAAAGCTAAAAATTCAAGACCACTAATTATCATCATTGGATAGGGAAATCATCAAGCAAAATTGGCACAACTTTACTCTAAATTCCTAAAATTGAAGCAAGTACTAAATTAAATTATCAACTAATCCTAAATTATTTATGAATCTAGATAAGCATGTGTTGTTGATTTCTCACGCAAGTGCACCTATCGTTAACAAGTAATATAGTAATGAACAGAGTATCATTCCCACGGAGAATTGTTTTAATTCCTACTATTAACTACTAAAATTAACACACCCTAATTTTATTTAAACAATCAAATTTTAAAATTATTAAAAAAAAATAAAACTACTAAATTAAAACTTCAATCAACTACTAGACCTAAGATTATGATATCCCTCAATACTTCATCTGATTATTATCTCTCTCTCTTAACTTAGTTTAATGGATTAAATTGTTAACCTAGAGTCCTAAATTATTTACAAGTCTCTGTTGAGTTTTTCATAAAAATACCTCACCCAATTAATTTACTATATGTCTATGCAAATTAAATTGAAGAAAGATTTATTAAGTTTGTGCTTTAATCCTAGCTACGTATGGCTTATAGGTGTATGTCTACCCTATATGAAAATCAAACCACCTAATCAACTAAGTGTATTCGATCATACACTATTCTATTCAAGGTCTACCTAAATCTCTTTCATCAAGGTTTAGCCTAAGTTTCCCAATTCAATCTAATTGGTGATCAAGCAATTAGAAGTATTAAGAACATAATAAAATAAACAACATAAATCTATCAAACATAATCAAAAGAGAGATAAATAATTCAGATTACATAATGAGTTCAATCATAATCTTAGATAAAAAATTAATTCCCCATCAAGTCACACATCATCATTGAATAAAGTTTAAACAATTAAAAAAAACTAAGAAAATAAAAGAATAATCAAAAAGAAAAAACTCAACAATTATACTCTTGATCGTCCAAGTCTACTTGAATTCTTCAAAATCTTCTCGGCTTCAATGACTTTGCCGCTTGATTCTCAATTTTCAATTTGGTGTTTTTCCTCCTTTTTAAGTCCTTCGAAAGGTTGTTTTTATTGGCTTTGAAGTTAGCCCAAGTTGGGTGGAGAAAGAAGTCAATTTCAGCTGGAATTTCCTTACCAGACTATGTGAGTCACAGCCTTGCCCAATTAATTAATAGAAATTGTAATTGCTCTAGGACTGCTACAGTATGTCAAATTTCATAAGATTTTTGACCACATTACAAGCCAAATTTGGTAAAGTGGTAAACATCAACGTTGTAGATTTTTCTCTTATCTTTCCAATGGTTTAAAAATCGCTTCATGTGGAGCTCTGTAGAAAGCCTTATGACAAAAAAACTAAAATATGTGCAGTGGAAATCTACACCTCCAAATTGCTCACCTTCTTTCATTAAAATTCTTCTTTCATCAAACACCTATAAAGCACAAATAAATCAATAACAACCTATCTTAATTACATTAACACCAAATTAAGTATAAAATCAACTAAGATTAGATTAACTCACCTAAATTGCTAATTTAAAATAATTTAAATAAAACCTATTAATTTCTCTATATTACTACAAGAACTAAGCCAAATTATTATCAAAATTAAGCTAAATAACTCTATATCATAGAGTTATCAGCATGCAAATAAATTAAATCTAAAACTTTCACAGAATATTCACCACCAGAAAAATAAATTCACCTCCCCAAACTTAAACTAAACATTGTCCTCAATGCTAGAAAAAAAATAAAGGAAAGGTAAAGAATACTCCCCTGATGATCAGATGAATTTGGTGAAGCTTTAGTCCACATCTTCTTTCCCATTGTCTTCTACCTCATTGGCACCCCTAAGAGGATTAGGTGCTTCTGGTGCTGGTGGAAGAGTAGAAATGTCTATTCCCATAAAAACACCATAAGCTGGAAACATGTGGTCTATATGTTGATTACGTTGGGTTTGATAAGTCATGTGCTACTCAAACTAGTGCCCAAGTTGCTCAACTAGGTGCTTAAGGTTTTCAATTCTCTGAGTCATTTACAATTGTTACTGTCTTAGTCAAGGGGGTGGAAAATGGTTTGTAGAAGAAGAATTACCCTCAATAGAATGTTGAGGTTGTTTGAGGATAAGATTCAGATCAATTGGAAGTTTAGGGTGCAATAACTTCTAACTAGCATCCCAATTTACACTAGCTTGCTTGCACAAAGCTGTAATAAGAGAAGGGAACCATAAGCCTTCATGCTTTGATTGTGTAGTGTGAGTCATGGCTTTGTAAATTATTGTAAAATTTGACCCTATAAACACATGTCATGACATACATGCACTGAGTAGCATGTTATTACGCTAGGAAAGTCCTAAGAATAGACGAAACCCGGTATTGTACCTAACGGTACACTTGAGTTGATTTAACCTCAAACTAGTTCAAATACAAACTAGTTCAAATAGGAATCGTAGGATGAAATTTAATATTTTACAATCCAGGAATGACTAAAAATGATTGTTTGGAGTTCGAGGGTTCATTTGGGGTAAAATTGGAAATTTTGATGTTTAGGGGTAAAATCGTAATTTGACCACTCACGGACAAAATTTGAGATTTTGAGAGAATTTAGATCAAATTTGACAAATTGGGGAATTGTATGAGTATAAGGGATGAAAAATATGTCTATGGGTAATTTTTCAGTTTTTTGGGCAAAAAAATAATTTTTCACTTTTATGGGGGTAAAAGTGTAAATTTCAAAAATTACTCCACCAAGACTTTGGATAAGTCTGAGAATTTTATCTAAGCTATGGATATGTGGGACAAGTGTATGGTGAAAATTTGGAAACAATTGGATGAAATTTAAAAAACGGGCCAATGGGAAAGTGACACATGGCACTTTTTAATGATTTAATATTATTTTAATGAAAAGTCAGCCCATTTAAACCCCATATTAAGTGCTGGCCGGCTATAAGGAAAGAACAAGAGACAAAATAGAGAGGAAAGGAAGAAAAGAGAGAAACAAAGGAAAACTAGAAAATTCAAAGGGGAAATCGTGTTTTTCGTCCGTTTACGCGTCTAACGGTAAGATTTTTCGATTTTAGCTTGATTTCTACCTTTCCTATGCCTTTATTTCCTTTAAGAATGCTTGAGGAGAGAGATCAAAAAGTGAAACCAAGGGCTGGCCGAAATTTTAGGGGAGAGATTTTGGAATTTTTAGGTTTTGATTTTTAGTTAAATTGGTAGTTTTAGTTAGTTAAATGTGTATAGAAATTAAATTGGGCAAGAAAGCATGAAATTTTCACAATACCCACCCTTGGCTGAATATGCATTGATGTACAATGATGATGAACTGATTTTTATTCTAAGAGAAATGAAGAGAAAATGATGAAAAATGGTTAAATGTGATAGAAAAACAAAGTGAAAAATTAACCGAGTAAATGTCCCATTTTTGACCGAATTTTTCAAGGAGGAAAGTGAGCTGATTTTGGTGATTTTAGAAGGTTAGTGGCTGATATTTAATGGTTAGAAATGTTGTGGAGAAAATGGGACAATTTAGAGCTAAAATGGAGCGCGTTAGCAATTTATCGAGTAAAGTGCCGAAAATAGGTTAATACTGCGTTTAAGCCGTTTTAGGCTATTGCATTTCATACCATGCATTAGTATAGGATTTAAGTCAATTATATAGTGATTTAGCATCAATGTGGTGAATTGTGTAAATTTTGTAATGTGTTTAGGAGGAGAGCCTTCCGGTAAAGGCAAGTAAGTAATACCCGACGAACAGTGATCGGGGCACCTAAAAATCAGTTAATTTGTACAAACGGTGAGTAAACTTATTATTATTGTAAATTATCTAGAGTTTATTTTTAAATGCTCTTTATGTATTTTATGAAATGAAAACGAGATTAAAACGGGATTTTTTGATGTTTTAGAACTAAATGTCATAAATAAAAATATATTGTGTTGATTATAAAATTGAGTAATTGGAGGCTGACAATTATTTTGAAATATATATTTTCCTATGAATGGCTTATGAAATATGAGTATAGGTGGCTATATTTGATAAATTGCATTGGGAATTTATGTAAGCTGTTTTTATTATGTAGGCTGGGTAAATAAATAAAAGCCATGTTATACTGTCGAAATTTTTTTAAAATTAGTGGGTTTAGTCACTACAGTGATGGGTTTTCGTGGACTGCCTATTAGAGGGGCACGGTAAACCCGGTTACATAGTTACTTCAGTTGTAGAGGCGAGGAGGGTAACTCCCGAGGTAGTATTAGAGCTCACTTCACGTCGAACCCCCACGTGAGTGTGTAACTCGGCCAATGCCAAGGAACGACTTGTTTTGAAAATAAAAATGTGTTTCACATGTAAATATCATAACAACCTTGGCAGACTCGGTTAGATGCCTCGGCCAAGGTATCCTCGAGGATTAGTTTTGGCTTGAGCCTTGTTTTTTAAGAAAAGACATAAGCCTTAACAACTGTTTTGGTAAATTACAAATATTTTATGGTTTAAGGAATAAATTGAAAACCTTATGAAATGGTTTGTGATTTGTTGTTTAAACTTGCCTCCATGTTACTGGCCTTTAGATATTTATGATAATGTCTGTTTACTCATTGGGATTGTAAAATCTCACCCACCTAATTTCCAAACATTTCAGGTCTGTGGTAGCTTGTAGATACCTTATTTTGTCGAGGATTCCAGTTGACATATTTACCTCACAAACAGTAGGTTACTATCACCAATACTTGGTGTATTTTAGGCCACTTGTCATTGTAATTTTATTGTACATTATAACTTTGTAAATTATTGTATGTATGAATTTATTTTACTTCCAAGTTATAAAAGATTTCTTACACGTATTTCTATAAATATTATTTTATATAAAAATCTTATATTTTAATCAATATTTTGAATAGTAATATTTGTCTATAAATGCTTTTAAAATATTTTTATCTTTTGATTTACTTGAGTCGAAAACTACTGGAAATTGTTTAAACTGGAATGTTTAAAAACAATTTCTCACAGAAAAGGCAAGAAACTGATATGTAAGCCTTGCGGGGTTCTGATTAGCATTTCGGGTAATGAGTGTCAATCGGGACGTCGCGACGGTTGTTATGGGTCCGAGGGAGGTTCCGGGTCGTGACAATTCTATTGGTATCGGAGCTTTCGGTTTAAAAGTTTATGGTTTTGAAAGAAGTTTTTGATTTTTAAAGTTCTTGGATTTAAAGTTATTTTAAAATAATTTACAATGTCAGTGTGGCCCAGTTAAGATTAGTTAGTTGCATGTAGTTGCATATAGAGTCTTAAGTAGTCTAAACCAATTCTGTTATTCTTATAGATCATTATGCCTCATCGACATGAGCTACCACCTATCACTAGATCTACCGATAGGGGAAGAGGTTGCCCTAGACAGAGTCGGTCAGATTCCATAGAAGAGGAGTCAGTTGCGTCTTCATTTAGAGCAGTTCCTACTGTTGAGTTTACAAACATTCCTGTACTTCCACCACCTGTTGCTACTCTTGGAGTACCTGCCATGACACCCGAGGCAGCTCAGGCATTAGCGACTTTTCTCGCCACTCTTGCGGGCCAGACTCAGGCTGGTCCAGTTCCACCCGCTGTTTCCCATGTAACAACCCTAGTACCACCCCCTCCTATTCCACCCCAAACACCGGACGTCTCCATTTTTAAGAAATTGAAGGAAGCTAGACAGTTAGGTTGCGTCTCGTTTACTGGTGAGTTGGATGCGACTGCAGCTAAGGATTGGGTTATTCAGGTATTGGAGACACTGGCAGATATGGGATTAGATGTTGAGATGAAATTGAAGGTGGCTACACGGTTATTTGAAAAGAGAGCCCGTACCTGGTGGAATTCAGTAAAGTCTCGCTCTCCTATACCGCTGACTTGGACGGATTTTCTCCGAGAGTTTGATGGTCAGTACTACACCTATTTTCATTAGAAGGAGAAAAAAAGAGAATTTCTGAGTTTGACACAAGGGAACATGACCATTGAGGAGTATGAAACTCGTTTAACGAGTTGATGTTGTATGTACCTAAGTTGGTGAGATTGGAGCAAGATCAGGTAAACTACTTTGAAGAGGGACTCCGTAATGAGATACGGGAGCGTATGATAGTGACTGGCAATGATTTATATAAGGAAGTTGTGCAGATGGCCTTACGGGTTGAGAAGCTCGCCATTGAGAATAGACGGATCAGAGCTGAGTTCGTAAAAAGAAGGAATTCGCCTACTTTCCCGGGTCAGTCTTCAAAGAGAGGCAGAGATTCGACATCTACTGCAGGAAGTACTATTTCAGCGTCTGTGGCATCCACTAGACCTTTATCTCAGCAATCACAGTCGAGATGTTCTAGATTTGATCGACCAGTGATGAGTAGTCAGGGGAGGACTTCAAGAGGATTGGACAGATGCCGTAATTGCGGAGGATTTCATGTTGGGTCATGTAGACAGCTTGTGAAGTGTTTTCAATGTGGCCAACAGGGGCATATTAAGAGAGATTGTCCTTAGTTGAGATGGGGTACAGTAGCTACTTTTACTCCTCTGACTCATCCTAGTATACCGCGGAGAGACACTTCGGGATCACAGTCCAGACAAAGCCCAGTGATACGGTCAGGCATGGGGAGTAATACCCCAGAGTAGCCATCTTCTAGACCGCAGCCTCAGATTTCGACCAGGGTCTTTGCAGTGACTGAGGATGAAGCCCGGGTTCGACCTAGCACAGTGATAGGTACTATGATTGTGTTTGATAGAGATGCACATATTTTGATAGATTCGGGCTCCGATAGATCATACGTGAGCATATCATTTGCATCATTCTCAGATAGGAACCTGTCACCATTAGAGGAAGAATTTATATTGCATACTCCTCTAGGCGAGCGGTTAGTAAGAAATACGTATTATAGAGACTGTGGTATTAAAGTTGGGGAAAAAGAATTTATGAGTGATTTAATCCCTTTGGAGATTCGGGACTTTGATTTGATCTTGGGTATGGATTGGTTGTCCACTTATCGAGCAAAAGTGGATTGCTTTAAGAAAGAAGTGATTCTCCAGAGTTTAGAGGGAGCATAAGTTGTATTTATGAGGGAACGTTGAGTATTACCGTATTGTGTAATCTCGACCCTCAAAGCTTTGAAATTGGTACGAAAGGGATATCCGGCATACTTGGCTCACGTGATTGATATATCGAGGGGGGAACCTAAGTTAAAGAATGTCCCCGTAGTAAGTGAGTTCCTCGATGTATTTCCTGATGAATTACTTGGACTTCCTCCCGATCGTGAGTTAGAATTCACCATTTATTTATTTTCGGGTACTGCCCTTATCTCTATTCCTCCATATAGAATGGCTCCAGCAGAGTTGAAGGAGTTGAAAGTACAATTGCAAGAGTTAGTGGACAAGGGTTTTATACGCCCTAGTATATCTCCATGGGGAGAACCGATTTTATTTGTAAAAAAGAAAGATGGTACACTTCGGTTATGTATAGATTACCGACAGCTTAATAGAATGACCATTAAGAACAAGTATCCGTTACCGAGGATTGATGATCTTTTCGATCAATTACAGGGAGCTACAGTGTTTTCTAAAGTTGATCTGAGGTCTGGGTATCATCAGTTGAAGATTAAAGAGCAGGATGTACCCAAGACAACGTTCAGGACTCGGTACGGTCATTATGAGTTCTTGGTCATGTCTTTCGGGTTAACTAACGCACCGGCATCTTTTATGGATCTCATGAACAAGGTGTTCCACCCTTACTTGGACAAGTTTGTTATTGTGTTCATTGATGATATCCTGGTTTACTCGAGAGATAATGATGAACATGCTAACCACTTGCGTATAGTATTACAGACTTTACGGGAAAGATAGTTGTATGCAAAGTTTTTGAAGTGTGAGTTTTGGTTATAGGAAGTGATATTCTTGGGACACGTAGTATCGGGAGCTGGAATATATGTTGATCCCAAGAAGATAGAGGCAATTTTCCAATGGGAGCAACCTAAGATAGTGACGGAGATTCGTAGTTTCCTCGGATTAGCCGATTATTATCGGAGGTTTGTTCAAGGGTTTTCCTTAATAACAGCTCCTTTGACCCATCTAACTCATAAGGGAGTTAAGTTTGAGTGGGATAATGTTTGTGAGAATCGATTTCAGGAGCTAAAGAACCGGTTAACCTCCGCTCCCGTTTTAACACTTCCTGTGAGTGGTAAGGGATTTGTGGTGTACAATGATGCATCTAAGTTGGGTTTAGGGTGTGTGTTGATGCAAGATGAGAAAGTAATAGCTTATGCTTTCCGGTAGTTGAAGAAACATGAAGCAAATTACCCTACCCATGATTTAGAGTTAGCAGCAGTGGTGTTTGCTTTAAAAATCTGAAGGCGTTACTTGTATGGTGAGCATTGTCGGATATTTAAGAATCACAAGAGTTTAAAATATTTGCTCACTCAGAAGGAGCTTAATTTAAGGCAAAGGCGATGGTTGGAGTTGATAAAAGATTATGACTTGGTGATAGACTATCATCCGAAAAAGGCGAACGTTGTAGCTGAGGCCTTAAGTCGTAAGTCTTCATCGTCTTTAGCCACACTTGAGAGTTGTTATTTTCCAGCATTATTAAAGATGAAATCTCTTAGGGTCAAGTTGAGAAATGGTGAGGATGGATCCTTATTGGCAAACTTCATTATGCGACCTTTGTTACTTAATCAGATCAAGGACATTCAGAGGTCTGATGATGAGTTAAGAAAAAAAATTCAAAAATTGACTGATGGGGGAGTTAGTGAGTTCAGACTCAGAGAGGATAATGTCTTGATGTTTAGAGACTGAGTTTGTGTTCTTGAGGGAAACCAGTTGAGAGAGGCGATCATGGAAAAAGCCCATTCATCTGCCTATGCATTACATCCCGGAAGCACCAAGATGTATAAGACTATCAGGGAGAATTATTGGTGGCCGGGTATGAAACGATACGTAGTAGAATTCGTAGCAAAGTGTCTCGTATGTCAGCAAGTTAAGGCGGAGCATCAAAGGCCAGCAGGTACACTTCAATCTTTACCTATTCTTGAGTGGAAATGGGAGCATGTAACTATGGATTTTGTTTTGGGACTGTCGCGGACACAGAGGGGAAATGATGTGATTTGGGTGATCGTAGATCGGTTGACTAAGTCCGCTCACCTTTTAGCAGTCCATAGTACATACTCTATTGAGAAGCTGACTCAGCTTTATATAGATGATATTGTGAGGCTACATGGAGTTCTCATTTCTATAGTGTTAGACTGAGATCCTCGATTCACTTCTCGATTCTGGCTAAAATTTCAAGAAGCTCTCGGAACCAAATTGAAATTTAGCACTGCTTTTCACCCACAGACGGATGGTAAGTCAGAGAGGACTATCCAAACTATGGAGGATATGTTGAGGGCTTGTGTCATGGATTTTCTTGGGAGTTAGGATAAACACTTGCCGTTAGTGGAATTTGCTTACAACAACAGTTTCCAGTCTAGCATTGGTATGGCACTGTACGAAGCTTTATATGGAAGGAAATGTCGTACTCCACTTTGTTGGGATGACGTGGGTGAAAGAAAGTTAGCTAGTGTGGAATTGATCGATCTAACTAATGAAAAGATCAAGGTTATACGAGAGAGGCTAAAAGTAGCCCAGGATAGGTAGAAGAGCTATGCAGATAAACAGAGAAAAGACTTGGAGTTTGAGATCGATGATAGAGTTTTTCTTAAGGTTTCTCCTTGGAAAGGTAATAATCTGAATGCTTTGTGGTATTAAGTTTTATTTGATTATATTATTGTGGTAAATTATGATATCTTGTTAGATAATGAAAGGTGTGATCCGGTTTGCAAAGCGAGGAAAGCTCAATCTGAGATACATTGGACCTTTTTGTATTATTGAAAGAATTGGGCCAGTGGCGTATATACTAGAACTACCTCTGGAGTTAGATCGGATCCACAATGTTTTCCATGTCTCCATGCTTGAGAAAATGTACCAGATCCCTTTCACATCCTCGAAGCACCTCCGATCGAGTTGCATGACGATTTGAAGTTCGAGGTGCAACTTGTGAGTATCTTGGATCGAAAGGATCGAGTACTGAGGAACAAGAGTATTTCAATGGTCAAAGTGTTGTGGAAAAGTGCTCGAATAGAGGAAATGACATGGGAAGTAGAGCATCAGATGAGGAACCAATACCCGTATCTAGTTGTCGAATTTGGTAAGTGAAATTTTGAGTTCAAAATTTTATTTTTAGGGGGGTAGAATTGTAAAACCCGACCCTATAAACACATGTCATGACATACATGTACTGAGTAACATGTTATTATGCTAGGAAAGTCCTAAGAATAGACGAAACCCGGTATTGTACCTAACGGTACACTTAATTTGATTTAACCTCGAACTAGTTCAAATAGGAATCGTAGGACAAAATTTAATATTTTACAGTCCAGGAATGACTAAAAATGATTGTTCGGAGTTCGAGGGTTCATTTGGGGTAAAATTGGAAATTTTGATGTTCAGGGGCAAAATCATAATTTTGCCACCCGCGGACAAAATTTGAGATTTTGAGAGAATTTAGATCAAATTTGACAAATTAGGGAATGGTATGAGTATAAGGGATGAAAAATATGTCTATGGATAATTTTTCAGTTTTTTGGGCAAAAATGTAATTTTTCACTTTTACGGGGGCAAAAGTGTAAATTTAAAAAATTACTCCACCAAGACTTTGGATAAGTCTGAGAATTTTATCTAAGCTATGGATTTGTGGGACAAGTGTATGGTGAAAATTTGGAAACAAATGGATGAAATTTTAAAAACAAGCCAATGGGAAAGTGACACATGGCACTTTTTAATGATTTACTATTATTTTAATGAAAAGTCAGCCCATTTAAACCCCATATTAAGTGCTGGCCGGCCATAAGGAAAGAACAAGAGACAAAATAGAGAGGAAAGGAAGAAAAGAGAGAAACAAAGGAAAACTAGAAAATTCAAAGGGGAAATCGCGTTTTTCATCCGTTTACGTGTCTAATGGTAAGATTTTTCGATTTTAGCTTGATTTCTACCTTTTCTGTGCCTTTATTTCCATTAAGAATGCTTGAGGAGAGATCAAAAAGTGAAACCAAGGGCTGGCCAAAATTCTAGGGGAGAGATTTTGGAATTTTTAGGTTTTGATTTTTAGTTAAATTGGTAGTTTTAGTTAGTTAAATGTGTATAGAAATTAAATTGGGCAAGAAAGCATGAAATTTTCACAATACCCACCCTTGGCTGAATATGCATTGATGTACAATGATGATGAACTGATTTTTATTCTAAGAGAAATGAAGAGAAAATGATGAAAAATGGTTAAATGTGATAGAAAAACAAAGTGAAAAATTAACCGAGTAAATGTCCCATTTTTGACCGAATTTTCAAGGTTATTGGCTGATATTTAATGGTTAGAAATGTGGTGGAGAAAATGGGACAATTTAGAGCTAAAATGGAGCGCATTAGCAATTTATCGAGTAAAGTGCCAAAAATAGGTTAATACTGCGTTTAAGCCGTTTTAGGCTACTGCATTTCATACCATGCATTAGTATAGGATTTTAAGTCAATTATATAGTGATTTAGCATCAATGTGGTGAATTGTGTAAATTTTGTAATGTGTTTAGGAGGAGAGCCTTCCGGTAAAGGCAAGTAAGTAATACCCGACGAACAGTGATCGGGGCACCTAAAAATTAGTTAATTTGTACAAACGGTGAGTAAACTTATTATTATTGTAAATTATCTAGAGTTTATTTTTAAATGCTCTTTATGTATTTTATGAAATGAAAATGAGATTAAAACGGGATTTTTTGATGTGTTAGAAATAAATGTGACAAATAAAAATATATTGTGTTGATTATGAAATTGAGTAATTGGAGGCTGACAATTATTTTGAAATATATATTTTCCTATAAATGGCTTATGAAATATGAGTATAGGTGGCTTTATTTGATAAATTGCATTGGGAATTTATGTAAGCTGTTTTTATTATGCAGGCTGGGTAAATAAATAAAAACCACGTTATATTGTCGAAATTTTATTAAAATTGGTGGGTTTAGTCACTACAGTGACGGGTTTTCGTGGACTACCTATTAGAGGGACACGGTAAACCCGGTTACATAGTTACTCATGTTGTAGAGGTGATGAGGGTAACTCCCGGGGTAGTATTAAAGCTCACTTCACGTCGAACCCCCACGTGAATGTGTAACTCGGCCAACGCCAAGGAAAGACTTGTTTTAAAAATAAAAATGTATTTCACATGTAAATATCATAACGACCTTGGCGGACTCGGTTAGATGCCTCGGCCAAGGTATTCCCGAGGATTAGTTTTGGCTTGAGCCTTGTTTTTTAATAAAAGACATAAGCTTTAACAACTGTTTTGGTAAATTACAAATATTTTATGGTTTAAGGAATAAATTGAAAACCTTATGAAATGGTTTGTGATTTGTTGTTTAAACTTGCCTCCATGTTACTCGCCTTTAGATATTTATGATAATGTCTGTTTACTCATTAGGATTGCAAAATCTCACCCACCTCCTTTCCAAATATTTCAGGTCTGTGGTAGCTTGTAGATACCTTATTTTGTCAAGGATTCCAGTTGACATCTTTATCTCACAGACAGTAGGTTACTATCACCAATACTTGGTGTATTTTGGCCACTTGTCATTGTAATTATTATTGTACATTATAACTTTGTAAATTATTGTATGTATGAATTTATTTTACTTCCAAGTTATAAAAGATTTCTTACACGTATTTCTATAAATATTGTTTTATATAAAAATCTTATATTTTAATCAATATTTTAAATAGTAATATTTGTCTAAAAATCCTTTTAAAATATTTTTGTCTTTTGATTTACTTGAGCCAGAAACTACTGGAAATTGTTTAAAATGGAATGTTTAAAAACGATTTCTCATAGAAAAGGCAAGAAACTGATATGTAAGCCTTGCGGGGTTCTGATTGGCATTCCGGGTAATGAGTGTCAATCGGGACGTCACGACGGTTGTCATGGGTCCGAGGGAGGTTCCGGGTCGTGACAATTATACGACCAATATCAATTGTGCATCCAGTCATAATGGAATGAATAAGGATGGCTCGATCTTTTGTGACATCATTGAGATGTGTTGAGGGAAGTAATTTGGAAGCGACAAAATATAGCCATATCTTAAAAGTTGGTTTCATCACATTCCTTTTGAATGAAACTAGTACATTATTGAAGAATCGCCATTGAGGTCCCTCTTCACAAAGTATATGAATGATACCATCCCAATTCTCATACTTAACCAAATATTGGCCATAGCCATTGTTTTCAATATTAAGAGCTTCATAAAATTCATTGATGGCATGCTAGGAGCTTCATAAAATTCATTGATGGCATGCCTCGAGAATGGAAATAATTTACCTTGCACAAAAACCAAATCATTAGTACCTTCAACAATGTTAACGTATAATTCTTTTACCAGAGGGATACTTGCAGCTACTGGCGAAGCACAAAATTTTTGCCAGTGGCATCCATCAATTATTAGTTGAAGGTCAAGGTATGTGATCGACCCTTGATCTAGTCATCGTTCAAGTATTGCAATTTCGTTGACTAGAGAATTGGCATGTCTAGCCATAGCGTCAGCTAACACAAATCTAGTATGATTAAACGAACCATTGGAATTTTGTCTTGCTCGTTTGGGTGCCATTCTCAAATTTCTTGCAATTAATGCTTAACCAAAAAAAAAATGTACCAACAAAACACAATAAACCACCCACAATATTAGCCTATGTGTCTTCTCATCAAAATAAGTTAATGCCCATAATATTGTGTGAAAATCCAACAATTAAAATTTGTTAGACTACTAGGCATAAAAATTTGAAATCAATAAACTTACCTATATTACCAATTTTAGCTTACCCTAGAAATTTAGAGCACAAATCCAAAGAATCTACCATACCCATAAAATAACTAAGTACATTGTCTAAAAAATCATCAATATCCATCATAAATTTTCAACAAAAAAATAATGTAAAGTAAGTCAACAAAATTTCTTAAAAAAATGATAAGAATAAAAAGAAAGAAATAGAAAAAGAAATATGAAAACTTACTTGAAATCTTGAGCAAAGATGTTGAAAATAAGTATGGAGGGAAGGATATTGAGGTGGGTAATGGGTATGGAAGATATTGAGGAAAGGAGAAGAGTGGGTTGAAGAGAAGGGGAGGAGAGACGGACAGTGTTAGGTATGTTGGAAGAGTGAAAAGGGCAAAAATTTTATGCTAGAAAAGAGTGGGAGGGGTGTTAGGGTGAGGGGGAGTTTACATATGGGAGGGGGGCATATTTGGGTAGTGGGTTGCCCATTGTTGGCAGCCCACAATAGAGGGGTCACAACTTGCCCCTTAAAGGCATAGTGGCCCACATTGAGGTCCACCACGAGGCAGAGGCTCATGGTTCTAAATATCGTTGGGCCATGGCTCCTCAATGATTCCTCCTTTCTTTTTTTTTTAATTTAAATGTGGGGCTGTGACCTACAGCCTAATGGGTCACAGCCCACATTATGATACAATCGGGAGGTCGTGGCCTACCCCTCTCTACCTTTTGTTTTTTAATTTTTTTTAAAGTTTATAAATGTACCTACAAAATAAATAAAGATGTATAATTCAATAAATAGTTAAATATATAAAAATAACTAAAAGTAACTAAAAACATTTAGTTAGAATGCTTGGGTTACCTCTCAAGAAGAGCTTGATTCATAGTTTTCGGCTTGACTTTCTTTGAGTCAAATTGCATTAATAAATGTGATTGAGGACATTCAATAATCGAAATCGCCACCTCAATAGTGCTTTAATCATTACCCATTCACCTTGAAAGTTGATTTATCATCAACTACCTTTGTTGCTCCATGAGGATATACTTTTGTCACAATGAAAGGTCTAAACCAATGAGATTTCAGCTTTCTAGGAAATAATCTCAAACGAGAATTATACAAGGGAACATGTTGGCCATGCTTAAACCTTCTCTTTATGATTTTTTGATCATGCCATCGTTTTGTCTTTTCCTTGTAGATTCTCACTCTCATATGCTTCTTGATGAAATTCATCCATCTTATTGAATTGTAAAAAATGCTTTTCTTCAGCTGCTTGAAGATCAAAATTAAGCTTTTTAATTGCCTAATATGCCTTGTGTTCAAGCCCGATTAGAAGATGACAATCTTTTCCAAACACCAATCTATAAGGTGATATCCCAATTGGAGTTTTATATGCAGTTTTATATGCCCACAAAGCATCATCCAACTTTTTTGACTAATCTTTTCTAGAAAGACAAATAATCTTTTCCAAAAATTCTTTTAATTTCTTTGTTTGAAAATTTAGCTTGGCCACTTGTTTGAGGATGATAAGCAGTGGCTATTTTGTACTTGACTCCATATTTGGCCAAGATTGCCTTAAAAATTTTGTTATAAAAGTGAAACCTTTCATCACTAATTATGGCTTTAGCTATACCAAAACGTGTGAAGATATTTTTTTGCAAGAAGTTTATCACTACCTTAGAGTCATTCCTTGGCAATGCAATAGCTTCAACCCATTTGGAGACATAATCAATAGCAACCAAGATGTATTCGTTATTGAAAGATGGAATGAATGGACCCATAAAATCAATTCCCCAGACATAAAAAATTTCAACTTTGAGGATGTTGTTGAGAATCATCTCATGTATTCTAGATATATTACCCATTCTTTGACATTTATCACATCTTTCAACAAAATTATGAGCATCTTTGAAAAGAGAAGGCCAATAAAAACTTGATTGTAGAACTTTTGCAGTAGTTTGTCTTCCCCCATAATGTCCTCCATAATCAGATGAATGGCAATGGTGAAGAATATTTTCAAATTCTTCTATAGAAAAACACTTTCTAATTATTTGATCTCCATAATGCTTGTAAAGAAAAGGCTCATCCTACATGTAATATTTAACATCACTCAAGAATTTCTTCTTTTGTTGAGAACTAAATCTAGAAGGGAAGAGTTTACTGAAAAGATAGTTCACAAAGTCAACATACCATGGCAAATTTTTCTGCTTTTCTACATGAAATAATTGCTCATCAGGAAAAGGTCTCATTGAACACTGTTGAATTCCCAACTTGTTCTCCATTCTCTAATCTAGATAAATGCTCTACTACTTGATTTTCTGTACCTTTTCTATCTCGAATTTCCAAGTTGAATTCTTGAAGCAAAAGTGCCCATCTTATTAAGCGTGGTTTTGCATCTTTCTTTTTGATCATATATTTAGTAGTTGCATGGTCAGTGTAAACAATTACTTTAGTACTAACAAGATAGGAACAAAATTTGTTGAAAGCAAAAACAATAGCAAGAAACTCCTTTTTAGTTGTGGTGTAATTTGCTTAAGTCTCATTCAATGTTCTATTGGCATAATAGATAGGATGCAAAATCTTCGCTTTTTGTTGGCCCAAAATTGTGCCAACTGCATAATCACTAGCATAACACATTAGTTCAAAAGGAAGATTCTAATATGGAATAGTGACAATAGGAGTAGAAATTAACCTTTTTTTTAACTCAACAAAAAGCATCACGACAAGCTGTTGGTCCCAAGTAAATGTGCTAGAGGGGGAGTGAATAACATTTTTTGGCTCTTACAAGAATTAACTTCTAATTGGGGACAAATGAAAGATAAAAGAGAGATTTAAAGATGAATGTAAAACTAAAAACAGAACAGATAATCACTCCAGAATTTATAGTGGTTCGGTCCAAGACCTACATCCACTACCTTGATTGTTCAATCAAGGATTTTCCAAACCAATCCACTATGAATGGTTAAATTCACAACTTTCACCAAGCTCTTACAATGGCTTTTACCAGGCTCAGCCAAAACCTTTCACAATAGTTTTTACCGAGATCAACCAAAACCCAACAACTAACTTTTCTAGGCTAAGTTAGAACCTATACACTCAATCAAGTAATCCAAGCTTAAGTAAATTCCCTTTGAGTGACTCGCACACTCTAAGTATACAAGGAGAAGAGAAATAATGGTGTACCTATGATCACTGACTTGATTTAAGTGGTACAATGTGAAGTGCTTGAATCTTTTACAAGAATATGAGTGAAGTGCAGAAAGTATGCTGAAGGTTTTTGCAATTTTTGAGCTCTATTTGGAGTTGGAAGCCTTAATTACTTTTCTAACCGTTGGAAGCCTCTTAAATACTTGAAGAATCAGGTGTTAGGCAATTTTTAACCGTTGAAAATAGTTTGATGGCAGTTTTGGCCGTTAATCTATCTTCTAGTGCTCAATTCAAATTTTCTGACAAAATGATCTTAGTTGACTAACTGCGCTCTTAGTCGACTAAGTTGTCTTTCTCTTGTTATCCTAGTTTTTGGCATGAGCTTTTAGTCAATTAAGTTGTTTCTGTCTTGAAGTCTAGATTTCTGGCAGTAGGCTCTTAGTCGACTAACTTCCTTGGTCGACTAAGTCTTTTCTGTCTCTCAATCCTCTTGAGCCTACCAACTTCTAATTTGAATTTTAGCTGACTAATGCCCTTCATTATCCAATTAAGAGACTTTTGTTTTGTTGATCAATTATGACTTCTTATTCATATGATTTTTGATATGTGCCTTTGAATGATATATTTATTCTTGGCATACAAATTTTTATTCTGCACACTCAAGTAGAAATATTAGACACAAATGAATGGTAATGTTTTATTATCATCAAATACTAATGGAGCCAACAATCTCCCCCTTTTTGATGCTGACAAAACATTCCTTGATTAACAGCATAATGTCTATTTATTCTTTTTAGTTCTATAGAAAATGGAAGTTTTCCTCCCCCTAAGTGTGTGCTCCCCCTTAGTGTGTGCATATTTTACTTGTTTATTTCAACAAGTTTTTATTTGTGTCATACAGATAATGACATTATATATTCAGAATATATTTATGCAGACATATAGAATGATCAGCAATAGGTGACTGGTTGATAAAATTTCAATATTTTAGTTAACTGTCTGTCATCAGCATGTTTTTATTAGATTTTATCTATGCCATTGATCATCCAACAGATATAGTATAACTAGCATCCATATACATTTTCAACCAAGTTTCGTTCATAATATCATAGAAAATATTAATTATCAGCATAACAGCCCAATATCAGCACCAAAACTTTAAACACCAGCAGACAAACTCTAAAACACATTTAAATGTTTAACCATTAGCAACAAAATAATATAAGTAGCTTAATAGCATCCCATTTTCAACACAATAACATAAACAACAAAGTTAAGTTTAGATGTTCAACTGTCAACAGAACAAAAACAACAGAAAAACAATAGTCATTGTTTTGTTCGTAAACTACCCCTAGATCATTTCTACCCTCTATCTTTCCTAAGTTTCCTATAATTCTCCCTCTTTTTGTCATCATCAAACTGAGAGGTGCTTAATCAGTTTATGAAGAGGTTGAAGGGGTAGATTCATTAGTGCTATAGAAAACATTAAGGGGTTCAAGAGATGGTTCTAGTGGTGATTTCTATGGTGAGGGTTCATGAGATGATTTACCAAAAATTCAAGGGGGTATTGAGGAGAAAAGATAGCTGATGGTCTAGCTTTTTCAGCTATTTTGGAAGATTTCTTTCTCTTGAGGAATTTAGTCTTGGTTACCATTGTCTTCTTGCCCTTACCAAATGGTTTAGGCTGAGCTTGTGGAGCTGCAACAACCTTTTCTTTTCCTTTCCCAGATTGTTCCTTTGTAACATAAGCTGGTTCAGGAGATTCTCTTGGAGATACTGATTTTTGTGCTTTCCCTTTAGCTGCTTCTTTTTCAGCTTGTTCTTTTCGGACCATTTGGTGGGAAAACATCCATTATTGAGACTTCCTCTGAATTAAGGAGAGATGGTTGATCTTGTTGTGGTTCATGATGAGATGGGGACTTTTCAAATGAGCCTAGCATGTCAGTTCCTTGATCTGATTCATCTTTACTCTAAGGCTTAAGAGTTGAAGATTTTCTTAGTTGATCATCTTCTGGTTCAGGACCCTCAGCTTGAATGACAAGTCTTGCAGCTTGAAAAGTTAATCTTTCTGCTTGGAAGGCAGAGCCTTCAGCAGCCTGACCTACAGGTGCTGACGTATCTACAGCAGCAAGTTCAGAAGTTTATTTCCCTTTTCCTTTCATCAAATTTTCAAGTTCTTCTAACTTTTCTTCTATTTTTTGCATCCTTACAGCCTCGTCAGTAAGCTTTCCATTAATTCTCATGTGCAAATTTAAAACCATTTCATTTGAGAACTGAGAGGGGGTTGCCTCAGATTGAGCAAGGAGAGAAGATTCTTTTCTTAAAGTGACTTTGGGGGTTTTGATAAATTTTTCTCCATCCATTTTATCCCCATCTTAGGCAGACTCCCAAGTTATATAGCCTGGTCCCTGCTTTTCACTAAATCCATTTCATACTTGGAATTCTATATTCTTTCTTCCTAACTAGTGAGGTGATCACATTTCCATATGGTAGATTTACCTTGTCAACTTTACAAGCTCCCCTCATTCTCTTTATCATGAATTGGCCTAGGTTGAATGGAGCACCATTAAAAGCATGCTCCATCAGCCATAAGTCTTGAAGGCTAACATAGCTAAAACTGCCATTTCTTCCATGAATGTTTGCAGTAATAAAGTAATGCAAAATTCTAATTTGGGGGCTTGTAATGAGACCAACATTACTTTTGGATAAGTATTCTTCTTTCTTCCCTGTTATAATCTCCCATAAAGATGATGGATCGTAATTCTCAAGCATTTCAAAATCTGCCTCTTCACATTTAATTTTAAGCAAGCTTCCTAAGTCTACAACAGTCACAACAAATTCTTTTCCATTTATGAAGACATTCAGACAATCCTTAATGAAATCTTTAGAATCCTCCAGTTCATTTTCATTTAAAGCTATGTTGTAATAAAATTCTTTTACAAGGCTAGGACTATAGGTTTGGTTCTTGAAAGTGCTAAATTTTTTCAGTTTCATTTCCTCAAAGTAATCTGACAGAACTACTTGAATTTCAGGATTTTCATCGAAGCTCTTCTAGTCAATAAATTTTCCATAAGTAATCGGAGCATTATCAATTTTCTTGAACCTATCCTCATGGGTTTTATTTCTAAACTTTGAGGACAGAACCTTACCTTTCTTGGAGGATTTTTCTTTCTCTTTCTTTTTCTCTGCTCTGTGTTCCTTCTCTATCTACTTTTTCTTAATTTTCTCAACCTCAGAGGTGGGCACGATCTTCTTTTTCTTTTTATAAATTTTTGCTTGTGGACTTTCCTCCATTGGCCGTTTGCCCTTCTTCTTTTCCAGAATTTCTTTTGATAGTGTGGATTTTGCCATTTGGTTTTGAGATGTTTTTGACATAGGGTTTGAGGATTGGGAAGAAATGGGGTTTCAGTTTTTCAGAGTAGAGGTTTTTGGTAGGAGAAAATGGAGGATGTGGATGAGGAGTTATGAGAAACTGTATAACTCCCCCTTAAATGCTGTCAGTTTTTCTCTTTTTCAAAATTTAAAACTCTGCCTCTCATTTTTTATTTTTCAGTTAGGCGACTGCCCATTTTCTTTACCCGGTAGACTATTCCTTTTCACTATTTTACTTATTCTCCCTTTAATTGAATGAGTCTTATTATTTAAAGAGACAAAACACTCTTAGTTGACTAAGAAATTTTTAATCGACTAAGTCCCTTTTGTTTTGTAAATGGAAAACTCAAAAAATTTTCTTACAGCTCCTACATATTAATCATCCCTAAATTTCTCCTAATTTCACAAAATCTATCTTCATTTAGGGGTTTGGTGAATATATCAACTAATTGTTTCATGGTGCTAACAAACTCAATTTTAATGTCTATTTTAATTACATGATCTCTAATAAAGTGATGTCTAATCTTAATATGCTTGGTCCTAGAGTGCTGTGCAGGATTCTTTGATATATTAATGGCACTAGTGTTATTACAAAATGTTGGTACATTATGCAAGTTTATGCCAAAGTCTTTCATTTGTTGTTTAATCCATAAAATCTGAGCACAACAACTACCTAAAGAAATATATTCAGCTTCAGCTGTGGAGAGTGCAACTGAGTTTTGTTTTTTACTCGACTAGGATACAAGCTTATCTCCTAAAAACTGACATGTGCCACTAGTGCTCTTTTTATCAATTTTGCTTCCAGCAAAGTCAGCATCTGAATATCCAATAAGATTAAAGGATGTTCCTATAAGATACCACAATCCTAAATTTTGTGTGTCTATAAGGTACCTAAAGATTCTTTTTACTGTAGTCAAGTGTGACTCTTTAGGTTGTGATTGAAACCATACACACAAACACATACTAAACTGAATATCAGGCTTACTAGTAGTTAAGTACAGTAGGGATCCAATCATACCTCTATAAAGCTTTTGATCAACACTTTTTCTTTTTTCATCAGCATCAAGTTTGGTGGATGGACTCATTGGTGTGCTAATTGATTTTAGCTTCAGCATGTTGAACTTTTTCAGTATGTCTTGAATGTATCTTTCTTTGCTGATGAAGATTCCTTCCTCACTTTGTTTGATTTAGAGGCCAAGAAAGAATTTCAGCTCACTCATCATGCTCATTTCAAATTCACCCTTCATTTCTTCAGCAAAGTTCTTGCACAAAACCTCATTAGTTACACCAAACACAATATCATCCACAAAGATTTAAACAATAATTAAATAATTTAAGCAATTTTTAACAAATAGTGTTGTATCAATGCTTCTTCTACTATATCCTTTCTCAATTAAAAACCTAGAGAGTCTTTCATACCAAGCTCTTGGAGCTTGTTTTAGTCCATACAAGGCCTTATGAAGTTTGAACACATAATCTGGTTTTTCGTAGTCCTCAAATTCGGGTGGTTGTTTAACATATACTTCTTCTTGAATGAAACCATTTAGAAATGCACTTTTTATATCCATTTGAAGTAGTTTAAAGTTCATGAAACAAGCAAATGCAAGCAACAATCTTATAGCTTCTATCCTAGCAACAGGTGCAAAGGTTTCATCATAGTAGATTCCTTCCTCTTAGTTATACCCTTGAGCCACTAACCTAGCTTTGTTCCTAATAACATTTCCTTGCTCATCTACCTTATTTCTAAACGCCCATTTTGTGCCAACAATTGGATGATTTAATGGCCTAGAAACTAGTGTCCATACTCGACTTCTCTCAAATTGATCAAGCTCATCTTGGATGGCTAATATCCAACTTTCCTCTTTTTCTGCCTCCTCAAAGCTTTTAGGCTCAATTTGTGAGATGAAAGCTGTGAACTCACATGTTTCTCTAGTTCCTCTCCTAGTCTAGACTCCATGAGAAATATCACCTATGATTTGCTCTTGTGGATGATCTTTGATATACCTCCAACTCTTTGGAAGATCATTGTGTTGATTTTCAGTCCTTTGCAAGGTTTCTAAAGGTGGAGGTTTTGTTTCTTTTCCTAGGGAATTTTCTTCACTGTTTTTCTTATCATCTAAGCTCATTTCTTCCATTTGTCTTTCAAGGTCATCTGTTTCATCTTCATCAACAAGAATTTCCTTTTGCAAGGCATTGGATTCATCAAAAACTACATGGATTGACTCCTCAACAATTAAAGATATTTTGTTAAAGACTCTAGAAGCTTTTGAATTCAATGCATATTCTAGAAATATAGCTTCATCAAACTTTCCTAGAGGATGTTTTCCATTGTTCAACAAAAAAAATTTGCAGCCAAAGCTTGTAAGATGAGAGATATTTGGTTTTCTACCTTTGTATAGTTCATAAGAGGTCTTTGATATCATGGCTCTTATTGACACTCTATTAAGGATGTATGTTGCTGTGTTTACAGCTTTTGCCCAAAAGTATCTTGGAAGATTATTTTCACACAGCATAGTTGGAGCCATTTCCTTCAAGGTTTGGTTTTTCCTTTCTATAACTCCATTTGGCTAGGGTGTTCTAGGTGTAGAAAAATTATGATCCAACCCCTTTCCATTACAAAAGTTTTCAAACTTATCTCCCTCAAACTCACCTCCATGATCACTCCTAATGCTAACTATGACCAGTCCTTTTTCATTTTCAACCTTCCTACAATGATTTATAAGTGTTGGTAGTACATCATTCTTATGAGTAAGGAAGTAGACCCAAGTATACCTAGAGTAGTCATTAACTATCACAAAGCCATATGATTTTTCTCTTAGACTAGTTGTACTAATTGGCCCAAATAGATCAATGTGCAACAATTCTAGTGGTCTAGAGGTTTGACACATTCTTCGTACTTTTGAAAGATGTTCTAACTTGTTTTCCTAGTTGGCATGCATCACAAATTTGATCATATTCAAATTTAAGCTCAAGCAATCTTATAACCGGATTTTTTCTTATCAATTTTGAAATGGTATGCATGCTCACATGACCAAGTCTCCTATGCCATAACCGGCCATCATTTTCAACATTTGCTATAAGACATGTTTCACAATTCACTTCAAGATCATTGAGAAATATAACATACATATTTTTAATTCTTTTTCCTATAAATGAAACTTTGTTAGTACTTATATTTATCACTTCACATTTTTTTGAGTAAAAACATACCTTGAATCCTTTATCACACAATTGGTTGATACTTAACAAATTATGTTTCAAACCTTTAACCAGCAACACATGACTAATTCGAGCTTGAGAGTTCTTACCAATGGTTCTTATACCATAAATTCTACCTTTTGAATCATCACCAAAGGAAATGGTACCTCTCTTTTTCTTGTCCAACTAAGCAAACAAAATTTCATTTCTAGTCATGTGCCTTGAGCAGCCACTGTCTATAAACCATGGTTCCTTCTCCTTTAGTTGAGCTCTTGAACATGTGTCTTTTAGATTCAGCTCAACCTGCAAAACATATTTTCAGTTTTTCTTAATAGGTACCCATACTTTGATGGGTCCTTAAAGGTTAATTGCAACATAAGATCCTTTTGGAGCACAAATTTTTCTTATTTTCTGCATGCTTCTGTTTTTATAATAGTCATAAGATAAATGTCCAAATTTTCCACAGTTATAACATCTAGATGAAGCATTATCATAATTTTTCTTAAAGTATGTGTTCCTCCTTGATGTTTCTTTCCTTAAACTTTTAAGATTAGCATTTTCTTCAACTGCTTTTTGCAAGGCTTTTATTTTGTTTTCCAATTCCAATTTTAGAGTTTCAAAATCTGTTTTTGAATGCTCTAATTCAATTTGCAAAAAATTTCTTTGCTCAAAATAGTATTGAAGTCATGTTTTATCTTTTGCAAATCAGTCTCAAGAGATGTAGTTTTTCTTTTCAAAGTTTTATATTTTGATGTAAGTTTTTTAAACTCATCATAAAGACATTCATATTCCTCTTATAGTTCATCAATAGAAATATCACAAGGGGTTGAAGATACCTCGGATTCATCATCCCTTGCCATCAGACATAAATTTGCTTTTTCTTTAGCTTTTTCTTCATCATCATCAGAACTTGAAGTGTCACTATCTGACCAAGTCGCAGCCACCATTGCCTTTTTTGATTTTTTTGTTTTTCTTTGGTGTTTCTTCCTTCAACAAGGGGCATTCTGACCTAAAGTGTCCTAGCTTCTTACGTTCAAAGCATATAAGCTCTTCCTTCTTATTGGATTCGTTTTTATTTTTAGTTCTCCATGAAGAGCCTTGATCTCTTCTATACCCTCTCTTAGCCAATCTTCGGTTTCTTTGGCTTATAAGCTTTCTGAACCTTCTTTCAACCATAGCCATCTCTTCATCATCATCACAAGATACATTATCCAATTCTTTTTCAAGGATACTAGCTTTTAAGGTAATGCTTTTCTTCTTTTCTTTAGCTTATTTCTTATCTTTTTCTTCCTCTTCCTTGAGTTCCAGCTTGTGAGTGAGAAGAGAACCATAAGTTTCATCCAGAGTTATAACATTTAAGTCCTTGGCTTCACGGATGGTAGTCACCTTTGGCTTCCAATTTTTGGGTAGGTTTCTAAGAAGTCTTTTAACAATTTCATGTTTAGGAATTGGTTTGCCTAATTGACTTAATATATTTGTGATGTTTGTGAATCTATCTAGCATGCTGGTGATATCTTCACTAGGTTCCATCTTAAATATCTCATAATTGTGGGTTCAGAGAGCTATCTTGGACTCCTTGACTTGTGAAGTCCCTTCATGAATAATCCTAAGTTTATCCCACACTTGTTTAGCTGTGGTACAGATTGACACTTTGTTGAATTCGGTGGGAGTTAAAGCATAATGCAGTGTATTGATTACCTTGAAATTTGTTTGGACTCTTTTGGTTTCAGCTTCAGTCCATTAAGACCTTGGCTTAGGAATCATATCGTTTGTTACATCATTTAAGGTTGAAGGAATAAAGGGACCATCAGTTATGACATCCTACATCTCATAATTTATTTCTCTAATGTATATTGACATCCTAGTACCCCAATACAGGTAATTTGAGCCATCAAACAAAGGTGGTCTGCTTGTGGACTGTCCCTTACCAACTATGGATTTTTAAAGAGCCATTTGGATCTTCCCAAAGGGTGTTAGACCTTAAGAATATGGATAAGCTTTGATACCACTTGTTGGTCCTAAGTAAATGTGCTAAAGGGGGGTGAATAACACTTTTTGGCTCTTACAAGAATTAACTTCTAATTGGGGACAAATGCAAGATAAAAGAAAGATTTAAAGATGAATGAAAAACTAAAAATAGAGTAGACAATCACACCAGAATTTATAGTGGTTCGGTCCAAGACCTGCATCCACTACTTTGATTATTTGATCAAGGATTTTCCAAACCAATCCACTATGAATGGTCAAATTTACAAGCTTTCACCAAGCTTTTATAATGCCTCTTACCAGGCTCAACCAAAACCTTTCACAATGGTTTTTATTGGGATCAACCAAAAAGCCAACAACTAACTTTTCTAGGCTAAGTTAGAACCTATATACTCAATCAAGCAATCCAAGCTTGAGTAAATTCCCTTTGAGTGACTCGCACACTCTAAGTATACAAAGAGAAGAGAAATAAAGGTGTACCTATGATCACTGACTTGATCTAAGTAGTACAATATGAAGTGCTTGAATCTTTTACAAGAATAGGAGTGAAGTGCAGAAAGTATGCTGAAGGTTTTTGCAATTTTTGAGCTTTATTTGGCTTGGAAGCCTTAATTACTTTTCTAGCCATTGGAAGCCTCTTAAATACTTGAAGAATCAGCTCTAATAGGTGTTAGGCAATTTTTGACCGTTGGAAATAGTTTGGTGGTAGTTATAGCCGTTAATCTATCTTCTAGTGCTCAATTCAAATTTTTTGACAGAATGATCTTAGTTGACTAACTGCACTCTTAGTCGACTAAGTTGTCTCTGTCTTTTGATCCCAGTTTCTGGCAATGAGCTTTTAGTCGACTAACTTCCTTCTTAGTCGATTAAGTTGTTTCTATCTTGAAGTCTAGATTTCTGGCAGTAGGCCCTTAGTCGACTAACTTACGTCTTGGTCGACTAAGTCTTCTCTATCTCTCAATTCTCTTGAGCCTACCAACTTCTAATTTGAATTTTAGCTAACTAATACCCTTCATTAACCAACTAAGAGACTTCTGTTTTGTTGATCAATTGTGGCTTCTTATTCATATGATTTTTGATATGTGCCTTTGAATGATTTATTTATTATTGGCATACAAATTTTTGTTCAGCACACTCAAGTAGAAATATTAGACACAAATGAATGAGACTGCTTTATTATCATCAAAAACTAATGGAGCCAAACAAGTCATCATCAAAATTAAAAGGAGTATCATTTTCTAACAAATTACAAAGTGGTTTGAAAGTTTTAGAAAAATCTTTAATGAATCTCCTATAAAATCCAATGTATCTTAAAAAACTACAAATGCCTTTAATAGAGGTGGGAGGTGGAAGTTTTTCAATTATTTCAATCTTTGCTTTGTCTACTTTTAAGTCTTTATTAGAAACTCGATCGCCTAAAACTATGCCTTCTTGCACCATAAAGTGACATTTTTCCCAATTTAAAACTAAATTAGTTTCTTCACATCTCTTAAGTAGTCTAGCAAGATAAGTAGACAATCATCAAAATTATCCCTAAAAACTAAAAAATCATCCATAAATACGTCCAAAAACTTTTCAATCATATTAGAAAAAATTGCCATCATAATATCTGAAAAGTGGCTGGAGCATTACAAAGTCCAAAAGGCATTCTATGAAAAGCAAAAGTTCTATAAGGACAAGTAGAGGTGGTTTTTTTCTTAGTCTTCAGGAGTAATGGCAATTTGATTATAACCAAAATAACCATCCAAAAAGCAATAAAAATCCTTACTTGCTTGTCTATCAAGCATTTGATCAATAAAAGGGAGTGGAAAGTGATCTTTTCTAGTGGTTTTGTTCTATTTTCTATCATCCATACATACCCTCCATCAAGTCACAATTTTAGTGGGAATGAGCTCATTACTTTCATTAGAAACTACAATCATACCTCCTTTTTTAAAAACACATTGGACTTGACTTACCCATGAACTATTAGAAATAGAATAGATAATACCTGCATCTGGGCACTTGATAATTTCTTTCTTTATCAACTCTTTCATGATTGGATTCAGCCTTCGTTGATGCTCAATGGTTGCCTTGTGATTTTCTTCCAAAAGAATTTTGTGCATGCAAATTGATGGGCTAATTCATTTGATGTTTGCAATGGTCCACTGAATTTCGATTTGGTAGTCTCTTAAAACTCGAAGGAATTTATTTCCTGTTCATCAAAAAAAGAAGAAGAAATAATTACTAATAGTGTAAAAGAATTTCCCAAAAGAGCATACCTTAAATGATTCGGCACTAGTTTGAGCTCAAGTGAAAGAGATTGTTCAATGGAAAGCTTGATTGGTGATGTTGTAATTGATAATTCCAAAGACTCAAATTGGGAATTTGGGAGACGTGATGTGGCATCAAGATGGTTAGCATATTCAAGAACTTTTTCATCAATAATATCACATGAAGAAATCAAAGATGTTTCCAGTGGATCATCATAATGATTCTTAATAAACACATTATTAGTAATGCCACCCACCACATTAATTGAGAAACATTCATCATGTTCATTGGAAAATTTTAAAGCTCTAAAAATATTAAATGTTACCTATTGATCTTCAACCCTTATTGTAAGCTCACCTTTTTCCACATCAAATAGAGCTCGAGCAGTTCTCAAGAATTGGCTCCCAAGAATGATTGATATTTCTTGATCTTCTTCCATATCAAGAATAATAAAATCTACAAAAAAATAAATTACCAACTTTAATCAAAACATCTTCCATAATACCATAATGATAGGTGATGGATTTATTAGCAAGTTGTAAAGTCACAAAAGTTGGCTTATTCTCTTCCAAACCTAATTTTTTATAAATGAACAATGGCATCAAATTTATACTTGCACCAAAATCATATAAAGCTTTAGCAAAATAAAAACACCAATAGTGCAAGGAATAGTAAAACTACATAGATCTTTAAGCTTTGGTGGAAGCTTATTCTGAATAATGGCACTACACTCTTCAGTAAGTGCAATAGTTTCAAACTCACCCAATTTTCTTTTTTTAGACAGGATGTCTTTTAAGAATTTAACATATTTTGGCTTTTGTTCCAAAGCTTCAGCAAAAAGAATATTAATATGTAACTTTTTAAACACATTAATAAATCTCTAGAATTGTTTATCAAGTTTTTTCTTCTAAAATCTTTGAGGAAAAGGTGGTGGAGGTGTTGGAGTACATTTTAATTGTGATTTTTCTTCTTTTGAATATTTAGTAGATTGTTGAACAACAATTTCTTTTTCAGCCTCTTTTTCAATTTCTTTCTTACCAGATTGAATTGAAGTTTTAGAATTTAAAGCTTTACTACTTACCTCTTTACTTACCTTTTTCCCATTGTGAAGATTAATTGCCTTACAATGTTCCTTACGTTCTCTTCTCAAGTTGGGCTCAGTATCACTTGGTGAGCTACAATGAGATCTATTATTTAAAGCACTGGCAATTTGGCCCACTAGTGTCTCAAGATTTCTTATTGATGCTGTTTGACTTTAAATGACTACATCAGTCTTTGTCATGAATTGAATGAACATCTCTTCCACTGAAAGCTTTTTCTCTAGCATGGGGACTCTAGATGGAAATCTAGGAGAAAAGTTTGACTTAGATGTGAGAACTCTATTATATAGAGTTATTTTGACACATTTTAAAGGCTTAAGTAGCTAGACTTTTGAGATTTTAGGTTTAGATTTTAGCATTTTAGGTGTTTTTCTAGTTAAGTTTGATTATATGTTGACTAGTTAATTTAAGTTATTTTAGTTAAATTCTATGTTATTTTGTTTTAAATTAATTTAAGAGTACTTATTGCTTTTTCTCTTATTGCTTTTGTAGGAAATTTGATAAAAAAGGCTCATTTGATGAAAATCAATGCAAGTATGGTGATAGCTTCATTCATATATATTTCTGTATTTTGACCATATCTCTTTCTAAAAATCTCCAAATGAAGTTATTCTTAGACCACTAGAACTCTAAGAGGAAGGACTATAACTTTTATGTTTACCACTTTGCTCAGTTCTGATCGGATCATGGTCAAAATATTTGTCTAAGTCGGAGCACTGTAGCAGTATGCATGGAGTGAACATGATACAATATTTAGAGAATATCTTTCAATAAAGAAGTCCAATTGACATGATTCTTAAGCCAGTGGAAAGTTAAGAAATAGGGCTAAAACTTTCATGTTTACCACTTTGCCTAGTTCATAGTAGATCAGGGTGAAAATCACATTTGAAGTCAATAAACCACCACAGCAATAGCAAAACAAGGCTGTAGCACTGGTGAAAGGAAGCACACAACACATTTTCCTTAGAGCTCAGCACTGCAGTGCTAGAAGAAGAGTGCTAAGTGCTACTGTGGCAAGAATTCAGTGCAGTGGTGCCAAGAAATCAAGGCTGCGGCACTGGGCGATTTTCCAAAAATAAAAATTTGACAAGATTTTGGAAATTAGGTTACTTGGAGACTATTTAAGGGACTTTTTTCAGAGGTTGTGAGGGGAGGCAACAAACAACTGTTCTGGAGATTTGAAGCCAAGAACAAAACAAGAAAACAAGAGAATTCGAGGGAGGATTAAGATCATAAAGCTCCAACTATTAGTTTTCTCTCTTTACTTTTGTGTTTTTCTTATTTTCTTTGACTTGGATTAATGGCAAATTTTCTTTGAATGAAGTTTTAATTAGATATTATGAGCTAAATTTATTTTTCTAGGATTGTAATTGAACTCACATGTAATCTAAACTTTTAATCTCTTTCTTGTTTATCTTTAATGGGATTTGAATTGTTTATTCCAATTTGTTTTTAATGCTTTTAATTGCTTGATCACCAATTAAATTGATTTAGGAACATAAAAAAACTTGAGAAAGGGAGTTTATGTTGGGATTTGACCTCATGCTCAAATATGAACATAATCAATAAATTAAAAATATAACGCAACGAAAATAAACTAGTATTCAATAAGAGAAATAGTCGAATTCTACAAGATCAATGTTTGTGTTTTTCATATAACTTTCAAATTAATTATGAACACTCATAAGTTTAAGAGTTACACACATTGCTCTAGATATTGTAATCAAGAACCAATTATATCAAAATCTTTGCTTCTTCACCTTTAGGATTTGTCAAATCTTCAGCCACCCAAGTGTTTGGCCTCTAGCAGTAATCCACACAGTGACTGAAAAAGACCTTCTCAAAAGTAGGATTCTACTTGTGCTAGCAAGTTTTGTTTTTAAAACAAAAGGACCAAAAGTTGTTGCCGAGTCTTATTTTTGTCAAACAAAGGAAATTATTTTTCTTTTCTTATTTTATGAAACGACTAAGAAGTGGTTGGAGACTTCGAGTTTTGAGTTTGCTAACATAACATATTTATATAGCCAAATTAATTTGTAACCCTAAATACAATAGATATTTTTTTAATTTAATTAAGTCTCTAAGAACTCAATTAATTTTTCACTTTATTTTGGTCTCTTTTAATTAAGTCCAACTTAATTAATTATCCTTATTTAATCCCAATCATGTTACTTTATGTGTGTGACCCATTAGGCTTTTAACATGTTGACAATAAATATAAATCATAATCAAATATCAATTTGATAATTAATTTATATTTACAGATTATGAGCGACATCTAGCAATACATCATGACCACCCAAATGTTAGAGAGTCAATTAAAGAATTTGACAAAGCTCTTCAGTGATAAGCCTCTCAGTGCAATACAGTCATTTCATCAAATATCCCGAATATGTCATTAAGCATGGCTCGATGTCTACTTATGACATTTCATACTAGTTCTCATAATTTATGACTAACCTTATGAATTTAGGAAACTAACTTTCCTCAAATTCATCATGCTTTGGCCAAAGACTTTATACAAGTTAATCAAGAATTGAGAACAAGTGAGATACATCCCCTCATATCACTTGGGGTGATTAATCCTCTCTTGACCACTCATTCACCTTCGCATGCTTCATGGCATACCCAAAAACACCCTGTTTAGGCATCTGGTCACTTCCAAACCCGTAGGGGTGAAATGAAAGTATGTCATTCCTTATACAAGATGACCTGATGTCTCTCAAGTCTAAGGACTAGTTGCACAACTATCACATGAGAACATTTTTCATAGACACTTGAGTGAAATACCAAATGGAGTTCTCATAGTAGGTCATGTTCAGTGAACTTGTTCTTTAACAAGCACCTACATGTTATCCTTAAGTATCCCATATACTTCAATCTAGGAGACCGATTGCTTACTTTTCAAGTAAGGAGGCTTAACATGTACCAGTCTTTGAGCATTGTCAATGCCCTATCTTGACAATACAATGACTAGGAACAATTTTAGGAACATGGCTTTGATGCATAGTGATCTCATGATTGTAACAAGTTTACAATTCTCTTGCAAGGCCGTTATGTTCCATGGGCTTTATCCAATTACTACTTAATAACTCCTTATTATTAACCTTTATCACATATAGTTATGTGATTAAGTATGCATTAAATGACAATATATATATTTCTTGATCAATTCAATTGGCTTAAAGGTATATACCAACAGTTTAGTGTAGACTAAAATTGGGATAGTATATGATCATATTAATTGATTTGTGTATAAGATAGGGATATACCTATAGGCCTTACATAGCCAGATTAGAGCTTGAACTTAATGAGTCTCTTTAATTTTAGTTCACATAGGGATATGGTGATTTGGTTAAAATAGATATTTTTATAAGATGAGTCAGGAGACCTTTATAAATAATTGAGGACTCTAGGTTAGCAATTCAATCCATTGGAATAAGCTAAAGAAGAGAGTTAAGATTTAGATGAAGTTTGAGGGATATTGTAATCCTAGGCTTGTTTGATTTGATTTTTACTCAAGTTATTATTACTTTAATTTTTTCCTTTTAGTTTAAATTTTGGTTAATTAGTTTAGTTAATTAATTCATTTTGATTGTTTGGATAAGATTAAATTGTTATAATTTTAGTATTTAGTAAAATTTAAGATCAATTCTCTGTGGGATCGATACTTTGTTTATTTATATAATATCTATTCGATGCGTATACATGTGTAGTAAAATTTTAACTGACAAGTTTTTGACATCGTTTCAGGGGAATTATTTCTAGAATTTTTACTAATACTAATACCAAGCAAATTTAGTCTTAATTCAAATTTTTTTATTTTTTTTTCAAGTACTTTTGGTTGAGGTGATAAATTATTATAACTATTAGTGGTCATCTGAACAATTTGTGCGTAGGAGGGTTGCTAGTGATTATGAATTGGCTATTAGTGCTTTGGTTTCCTAAGTAAATGCGTTGTCTTAAAGGATTGACACTTGCGGTGTTAATGTTTTTTAGAGTCCTTTTGTGAGATGCGAACTTTGTGGAGATAAGCATTCAAGTGATTGTTGTCCAACCTATTATGAATCAATTCAATTTAATGAAAACTTCAATGAGCAGCAAAACATTTCATACTCCAATAGTTACAACTCAGGGTGGAATCACCCAAATTTTTCTTAGAGTAATAATCGAGGTCTTGCATATTCATCACAACTTGTTTTCTATAATGGTTTTCAGTCACAAGCTAGAGCTCTTGACCTTGAAGAGAAGCCTACCTTAGAAGATGTTCTTGTGCAATACATGGCAAAGAATGATGCCATCATTCTGAGTTAAGTAGCTTCATTGAGAAATCTTGAGACTCAATTAGGCCGACTTATTAATGACATCAACAATTGGCCTCATGAAACTTTACTAAATGACACTAAGCCTGATCCTAAAAGAGAAGAATATGGTAAGCATCTAGATGAGGTAACCTGCAAAGATGTGGTAAATGATGGAAATATAGTAGATCAAGAGAATACTTCCAACAAACAAGTTCAAGATGAAGAAGTTAAGCAAGAGGAGGAAATATCTACACCACCACAAGTCAAGCCATATGTGCTTCCTATTCCCTTTTTGGATATAATTGATGAGTTATCTAAAGAGGTTATTGATATGAAAAATCCAAAGAAACTCATTGTATCTTGTTTGGTTCAAGATGCAATAACAAAGGACAAGAATGAAGAACTCACAAATGTTACACATGTTTTGAAGGCTATACCAAAAGTGCATTATTTAAGAAAAACTCAATTTGAGAAGTTGGGTAAAAGTCAACTTATTCTATCACCTTAGGTTGAGCAAGTACCAAATCTTGAGTTAAAGCCATTACAACCTCATCTTAGAAGGAGGCTACTTTCAATCTTCAAGCTTTTTCCATGCAAACTCAAACCTCCTTAGAAGGTGAATGAAGACCTTAACCAAAGTCCAGCTATTGACTATAAAAGGTGCTTTTTAAGAGGCAACCTAAGCTATATTCTTTTGGATTTAGTTGTTATTTTAGTTACTTGCTGTTTTTATATGTAAATAAGTAGCTATAACCTCTCCTTAGCTTGTTTTGTTGAGTATGTAGGTTTGGAAAGCATGAAGATGAGGAGAAAGAAAATTAGAGCTTTCAAGGCACTGCCACCATTGATTGGGGAGTTTTTTTCCCTTATTCTTTTTAACTTTTCACATTGAGAACAATGTGCAATTTAAGTTTGAGGGAGGGTTTTATTGTTATTAGCTTTCATGATATTTTACGTTAATTATTGTCGTTAATTGTTTTTAATTTTATACATGTGCATTAGCATTTTAAATAGAGCTAATTGTGCCATTTCATTTAATTTACCTATTCAATGATGAAAACTTAGTTTATTCCTATTTTTATTCTTTGAAACATGTGAATATGGTTTGAGTGATATGTAAATTCTTATGCTAAGCTTCATTTTCAAGATGTAATTTATACATTTTGAGCACTATATCTTTTGCTTGATTCATTGTACGAATTTAGATAAGGTTTATGTGTTTGTGAATTTTGAATTATGTATTGAGTTTTAGAATTTGTTTGATTCTCTCTTGAGGCAAAATTCTAGTCTATACTTAGTTAAGGGGATGATTTAGGCCATTTTTGAACCGATTGAGCCTTGTGTAGCCTTCTTTTACATAATTTATCCTTAGTTTTTCACTTTGAGCCTAATGACACCTTTTCATTATTTGAACACTCAATTTTTTTGCCTAGACCCTTATATTAATATTTCCAACGATTCTTGCATCCCTTATTCCTAAGTGCATTGGTCAATTTAGGAAGTGTTATGAGCTAGATAGTGAAAAAGGTAGAAAAGATGAAAAATGATGAAAAATTCAAAAATATGATTGTATTCATCTCACTACCCAATAAAAGAAATAAGTTTGAGGGTGTGAAATTGAGAAAAAAAGAAAAAGAGAAAGAAAGAATGAAGTGTTGAACAAAAGAAAAAGGTTGATGAAAAAAAAGGTATATTAGGTGAAAGAAAATGAAGCTCTTAATAGGTCCTAGATTGACTATATGCTAGGGTGCTTTAAGCTATACATTATCCTATATCTTACCTTGACCTTAGCCATACATTACAAGCTAATTAAAGTCCTATTAATCCTTAATTTAGTGTTAGTCTACATTAGTGGAGAGAGAGATGAAAAGCAAACTTATGGAATTTAATTACTAATTTGAATTTCGCATGAATATAAACTTATCCAGATTGTACAATGTTCTAGGTGAAAAGATTGCACACACACACACATGGAAATTCACTTAACGATAAGCTTACATTTGAATTGAAACATGAACTCGAATAGTATTTGTGTGTTCCCTAGAGTTATGAATATGGATTAACTCTTAAGGATATTAAAGGTGATTAATGAAATGGTGCAAATGATTTCTAGTTAAATTCTTTCATGTTTAAGTTATTGCATGTTGTTTTATGTTTTGCTTAAGGACTAGCAAAATCTTAAGTTCGGGGGAGTGATAACTCTATATAATAGAATTATTTTGACACATTTTGGGGACTTAAGTAGCTAGACTTTTGAGATTTAAGGTTTGGATTTTAGCATTTTAGGTGTTTTTCTAGTTAAGTTTGATTACATGTTGAGTAGTTAATTTAAGTTATTTTAGTTAAATTTTATGTTATTTTGTTTTAAATTATTTTAAGAGTAGTTATTGCTAATTTCTCTTATTGCTTTTGTAGGAAATTTGATGAAAGAAGTTCATTTGATGAAAATCAGTGCAAGTATAGTGATGGCTTTAATCATATATGTTTTGGTATTGTGACCATATCTCTCTCTACAAGACTTCAAATGAAGTTATTCTTAAACCACTAGAACTCTAAGAGGAAGGGCTACAACTTTTATGTTTACCACTTTGCCCAGTTATGATCAGATAGTGGTGAAAATATTTGTCTAATTTGGAGCACTGCAGCAATATGCATGGACTGAATATGATGAGGTATTTGGTGCATATCTTTCAATGTAGAAGTCCAATTAACGTGATTCTTAAGCCATTGGAAACTTAAGAGACCATATCAGACCACTTTGCCGAGTTCAGACCATATCAAGGTGAAAATCACATTCAAAGTTGATAAACCACCATAGCACTGGGAGAACAAGATTGTAATGCCGGTGAAAAAAAGCACACAACAAATTTTCTTGAGAGCTTAGCATTGCAATGCTAGAAGAAAAGTGCAGCAGTGCTACTATAGCAAGAATCCAGCACCGTGATGCCAAGAAATCAAGGCCACAGTGCTAGGTGATTTTTCAAAAATAAAAATTTGATGAAATTTTGAAAATTGGGTTACTTGAGCCTATTTAATGGACCTTTTTTAGAGGTTTAAAGGGGGAGGCAACAATCAACTATTCTGGAGATTTGAAGCCAAGAACAAAGCAAGAAAACAAGAGAATTGGAGGGAGAACCAAGATCACAAAGCTCCAATTATTAGTTTTCTCTTTTTACTTTTGTGTTTTTCTTATTTTCTTTGACTTGGATCAATGGCTACTTTTCTTTGGATGAAGTTTTTATTAGATATTATGAGCTAAATTTATTGTTCTAGGATTGCAATTAAACTCACTTGTAATCTAAACTTTTAATCTCTTTCTTGCATATCTTTAATGGGATTTGAATTGTTTATTTCAATTTGTTTTTAATGTTTTAATTGCTTGATCACCAGTTAAATTGATTTAGGAACCTAAACAAACTTGAGAAAGGGAGTTTAGTGTAGACTAAAATTGGGATAGCATATGATCATATTAATTGACTTGCGTATAGGACAAGGATATACCTATAGGCCTTATATAGCCAGATTAGAGCCTAAACTTAATGAGTTTGTGTTAATTTCAATTCACAAAGATATTTCTATAAGATGAGTCGGGAGACCCTTATAAATAATTGAGGACTTTAGGTTAGCAATGAACCTATTGAAATAAGTTAAGGAAGAGACTTAAGATTTAGATGAAGTGTGAGGGATATTGTAATCTTAAGCTTGTTTGATTTGATTTGATTTTTACTCAAGTTATTATTACTTTGATTTTTCTTTTTAGTTTAAATTTGGGTTAATTAGTTTTGTTAATTAATTCATTTTGATTGTTTGGATAAGATTCAATTGTTATAATTTTAGTACTCAGTAAAATTTTAGATCAATGCTTTGTGGGATCGATACCTTGCTTGCTTATTTACTATCTATTCAATACGCATACTTGTGTAGTAAAATTTTAAGTAACAAAATGCTAATGAAGACCTTTGGTTGTTGCTTCATCAAAAGTTAGGGTGATTCCTCCAACCATGATTATAAGTGTTGAATAAGGATTGTTTTGTTGCCTATTTCCAACAAATTGACAAGATTCATAATAGATGGGACAATTGTCATTAGAATGTCCGTTTCCCCTAAATTCACATGTCACAAAGGGTTTCTAAACAACGTTAATGGTTAATTTATCTATTTTCTTTGTGAGAGAAGCTAATTGTGTAGATAAAGAATTTATCACATCTAATTCATTAACAACAATAATTTTTCTTATACCCAATCTTTCAAATGGCTATTAATAGTTATTGGAAGCCATTTCTTCAAGCAAATCATAAGCCTCATGGATGGATTTACACATAAGTGCACCTTCAGCTGTCGCATCAATGGTAGTTCTAATAGGTTCCAACAAACCATTATAAAAAGTCTGAGCTTGTAGCCACTTAGGTAATAAGGACACCTTCTTAACAAATCCTTATATTGCTCCCAAGCCTTATATAGTGATTCAGAATCAAATTGCATGAAAGAAGTGATATCATTTTGCATTTTTGCTATCTTGGCAAGTGGAAAGAATTTTGCTAAGAATTTTTGAGTCAAATCATCCCAAGTATTAATGGAACCAGCAAGAAGCTAATTTAATCAACTTTTTGCTTTATCTCAGTGAAAAAGGGAAAAGCCTCAATCTTTTGGCATCATAAGTAACACCATTACCCTTGAATATTTCGCAAATTTTCAAAAAATTCACAATATGAGCATTTGGATCATCAGTAGGCAATCCGCAAACTGAACAAAAGTCTGAATCATTTGAATGATTACTAGCCTAATTTCAAAGTTGTTGGCTTGAATAAGAGGTCTTCAGATACTAAAGTGGAGACCTTGTACTAATGGGTAGCTTAATCCCTCAAAGAATTAGTTTTTTCCCCTTGTCGATCAGCCATTTTTTTTACTTGGAGTCGAAACTTTTCGATTTTTTCTCTGAAATCTTCAAAAAGTCTTTTCGATTTCTAGATCAAAAGGAACAATTTTCAAATTGCGAGCTCTTTGCATACAATGACCAAAAGTACCTGAATAATTAAAGAAATGAAAAGTCTGGATTAAAATTAAGAGTGCTTGGTATTAATATTAACAAGAAAGAACTAAAAATCAACTCCTCCACAATGGTTCCATAAACTTGATGTTCAATTTTCTACCCACGCAAGTAAACATATCTTAAAGATAATATAATGATGAGTAAGGTGTCGATCCCACAAGTCATTGAATTAATTCTTATTATTAATTACTAAAATTACACCTCGTAATTTTATCCAAACACTAAAAATTGAATTAAAAAGTAAAATAAAATCAAACTTAAAAATTAAAACTAATCTAAATTTCCTCAGCAAAATTACTGCTTTAGATTTTATTGACTTTTAGACCTAAGATTATGATGTCCCTAATACTTCATTTGATTATTGTCTCTCTCTTAACTTAGTTTAATGGATTGAGTTGATAACCTTGAGTCCTAATTTATTGACACTCTGTCGAGTTTCTTATAAAAATATCTCTCCCAATTAATTTACTATTTGTCTATGCAAATTAATTTGAAGAAAGATTCTTTAAGTTCGTGCTCTGATTCTGGCTACATATGGCTTATAGGTATATGTCTATCCTATATATAAATCAAACCACCTAATCAACTAAGTACATTCGATCATATGCTATTCTATTCAAGGTTTACTTAAATCTCTTTCATCAAGGTTTAACTTAGGTTTCCAATTCAATCTAATTGGTGATCAGGTAATTAAAAGCATTAAGAATTGAATAAAATAAACAACTTAAAATCATCAAACATAATCAAAAGAGAGATAAATAAATCAGACTACATATTGAGTTTGATCATAATCTTAGATAATTAATTTAGTTCCCTATCAAGTCACATATCATCATTAAATTAAGTTTAAGCATCAAAATCAAACTAAGGAAATAAAAAAATAACAAAAAGATAATAGAATCCACGCACTATAATCTTGATCTTCCAAATATTCTTGGATTTGTTAAATTCTTCTAAGCTTAAATGACTTTGTGGCCTGATTCTCAACTCTCAATATGATATTGTGTTGTTTTTTGTAAAAGTCCTCTGAAAGGTTGTTTTATAGGACTTTAAAGTAAGGTTAAGTTAGGTGAAGAAAGGACTCAACTCCAACTAAGATTTCCTCATCAGACTATGTGACCCATGGCCTACCTCCACCAAAGCCACGACCTCGACTAATTAAGTAGCAAAAATTATAATTGCTCTAGGACTGCTACAATACTTCAAATTAGAAAATATTCTTAACCACCTTTTAGGCTGAACTAGGTGAAGTGGTAAACGTAAAAGTTCTAGATTTTTCGCTTAGCTTTCCAATGGTTCAAGAATTATCTGATTTGAGGCTCTTTAGAGAGAGTTATGGTGGAAATACCAAAACATGTGTAGTAAAAGTCTACACTTTGAAATTCCTCTCCTTTTTCCATTAAAATTCTTCCTTCATTAAACACCTACAAAAGCATAAATAAATCAACAATAACCTATCTTAATCACATTAACACCAAATTAAGCATAAAATTAGCTAATATTAGAATGACTCACCTAAATTAATTAACTTGAAATAATTAAAAAAAACTTACTAATTTCTATGCATGACTATAAGAATTAAGCTAAATTACTATCAAAATTAAGCCCAAATAACTCTATATCATAGAGTTATCACTCATTTCAGTATAGAAACCTCCATGGCTTATGATCTTTTTACTTGATTCATTCACATGGTATCAGAGCTGTAGAGGGTCTTGAGGGATCTATGAAACCTTTCCTTTTTTTTGTCAAAAAGCCTTAAATTAGTTAACCTTTGTTCGAGAGAAATCATCATGAAACTCTTATGGCCACTGTTAGTTACAATGCAACAACACCACTTGTGTTTATATGAAAGAATGACCCAATATGGGCAGTTAAAATGAAAGCTTATCTTAAGGCTTTCATTTTGTGGAAGGTGGTTAAGGTTGACGGCGATCCACCAGATATGTGGCACACAAACCCAGTGATAGCTTAGCTTAAGCAACACAGTGAAAAGCTTGCAAAGAGATTCAAAGCTTTCTTTTGCATCCACTCAACTGTGCCAAATTCTATTTTTACCAAGATTATGGCTTGTGAAAAACCCAAGGAAGCTTGGGATAAACTTTAAGAAGAATTTCATGGGAGTGATAGGACTTAGCTGATGGAGTTGCTAAATTTGTTGAGGGAGATTGAGGTTTTGAAGATGAAAGACAATAAAAGTACTAAGGAATACTTAGACAAAGTGTTAAAGGTTGTGAATCAACTATGTTTACTTAAGGAAGACTTACCAAAAAGAAGAATTGTGAGCAAGGTTCTGGTGAGGTTATTAGAAAAATTTGAGGCAAAGATATCCTTTCTTGAGGATTTTAAGGATATATCTCAACTCATTATCACAAAATTAGTTAATGCTGTTCAGGCACAAGAGCAAAGAAGAGCCTTTAGATAATAAGATTCTATTGAAGGAGCACTGATGGTGAGAACAATAGACAAATCGAGCAACAACTATTATAAAAGGTAAGATAATGATGGAAGAGAGAAAGAAAATAAGTTAGGTAATGGTAAACAGGGGAAACTAAGAGCAAAATACCAACCTTGCTCGTATTATAAGAAGAAAGGACTTGTTCAAAAGTATTGTTGGTATCGACCCAATGTGAGGTGTAGGTTGTGTAATTAGATAGAGCATGTGAAAAAAGTTTGAAAGTCTAAAAGAACTTGTGGTGAAGAAAAAGCCACTGTTGCATAGTATAAATAATTAGTTGATGAGTTATTGTTCACGGTGAGAAAACCCATGACGTCCAATAAGATGCATTCTTGGCTCATAGATAGTGCTTGCTTTAACCATGTGACAAGTAATGAAGAAACTTTTATTACCTTAGGTAAGACCTATAAATCACAAGTGGAGATAGGAAGTAGGGTTTACGTTCAGGTCCAAGGAGTGGGTATAATAGCTATTAAAATTATGACAGGTAACGAAGCTATCCCAAATGTTATGTTTGTACAAGAAATCATTTAAAACTTGCTAAGTTTTGGATAATTGACTGAAGATGATTATGTGATATTATTCAAGGATAAGGTTGTATTATTTCTAATAACTCTAGTAGAGAATTATTTACTGTTAAGATGAGGAAGAAGTGTTTTTCATTTGACTAGGTGAAAGTGAAGCACAAGGCTTATCTATAATGTTTGCTAACCCTGAGTTGTGGCATTGTACATTTGTACATGTTAACCACAAATCTCTGAGGCACATGGTCATTAATAAAATAGTAGATGCACTCCTTGATGTAGAATGGACTGATCGAATCTGTAGCATATATCTGTATAAGAAGCATAGTCAAACTTCATTCCCAAAATCAAGCAACTAGAGAGCTAATCAGAAACTTCAACTTGTGCATTCTATTGTTGGAAGGCATCGAAGATTTCCTCACTAAATGGTAGTGTTTCTTACTTGATATTTATCAATCATTTTCAAGGTTTTTCAAGATTTATTTCTTGAATAATTAATTTGATGTATATGACTAGTTTACTAAGTTTGTAGCAATAGTTGAGAATGAAACAGGGAGAAATATAATGATCTTAAAAATAGATAGCAAAGGTGAGTATATTTTAGATAAGTCCAATGATTATTTGGCACAAAAAAGGATCAAGCATCAATTGATCGTGCCATACAACCCTTAATAAATTGGTTTCTGAGAGAGGAAGAATATAACCATTATGGAGATGACACAATGCTTGTTGTTCGAGAAGGAATTAACTAAGAGTTTATGGGCAAAAGCTACTAATGTGTTTGTGTTCTTGCTTAATATTCTCCCAACCAAAGCCTTAATTGCAAATAGTCCTTATAAAGTGTGGTATGACTCAAAACCTACAGTCTCTCACATGAAAATTTTTTGTTGTATTTGCTATGCTAAGGTCCCTAAGAGAGAAGAACTAAGCTCAATCCTAAGCCACAATTGGTCATTCACTTAGGCTATAGTGACTTGTCCAAGGGATATCGACTATTTAATGTAGAAAATAAGAAAGTTTTTGTGAGTAGAACTAGGAAAATGCCTTATGGAGAATGCAAACATTGTAAATGTCATAGGTGATGTTCATCTTGTAGATGATAGTAAAAATGAAATTGAAAATGATGAAAGTGTTAGGGTGAGAAGTACAAGATCACTTCAAGAGATTTATGGCAAATGATATGTCATTATTATTGAACGTACAATGGTCTCTAATGCTATGCAACATGTGAAATGGAAACTGTGAGACCTTGACCTTTATAGACTCATAGATAGAAGTAGACGCGATATCCTTGATCAGGGGTAATTTCATCATTTCCTTAGTGAGCCCCTAAAAGTAAGTTTTAAACAATGTGAAGGCCTAAGTAGGCCTAAGGCATAAATGAATGATGAAATACGGGTAAAATGATGAAGGAAATAAAAAATAATGATGATTCTCGAGGTAGGGGCAAAATGGTCATTTTTCATCTTGGGTCAAAATTTTAAGTTTCATGAACCCGAGCATTTCTAAACCATTATGGACCTTGTCCTAGTATCAAAAGAGTAAAAAGATTGCATAAAGGATTGAAGAAGAATAAGTTAACTTGTAGGGGCATTTTGGTAATTTAAGTGGAGTGGATAAGCTTGAGCTATAAATATCATCTTCCAGCACCTTTTTCTCCCATTTTCCAGTAGCTTCTTCTTCTTCTTCCTTCTTCTCTTTAATGTTGCTTTCATCCTCCATGGAAGCTTGATATGAAACCTCCATAACCTCTCTCAAAATAGCTCTAATTTTCAAGCTTTTGTGCACTTTTACATAGAACCCTTGTGCTCTTTCACCCTCTCACTTTAAAAACCCTCCAAAGTCTTAAACTAATACTTTCTCTCACTAGCTAGGTGTTTTAGAGAGAGAAAGAAAGACTTTTTATAATAGTTTGGGAATTCTTGAGGAGGAATCTAATTACAAATCTAGCAAGGTGAGTGGTGAAATTGAGTTGATATTTTAGTTATTGATATTGTCTAGTAATTTGACTTGTGAGTGTTTTATTGTTGAGATTGATTAATCATTCTTAGTGTGACTAGAGTAGTGTAAATAATAGCCATTTAGTGGTAGATAGGAAGGGCTATTGAAGCTTGACTTGAAAAATAGCTTTGGAGCAATATTAATGTAAATTGGATTGGCTGTGATGTTTTTGGTGTGTGATAGGTTCCAACGAGGCCCCTCAACCCCAATTGGACCATTAGGGAAGTTAGAGCTGATTAGAGGTTCAACAAAATATCGGTGAGTGAACTTGCCTTTCAAAATCACTTTGGGAGATATAATTGTATTTGTATGAAACGTTTGAATGATTTATTCCAACTTTTCTCTAAAAAAATGTGTGCCGGGGAACAAGCCCTTGATAAATTGTTTTGATGTTATGAAAATGTGAACTATATAAAAAGGACGAACCTATGTGCTCCTACATCATGTTGATATATATATATACATATGAATATATGTTGTGCATTGATGAATAACATTGTGTAATGATGTTGACCCGGATATGTGCTAGTGGGAGTGTGCATAAGCCGATGCTAACTCAGCTATGTGTGAGTGGGAGTGCGCATAAGCCGATGATGACCCAACCATGTGCTAGTAGGGAGTGCATATGAGCTGATGATGATGGGAGGGTGTGCGTGATGATGGATATATATATATATATGCATACATAGATATGTATGTTATAGAAAGTTCATGAGTATGGTATATGGCTTTGTACATGTGAATCTTGCATGTTGATCTTTAGAAAATTTCTAAAACATGTTCAAGTTGATTTGTCTTTGCAGCTAAATGGCTTTCTCTTGAGGGAATGAAAACTTGTTGTTGATGTCCTGTTTCTTGCTGTAGCGAAAAACTCTCGAGTTTTGACGGTTTTATTGGCCTGATTCTCGCTACAACCAGAAAGTTGTTAAAGCTTCTTGCTGCAACGAGAAAGTTGCTGAAGCTTCTCGCTGCAGCGAGAATGAGTCTCGCTACAATGAGAGACTTTCTGTCTTGGTTATTATCTTGTTCGATTGCTGCCCTATTTTCCACTTCTTTGGTACCATAGTTGAGCATGGACTTCTAACATTAAGGAATTAATGAATTAAATTGGAAATGATAAGGTTTGGTGAGAAACCGTCAGCCAGCTAAGAAACCCTCGGTCAGTTGATAATTTGAGCCAATATCGCTGCAGCGGAAAGGCATTCTCGCTACTAAGAAACCCATCGTTTACTTGACTTGAATTGCATGAATGCTACTAAAGTTTTCAAAACCTTTGTTGTGCATGGACCCTTTTCATCAAGTGAATTACTCATTTGGGGTTTACATGAGGGGTTTTAATAAGAACTAACCTAAATTGCATTGTTTTAAAGATAAATGTATCATGATTTCTTTAAGTCTTCCCTATGGTTTGCTTGTTCCCTTCCTTGTTCACTCACTGGGTTTATACTCACCATTTTCAACTTCATGTTTTTAAATCAAGAGGCAGTCGGTAACTAGGTCGAGGTGTCCCCATAGACTTGTACCCATCTGTTGGTAGGTATCAATGGCATTCGGTAGCTGCACCTTTGCTATGGTTGCTCCGCTGGAAGTCTAGAGTCTTTTTTGTTGAACACACGTGCCCTGATGTAAATTGTTAAGACATGTATATATATATCTTAAACGAATAGATGTTTATATTGATTAATGTTGCCACAATGTAATGGCACAGATGACATTAGTTTGAATCATATAAATGTGAATATATAGTCGATAAAAAAGTATTGACATACTCGTTAGTGAAAATTACGAAATACGATTGTCAGAACGAATAATGAAATCGATGAATGGAGTCATGTAAATAGGCTTGCTTGGGCTTAGTGGGCTACGTCCATTGGGCCCATGCGCCAGTCATGGCTCAAAATTTGTGTCGTGACAGAAACTTGCTAAAGATGCAAAAATGGAAATGATTAATAGAAATAGAACTTGGCATTTGGTTGATAACCATTTCATCAAAAAGACATAAGAGTAAAGTTGATATTCAAAACAAAGCGAAATCCAGATGGCCTTGGTGAATAAATTGAAGCAAGACTTATTGCAAAAGGGTATTCACAAGTTTATGGAATTGATTTTATGGAGACATTCACCCTCATGGATAAACATGATACTATTCGATTCTTGAAAATAGTGGTAGCCAAGGATATGGCATTTAGATGTAGAATCTGCTTTCTTAAATGGTGTCATTACAGAATATATGTAATACCCCGCACCTTCGTTGGACACAAATAAGACCTTATTGATCAAACGAATGATCGTTTGATGTGAATTAGCGTGCTAAAGAGCGACAAAGGATGAAAGGAACGTTCAAGAATAAAATGCTTCGTGCGTGCAGAAACAACAATTAAATAAAAATATTTTTGTTGGAGAGGAATTAGTAAGCTAAAGGATGATTCGAAAGTAAACCGAGATGTAATGATGTGTTTCGGGACCAAGAAGGCAAGTGAAAAATTTTGAAATAAAATAAAACTTTATTCAATAAAATAATATTAAAATATTAAAATTTTATATGTTGTCGGAATTAGTCATGAAAAATGGAATTGACTAATTTAAGTGGGGGAGAAGAAGTAAAGAAGAATTTTGAAGGAAAATGACGATAATTGTGTCAGCGTGATTTTATTAAATCGAGATAACGTGGGTAAGTAAATATTTAAATATTATGGTGACACCCCGTTGAAATGCAATCTCGATATTTTGATTATACACGTATAAGATAAATAAAGATAGAAGGAAATTAAAATTTTTACACGTGTTGGAAGAATTCATTTTAAAATATGAAAATTTAAGGGAGGTGTGTTAAATAAAATGAAGTTAAGGCATAATATGTAAATTTTATTGTTTTGAAGAAATAAAAATAAAGTGAAAATAAAATGGATGATAAAATAATGAAGAAAAGGTGTTGAAAAGTCAACCAATATTTTTATATGTACATAAGTGGCCACATGAGTCAAGAATGGAATGAGGACAAAAACAAAAGAAAGGAATAAAGATGGAATGGGGGGTCGGGCACAAGAATAAATTAAAGAAAGAAAGAAAGACAAAAAAAAAAAGCAAAGAAAAAAAGAGAGAAGAATGTAAAAATGATGGTGGGGCCGGCCATGTGAGATGAAAGAAATGAAAAAGAGATAAAAGAGAAAAAGTAGAGGAAATAGGTTGAGAGTGGGAGAAGAAAAATAAAGGAAAGAACCAAAAACCGAGCAAAAGAAAGGAAAGAAGAACCGTGGGAGAGGAACGAAAAAGAGAGCTTTTGCCGTAATTTTTTAAGGAAGAAGAAAGCTAAAAATTTGTGAGGTAAGAAGCTGATTTTTGCTGCATTTTGAGAGAGAAAATTCGATGCTTTTTGGAGGGATTTTGGTGCTGAAAATTCAAGGTTTTTGCTGCTAAATTTTGAGGTTATGTTGTTGGAAATTTTTGGAGATTTTGCTGTTGTTGAAGGACAAGTTTGGTTACTGAAAATTTGAGCTGTTTGCTGCCAATTTGTGCAGAAAAAATTTGAGCTGTTTGCTGGTAGTTTGTACAAGAAAATTGGACAGCTTTATGTTGCGAAAATTGAGAAGTTTTGTGTGCTGGAAATCTGCTGATTTTAGAGCAGAAAATGGCAACAAAAAAGGTGAGAAAATGAGGCTTTTGGTGACCAATTTTGAGAGGAAACGAAGAGAGGAAGCCACGGTGGTGAAGAGAGGAAGCCACGATGGTGAAGGGAGTGACAAGCTAAAAAAAAAAGAAGAAACGTGGAAGAGAGAAAAAGAAAGAAAAAGAAAAGAAAAGAAACAGAAAATAAGTGGGCATGGCCCAATAGGAAATAAAAATAAATGGGCTTAGCCCAAATAGGAAAAATGAAGAAGCCCTTGGAGAGGGCCCAATGGTAAGTTAATGTTATATTTTAAGGTTTATGGGTAGTTTAATGTTGTGCATATTTTGGATGAAAAATATGCAAATTGCTTAAGGAATTTTTAATTAAGTTGCTACCCATACAAATGTGTGATTAAGTATACTGAGTTTAAATTATTGCTAGGAAAGTTTGTCGTGGAGGCGTGCTGAACGAAGAATGTGACCGACAAATAAGAATAATTATATACGCGTATGAATCAATTGTAAAGTAATATCCCACTATTATGAGGTGAGTAGGGGGTGTCAATTTTAAAAATTTCGTACATATATACATGTACGTATATTTTACGTGAAGTACAAAATTTATGGAAAGCATGCGTTGATAGAATTTTAAGGAATTATGGGTGTAAGTTATTTTTAGAAATCATTTGGAATATATATATATATATATATATATATATATATATATATTATACGTAAAGTGTTTTAAATTGGGAAACAAGCTTTTCAAAAAGATTTACATTAAAGGAAATTGTGCCTTATTGTTTGTGTGGTGTGCATTCATGAAATTTATTACATATTCACCATGCTATTTTGATACAAAATATCATGCAAATATTTAAAATGAACATTTTATGAAAAGAGAGTTTTAACGTGATGTGGGGATCGATATCTTGAAAAAGATTTAAAATATCCCCTTAAAGATCAAATTTGAATTCTTTTAAAAGGTGATTTCATTTTAACCAAGAAATTCAAGAGTAATTGGAGACTGCTACTTGTTGTGTTATAAATTGTATTTTGAATTGAATGGCTTATGATAATGTGGGCATGATTGGCTGGATTAGTAAATGTGTTGAAAATGTATGAACTGTTGATTTGCCTTGAGAGGCTGTAAAATAAAATAATTACCATGTCATGCTATTGCAAATTTTATTGTATAGTGGGTTTAGCTTGCTGTAGTTGGCGGATTTTGTGGACCAGCCTTTTTTTAGGGGCACGGAATCCAGGTATATTTTTACCTCGGTATGAGAGGCGTGTAGGGTAACTCTTGAGGTACAACTTTAGAGTTCACTTCATGCAAAACTACCACATGAGGGTGAACTCAGCCAACGCCAAGGAACGACTATATTTTCAAAATAAAAACATGATTTATGCGTACATGACTTTTTAACAGTCTTGGCAGACTCGGTTAGGATAGCCTCAGGCCAAGGTATCCTTGACAACCGAGTATGAGAATGATTTTGGCACAAGCCAAGTTTTTAAGAAAGTCATAAGCCATGTTATTTATTTTTGACAAAAATGTAATGGTTTTATAAGAGTTGAAATAAGTTTTAATATTATGAATTATATTTCTTTGCATGGTGAAAATGGAATTAAACAGTTTTTCGCAGATCCCCTATTTGTTTATCTGTGAAATGATTCTGTAATTCCTCGCATATGGGGCGAGTTATGATTTGTGCATGATTTTAAATATTATTTGGTTTCGTGGGAGCTTGCTAAATTTTATTGATTTGATTCGAAAGTGATTATTAATATATTTTGATGCGGAAAATTCTATTACCTCATTATTTATATTTTATAAGAAATTCTCGATTTCTATATAAGGCACAAACCCTCGTTTGAAACGAATTGCTTTTATAATCTTGCATTTTTATATTCAACTGATCTGCTGTTTGCTTGTTTTCCCATCTACGCCCTACTCGCTGAGTCGATGATTATCACTGAGTCTATGAGACTCACAACCCTTTATTTCCCCTTTTGCACATAGGGATCAGCCTAACGTGTAGTCAGTGATGCGTTCGGTCCACCGTGAATAGGTAAAGGCATCTCTTAGCATTTTATTCGGAGTCGCTTCCCTGTTAGAGGTCAAGTCGTAGCATTTTATTTATTAAGTTGTAAACAAATTCTAAATTTTTATATAAGCATTAATTTGGAGATTATAGATTTTAATGCATATACTTACGAATAAAAGGAAAAAGTTTGTATTGATTTTTATATTTATGGTTCAATTTGGTATATGAAAGTATCAATATTATATGGTGACTGAATGTAGTGGATTAACGAGCAAATTCTAGACAAGCTTGTTCGAGACTTGACGAGTCTTTTTCGGAAGTCTTGGACACCAGCTGTGACCAGGGAGAGGTTGTTGCAATATATATATATACACATATATGTGAAGAAAAGGAGTGACAACAAAGTTTGTAGACTTGTTAAAGCTCTTTATGGGTTGAAGCGGCACCAAGAGTTTGGTATGAAAGAATCAATGCATATTTACTCAATAAAAGGTTCATATGTAGCTCAAATGAGCCTACAATGTATCTAAAGACTTTGAATGGTTTGGTGAATCTCATAGTTTCCATATATGTTGATGACATACTTGTAACAAGTCCTAACAGCTATGTAATGGATGACTTTAATATGCAAATGAAGCTTGAGTTTGATATGATTGATCTGGCAGATATGACATATTTCTTAGGTATGGAATTCATGTAGAGAGATGATCAAATACTACTACATCAAAATAAATATACAAGAGATCTACTTAGGATGGATAAATGTAAAGTTGCACCAACTCCTTTGAAATTTGATGCAAGCTAAGTAAAGAGGATGGAGAAGCTAATGATGATGTAACTCTTTGCAGGAAATTAATTGGTACTTTGCTTTATTTATCTGCTACCTGTTGTCAGATTTATCATGCAAGTGCACGTATAGTTAACAAATAATATAATGGAAAATAAAGTATCAATCCCATGAGGAATTACACCAAAATTTTGCCAAGTATTAAAATTAACACAACTTAATCTTATTCAAACAACCAAATTGAAAATTACTGAAAACTAAAACTAATAGCAAGTATAGCAATTTAAACTATAAAAATCAATCAAACAAAATTTAGAATTACAATATCCCCTCCACACTTCATTTGAATCTCTTCTACTCTCTTTTTACTTACTAAACAATTGAGTTGCTAACCTAAAGTTCTAATGTATTTATAAGTCTCTTATAATGTTTATAAAAATATCTTTTTTAATCAATCTACTATATTATGCAAATTGCAATTAAGAAAGACTCATTAAACCTAGACTTTAATTATGGCTACATATGACTTGTAAGTCTATTCCTACCATACACATAAATTAAATCAATTATCTCATGCAATTAAAATTAATGATATGCTATTTAATCCAAGGCTTACACTAAACTCCCTATTCCAATTCCATTTACATTACCTTATCTATCTAATTAGTGATCAGGTAATCAGACACATTAATCACAAGATTAAAACAAACAACTCAAACACTATCAATCATAAGTAAGAGTATTAAAAAATTCAAACTATATGTTAGGCTTAATTGCAATTCTAGATAAGAAATTTAGTTCCTCATAACTACTAAAAGTATCATTAAAAAAAGTTTAACCATCAACACAAAGCTAGGAAAGTATAAAGAGAACTAAATAAGAAAAGAAAACTATGATTTGTCAAGTGATCTTCAATCTTCAAGAGTTTTTCCTTGCTTTCTTGCTTGCTTGGTGGCTCTTTTTCTTCAAAGAAATCTATCTTAATTATTGTCTCCAAGTGCTTTAAAAGCATCTTTAAATAAGCTTTAAAAGGACCTAATTTGAGTCAAATTTGGAATCAAAGTGTTCGAGATATCGTGTCGATGCCGCAACCCCATTTTTTTTGGCATTACAACACCTAACTTTTTAGTTTTTAGGAGCTACTACCTCAATTTTTTAGTGCCACAGCGCCGAACTTGTTGTCTCCTAGAATGCTCTACCACACATAATCAACTTATGACATAGTTTTCTCCTTGATCTAGGTCGAACTGGGTAAAGTGTAAATGAAAAAGTTGTAACCCTATCTCGTAGGTTTCCAATTGCTAAAGAATCACATCAATTGGACGTCTAGAATGAGAGTTATGCTCAAAATACTGAAACATGTACGAGATATGCACTTGGCCATTCATGCACTCTTCTTTACCAATTGAAGCCGTTTTAATTGAACACTTACAAAAGCATAAAATTAGACTAAACTAAAAGCAATTTAACATAAAAATAAAAGAAAACAACTTAAACTAAATAAACCCAACATGATTTACTAAACTAAGGCAAATAAATAAAAATACCTAATTCCAAAACTAAATTTCAAGAACTTAGCCAATTTAATACTCAAAATGTGACAAAATAATTCTATAACATAGAGTTATTCCACCTTCAAACTTAAGATTTTGCTAGTCCTTGAGCAAAAACATAAAAGAAACTTTAAACAAAAGAAAACATGCAAATGATGAAAACAATTTAAATAAAGAAAACAACTTCTAGAACAACTAGTTAGAGATAGGTTTCACCAAATCAATCATCTGCCATAATTTTCTCAAAAGTTATCTTGAAATCTCAAGTCAAGGTAAAACAGAGGTATCATTCAAATTAATGATTCAATTCAAATGCAAGCTCATTCTTGAACAAGTTTTTGTGTGTGTGTGCAATCTTTTACAAAGAATATCATGCAATCCAGATAAGTTTATGCTTATGCAACATTTGAACTAATACAAGAATCCCATAGGTTTGCTTTTCATGTTTCTCTCCACTAATGTATACAAACACTTAATCAAGGATCCTTAGGACTTTAATTGGCTTATAATGAATGGTTAAGGTCAAGTTAGGATAAAGGTTATTATAAGGCTCAAATCACCCTCAGCACATCAATCATTCTAAGACCCTTTTAAAGCTCAAATTATACTCCAAGTAACGCTCCATACTTAACTTCAAGTTTTTTTTCCAACACCTTAATTTTTTTAACATAATTCTACACCCCCTAAACTGATTTCTTTTTAATCTAGATAGTGGGGTGAATACTAACCATATTTGAAATTTTCAACAACTCCATCCTTTTTGCATTATTCTTCATTTAGGTAAATACACTTCCAAAAATGATTAACATACTTAGAAGTGAGGAATGCAAAATTGGAAATTTATTTATAGGCTAGGCTAAACAAACATGTGTTTGACAAAGAAAAGGTAAAATTAGGCTCAACGGGGTATATTAGGGATAAAAATATATCAAGGTAGGCTTGAAAGGCTCAAACGGTCCAAAAATGGCCTAATTCATTTCTTTAACTAAGTATTGCTTACGTTTTCGCCTCAAGAAAGAATCAAACAAATTCTAGAATTCATGACATAACCAAAATTCACATTAACAAAAACTGTCTTTAAATATGCACAACAGTTCTAAGCAAAAGATAAAATGCTCATTAAATGGAGATCACATCTTAATAATGATACTAACACAAGAATTTACACAATCTCAAATAATATCCATATTTTTCCAAAAGTCAAAGACAACAAGATAACTAAATTCTTATCATTGGATTGAAAACATATCATTAGAAAAGGCACAAAATCACTCAAGCTATCAATGAAATAGACTTTAAAAACTAAACATAAATGAAAAAGAAAAATGAGATAATCGTGCAAATGAAATAAACTTAAGACATAAATAAAAAGATGGTACCCTCCCCTAAACTTAAACTGAACATTATCCTTAATGTTTAAAATAAAAAAAATGATAAGTAAAACTCCTTTGACAATGGTAGAATGCAGAGAGAGCTCTGTTATTATTCTTCTTTGTCTTCATCATTATCCCCAAAGTTGTTGGGAGGGTTTGGTAAGGTGACAAAAATCAAAATAAGAGAAAGAATAAAAACAAATTAATGGGGAAAATCTAAATAAATAAAAAAAGTAACTTCAAAGAAATAAAGTAAGAGTTCGAAAACATGGGTTACCTCCCAAGAAACACTTCTTTATGCTCAATATCTTGACTATGGCACCCTTTTTTGCACAACTTTATCCATGAAATAAGGCTTGAGGCATAGTCCATTAACCATAAATATGCCAGTAACCTTACTATCAATTTCTATTATTCGACAAGGATAAACCTTAACCATTTTGAAATGACCCAAACATATTGATTTGCATTTCCATGGAAAAAGCTTGAAGCGTGAATTAGAAAGTAACACGTGTTGTCTAACCTCAAAACTTGTTGTTGCAAAATATTCCTTGTCAAAATCCTCCTAACCAACTTATCAACTAAATCCACTTTATAGCAACTATCTGTATAGGGATGATAGTTAGTTACATTAAACAAAATATACACTACTTCGTCCTCTCCAACTTTGAAAGTTATTTTGCCATTTTTCACATTATGATTGCTCCTGCCGTAGCTAAATAGGGTCATCCTAAAATAAGAGGAACTTCAATCCTCTTCCATCTCAAGTGCAATAAAGTCTACCGGAATATAGAGCTTCCTAATTTTCACCGAAACATCCTCTATAATCCTCGTGGAGTACTTGATTTATTTGTTTGCTAATTGCAAGGTAACTTGTCATGACCCAAATTTCGGGCCATGATCAGCGCATGGGCCCAATGGACGTAGTCCACTAAGCCCAAGCAAGCCTGTTAATCTGACGTGCTCATCATTCCATCATAAACTGCTAAGTCATTTTTCAAAAGTTAGAATCAAATATTATTAAACATTGCCATCTCATACTGGCATACTAAACAAGTGTATATACATTTGTCTACAACATGTATCTTAACAATTTACATTAGGTTCGTCTATACACAACAAAATAATACTCGACTTACAGCGGAGGGACTCGAACGAATGTACAGCTATTGAATGCCGAGACACCTACCAAAAGATGGATACCAATCTACAAGGACACTTTGTCCTAGTTACCGGCTGCCTCATGATCTGAAAACATGAAGTTGAAAACGGTGAGTATAAACCCAGTGAGTGACCAAGGAAGGGAACAAGCATACCATAAGGAATCTTTAACGAAATCATGATGCATTCTTTTTCAAAACAATGCAATTTGTTTTTGTTCTTATTAAAAACCCCTCATCAAGCCCTTAAATGATTGATCATTTGAAAATCATGAATCCATACACAACGAACCATTTGAAGAATGAAAGCTTCAATGATACGTAAACAAGTCAAATATGACAATGAATCTTCACTGCAGCGGAAAGGCATTCTCTCTGCAGCTTAGCTGCAGCGAGAATGAATTTTCGTTGCAGCGACGTTGGGATTTGGTTATTAGCCGACCGAGGGTTTCTCAATTGGCCGAGGGTTTCTCACTAAACCTCCTCATTTTAAACTTAACTCATTTAATCCTTAATGTTGGAAGTCCATGTTCCGGCATGGTAGCAAAGAAGTGAAAGATAGGGCAGCAATTGGACAAGATAGGAGACCAAAACAAAAAGTTTTTCACTGCAGGGAGATTGAATCTCGCTACAGTGAAATTGTAACCCAGAAATAGAAAGTTTCTTGCTGCAGCTAGATTCTTTCTCGCTACAGTGAAATTCAACTGATGAAACAGAGAGTTTCTCGCTGCAGCGAGAATCCTTTTCGCTACAACGAGAAGCTACAGTTATTATCTCGCTGCAACGAAATTCATTCTCGCTGCAGCGAGAACCAGTTTTGATGAAGGTTTTCAAACCCGAGAGTTTCTCGCTGTAGTGAAATTGATTCTCGCTGCAGCGAGATATAGGGCACTAAATGAAAATTTCCTTTTCTCCCAAAGAAAATCACACTGCTAAAATGTTCAAAACTAATAAGAAATACATAACAACTTTCCAAAGTTTAACATACCGAATTTCACATACATTACATCCATATACATAACTCATAAATCTCTTATAACACACATGTTTATGTATGTATATATGTATACGTATATACCCATCATCATTATACACACCATCCCATCATCATCATCACCAGCTCATGCGCACTCCCTACTCGCACATGGCTGGATCATCACTGGGTTATGCGTACTCCCTACTCGCACATAACCGGGTCATCCTCGGCTTATGCTCACTCCCTACTTGCACATAGCTGAGTTAATATAATTACACAATACTATATTCAAGCATATATGTATATCAACATAATGTAGCCACATAAAAATCCATAATAACCTCATATCAGAACATAAACCATTTCTCAAGAGCTTGTTCCCAAGGCATTCATTTTTGAGAAAAGTTGTATAAATCATTCAAACACTTTGTTCAAAACAGTCATATTCCCAAAATGATTTTGATAGGCAGTCCACTCACCAGTATATTGTTGAGCCTTTAGATGATTCCAATTCCCATAATTGTCCAATTGGAAGGATGGGACTTCATTAAAACCTAGGTTCACATTAGCATAAGCAATAGGTCAATTCACACACTATGAACCCTAAAAGCTATCTCTTAGCTAGCTTTCAATTACCACATTAAATGGCTATCTATGTTCACTATCTTAATCACTAAAAAGTAATGAACATACTCAACAATAAAATAGCTCACACTCCCAATTACCAGCCATTATTCATAGCTAAAAACCAAGCTTAATTCATCACTTACCCTAGGGCTCCTTTGTAGTCAAATTCTCTTCCAATTGCTTCCAAATCAATAGGGTAATTCTCTCTTTCTCTCTCTAGAATGCCTAACTAGTGAGAGAAAGTATGAAAATAAGATTTTTCAAGGGTTTTAAGGAGAGAGAGTGGAAGAATACAAGGGTTCTAGTCATGAGGGCTCAAAAGTATGAAAACTAGAGCTAGAGAGAGAAAATTTTGCAAGCTACATATCAAGCTTCCATGGAGGTTTTGAAGAAACGTGAGAGAGAAGAAGAAGAAGAAGACAAGCTGCTGGAAAATGGGAGAAGAAGTTGCTGGAAGAAAGTATTTATAGGCCAAACTTATCCATTCCCTTAAAATTACAAAAATGCCCTTAGCTTGTTCTCATGCAACCTTTTGTGCAATCTTTTTACTCCTTTGACACCGGGACAAGATCCATAATGGTTTAGACATGCTTGGGTTCATGAAAACTTAAAATTTTAACCCGAGTTGAAAAAAGACCATTTTGCCCCTACCGTGAAAATTATTGTCATTTTTAGTTTTCTTCGTGTTTTCATCATTACACATCATTTATGTAGTCTTATGCCTATTTAGACCTTAAAATATCATAAAACTTTCTTTTGAGAGCTTATTAGAGAAAATGACGAAACTACCCTTGGCTCGTATTATTACATCTATGCTTATTTACAAGCCTATAGAGGTTAGGGTCTCACAAAACTGTTGTAGGTTGTATCTCATTAAGTTCAAGTTTCCTAGCTATAGACAAAGGCCTACGTGAAACACTAATGCCTAAATCACACAAAGCTTTTAGAAAATTCAACTTTACCAACAGTACAAAGAATAGAAAAACTTCCTAGATCCTTAAGCTTTAATGGAAGCTTATTTTGGATTAAAGCACTACACTCTTCAGTAAGTGCAATTGTCTCAAAATCCTCCAATTTCCTCTTTTTGGACATGATCTCTTTAAGGAACTTCACATAGGAAGGTATTTGTACCAAAGCATCTACAAAAGGAATGTTAATGTGAAGTTGCTTGAAAACATTCAAAAATTTTCAAATTGCTTGTTTATTTTCTTTTGCTTCAATGCTTGATGAAAAGGAATGAGAGGCACATCTAGCTTGACTTGTGGTAGTGTGGGTACTTTCTCTCCTTGCTTGTTTTATCAACTTGAACGTGCTTGCTAGAAATATCTTTTTGATCAACTCTATCTTCACCATGTGCCTTTTCCTTACCTTTTACCTCATCAAGCTACTTATAACTCCTTAAAGTAAATACATTGCATTGCTCTTTTCCCTTTCTTCTAGGATTTAGTTTAGTGTCACTTGGTAAAGTTCCCTGAGGCCTATTATTAATGGCATTGGCAAGTTGACTAACTTGTGTCTCAAGATTTCAGAATGATGTTGCTTGACTCTGAATGAGAGAGTCAGTCTTTTCTATGTATTGCACAAATATCTCTTCCATAGGTGGCTTTTTCTCAAGCATAGGAGTTTTAGCTTTGTTGTCGATTTTGCGCACGCAAGTATATGTATCAAACAAATAATATAATGATGAAGTAAAGTATCGTTCCCACGAAGATTTGTTCCTGAATCTTTACTAAGTACTAAAATTTATGACAAATTAATCTTATGTAAGTAACTTAAATTTTTAAAAAATTAATTAAAACAAAATTAAAACAAGCACTATGTTAACTAAAATAAATTACAATTAATTGGAAAAAGCAATAGACTAAAACTTAGGATTATGAGTTCATTCAACACTTCAACACTTCATTTGATACTAGTTTATTTTATTATTTACATTCCTGAGTGGTTTTACTAACCTAGAATCCAAAGTTATGTATAAGTCTCCATCGCGATGCTTACGCAAATACCTAACTTAATCGGGTCACTATATGTCCATATGAATCAATGAAATAAAGTTCATTAAGCTAGTATTTTAATTTGGTTATGTATACTCAAATCATGAATCAGATCACCTAAGTGACTTGAACATGCATTATTTAAATCTTAGTCCAATCTAAAATCTCTTTGTAGATTCTCAATTAGAATCATCAATCAGTTAATTGTTGGCCAGACAATCCAAAGTATTAAGAGCAAATTTAAATAAGCAAAACTATAACCATTCATCGTAAATAAAAAGGAAACAAATATTCAAATTACATGTTGAAATCCACCATGATCCTAAAAAGATATTTTAAGTCATAATAACTAATAAAAACAATAAACAAAGAAATTTAACCATAAATCCAAGTCAAAGAAAATAAGAGAAACACAAAAATAGTGAAAGAAACTAAGTTTCAAAGCTTTGTAATCTCAATTCTCTCTCAAATTCTCTTGTTTTCTTGCTTTGTTCTTGACTCCTTTTCTCTAAAGTAGTTGGTTGCTGTCTCCCTTTAAAACATTTGAAAAAGGTCCCTTAAATAGGCTCAAAGTAACCTAATTTCCAAAATTCTGTCAAATTTTTATTTTTGGAAAATCATCTGGTGCTATGGCCATGATTTTTTGGCATTGCGACTCTAAATGTTTACTACAGTAGCGTTGCAGCCATGATTTCTTGGCACCACGATGCTCTAGCCTTGGAAAAATGTATGATGTGCTTCCTTTCACCAATGTTGTAGCCTTGTTCTCCTCAATGTCGTGGCCTTGGCTTCCTCGGTGCTATGGCCTTGATTAACTCAAGGCCGTGACCTTCCCCCACTTGTTGCCTTGTGCAGAACCACAGCAGTTAAATATCTTCCAACGTAATTTTCACCTTGATATAATCCTAATTGGGTTAATTGGTAAACATGAAAGTTTTATCCCTGTCTCTTACCTTTCCAATGGATCAAGAATCACATTAATTGGGCTTTTGGAGTGAAAGAAATGCTCCAAATACCACATCATGTTTAATCCATGTGTACTCTTACAATGCTCTGAATTAGACAAATATTTCAACCACGATCCGATCAGAACTACACACAATGGTAACATAAAAGTTGTAGCCCTTCCTTTTAACATTTTATTGGTCTAAGAATCACCTCATTTAAAGTTTTAGAAAGAGAGATATGGTCAAAATACCACAACATATGTGAATGAACCCATCACCATACTTGCACAGATTTTCATAAAACAAGTCTTTTTCATCAAATTTCCTACAAAAGTAATAAGAAAAATTAGCAATAACTACTCTTAAAGTAAATTAAAATAAAATAACATAAAATTAAACTAAAATAACATAAATTAACTACTCAAAATGTAATCAAACTTAAACTAGAAAAACACTTAAAATGCTAAAATTCGAACCTAAAATCTCAAAGATCTAGCTACTTAAGCCCCAAAATTATGTCAAAATAACTCTATATAATAGAGTTATCACACCCCCAAACTTAATATTTTGCTAGTCCTGGAGCAGAACATAAAATAAAATGCAATAACATAAACAAAGAAAATAACTTAACTAGAAATCAATTGCACCAATTCAACAATCACCTTTAATATCCTTAAAAGTTAGCTCAAATTCTAAACTCCAAACAACACACAAATATTATTCAATTTCATGTTTCAATTCAAATGCAAGCTTATTGTTAAGTGGATTTCTATGTGTCTATGGAGGGGTTGAAGTTCAAGTTAAAAGATACAGAGATACTGCATTTCAATCCGATAAGGATGATAGCAAATCAGAAAGTGGGTTTATATTTACCTTAAATGGTAGTGCTATCAGCTGTAAAAGTTTCAAGTAAGCAACGATTGCAAATTCTACAACCAAGGCTGAATACATCTCCATGTCTGAGGTAGCGAAGAAGAGGGTTTGGATCAAGAAGTTCATAATTCAACTTGGTGTGGTTCCTAGCATTGTTGATCCTACAACTTTGTACTGTGACAACAATAGAGCCATTGCACAAGCAAAGGAATTGAGGTCTCATCAATGGTCCAAACATGCATTGTGACATTATCACTAGATCAGGGAGATCATTGGAAGAGGTGATATTAATATAAAGAGAGTACCCACGAAAGATAACTTAGCTGATCCTTTCACTAAAGTTTTATGCCAGTAGAAACATGATCGCCACTTAAAGGGCTTTGGTATTAGATACATAGGTGATTGGCTTTAGTGCTAGTGGGAGATTGTTAGTGTAAGCCCTGCAAGCCAATCAATTTTGTACTTGTAAAATACTACATTAATTAGTCAAATTTCATGGTAAATACATTATGGATATTTTATATAATGTATTAGGTATTTCTTTATCCATGAGTTTATTTATAAAGAGTTATGAGAGACTTATGTTGATAAAGTCCTTGGAACATAATGGCCTTGCAAAGAAATTATAAAGGTTATAATTATGAGATTCTTACACATCAAAACCTGGTTCCTAAATATGTTCCTGGTCATTGTATTGTCAAGAATAAGGACATTGACAATGCTCAAAGGCTAGTACATTCAAAGCCTCCTTATTTTGGAAGTAAGCAATTGATCTCATAGGTTAAAGTATGTGGGATACTTGGGGATAGTATGTAGGTGCTTGTTAAGTAACAAGTTCACTAAACATGACTTGTTATGAGAGTTCCATTTTGTATTTCACTCAAGTGTTTATGAATATACTCTCATGTGTCAGTAGTGTAACTAATCCTTAGACTTGTGATACTAGGTCATCTTCTATGTGATTTGTCATGCTTTGATTTCACCTCTACAAGTTTGGAGGCATAGGGTGCTTTTAGGTATGGCCTGAAGCATGCGAAGATGAATGAGTGTCTAGAAAAAATATATCAACCTATGTAATTTGAAAGGGGCATATTTTATTTGCTCTTGGCTTATATTGACTAAAAGTCCTTGGGCAAGGCAATCTTGATAGGTCAACATAGAAGTTGCAGGACTAATGTGGATAAGTTAGAAAGTAGACATCGATCCAGGCTTTCTATCAAGCTAGGATATATGATGAAAGGATTGAATTACACTAAGATACTATACATCGAAAGGTTAGTCAAACCATATTGACTTTTTTGACATTTGAGTGGTCATGATGTATTTCTAGATGCTACTTATGATCTATAAATATAAATATAAATTCTTAGTTAAATTTATTTATATTTATTACCATCATGTTAGGTACCTAATGGGTCACACACATAAGGTGAATTGTCAAAATTAATTTGAGTTCAATTAGATGTGATCTAATTGATTTTATAAAGGCTTAATCCAATTAAGTATTGGGCTAAATCAAATATGATTTGATGGAGTATTAAGTCAATGCCCAATTAGCCCAAGACATTTTTTAATTCTTGTTGGATAAAGAGTAGGTCAATTCACTCTATAAAAAAAATCCTTTAGACACCTTTTGAACTTACAGAAGAGTTCTATTTTATTTTCTCATGTGTTAAGCTAGGATCACAACCAAAAAAGAGAGAAACACAAGGGAGTTCAAAGTTGAGAGTTTACTAGCACAAATGTGGCTTAGGGATCCACACACTCTCAAGGAAGAGATTTAAGCAAATCACTATGCAGATCACCATTAGAGGTAGGACAATTGTGCTACTATGGTTTGATAAGTTTTAGTTGGTGTACAAAAGGTCAAAAATGAAAAGCCAAGGAAGACTCCACCAAAGAAAGCAGACATCAAACTTTAAGGTATATCGAAATCATTCTCTTGTGATTTTTCTAGATTAGTTTCAATTAAATGACCTATGGCTTAAGGGATTAAAATTTTAATAATATTCCACTACATATGATCCATCTTAGCATGATTTTAATCCCTAACAATAGCTTGGGTTGCCTCTCAAGAAGTGATTCTTTTTAGTCATTAACTTGACCAGGATAACCCCTTTTTCACTTCTTCATCACCATAAAAACACTGGAGGCTTTGTTTCATTACCTTGAATATTCCAATAAGAGTACTAAAAATTTCAATGTAGCCATAAGAGAAAAGTTTTACCATCTTAAAGGTTTGCCACCAATATGGTTGAAGTTGCCATGGTAAATATGGCTATGTGAACTAGAAATTACTACTTGCTGCCCAACCTTAAAATCACTATCACTAGAAGGTGGTAGATTATGGTCATCATAACACAATTTCGTGTTAAGATGTAATGATAGGTGTTCTAACTCAAGAGTTGATGCTTGTTTACTTAGAGGTGGTGGAGTAAGATTACCTTTACCTTCATTGGCTAAGTCTATTCTATAACAATAAGCTGTGTTCGAAAGATACTTAGGTGCATTGAAAATAGTAAATTCAACTACCTTCTCTTCAACTCTGAAAGTCATTCTACCTTCCCTTACATCGATTAGTGTGCCTGCAATGGCCAGGAATGGACGTCTCAATATGATTGGAATCTCTTGATCTTCCTCTATCTCAAGTACAACGAAATCCACTAGAATGGACAATTTCCCAACCTTAAGCAAGATATCCTTTACAACCCCATAGAGGTGCCTTATTGTTTTGTCAGCTAGTTGCAAGGTGATTGTGGTAGGTTAACTCTCTTGTAGTCCAATTCTCTTAGCAACAAAGAAAGGCATAATCGAGACATTAGCACCCAAGTCACACAAAGCTTTCAAAAAATTAAAGTTACCAATTGACCAAGGGATAGAAAACTTCCCTAGGTCATTAAGCTTTGGTGGAAGCTTGTTCAGGATTATCGAGCTACACTCTTTAATGAGTGTAATTCTCTCAAAATGCTCTAATTTCCTCTTTTTTTTCAATATGTCCTTTAGAAACTTCACATATGATGGCATTTTCTCTAAAGCTTCTACAAAAGGAATGTTGATGTGAAGCTTTTTGAATACCTTAAAAAATTTTGGAAGTGTTTATCAAGCTTTTGTTTTTGAAGACGCTGATGAAAGGATGGTGGTGGTAAAGTTGTCTTTGCTTCCTTCTCTTGAATTTACTTGTCAACTATCTCAATCACTATTTCATTGTCTACAGGCTTATCTTGAAGAGTAGCTTGCCTAACACTATTGTCAACCTCTTTTCTACTCCTTAGGGTGATTGCCATAACTTGTTCCTTACCTTCTCTCCTTGGATTCACCTCTGTATCGCTAGGCAGTGTTCCTTGAGGTCGGTTGTTTAATAAATTGGTAAGTTGACCAACCTAAGTCTCAATGTCTCAAATTGATGCTGCTTTACTTTGAATGAGAACTGTTTGACTTTGTATAATGCTATCATTCTTTGTCATGTACTGCCTTAGCAAATCTTCCATAGTTGGCTTGTTTTCTGAAATAAGTGCTCCAACTTGCTGGTGAAATCCTAGAGGTGCATTTGGCCTTGAAGTTGAGGATGAACGTTGATTATTAGCCCACGGGAAATTTGGATGGTTCCTCCACCCTAGGTTGTAAATGTTGGAGTAGGGGTTGTTTTATTGTCTATTCCCAACAAATTGCATTATGTCTAATAAGCTTAGAGACTGATTACTAGCATGATTATCTCCACCATACTCACAAGCTACAAAAAGGCTTTGCACAGAGTTAGTACTAAAAGATTCGAGAGTCTTAGTTAAAGCTGTTACTTAAGCGGATAATGCTACCATGGCATCTATATCATGAATTCCAGCTACTCTCCTATGCATTGATTACTCCACTAAGCACTGGTAGTTGTTTGTTGACATCTCTCCTAATAAATCATATGCCTTATCTATTGATTTAGCCATTAAGGCTCCTCCTACAACAACATCAATGGTGGTTCGAACTTGCCCATTTAAAACATTGTAAAAAGTTTGCACCTGAAGCTATTTTGGAAGACCATGGTTAGGACAATGTCGAAGTAATTCTTTATATCTTTCCCAAGCTTTGTACAACAATTTAGAATCTTGTTGCATGAATGATGTGATATCATTCCTCAATTTCATTGTCTTAACCAGAGGAAAGAACTTAGCAAGGGAATTCTAAGAAAGATCATCCCATGTCATTAGTGAGCCAATAGGGAGTGCATTCAACCATGCTTTAGCTTTATCCCTTAATGAGAAAGGAAAAAGCCTAAAAAAAATTACATTATATGTGACATCATTGTGTTTGAAAGTGTCACAAATCTCCAAGAAGTTTGATATATGACCATTTAGATCAACATTTGGAAAGCCCCCAAACTGAACTAAGGTTTGAATCATGGTGATGATAGTCGACTTGATCTCAAAATTATTTTCTTGAATAGCTGGCCTTTGAATGCTCGATGGAATTCCTTATACCAAAAGAACAACATAATCCCTTATTCCCATGTCATTATTGAGCTAGTAAGGAGCACATTTAGCCATGCTTTAGCTTTATCCCTCAATGAGAAAGGAAAAAGCCTCAAACGAATTACATCATCTGTGACACCATTGTGTTTGAAAGTGTCACAATTCTCCAAGAAGTTTGATATATGACCATTGGGATCATCATTTGGAAAGCCTCAAAAATTGAATTGAGGTTTGAATCATGGTGATGATAGCTAGCTTAATCTCAAAATTGTTTGCTTGAATAGCTGGCCGTCGAATGCTCGATGGAATTCCTTGTACCAAAGGAACAATATAATCCTTTAAGCAATGATTGTCAACTACTATGCACTCTTGGATTTGTTGTTCACCCTGTTGATCAGCCATTGTATTTATTGGAGTGACACCTTGTTGATTTTCTCATCGAAGTCTATGAAATGTTCTTTCAATTTCTGGATCACATGGGATAAGCTCCAAGTTGTTTGCTTTTCTCATACAACGATTGAACACACCTGTAAAATAAAGAAATAAAACTTAAATTAAGATTAATTTATAAAATTTTAATATTAGCAAATAACAAAAAAAAAACAACAAAATCTCCAACAACGACGCCAAAAACATGTTGTCAATTTTGCACACGCAAGTATACGTATGGAATGAGTAATACAATGATGAAGTAGAGTATCGTTCCCATGGAGATTTGTTAAATCTTTACTAAGTACTAAAATTTATGACAAATTAAAATTATTTAAGTAACTAAAATTTTCTAAAAATTAATTAAAACAAGCACTAAGTTAACTAACAGAAATTAAAATTACTTGGAAAAGGTAATAGACTAAAACTTAGGATTATGAGTTCATTCAACACTTTTTTTGATACTATCTTATCTTATTATTTACATTCATGGGTGGTTTTACTTACTTAGAATCCAAAGCTATGTACAAATCTTCGTCGAGATGCTTGCACAAGTACCTAACTTAATTGGATCACTATATATCTATAAGAATCATTTAAATAAAGTTCATTAAGCTAGCTTTCTAATTTGGCTATGTATGGCAATTGGCTTATGTATTCCCGAATCACGAATGAGATCACCTAAGTAACAAGAATATACAATATTCAAATCTTATCACCTAAGTAACATGAATATACAATATTCAAACCTTAGTCCAATCTAAAATCTCTCTATCGAATCTCAATCATAATAACAAATAGGTTAATTATTTGTCAGAAAATCAAAAGCTTTAAGAGTATATTTGAATAAGCAAAACTATACCCATTTATAGTAAATAAAAGAGAAACAAATATTCAGATCACATGTTAAATCTACCACAATCCTAGAAAGATAATTTAGCTGATAATAACTAACAAAAACAAAATCCAAAGGAATTTAACCATAAATCCAAGTCAAGGAAAATAAGAAAAACACAAAAATAGAGAAAGAAACAAAGTTTTGAAGCTTTGCAATCTCAATTCTCTCTTAAATTCTCTTGTCTTCTTGCTTTGCTCTTGGCTCCTTTTCTCTAGAGTAGTTACTTGCTGCCTCCCTTTAAAACCTCTAAAAAAGGTCCCCTAAATAGGTTCCAAGTAACCTAATTTTCAAAATCCCATCAAATTTTTTATTTTTGAAAAATTGTCCGATGCCGCTGTTGTTCAATTTTCTACTCGCGCAAGTGAACATATCGCAAAAGATAATATAGAAATGAGTAGAGTATTGATCCCACAGAGAATTGAATTAATCCTTATTGTTAACTACTAAGATTAACACACCTTAATTTTATCTAAACAATTAAAACTAAAAAGTAAAATTTAAATTAATAAACTAAAAACTAAAACCAATATATCGACAAATTTTACTTCTAGTGATTAATAGACCTAAGATTATGATAGCCCTCAATACTTCATCTAAATATTGTCTCTCTCTTTTAACTTAGTTTGATGAATTAAGTTGCTAATCTAGAGTCATAAATTATTTACAAGTCTCTGTCGAGTTTCTCATAAAAATATGTCACGACCCGGTGCTCCCCTCGAGCCCGTGACAACCGTCATGGTGTCTCGATGACACTCATTATTTGGAATGCCAATTGGAACCCCGCAAGGCTTTAATATCAGTTCCTCATTTTCCTCTGTCAGTAATCGTTGCCAAATATCATGTTCTAAAAGATTTTAAACTATTTACAATTTAAAACAATAAAAAAATAATTTTCATCTCACAGGGTTATTTTGGTCATTTTTCCTGAAAATTTCAATGCTAGCTAATAATGTAGTATATAAATGCAGAACACATATTCCAAAATCAAAAATAAATTTAAATATCTAAAACATTCGTTTAAAGTGAAATTACGATTGTTAGAATAAAATAAAAATGTTAAACAAAATATTCTATTTTTTTATAGAACAATATTTTTAGGACACTGCATATATAATTTTTACAGCATAAAAGAAAAATAAATTCCTACATACAGTAGTACAGATAACTAGAGTATGAAATTTAATTTACAATGACATGTGGACCCCCAAATGATAAAAATAAATGAAGGTTGTAAACCTACAATTTTTGAGGAAGTAAAGCCAACTGTAGCCTTCGATGATATCAGCTATCTACAGCCTATACTGAGCTTGAAATGGATGGAAATGAGGGTGGTGAGATTATAAAATCCCAGTGAGTAAATAGACATCATCATAAACATCTAGAGTTGAGTATATGGAGACGATAAAATAAATCATCGTAAACTGGGTCACAGCATTGAACACATTTCATTCAAAATACATAACGAGGCTTATGAATCTCATAAAAACTAGGCTTGTGCCATAAATCCATCCTCAAGGACACCTTGGCCAAGGCATCCTACCGAGACCTCTAAGGCTGTTAAAACTTCACATTCGCATAAAACACATTTTTCGTTTGACATCATAGCCGTTCCTTGGCGTTGGCTGAGTTCACCATCACGTGGTGGTTCGGCGTGAAGTGAACTCAAATATCACCTCAGGAGCTACCCTACACGCCTCTACAACCGAGGTGAGCACATATAAAAGGGGTTACCGTGCCCCTCTCATAAGCTGGTGCACGGAACCCGCCTACTACAGTAAACTAATAACTATCCCACCAATCAATAAAATTCAATAACATGATATGTCAATTATTGTAATTCATAGCCTTTCAAGGCAAACAAACAATCCATATTTCAATACAATTGCCAACTAGCCAATCATGCTCGATTTATCATAAACCAATTAATTTAAACAATCAAATTGCAACAAATAACAGTCTCCGTGTACTCTATTTTTCAAAATCATTATTAATTTCAAAAACAATTTATAAATTAATTTCATTGAAACACATTTATTCATAAAACATGAAAATTTACCTTTTTAAATCCATTTTTCCATAGAATTCATGAAATAATCTAAAAACCACCCTAGATAATTAAAATGATAGTAAGTTTACTCACAATGTCTAGAGTGCGGATTTTTGAAGTATTCTGACTACTGGTCCTCGGATGCAATTTCTTTGCCTTTATCGGAGGACTCACCACCTTGACATAGTACAAAATTGAGAAACTTGCTACATTGGTACTAAATCGAAATTAAACTAATTTAGACTACTAATGCATGATATGGAATGCAAAATGCACAAGTAACCATCTAAACTCGGCATTGACCTAATTCGTCTTATCACTCGATTAATTGGCCAACGCCTCCAATTTAGCTCCAAATTGCTCCATTTCTTTTCCAATACCTTAATTCACCAAACATAAGTCAAATAACCTAAAATTTGACAAAACCATCTTCACTTTTCTTCTTAGAATTTTTAGTCAATAATGGTGCATTAACACTGTAATTTTTCCTACTACTTCTCCACACCATAATTCATCATTTTCTAACCAATTCTCTTAAAATAAAAATCAAATTCATCCTAACTCAATACAAGGTAGGTTCGGCCATTGGTGGGTGATGGGGAAAATGAATTCTTTTCTTGTTGTTTTGCTTCTAGACATGGTAAATTAACTAAAAACACTAACATAACTTGAAATCAAATCAATCCAACATCATTCTCTCTCCATACCCATTCGGCCAGCCATGAATTCACCATGAAAACATGAAATTTAACCATGGAAAATAAGGAGAAATGCTTAAGGAAAATAGATTTCAAGTTTAAATTGAGAAATCCTACCTTTTTCACTTGTTTTCCTTGATTTTTCACACTTTTTCCCTTGAAATTTTCCACCTAGGGTTTGTTCTTTCTTTGTTTCCCTCTTTTCCTTGCTTGGCCGAATATTTGGAGAGAAGTGAGAGGTTTATAGGCTGATTTTTAAAGGAAATAATAAAATATTCTAAGCTTGACACATGGCATGTTTCCATTGGTCCATTTTTAAAACTTTAAAAATTTTAAACTTTTTGTCTCCATCACATATATTTTCTCACTTATCCATAACATAAAAAGTCAATGGATGAATTCTATGAGCATGACAAGTGTTGGTGGTGTAAAATTACAATTTTGCCACTAGGGTGACAAAATTACCATTTTACCCCTATGCTCCGAAAAATACCGGGATTAAAATTTTTCACTTCTCAACCTCAAATCATACTCCAATAAGTTAAATGTGATCAAAATCTTTCAAAAATTTCCCATTTTGTCCTCGAGTGGTAAAATTACTATTTTGCCCCTAAATAGTGAAATTTTCGGTTTGACTCCAAATTGATCCTCGAACCCCAAATCACCATTTTAAATCATTCTTGGACTGTAAAATTTTCAATTTCACCTTAAAATCTCTATTTGATCTAGTTCGAGGCTTAAATCAACTTTGTTGTACCTATAGGTACAATACCGACTTTTGTAAATTTTCGGGACTCTCCTAGCATGCAAACATGCTATCCATTACATGTATGTCATGACAAGTATTTTATAAGGTCGGGCTTTACAGCACTACCCTCTTTAAAATAAAATTTTGACCTCAAAATTTCACTTATCGAATTCTATGAAAAGATGTGGATATTGGTTTCTCATCTGATGCTCGATTTCCCACGTCATCTCCTCCATTCGAGTATTCTTCCACAGCACTTTAACCATTGGAATGCTCTTGTGCCTCAACACTCGATCCTTTCGATCTAGAATGCGTACAGGTTGCACTTTGAACTTCAAATCTCCATGCAACTCAATGGGAGGTGTCTCTAGAATGTGGGAGGGATCGGGAACATACTTTTTCAACATCGAGACGTGGAAGACATTATGAATCCGATCTAACTCTAGGGGTAATTCAAGTATGTAAGCCACTAGCCCAATCCTTTCAATGATACGAAAGGGTCCAATATATCTCGAATTGAGCTTTCCTCACTTCGCGAATCGAATCACACCTTTTATTACCTAATAAAATACCACAATTTATCATAATAGTATAATCAAATAAGATTTAATACTTCAAAATTTTCAAATTATTACCTTTCTAAGGAGAAACCTTAAGAAAAACTTTATCATCAACTTCAAATTCCAAAATTTTCCTCCGTCTATCAACATAACTCTTCTACCTATCTTGAGCTATCTTTAATCACTCTTGGATAACCTTGATCTTGTCATTTGTCAGATCAATCAATTCCACATTAAACAATTTCCTCTCACCCACTTCATCCCAACAGAGCAGAGTTCGACACTTTCTTCCATACAGAGCCTCGTATGGCGCCATCCCAATATTAGACTGAAAGTTTTTATTACACGCAAACTCCACCAATGGCAAGTGTCTGTCCCAACTCCTAATAAAGTTAATGACACAAGCCCGTAACATATCCTCCAAGGTCTGAATAGTTCTTTCAGGTTGACCATCAGTCTACGGATGAAAGGTAGTACTAAATCTCAATTTAGTTCCGAGAGCTTCTTAAAATTTTGGCCAAAATCGAGAAGTAAACCGAGGGTCTCGATCTGACATAATAGAAACTGGAACTCCATGTAATCTCACAACCTCATCTATATAAAGTCTAGCTAGTCTTTCAATAGAAAACATGCTATGGATAGCCAAGAAATGGGCGGACTTAGTCAATCTATCCACAATAACCCAAATAGCATCCTTCCCACTTTGTGTCTGCGGTAAACCTAATACAAAGTCCATAGTCACGTGTTCCCACTTCCATTCTGGAATAGGTAAAGGTTGAAGAGTACCTGATGGTTTCTGATGCTCTGCCTTGATTTGTTGGCATGTGAGACATTTCGCTACAAACTCTGTTATGTCTCGTTTCGTACCCGGCCACCAATAACTTTCCTTGATAGTTCGATACATCTTGGTGCTTTCGGGATGTAAAGCGTAGGCGAAAGAATGAGCTTCCTCCAAAATAACTCGTCTCAACTGATCATCCTTAGGGACACAAATTCGGTCTCTAAGCATCAAAATACCATCATCACTGAGTCTAAACTCACTAGTTTCTCCATCTTGCAGCTTTTGAACTTCCTACTTCAACCAATCATCGAATTTCTGCAATTCTTTGATCTGATTCAACAATGAAGGTCTCACAATGAAACTAGCAAGTAGGGTTCCATCCTCACCATTATTCAACTGGACCCCTAGAGACTTCATCTCAAATAACATCAAAAAATAAGAACTCCGAAGCGTTGCTAAAGACGATGAGGATTTACGACTTAAGGCATCCGCTGCAACATTTGCCTTTCCAGGGTGATAATCGATCACTAAGTTGTAATCCTTAATCAACTCTAGCCACAGTCTTTGTCTCAAATTAAGTTCTTTTTGGTTGAGCAAATATTTCAAACTCTTATGGTCGGTAAAAATTCGACAACGCTCACCATATAAGTAATGCCTCCAAATCTTCAATGCAAAGACTACTGCTGCTAACTCCAAATCATGGGTAGGGTAATTCGTCTCATGCTTCTTCAACTACTAAGAATCATAAGCTATTATTTTTTCATCCTGCATCATTAAGCACCCTAATCCCAACTTAGAGGCATCACTATATACCACAAACCCTTTTCCACTAACAAGAAGTGTTAGAATGGGAGCGGAGGTTAATCGGTTCTTTAGCTCCTAAAATCGACTCTCACAGACATCATCCCACTCAAACTTAACTCCTTTACATGTCAAACGAGTCAGAGGAGCAGTTATCAATGAGAATCCTTGAACAAACCTCCGATAATAACTAGCTAAGCCAAGAAAACTACGAATCTCTGTTACCGTTTTCGATTGCTCCCATTGCAAGATTACTTCAATCTTCTTGGGATCGACATAAATTCTAGCCCCAGATACCACATGTCCCAAAAAAACCACTTCCTTCAACCAGAACTCACATTTAGAGAACTTGGCATAAAGTTGTCTCTTGCCCAAAGTTTACAACACAATGCGCAAATGGGTAGCATGCTCATCATCATTCTTTGAATAAACCAGGATGTCATCTATGAATACTATCACAAACTTATCTAAGTATGGATGAAACACCCTGTTCATAAGATCCATAAAAGCTGCCGGGGCATTAGTCAAACCAAATGGCATCACCAAAAACACATAATGCCCATAACGCATCCTAAAAGTAGTCTTGGGTACATCCTGCTCCTTAATTTTCAACTGATAATACCTAGACCTCAAATCAATCTTAGAAAACACCATAGCACCTCGCAATTGATCAAAAAGATCATCGATCCATGGTAGAGGATATTTATTCTTAATGGTCACTCGGTTCAACTGACAGTAGTCAATACATAATCGAAGAGTGCCATCATTCTTCTTTACAAATAGAACTGGTGCTCCCCAAGGAGAAATGCTAAGGCGAATGAAACCCTTATCCACCAAGTCTTGCAACTAGACTTTTAATTCTTTCAACTCAATCAGAGCCATTTGATATAGAGGGATAGAAATAAGTGCAGTACCCGAAAGTAAATCAATAGGGAACTCAAGCTCTTGCTCAGAATGCAGTCCCGATAATTCATCAGGAAATACATCAAGAAACTCACTAACTATTGGGACGTCCTCTAATTTAGGTTCCCCTTTTGAAGTATCGATCACCTGTGCTAAATATGTTAGATACCCTTTCTGCACCAATTTCAAAACTTTGATGGCCAAGATTACACAAGACGGTAATACTCGATGTTTCCCTGCAAATACAATCTCTGCTCCCTCCGAATTCTGAAGTACAACTTTTTTTCAAAAACAATCCACATTCACCCGATGTGTAGTTAGCCAGTCCATACCCAATATTAAATCGAAATCTTTGATCTCTAAAGGAATCATGTCACCCCTAAATTCTTCCTCACCAACCATTACCCCATAATCTCTATAACGACTGTTTCTAACTAGTTTCTCTCCTACAAGAGTGTGAACTACAATTTCTTCCTCTAATGGTGATAGGTTTTCTATTAGTAATTGATGCAAATGCCATACTCACATATGACCTATCTAAGCCAGAATTTATTAAAACATAAGCATCTTTATCAAAAAAAGACATAGTACCTGTCATTGCTCCAAGTCAGACTCATTCCTCATCTTTCTTCACAACGAAGACTTTTGTCGAAGTACGAGTCTGTGGTCTCGAAGGTGGATATGCCGGGGTGTTACTCCCTACGCCAGACTATATAGCTATGCCTTGCCTCGGTGGTAACCCAGAAGGATCTCTCCTCTGCATATCCATACTAGCTGATGGAGATGGAGCAGCTGCTATACCGCGTCCCAACTATGGATAGTCACTCATAATGTGACCTATCTATCAACATTGAAAACATCTTTCTAGCCCTCTACATAGCCCAAAATGACTTTTTGCGTAATTTTTGCATCTATCAGGACCTCCGAAACTCTTCCCAGAACTAGTCATAGCAGATCTGCTAAACCTCGAAGATCTCTGCTGTGATTGTGGAAATGGAGGTTGAGAAGATGTCACTGAAACAAAAGTATTGCTCCCTGAAGTCGCTGAGTCTTTGCCTCTCTTTGGTGGTTGACTAGAAAATACACTCAGATTTCTCCTCTTTCCAAACTCAGCTTGTATTCTCCTATTCTCATTTGCAAGCTTCTCGGCCCTTAAAGCCATCTGTACCACCTCCTTATGTGGCTCCCTACCCGTCACTGTCATCCGCTCTCTAATCTTATTATGGAGCCCTTCCTCAAAATAACTGGCCTGATCCCGCTCAGATTTCACCAGATCCGGTACATATAGCATCAGCTCGTTAAAACGAGCTTCGTACTCCTCTATAGTAAAATTCCCCTGTCTCAAACTCAGAAATTCTCTTTTCTTTTCTTTTTGACAAAAAAAAGTGAAATACTGACCATCAAATTCTCTTAGAAAGTCTGGTCAAGTCGGAGAAATAATGAAACGAGATTTTACTAAATTCCACCATGTACGGGCCCTTTTATCCAATAATCTCGTGGCCACCATCAACTTCATGTCATCATCCAACCTCATATCTGAGAGTGTCTCTGAAACCTGATTAATCCAATCTTTGGCTACGGTCGCGTCCAACTCACCCGTAAAAGAAACGTAACCCAGTTTTCTAGCCTCCTTCAGCTTCTTAGAAATAGATACATCCTGTACTAGCGGAACTAAAGGAGTAGCTGGAGGCACTATAGATGGAGCCTGACCAGTTTGAGCTTGACCAGCCATTGCGATAAAGAAAGCTACCAATGTCTGTGCTACCTTAAGAGGCATGGCAGGAATGCTCGTAGGTGGTGGCGGATGTGGATGAGTCTCGGCCTGCTCAGCAGCAAGTGCTGCCCGAATGGTAGACGCAGTCGATTCCTCCTCTACTACGTCTAGCTGACGACGTTGGGAACGACCTCTTCCCCTCTCAACCGATCTAGTAAGAGGTGGGTGGTCGTGTCGAGAAGGCATGATATTCTATAAGGGGAAACAAGCAAGTTTAGGCAACCTCAGGCTTTGTATACAGATGCATGCATTCTAGTCAACCTAACCTAACTTAACCTGGGGCCACACTGACACTATAAATTCTAAAACAACTTTAAAACTAAAAATTTTGATCTTTAAAACCAAAAGCTCTGATACCAATCGAATTGTCACGACCCAGTACTCCTTTCGAGGCCATGATAACCGCTGCGATGTCCCGATAGACATTCATTATCCGAAATGCCAATCAGAACCCTGCAAGGCTTTAATATCAGTTTCTCATTTTCCCTTGTGAATAATCATTGCCAAATATCACGTTCTAAAAAATTTTAAACTATTTCCAACTTAAAACAATAAAAAAATAATTTTTATCTCACAAGGGTATTTTGGTCATTTTTCTTGAAAATTTCAATACCAGCTAATAATGTAGTATATAAATGTAGAACACATATTTCAAAATCAAAAATAAATTTAGATATCTAAAACATTTATTTAAAGTGAAATTATGACTATTAGAATAAAATAAAAATGTTAAACAAAATATTCTATTTTCTTATAAAACAATATTTTTAGGACACTGCATATATAATTTTTACAGCGTAAAAGCAAAATAAATTCCTACATACAGTAGTATAGATAACTAAAGTATGAAATTTAATTTACAGTGACATGTGGACCCCCAAATAACAAAAATGAACGAAGGTTGTAAACCTACAGTTTTTGAGGAAGTAAAGCCAACTGTAACCTTCGATGATATCAACTATCTACAGCCTATAGTAAGCCTGAAATGGGTGGAAAGGAAGGTGGTGAGATTATAAAATTCCAGTGAGTAAACAGACATCATCATAAACATCTAGAGTTGAGTACATGGAGATGATAAAATAAATCATCGTAAACATGGTCACAGCATTAGAACACATTTCATTCAAAATACATAACGAGGCTTATGAATCTCATAAAAACTAAGCTTGTGCCATAAATCCATCCGCGGGGACACCTTGGCCAAGGCATCCTACTTAGATCGCGAAGGCTATTAAAAATTCACATTTCGCATAAAACACATTTTTCGTTGGACATCACAACCGTTCCTTGGCGTTGGCTGAGTTCACCATCACATAGCGGTTCGACATGAAGTGAACTCAAATATCACCTCAGGAGCTACCCTATGCACCTCTACAACTAAGGTGAGCACATATAAATGGGGTTACCATGCCCCTCTCATAGGCTAATCCACGGAACCCTCCTACTGCAGTAAGCTAATAACTATCCCACAAATCAATAAAATTCAATAACATGATATGGCAATTACTGTAATTCACAACCTTTGAAGGCAAACAAACAATCCGTATTTCAATACAATTTCCAACCAGCCAATCATGCCCGATTTATCATAAGCCAATTAATTTAAACAATCAAATTGCAACAACTAGCAGTCTCCGTGTACTCTATTTTTCAAAATCATTATTAATTTCAAAACGATTTATAAATTAATTTCATTGAAACACATTTATTCATAAAACATGGAAATTTACCTTTTTAAATCTATTTTTCCAAAGAATTCATGAAATCATCTAAAAGCCACCTTAGATAATTAAAATGACAGTAAGTTTACTCACAATGTCTAGAGTGCAGATTTTCGAAGTACTCTGACTACTGGTCCTCGGATGCAATTTTCTTGCGTTTATCGGGGGACTCACCACCTTGACATAGTACAAAATCAAGAAACTACATTGGTACTAAATCGAAATTAAACTAATTTAGACTACTAATGCATGATATGGAATGCAAAATGCACAGGTAACCATCTAAACCCGGTATTGGCCTAATTCATCTTATCACCCAATTAATTGGCCAATGCGTCCAATTTAGCTCTAAATTGCTCCATTTCTTTTTCAATACCTTCATTCACCAAACATAAGTCAAATAACCTAAAATTTGACAAAACCATCTTCACTTTTCTTCTTAGAATTTTCGGTCAATAATGGTGCATTAACACCGTAATTTTTCCTACTATATTTTCACACCATAATTCATCATTTTCTAACCAATTCTCTTAAAATAAAGATCAAATTCATCCTCACTCAATACAAGGTAGGTTCGGCCATTGATGGGTGATCGGGAAAATGAATTCTTTTCTTGTTGTTTTGCTTCTAGACATGGTAAACTAACTAAAAACACAACATAACTTGAAATTAAATCAATCCAACATCATTCTCTCTCCATGCTCATTCGGCTAGCCATGAATTCACCATGAAAACATACAATTTAACCATGGTAAATAAGGAGAAATGCTTAAGGAAAATAGATTTCAAGTTAAAATTGAGAAATCCTACCTTTTTCACTTGTTTTCCTTTATTTACACACTTTTTCTCTTGAAATTCTCCACCTAGGGTTTGTTCTTTCTTTGTTTCCCTCCTTTCCTTGCTTGGCCGAATATTTGAAGAGAAATGAGAGGTTCATAGGCTGATTTTTAAAGGAAATAATAAAATATTCTAAGCTTGACACATGGCATTTTTCCATTGGTCCATTTTTAAAACTTTAAAAATTTTAAACTTTTTATCTCCATCACATATATTTTCTCACCTATCCATAACATAAAAAGTCAATGGATGAATTCTATGAGCATGACAAGTGTTGGTGGTGTAAAATTACAATTTTGCCACTAGGGTGGCAAAATTACCAATTTACCCTTATGCTCCGAAAAATGCCAAGATTAAAATTTTTCACTTGTCAACCTCCAATCATACTCCAATAAGTTAAATGTGATCAAAATCTTTGAAAAAATTTCTATTTTGTCCTCGAGTGGTAAAATTACGATTTTACCCCTAGATAGTGAAATTTTCAGTTTGACTCCAAATTGATCCTCGAACCCCAAATCACCATTTTAAATCATTCCTAGACTGTAAAATTTTCAATTTCACCTTAAAATCTCTATTTGTTCTAGTTCGAGGCTTAAATCAACTTTGTTGTACCTCTACGTATAATACCGACTTTTGTAAATTTTTCGGGACTCTTCTAGCATGCAAACATGCTATCCTTCACATGTATATCATGACAAGTATTTTATAAGGTTAGGCTTTACAAAATATCTCTCCCAATTAATTTACTATATGTCTATGCAAATTATATTGAAGAAAGATTCATTAAGTTTATGCTCTAATTTTGGCTTCATATGGCTTATAGGTGTATGTCTACCCTATATACAAATCAAACCACCTAATCAACTAAGTGTATTCGATCATACGCTATTCTATTCAAGGTCTACCTAAATCTCCTTTGTTAAGGTTTAACTTAGATTTCCAATTCAATTTAATTGGTGGCCAGTTAACTAAAAGCATTAAGAATAAAATAAAATAAACAACTTAAATCAATCAAACATAATCAAAAGAAAGATAAATAATTCAAACTACTTATTGAGTTCAATCATAATCTTAGATTAACAATTTAGTTCCCTATCAAGTCACACATCATCATTGAATAAAGTTTAAACATTAAAAACAAAACCAAGAAAATAAGAGAATAAAAGAAAAGATAGAAAAGCTCAAGAGTTGTATTCTTGATCTCTAAATCTCCTTGAATCCTTTAAATTCTTCTTAGCTTCAATGACTCTGTGGCTTGACTCTCAGTTGTTAATCTGGTGTTTTTCTCTTCTTCTCTAAAATATTGTTTTTATAGGCTTTGATGTTAGGCCAAGTTGGGTGGAGAAAGAAGTCAATTTCAGCTAGGATTTCCTCATCAGACTATGTGAGTCACAGCCTTGCCTAATTAATTAACCGAAATCATAATTGCTCTAGGACTGCTATAGTGCATTAACTTTGACAAGAGTTTTGACTACCTTTCAACCCGAACTGGGTGAAGTAGTAACATGAAAATTGCAGCTTTTTCTCTTATCTTTCCAATGGTTTAAAAATTGCTTCATTAGAAGCTCTGTAGAGAAGGTTATGGCTAAAATACCAAAATATGTGTAGTACAAGTTTGCACCATGAAATTGCTCTCCTTCTTTTACTAGAATTCTTCTTTTATCAAATACCTAAAAAAGCACAAATAAATCAATAACAATCTATCTTAACCATTTTAACATCAAATTAAGCATAAAATTAACCATGATTAGATTGACTCACCTAAAATAACTAATTTAAAATAATTAAATAAAACCTATTAATTTTTATGCATTACTACAAGAACTACGTTAATTTATTATGAAAATTGAACCTAAATAATTTTATATCATAGAGTTATCACACCCTCAAACTTAATATTTTGCTATTCCTCAAGCAAAACATAGAAAAGAAACTAACTTACGAAAATCAAATTCAGTTAAAGAAAACTAAAATAAATATAGTTACTACTACTACTACTACTACTACTATTACCACTATTACTACTACTACTACTACTACTACTACTCATATTACTACTACTACTAGAGATAAAGTGCACCAACTTAATGATTCCTATAATTTCCTCAAAAGTATGTCTATCAATCATTAACCTAAGGAAAAATGTAGGCATCAATTAAATTCATGTTTCACTTCTAATGCAAGCAGATTCTCGAATGGATTTTCGTGTGTGGGTGTAATATTTTATCAAGAACATCATGACATCCGGATAAGTTTGTGCCAACACAAATTTCAAATTAGTACTAGATTTTTGTAGGGTTACTTTTCATCTCTCTCTCCATTAATGTAGACTAATACAAAGCTAGGGATCTATAGGACTTTATAAAGCTTGTAATGCATGGCTAAAGTCAAGGTATGGTAAAGGATATTAATGTGGCTAAAATCACCCTAAGCACATAATTATTCTAGGACCTATATATAGAGCTCTATTTTCCTTCTACAAGTACACATTTTCTTCCACATTTGATATTTTCTCTCATTCAACACACCTTTTTTTTTCACAATTTCACAACCCTAAACTTATTTTCTTTATATTGTAGGTAGTGGGGTTATTTTTCATATTTTGAACTTCTTTTTTCACATCAACATCACCTTTCCACCTTTTTCGACATTCAGATCAATTTATATTTCCTAAAACAATATACATGCTGAGGAGTGAGGGTTGCAAAATTGAAAAATTAATTTTAAGGCTAAACTCAATTATTATGTAGTTAAACAAAGAAAAGGGAAATTAGGCTCAAAAAAGGTATACTAGGGATAAAAATTTAACAAGGTTGGCTTTTTAGGCTCAAACGGTCTAATGATGGTCTAAATCATGTCCTGAACTAAGTATTGCCTAGGATTTCACCTCGAGAGAAAATCAAGCAAATTCTAGAATTCATGACATAATCTAAATTTTACATCAATATAAACTTTCTCTATATATTCGAATAATTCAAAGCAAAAGATCTAGTGCTCAAAATTGTGGAAATCACATTCTAACGATAATACTTAACAAAAGATTTAGCATGAATCCAAACAAAAACCTTATTCACCAAAAGCTAAAATTTCAAGACAATTAGTTATCATCATTGAATAGAGAAATCATCGAAAAAATTGGCATAACTTTACTCTAGATTCCTAAAATTCAAACAAGAGATAAATTCCTTTACCAACTAATCATAAATTATTTATAAATCTAGATAAACATGAAAATTAAATTAAATTTAAAACTTTCACTGAATATTCACCACTAGACAAATAAATTCACCCCCTCAAACTTAAATTAAACATTGTTCTCAATGTTAGAAAAAAGAAAGGAAAGGTAATGAATACTCCCCTGATGATTGGATAAATTTTGGAGAAGCTCTAATTCTCCTCCTTGTCCTTATCATCTTTATTGTCACTTAAAGGAAATTTTTTTTTCACTACAAAAAAAATAGATAAAGATTAATGTAGAGAAATAAAATAAATAATAAATAAAAATAATTGAAAAAAAAATAAATAAAGAAAAGGGTTTTTGTTGGGTAATGGGCTAGTGGGCTGCCCATTGTTGGCAGCCCATAAAAGGGGTTCTAGTAAGTGGGTAATGGATAAATGGGTAAACGGGTAAGTGGGCTACTGGGTAAATAGGTAAGTGGGCTATGGGTAATGGGCTTCTGGGTAAATTGGTAATGGGTAATGGGTAGTGGACTAGTGGGCAAATGGGTAAGTGGGCTACTGGGTAAATGGGTAAGTGGCCTATGAGTAATGGGCTGCTAGGTAAATTGGTAGTGGGGTGGCCCTTTTTTTTTTTTATTTTAACAGAGTCACGGCTTCGAGCCTAGTGAGCCGCGGCTCACATTATTTTATGTCTGGGAAGCTACGACATCGCTTAGTGGGAGTCGCGACTTACCGCCCTTTCTACTTCTTTTTTTTTTTGCATTTTTTTATTTTTTTGAAATATTTTTTTTAAGAAAATTTTTTTTTGAAATATTATTTTTTTATATATTTTTTTAAAAAATTTGAATTTTTTTTATATGAACCTGCACAAATAAAAGAGATTGTTAATAATTTAATAGTTAAATAAATAAAATAAACATAAATAAAAAAAAGTAAGTTAGAGTGCTTGGGTTACCTCCCAAGAAGCGTTTCTTTATAGTCACTAGCTTAAGTATGGTACCCCATTCTACACTACTTTATATGACTTGAGACTTTCTTTATTGACCTTGACTGCTCCGGTAAGTCCATTATAAATCTTGATAACATCATAAGGATGAATCTCTACCACCTTAAAAGTGTTCCCCTAATATGGTCTAAGATTCGATAAGATGGAGTTGTGAATAAGAAAATACTACGCGCTGTCCAACCACAAAATCAAAATAGCTAGAAAGTGGTGGTGGTTTTGTCTCAAGAGTTGGCACCTGCATTGTTAAAGGTGGTGGAATAGGCTTACCTTTACCTTCATTGACTAAATCCACTTTATATCAACTATCTGTATAGGGATACTAAGTTGCATTGAACAAATTAAATACCACTTCCTCGTCTCCAACTCTAAAAGTTATTTTTCCATTCTTCACATCAATAATTGCTCCAACTGTAACTAAGAATGGTCCTCCCAAAATAAAAGGAATTTCAACATCATCTTCAATCTTGAGCATAATGAAGTCCATAAGAATGTATAAATGCCTAACTTTAAGCAAAATATCCTCTATAATCTCTACTGGGTGCCTAATTGTTCTATCTGGTAATTGCAAGGTAACTATCATAGGTTGTATCTTTGAAATCCAAGTTTCTTGGCAATTGACAAAGGGATTATTGAAATACTAGCACTTAAATCACATAAAGCTTTAGAAATTTTAAAAGTACCAATAGTGCAAGGAATAGAAAAACTCTCTGGATCTTTAAGCTTTGGTGGAAGCTTATTCTAGATTATAGCACTACACTCTTCAGTAAGTGCAACAATCTCAAACTCTTCCAATTTCCTTTTTTTGGTCAAGATGTCTTTCAAGAATTTAAGATAACTTGGCATTTGTTTTAAAGCTTCAGCGAAGGGAATATTAATGTGTAGTTTTTTAAATACCTCAAGAAATCTCTGGAATTGTTTTTCAAGTTTTTGCTTTTGAAAACGTTAAAGAAAAGGTGGTGGAGGTGCAGGAGTGGATTATGATTTTTTTTTTGAATTTTCAGTAGATTTTTCAACCACAATTTCCTTTTCAGCATTTTTTTCAATGTCTTTCCCAGTAGATTGAATGGAAATCTTAGAATTTAACGATTGATTACTTACCTATTTACGTACCTCTTTTCCATTGCGGAGAGTGATTGCCATACAATGTTTCTTACTTTCTCTTCTTTGGTTGGGTTCAGTATCACTTAGTAAGGTACCATGCGGTCTAGTATTCAAGGCACTGGCAAGTTGGCCTATTTGTATCTCAAGATTTCTAATTGAAGTTGCTTGATTTTGAATGGAGGCATCAATCTTTATCCTAAATGCATCTGTCTTTGTTATGAATGCATCAGTTTTTGTCATGAATGCATCAGTCTTTGTCATGAACTGCATAAACATATCCTCCGTTGAAGGCTTTTTCTTTGGCATAGGGATTCTAGATGGAAATCCAGGAGGAAAGTTTAACTTAGCCACTGATGAAAAGCCTTGGTTGTTATTCCATGACAAATTAGGTGTTGGCTCCATTAGTTTTTGATGATAGTAAAACATTCCCATTCATTTGTGTCTAATACCTTTACTTAAGTGTGCAGGAAAATTAATGTATGAAATTAATAAATCAATCTTTCAAACTGTATATTAAAAGAAAAAGGGAGATAAAAATAATGAGACATGATTGATTAACAAAGAGGAAGCTCATTAGTTGAATAAGGAAGAATTTTGGTCGACCAAGATTCAAATTGGAGAAATGATGGGCTGAAGAGTTTGAAGAATAGAGACAATTTAGTCAACCAAGAAAATGGACTAGTCAACTAAGTGCTTACTATCAGAACTACCAGAGACAGGGAGCAGAACATAGAGACAACCTAGTCAACTAAGATATCAAATAGTCGACTAAGAGCATTCTATCTGCAAGTTTTAAATCTGCACTAAAAGATAGAGTAACGGCTAGAATTGACTCTCAACTGTCTCCAACGACTAAAAAACTTTCAAACTACCACTAGAGATGTTTCTCCAAGTATAAAAGGGTCTTCCAACAATTAGAAGGAAGTTTTTAAAGTTTAGAGAGAAGATTTAAGCCTTATAGAGCAAAAAATCATAAAATATTCTCTGCACTTTGCAGCACTCAAACGATCATCTTTTGTACTTGTATTTTGCACTCAACCTTGTACCATTTAGATCAACTTGTGATCATAGGTACTTTCTTCTACCTTTTTTATTTTATTTTTAGAGTGAGGGAGTCACTCTAAGAGGTTGTTTCAAGCTCGGTGTGCTTGAAGGTGTTAAGGTTCTAACTTAGCCTTGAAAAGTTAGGTGTTGGATTTTAGTTTAGCTTGTGAAAAACTAGTGTAAAAGGTTTTGGCTGAGCCTTGTAAAAGCCATTGTAAAGCTTAGTGAAAGCTTGTGAATTTCATCAGTTCTCAGTGGATTTGTTGGAAAAATCCTTGGTTGGATAATCAAGGTAGTGGATGTAGGTTTTAGACCAAACCAATATAAATTGCTGTGCATTGTTCTCTGTTTTTATTTTCTTTGTTCTGAAAATTAGTTCTTTGTCAAAAGTCGATTTGTGCTGTTCACCTTGTGAGACCCCAACCTCTATAGGCTTGTAACTAAGCATAGATGTAAAAATACGAGCCAGGGGTAGTTTCATCATTTTCTCTAATAAGCTCCCAAAAGAAATTTTTATAATATTTTAAGGTCTAAATAGGAATAAGACTGTATAAATGACATGTATTGATGAAAACATGAAGAAAACTAGAAATGACAATAATTTTTCACAATAGGGGTAAAATGGTCATTTTGCACTCGAGTCAAAACTTTTAAAAGTTTCGCAAACCTGAACATGTCTAGACCATTATGGACTTGGTCGTAGTGTTAAAGAGTAAAAAGATTGCACAAAGGGTTGCATGAGAACAAGCTAACTAGTCAAGAGCATTGTCATAACTTTAAAGGAATGGATAAGTTTGGCCTATAAATATCCTTCTTCTAGTAGCTTCTTCTCCCATTTTCCAACATCTTGTCTTCTTCTTCCTTCTTCCCTCTCACGTTTCTTTAAAACCTCCATGGAAGCTTGATATGGAGCTTACATAATTTTCTCTCTCTAGCTTTAATTTTCATACCCTTGTGCCCTTTTGACTAGAACCCTTGTATTCTTTCACTATTTCACTCTTTCTCTTCAAAACCCTTAGTAAAGCTTATTTACATACTTTCTCTCACTAGTTGGGCATTCTAGAAAGAGAAAGAGAGAATTACCCCATTTGTTTGGAAGCTATTGGAAGGGAATTGAACTACAAAGAAAGCCAAGGGTGAGTACTGAACTAAGCTCGATTTTTAATAGTAGAAAATGGCTAGTAATTAGGATTATGAGCTATTTTATTGTTAAGGATGTTCATTCATTTTATAGTAATTATGATAGTGAACATAGATAGCCATTTAAAGTGGCAATTGAAAGCTAGCTAAGAGATAGCTTTTAGGGTTTATATTATGTGAATTAACATAATGGTGATGTTAATGTAATGGTAGGTTCCAATGAAGTTCCATCCTTCCGTTTGGACAATTAGAGAAAGAGTCGGTTAAAGGCTTAACAAAAAACCAGTGAGTGAACTACATTCAAAACTTGTTTCGGGGATATAATGTATTTGCCAAACATTTGAATGAATTATCAAGCTTTTCATAAAAACAAGTGCCTTGGGAACAAGCTTTTGATAGATTGTCTCCATGTTGTGACATGTGACTATTATTGATTCATGCATTACCACATTGTGTTGATATATATCTATGTGAATACATTGTTGTGTAATGATATTGACCCGGCTATGAGCGAGTAGGGAGAACGCATAACCCGGTGATGACCTAGCCATGTGCGAGTAGGGAGTGAGCATGAGCTGAGAATGATGGGATGGTATGCATGATGGTGATGGGTATATGTATATGTATAAATACGTAAACATGTGTGTTATAAGAAATTTATGAGTTATGTATATGGATGTAATGTATATGAAATTCGGTATGTTAAACTTTGGGAAGTTGTTATGTATTTCTTATTGGTTTTGAACATTTCAACAGGGTGGCTTTCTTTGGGAGAAAGGGAAATTTTTCATTGGTGCCTGTATCTCGCTGCAACGAGAAACTCTCGGGTTTGAGAGCTTTCACTAGAACTGATTCTTGCTGCAACGAGATAGTCACTGTAGCTTTTCGCTGCAGCGAGAAACTCTTTGTTTCATCAGTCGAATTTTGCTACAGCAAGAAAAAATCTCGCTGTAGTGAGAAACCTTCTGTCCATTTTGCTATCTTGTGGGGTTTTGCCATATTTTTCCATTTCATTTATACCCTAGTGGAGCATAGACTTCCAACATGTTTGGGGATTATTTAACTAAGTTTGAAATGAGGAAATTTTGAGAGAAACCCTCATTCGGCTAATAACTTAAATCCCAACATTGCTGCAACAAAAATTCATTCTCGTCGTCGCATTTGACTTGTTGGTGTATCGCTGAAGCCTTCATTTTTCAAATTATTGGTTATGTATGGGTTCCTCATTACCAAGTGATTGATCATATAAGGGTTTAATGAGGGGTTTTTAATATGAATGAAATTAAGTTGCATTGTTTTAAAACAAGTGCATCATGATTTTAAATTATTCCTTATGGTATGCTTGTTCCCTTCCTTGTTCACTCACTAGGTTTATACTTACCAGTTTTAAACTTCATGTTTACAAATCGAGAGGCAGCCGGTAACTAGGACGAGGTGTCCTCGTAGACTTGTAACCATCTTTTGGTAGGTGTCTCGGCATTCAGTAGCTGTACATTCGTCCGAGTCTCTCCGCTAAAAGTCGAGTATTATTTTGTTCTGTATAGACGAACCTAATGTAAATTGTTAAGATACATATTGTAGACAATGTATATATATTTGTTTGGTATGCCAGTATGAGATGGCAATGTGTAGAATTATTTTGATTCTAAGTTATGAAATGTGACTTAGCAGTTTATGACGGAATGATAAACATGTCAGATTAATAGGCTTGCTTGGGCTTAGTGGATTACGTCCATTGGGCCCATCCACCGATCATGGCCCTGAATTTGGGTAATGACAAAGTTGGTATCAGAGCTCTAGGTTTGTCTAGGTCCTAGGACTTCTTTTTGTTGGTCCAGCAGAGAGTCGGGTCTTTATGTGGGAATTTTGGTTATGAAGTGTGAACCGCGGCATATTTTACAACCAAATAACCACATAGATTCCCTCTCTTAGAAACCACCTTTTATCTTGAGTATGATTATAAAATGTGTTTAATAATAGGTGTTTGCTTTTATCTAGGTAAGAATGCCGCCTAAGACACAAGCCGCCTCAAGACGGATGGGGGAGCAAGATGCTCCTATTGAGATGGCAGGTAGGCCACGGGCATCCACCCAGAGAAGCCGAGGTAGACGTGGCAAGGCCACTAGGCCGGTGAGGGTGGATACGCCTGTGAGTGGGCGAGAGGAAGGACAGTCCTCAGGTGATGTAGATAGACACCCAGCTCGGGGTATTACCATTGAGGATTTGGCGGCAAGCCTACAGAGAGTCAACCGGGTTGTAGAGATGATGGCGACCCGTATGAAGGATATACAGAGGGTAGTAGAGGGGAGAGCTACAGTACAAGAATCCCTAGCTCCCAAGGACAGGTCGATCGCCAACATCGTGAGGTTGAGAGGGGTCACTTAGAGATTTCTCTTCCCGATTTATTTAAGCTTAAGCTTCCATCATTTTCAGGGTCTAATGCATCAGAGAAACCCTAGGTTTTCTTAGATAAGATGGAGAAGATTTATAAAGCTTTGGGATGTTCTAGTGTTCGATCAATTGAGCTAGCCGCTTTTCGATTAGAGGACGTGGCGTAGGAGTGGTATAGCTCTTTGTGTATAGGCAGACCGATGGATGCAGCACCGTTGGCTTAAAGTGAGTTCAGTGCAGCCTTCTTGGATCAATTCTTACCACTCAGTGTACGTAATGCCAAAACCAGAGAGTTTGAGACTCTAGTACAGACCTCGAATATGACGGTGTTCGAGTATGACATCAAATTTACGCAGTTGGCTAGCTATGCACCCTATCTCATTTCTACTAAGGAGATGAAGATTCAGAGGTTTATGGATGGGCTAGTGGAGCCATTATTTAGGGCTGTGGCATCCTGAGATTTCACTACCTATTATGCAGTAGTGGATTATGCTCAGCGCATTGAGATGAGGACCAATGAGAGTAGGGTTGCGAGGGATAGAGCAAAAAGGGTCAGAATAGAAGGTTATCAAGGCCGTAAAGATTTTAGTAGTGGTGTTTCATCTTCTAGCCGTCAGGGTACACAGAAGGACTCACAATTGCCCTAGAGGGGGAGTGACTCGCCTGGTGCTAATATTGGGATGGGATGGAGAACCTTTAGTTCTAGGAGGCGGCAAAATTCTAGACAGGGTAGTCAAGTCACCCACCCTTGTGATACTTGCGGGAGACGACATAGTGGACGATGCTTCCTTACTACAAGAGTTTGTTTCAGGTGTGGTCAACTTGGGCATATTATGAGGGATTGTACGATGGCTCATCAATCACAAGATTCTGCTCGTGGTTCCACCCAACCAACTTCATCTGCTCCTTCAGTAGCCTCCTCATCTGACCGAGAGGGTAGCGGATCTAAAGGTAGAGGTGCTGGTAATTCCTCTCAGGGCAGGCCATCTAGGTCCGGATGTCAGAGTTCCATTGGTAGAGGCCAAGCAAGGGTGTTTGCTATAACACAACCGGAGACCCAGACATCTAATGCAGTGGTCTCAAGTATTCTCTCAGTTTGTAATATGAATGCTAGGGTACTATTTGATCCTAGTGCTACCCATTCTTTTTTCTCTCCATGTTTTGCATCTCGATTGGGTAGAGATCGTGTAAGGAGAGAGGAACAATTAGTGGTGTCTACTCCTTTAAAGGAAGTATTTGTGGTCGAATGGGAATATGAGTCTTGTGTAGTGCGAGTCAAGGACAAAGACACTTCGGTGAATCTAGTGGTGCTAGACACCTTAGACTTTAATGTGATCTTGGGGATGGATTAGTTATCACCCTACCATGCTAGTGTGGACTGATATCATAAATTGGTTAGATTTGATTTCCCCGGTGAACCATCATTTAGTATTCAAGGGGATAGGAGTGACGCTCCAACCAATTTGATATCGGCCATATCTGCCAGAAGATTATTACGACAAGGTTGTATAGGTTACTTGGCTGTTGTAAGGGATACTCAGGCGAAGGTTGGAGATGTAAGTTAAGTATCGGTGGTGAAAAAGTTCGTGGATTTATTTTCTGAGGAGCTACCAGGTTTGCCCCCCGAACGGGAGATTGAGTTTTGCATAGATTTGATTCCCGACACTAGACCTATATCCATACCCCCATATAGAATGGCACTTGCAGAGCTTAAAAAGCTTAAGGATCAATTAGAAGATTTATTGGATAAAGGCTTCATCCGAACTAGTGTGTCCCCATGGGGAGCACCGGTGATATTTGTAAAGAAGAAAGACAGGTCACTTAGGCCGTGCATTGACTATCGACAGCTTAATAAAGTGACAGTGAAGAATAAGTATCCTCTCCCAAGAATAGATGATTTATTTGATCAACTACAAGGAGCACAATGTTTCTCTAAGATAGATTTGCGATTTGGGTACCATCAATTGAGGATCCGGAATGAAGATATACCCAAGACTGCATTTCGAACCAGATATGGGCACTATGAGTTTTTGGTGATGTCATTTGGGCTCACGAATGCTCTTGCAGCCTTTATAGATTTGATGAACTGAGTGTTCAAGCTTTATTTGGACAAGTTCATGGTAGTGTTTATTGATGATATCTTGATCTACTCGAGGAGTAGGGAGGAGCATGAGCAACATCTTAAGATAGTGCTCCAAATTTTGAGAGAACATCAATTATATGCCAAGTTCTCCAAGTGAGATCTGGCTTGAAAGCATTGCATTCTTGGGACATGTGGTATCTAAGGATAGGGCACAAGTTGATTCAAAGAAAGTTGAAGTAGTGGAAAAATGGCCAAGGCCAACATTAGTTACGGAGATTACAAGCTTTATGGGTTTGGCTGGCTATTATCGTCGCTTTGTGAAAGACTTCTCCAAAATAGTCACTCCTCTGACTAAGCTAACACATAAGGACACAAAATTTGAGTGGTCTGATCCTTGTTAGGATAGCTTTGAGAAGCTTAAGGCATGTCTCACCACAGCTTCAGTGTTAAGCCTACCTCAAGGCATGGGGGCTTATACGGTATTTTGTGATGCATCGCATGTTGGTTTAGGGTGTGTATTAATGCAACGTGGGAAGGTGATTGCGTATGCATCCAGGCAACTTAAAAGGCATGAGCAAAATTACCCCGCACATGAATTGGAAATGGCAGCGATCTTGTTTGCCTTAAAGATTTGAAGGCATTACTTGTATGGTGAGACTTGCGAGATATATACAGACCACAAAAGTTTAAAGTACATATTTCAGCAGAGGGATCTTAACTTACGGCAATGTAGATGGATGGAGTTTCTAAAGGATTATGATTGTACTATTCTTTACCATCCCGGTAAGGCCAATGTAGTGGCGGATGCCTTGAGTAGAAAATCAATGGGAAGCTTGGCACATATTTCTACAGATAGGAGATCTTTGGTTAGGGAGATTCATAGCTTGGGAGACATGGGTGTGCATTTGGAAGTTGTGGAAACAAATGCATTGCTAGCACATTTTAGAGTACGGCCTATTTTAGTGGACAAGATCAAAGAAGCATAAAGTAAAGATGAGTTTATGGCTAAGGCTTTAGAGGATCTTCAGGGAAAGAAAGGAAAAATGTTTACCAAAGGCACAAATGGAGTGTTGAGGTATGGAACCAGACTTTATGTGCCTGATGCTGACGGGTTGAGGAGATAAATATTGGAAGAAGCTCACATGGCAGCTTATGTGGTACATCCAGGGGCTACAAAGATGTATCAAGATTTGAAAGAGGTGTATTGGTGGGAAGGACTTAAAAAAGATGTAGTTGAGTTTGTCTCCAAGTGTTTGGTCTGTCAACAGGTTAAGGCTGAGCATCAAAAGCTTGTAGGGCTACTACAACCATTCCCAGTACCCGAGTGGAAGTGGGAGCATATTGCTATGGACTTTGTAGCAACTTTGCCTCAAACTAGTGGGGGATATGATTCAATTTGGATAGTAGTAGATCGATTAACAAAGTCAACCCATTTTCTTCCGATTAAGACTACTTACAGGGCTACCCAATACGCTCGAGTTTATGTGGATGAGATAGTACGACTGCATGGTATCCCCATTTCTATAGTATCTGACAGAGGAGCTTAGTTTACTAGTAGGTTTTGGGGAAAGTTGCTGGAAGCATTGGGCACTAAGTTGGATTTCAGCACAACTTTCCACGCTCAGACTGATGGATAGTCTGAACGAACCATACAAACATTGGAGGATATGTTGAGGGCTTGTGTGATAGACCTTGGGGTCAGGTGGGATCAATATCTACCCTTAGTGGAATTTGCCTACAACAATAGTTTCCAATCTAGCATTCAAATGGCACCATTTGAGGCATTATATGGACAGAGGTGCAGGTCACCCATTGGATGGCTAGAGGTGGCAGAAAGGAAACTTTTGGGGCCTGAGTTGGTGCAGGATGCAATCGACAAAATACGCATGATTCGGCAGCAGATGTTAACAGCACAAAGTAGACAGAAATCATATGCTGATAACCGACAGAGAGACTTGGAGTTCCAAGTAGGAGATCACGTATTTTTAAAAGTTTTGCCAACTAAAGGGGTAATGAGGTTTGGCAAGAAAGGGAAGTTAAGTCCTTGGTATATAGGACCCTTCGAGATCTTAGAAAGGGTTGGAGCAGTGGCATATCGTTTGGCATTACCGCCAGACCTTTCGAATATTCACCTTATGTTTCATGTGTCCATGCTTAGGAAGTACAACCCAGATCCATCACATGTAATACAAAATGAAACCATTCAGTTGCAAGATGATCTAACTTATGAGGAGCAACCGGTAGCTATCCTTGGTAGGCATGTTAAAAAGCTCCATACGAAGGATGTAGCCTCAGTGAAAGTATTGTGGCGAAACCACACTAGTGAAGAGGTAACGTGGGAAACCAAGGAGGACATGCGAACCAAATATTCACACCTCTTTGATACTTAGAGGTACGTTATCTTATAGTTGAATTTAAATTCGGGGACCGAATTTCTTTAAGTGGGGGAGAATGTGAGACCCCAACCTCTATAGGCTTGTAACTAAGCATAGATGTAATAATACGAGCTAAGGGTAGTTTCGTCATTTTCTCTAATAAGCTCTCAAAAGAAAGTTTTATGATATTTTAAGGTCTAAATAGGCATAAGACTGCATAAATGACTTGTAATGATGAAAACACGAAGAAAACTAGAAATGATAATAATTGTTCACAACCGGGGCAAAATGGTCATTTTGTAACTGAGTCAAAACTTTTAAAAGTTTCGCAAACCTGAACATGTCTAGACCATTATGGACTTGGTCTTAGTGTTAAAGAGTAAAAAGATTGCACAAATGGTTGCATGAGAACAAGCTAACTAGTCAAGGGTATTTTCATAATTTTACGGGAATGGATAAGTTTGGCCTATCAATATCCTTCTTCCAGCAGCTTCTTCTCCCATTTTCCAGCAGCTTGTCTTCTTCTTCCTTCTTCCCTCTCACATTTCTTTAAAACCTCCATGGAAGCTTGATATTGAGCTTGCATAATTTTCTCTTTCTAGCTTTAATTTTCATACCCTTGTGCCCTTTTGACTAGAACCCTTGTATTCTTTCACTCTCTCACTTCAAAACCCTTGGTAAAGCTTGTTTCCATACTTTCTCTCACTATCTGGGCATTTTAGAGAGAGAAAGAGAGAATTACCCCATTTGTTTGAAAGCTATTGGAAGGGAATTCAACTACAAAGAAACCCAAGGGTGAGTGATGAACTAAGCTCGATTTTTAGCTGCAGAAAATGGCTAGTAATTGGGATTATGAGCTGTTTTATTGTTAAGGATGTTCATTCATTTTATAATAATTAAGATAGTGAACATAGATAGCCATTTAAAGTGGCAATTGAAAGCTAGCTAAGAGATAGCTTTTAGGGTTTATATTATGTGAATTAACATAATGGTGATGTTAATGTAATGGTAGGTTCCAACGAAGTTCCATCCTTCCGTTTGGACAATTAGAGAAATTAGAGTCGGTTAAAGGCTCAACAAAATACCAGTGAGTGAACTGCATTCAAAACTTGTTTTAGGGATATAATGTATTTGCCAAACATTTGAATGAATTATCAAGCTTTCATAAAAACAAGTGCCTTGGGAACAAGCTTTTGATAGATTGTCTCCATGTTGTGACATGTGACTATTATTGATTCATGCATTACCACATTGTGTTGATATATATATATATATATGTGAATACATTGTTGTGTAATGATATTGACTCGACTATGAGCAAGTAAGGAAAGCGCATAACCCGGTGATGACCTAGCCATGTGCGAGTAGGGAGTGCGCATGAGCTGGGAATGATGGGATGGTGTGCATGATGGTGATGGGTATATGTATATGTATACATACGTAAACATGTGTATTATAAGAAATTTATGAGTTATGTATATGGATGTAATGTATGTGAAATTCGATATGTTAAACTTTGGGAAGTTGTTTTGTATTTCTTATTGGTTTTGAACATTTCAGCAGGGTGGTTTTCTTTGGGAGAATAGGAAATTTTTCATTTGTGCCCTGTATCTCGCTGCAGTGAGAAACTCTTGGGTTTGAGAGCCTTCACTAGAACTAGTTCTCGCTATAGCAAGAATGAATCTCGCTGAAGCGAGATAGTAACTGCAGTGAAAAGGAATCTTGCTGCAGTGAAAAGGAATCTCGCTACAAAGAGAACTCTCTATTTCATCAGTTGAATTCACTGCAGCGAGAAAGAATCTCGCTGCAGCGAGAAACCTTCGTTCCATTTTGCTATCTCGTGGGGTTTTGCCATATTTTTCCATTTCATTTACACCCTAGTAGAGCATGGACTTCCAACATGTTTGGGGATTATCTAACTAAGTTTGAAATGAGGAAATTTTGAGAGAAACCCTCGTTCGACTAATAACTTAAATCCCAACGTCGCTGCAGCAAAAATTCATTCTCGTCGTCGCATTTGACTTGTTAGTGTATCATTGAAGCCTTCATCTTTTAAATTATTGGTTATGTATGGGTTCCTCATTACCAAGTGACTAATCATATAAGGGTTTAATGAGGGGTTTTTAATATGAATGAAATTAAGTTGCATTGTTTTAAAACAAGTGCATCATGATTTTAAATTATTCCTTATGGTATGCTTGTTTCCTTCCTTGTTCACTCATTGGGTTTATACTCACCGTTTTTAAACTTCATGTTTTCAGATCGAAAGGCAGCCGATAACTAGGACGAGGTGTCCTTGTAGACTTGTAACCATCTTTTGGTAGGTGTCTCGACATTCAGTAGCTGTACATTTGTTCGAGTTTCTCCGTTGGAAGTCGAGTATTATTTTGTTGTGTATAGACGAACCTAATGTAAATTGTTAAGATACATGTTGTAGACAATGTATATACATTTGTTTGGTATGCCAGTATGAGATGGTAATATGTAGTATTATTTTGATTCTAAGTTATGAAATGTGACTTAACAATTTATGATGGAATGATAAACATGCCAGATTAATAGGCTTGTTTGGGCTTAGTGGATTACGTCCATTGAGCCCATGCGTCGGTCATGGCCCGAAATTTGGGTCGTGACACACCCCCCCTCTAGCACATATTATTAGGAACAACAAGTGGTATCAAAGATAGTTCCTTGTTATTAAGGTGGAACACCCTTTGGGAGGATCCAAATGGCTCAACTAAAATCAGTAGTGGCTGAGGGATAATCAACAAATAGACCACCTCTGTTTGATGGCTCTAATTACCCTTATTGGAGCACTAGAATGTCAATCTATATTAGAGCTATAGACTATGAAATGTGGGACATCATAACTGATGGACCTTTTATGCCCTCAACCGTAAATGTGGTAACAAATGAGTTTATGCAAAAGCAAAGGTCTCAATGGACCGAGGCTGAGACTAAGAAAGTTCAAGTAAATTTTAAGGCCATCAATACATTACATTGTGCCTTGACCCCCACTGAATTTAACAAAGTCTCAAGCTGTACAACAACTAAACAAGTGTGGGAGAAACTTAAAATAATCCATGAAGGGACTTCTCAAGTAAAAGAGTCCAAAATTGCCTTCTTAACACATAACTATGAAATGTTCAAAATGGAGCCTGGTGAAGACATCACTAGCATGTTTGATAGGTTTACAAACATCACAAATAAATTGAGTCAGCTAGGCAAGCCTATTCTTGAACATGAATTAGTAAAGAGACTGCTTAGGAGTCTATAAAAAAATTGGAAGCCTAAAGTGACTATAACCCGAGAAGCAAAAGATCTAAATGTTATCACCTTAGATGAGATTTGTGGCTCTCTCCTAACTCATAGGCTGGAGCTTAAAGAGGAAGAAGAAGAAGATAAAAGGGAAGCAAAGGAAAATAAAAAGAGCATTGCACTTAAAGCCAGCATCCTTGAAGAAGAACTAGAAAAGCTGTCATGCAATGATGATGAAGAGTTAGCTTTGGTTGCAAGAAAATTCAGAAAGCTTATGGGCAGAAGAAATCGGAGATTAGCTAGAAGAGGGTTTAGAAAAGATCAAGGTGCTTCATGGAAATTCAGAAACAAAAATGACTCCATCAAAAAAGAGGAGTTAATTTGCTACGAATGCAAAAAACCTGGCCACTTCAAGTCAGAATGTCCATTGCTGAAAGATGAGACACCAAAGAAAAATAAGAAATCCAAGAAAGCAGTGGTAGTAGCTGCGTGGTCGGACAGTGACACTTCAAGCTCTGAAGCTGAAAATGAAAAATCTGAGGAAAGAGCAAACCTCTGCTTGATGGCACAAAATGATGAAACCGAGGTATCCTCATCCCCCTGTGACATTTCTATTGATGATTTACAAGATGAATATGATAGCCTTTATGATGAATTTGAAAAACTTTTTTCAAAATACAAAACATTAAAGAAAAAGGCTACATCTCTTGAAAATGATTTGGATAAGTTGAGACAAGAATTCAATTTTGTTTTTGAGAATAGAAATATTTTGCAAATTCGGTTAGAACACTCAAAAACAAATTTGAAGTTTTAAAATTGGAGCTGGATAATAAGTCTGATGTTGTGCAGAAATTACTTGATGAAAACACAGCTTTCAAATGTTTGAAAAATGAATCTTCAAAAGGATATGCATACCACAATAAAAATTCTGCTAATGCATTACCTAAATGCTACAATTATGGTAAATATGGTCTTTTATCATATGATTGTTTTAAAAAAAGAAATGTGCAGAAAGTTAGAAAAATTTAGGTCCCTAAAGGATCTTAAGTTGCAACTAACTCTGAAAGACCCATCAAAGCCTGGGTACCTATAAAGAAAAATTGAAGTTTTTTTTATAAGTTGAGCTACACTTAAAGGAGACATGTTCAAGAGCTCAACTCAAGAAGAAGCAGCCTTGGTACATGGATAATGGCTACTCACAGCACATGACAGAAGATGAAATGTTATTTGCTCAACTGGACAAAAGAAAAGGAGGTACCATATCATTTGGTGATGATTCAAAAGGTAGAATTCATGGGATAGGTACGGTTGGTAAGAACTCCCAAACTCAAATCAGTCATGTGTTGCTACTTAAGGGTTTGAAGCATAATTTGTTAAGCATTAGTCAATAATGTGACCAAGGATTTAAAGTATGCTTTGATTCAAATAAGTGTGAAGTAATTGACATAAGAAGAAACAAAGTCTCATTTATAGGAAAGAGATTGAAAAATATGTATGTAATATTTCTTGAGGTGTGAGACCGAGACCTCTATAGGCTCGCAACTAGGCATAGATGCAATAACACTAGCTAAAGGTAGTTTTGTCATTTCTTTAATAAGACCCTAAAAGTAAGTTTTTAAAGAATATTATGGCTTAAGTAGACCTAAGGCATAAATGAATGATGAAATACGGGTAAAATGGCGAAGGAAATAAAAATAATGATGATTCCCATGGTAAGGGCAACATGGTCATTTTTCATCTTGGGTCAAAATTTTAAGTTTTTATTAACTCGAGTATTTTTAGACCTTTGTGGACCTGGCCTCAGTGTCAAAAGAGTAAAAAGATTGCACCAACTATTGGAGAAGAATAAGCTAACTTGCTAAGGGCATTTTCGTAATTTAAATGGAGTTGGATAAGCTTGAGCTATAAAAATCAGCTTTCAGCAGCTTCTTTTCACATTTCCAGCAACTTATTCTTCTTCTTCCTTCTTCCCTTTCATGTTTCTTCATCCTCCATGGAAGCTTGATATGAAACCTCCATAACCTCTCTTGAAATAGCTCAAATTTTCAAGCTTTTATGCACTTTTGCATAGAACCCTTGTGCTCTTTCACTCTCTCACTTCAAAACCCTTGATAAGTCTTACTTCCATACTTTCTCTAACTAGTTAGGCATTTAGAGAGAAAAAGAGAGCTTCAATAAAGGCTTGAAAGTTTTTGGAAAGAATTTCAATTGTAAAGCTACCAAGGTGAGTAGTGAATTAGAATTAAACTTTTCTTAGTGTTGAGAATGATTAGTGCTTAAACTTGTGAGTGTCTTGTTGTTGAGGTTGTGCATTCACTTTGGAATGATTAGGATAGTGAAAATAGATAGCCAATTAGATGGCAATTAGAAGCTAGTTAAGAGATAGCTTTTAGAATTTACAAGTATTGGAATTGATTTAATTGTGATGTTAACGTGATGATAGGTTCCAACGAAGCCCCACCGTCCCATTTGGACTATTAGGGAAGTTAGAGTCGACTAAAGGTTCAACAAAATACCGGTGAGTGAACTTGCATTAAAAAGGTTTTGGGATGTGTATACAAGTATGTTTGATTGAATCCCTAAAGCGTTTTATTTGTTTTATCTTCAAAACACGTTCGGGAACAAGCCTTTGATAAATTGTCTCTATTTTATGATATGTGGCTGTTATGGATTCATGTACTACTACATTATGTTGGTATATATATAAATATCTGTTGTGCATTGATAGCTGACATTGTGTGATGATCATAACCGTGCGTGTGCACGATGTGGGGGGATGCACATGCCGATGATGACAGTAGTGAGAGAGATGGATAGTGATAGTGCCCGTGATGACAGATGTGGGGGGATGCACACGATGGCACTAACTATGCACGATGTTGGGGGATGCACACAATGACTCCGACTATGTGCATGATGTAGGGGGATGCACATGAGCTAGCTGGGACAATGGTGGTATTGGTGTTTATCTATGTATATATATGTTTATGAAATAAAAGTTCATGATTATGGTATATGGTTGTAATGCATGTGAAAATTTGGCATGTTGAACTTTGGGAATTTTTAAGTGTTTTATGTTGATTTTTTCATTTAAGCAGGATGGCCTTCTTATTGAGAGAATGGAAACTTTTCTTTGGTGCCCTGTTTCTCGCTGCAGCGAAAATGATTCTTGCTGTAGTGAGAAACTCTCGGGTTTGAAGGGTTTGCTTGACCTGGTTCTCGCTGCAGCGAGAAATTTGCTGGAGCCTTTCGCTGTAGCGAGAAACTTTCTGTTTTGGCCACTTGAATCTCGCTGTAATGAGAAACTTTATGTCCGGTATGCTATCTTGCTGATTCTTGCCATATTTTTCCATTTCATTTACACCATAGTTGATCATCGATTCCTAACATTTAGGGGTTTATTTAATTAAGTTTGAAATGGGGAATTTTAGAGAGAAACCCTCGGTCAGTTGAGAAACCATCGTCCAGCTAATAACTTGAGCCAAATTTTGCTCCGCTGCAGCGAGGACCCATTGTTTCATATGACTAGCTTGTATATCACTTAAGCTTTCATTCTTCAAATTCTTTTTTATGTATGGAATCATTACTATCAAGTGATTAATCATTTAAGGGTTTAACGAGGGGTTTTAATAAGAATGAAACTAAATTGCATTGTTTTGAAAATAAATGCATCATGATTTCTTTCAACTTTCCCTCTTGTTTGCTTGTTCCCTTCTTATGTTCACTCACTGGGTTTATACTCACCGTTTTTGACTTCATGTTTTCAGATCAAGAGGCAGTCGATAACTAGGCTGAGGTGCCCTCGTAGATTCGTCTCTTTGGTAGGCATCTCGGCATTCAATAGCCATACGTTGCCCAGGTCTCTCCGTTGGAAGTTGAGTACTCTTTTGTTGTGTATAGACAAACCGATGTAAATTATTAAAATATATGTTTAGACAATATATGTACACTTTGATTGGTATGCCACTATGAGTTGGCAATGCTTAGTATTATTTTAATTCAAAGTTATGAAATGTGACTTAGCAACTTTGATGGAATGATGAACAGGTCATATTAATAGGCTTGCTTAGGCTTAGTTGTCACGACCTAAATTTCGGGCCATGATCGGTGCATGGGCCCAATGGACGTAGTCCACTAAGCCCAAGCAAGCCTATTAATCTGACATGTTCATCATTCCATCATAAACTTTTAAGTCACATTTCTTAACTTAGGATCAAAGTAATATTAAACATTGCCACTTCATACTAGCATACTAAACAAGTGTATATACGTTGTCTACAACATGTATCTTAATAATTTACATTACGTTTGTCTATACACAACAAAAGAATACTCGACTTCCAACAGAGGGACTCGAACGAATATATAGCTACTGAATGCCGAGACACCTACCAAAAGATGGATACAAGTCTACAAGGACACCTCGTCCTAGTTGTCGACTGTCTCGTGATCTGAAAACATGAAATTGAAAACGGTGAGTATAAACCCAGTGAGTGAACAAAGAAGGGAACAAGCAACCATAAGGGAGAATTTAAAATCATGATGCACTTGTTTTAAAATAATACAATTTAATTTCATTCATATTGAAAACCCCTCATAAAACCCTTAAATATTAATCACTTGGTAATGATGAACCCATACATAACAAATAATTTGAAAAATGAAGCCTTCAGTGATACACAAGCAGGTCAAATGCGACAACGAATCTTCGCTGTAGCGAAAAGGCATTCTCGCATTTTAAACTTACTCATTGGGATTAAGTTATTTGCCGAACGAGGGTTCCTTAACTGGCCGAGGGTTTCTCACCAAACTTACTCATTTTAAACTTAATTCACTTATTCTTTAATGTTGGAAGTCCAAGCTCAACTATGGTACCAAAGAAATGGAAAATGGAGTAGCAACCAAACCAAAAAGGAAACAAAACAGAAAGTTTTTTGTTGAAGCGAGATTCATTCTCACTGCAGTGAAATTTTGGTCCCAAAACAGAATGTTTCTCGCTACAGCGAGAATGCATTTTCATTGCAGTGAGAACCAAACTGGTGAGGCTTTCAAAAACCCGAGAGTTTCTCGCTGCAGCGAGAACAGATCAACATGAACAAGATCTCCATTCCCTCAATAAAAGCCATCTTGCTAAAATGACACCGACAACATGAAACACATGAAATCCCCCAAAGCGCAATGTATCTAATTTCACATACATTTCAATCATATATCATATTCATGCCCTTTCATTTCATAAGTAAAGATATGCATACATATATAAATAACATCCATATCATCATAATCACACTCGGTTTATGTACATCCCCCCACATCGTGCACATAGCCTGCGCCATCATGTGCATCCCCCCACATCGTGCACAATCAGTGCCATTTGTACATCCCCCCACATCCTGCACACAGGCACTAGCATCATCCACCTATCACACCACCATCATCACTGGCCTGTGCATCCCCCCACATCGTGCACACACACGGTTACAATCATCATACACAATGTCAACTATCATGCACAACATATATATATCATCATGATGCAATAGTGCATGAATCCATAGCAACCACATATCACAACACAAAACCATTTAGCAAAAGCTTGTTCCCAAGGCACTTATTTTAAGAAAAGTTTGTTCAAAATCATTCAATTGTGTGACAAGTACATTATATTCCCAAACAAGTTTTGAAGGCAGTTCACTCATCGGTATATTGTTGAGCCTTTAGTTGACTCTAATTCCCCTAATGATCCAATTGGAAGGATGGGACTTCATTAGAACCTAGAATCACATTAGCATAAGCGATAGGTCAATTCACACACTATAAACTCTAAAAGCTATCTCTTAGCTAGCTTTCAATTGCCACATTAAATGGGTATCTATGTTCACTATCTTAATCACTATAAGGAATGAACATACTCAACAATAAAACAGCTCATAATCCCAATTACTAGCCATTATTCACAGCTAAAAATCAAGCTTGGTTCATCACTCACCCTAGGGTTTCTTTGTAGTTGAATTTTCTTTTAATAGCTTCCAAACAAATGGGGTAATTCTCTCTTTCTCTTTCTAGAATGCCCAGCTAGTGAGAGAAAGTATGGAAATAAGATTTATCAAGGGTTTTGAAGTGAAAGAGTGAAATAATACAAGGGTTCTAGTCAAAAGGGCACAAATGTATGAAAACTAGAGCTAAAGAGAGAAAATTATGCAAGCTCCATATCAAGCTTCCATGGAGGTTGGAAGCAATGTGAATTGGGAGGAGAAGAATAAGAAGAAAAGCTACTGGAAAAAATGGGAGAAGAAGCTGCTGGAACAAAGAGATATTTATAGCCAATCTTATCCATTCCACTTAAATTACCAAAATGCCCCTTCACAAATTAACTTACTCTCCTCCAACCCTTTATGAAATCTTTTTACTCCTTTGACACTGAGACAAGGTCCATAATGGTCTAGACATGCTTGGGTTTACGAAACTTAAAAAATTTTAACCCGAGGTAAAAATAACCATTTTGCCCCTATAGTGAAAATTATTGTCATTTCTAGTTTTCTTCGTGTTTTTATCATTACACATCATTTATGCGGTCTTATGCTTATTTAGACCTTAAAATATCATAAAACTTTCTTCTGGGAGCTTATTCAAAAAAATGATAAAACTACCCCTGGCCTGTGTTATTGTGTCTATGCCTAGTTACAAGCCTATAGAGGTTGAGGTCTCACATTAGTGGACTACGTCCATTGGGCCCATACGCCGGTCATGGCCCTGAATTTGGGTCGTGACATGAGGATCTTGAAATAAATGATGAAATATGTTTAGTTGCAAATGCTGATAGTGATAGTTGGTTATGGCATAGGAGACTAAGACATGTAAGCTTGCATACCATGTCAAAATTAATTAAGAAAAATCTAGTTGTTGGGTTACCAAATATAAAATTTGAAAGTGACAAAATATGTGATGCTTGCCAACTAGGAAAACAAGTTAGAACATCTTTCAAGTCTAAAAAGATTGTGTCAACATCTAAACCTCTTGAAATGCTGCATATTGATCTATTTAGTCCAATAAGCACAACTAGCTTAGAAGGAAAATCTTATGGCTTTGTAATAGTTGATGATTATTCTAGATATACATGGGTTTATTTTCTTGCTCACAAAAATGATGCTTTATCAGCTTTCATAAGTCATTGTAGGAAAGTAGAAAATGAAAAAGAACTAGCCATAGTTAGCATAAGGAGTGATCATGGAGGAGAATTTGAAAGTGAGGAATTTGAGAAATTTTACAATGAAAAGGGGTTGGATCGCAACTTCTCTACACCTAGAACACCCTAGCAAAATGGAGTTGTAGAAAGGAAAAACCGAACCTTAAAAGAAATGGCTAGGACTATGCTATGTGAAAATAACCTACCAAAGTATTTTTGGGCTAAGGTAGTGAACACAGCAGCATATATACTTAATAGAGTCTCAAAAAGACCCATGTTATCTAAGACACCTTATGAACTCTACAAAGGTAGGAAACCAAACATATCTCACCTAAGGAGCTTTGGTTGTAAGTGCTTTGTATTGAATAATGGAAAACAACCCCTAGGGAAGTTTGATGCAAAGAGTGATGAAGCTATACTTTTGGGACATGCATTAAACTCAAAGGCCTATAGGATTTTCAACAAAAGGACTTTAACGATAGAAGAATCAATCCATGTAGTTTTTGATGAGTCCAATGCTTTACAAAAAGAAATTCATGATGATGATGATGATGATGATGTAGAAATTCTAGAAAGACAAATGGAAGTAATGAGCTTAGAAAATAATAAAAATATTGAAGAAAGCTCACCTAGAAGAGAAAATGAAACTCCACTTCTAGAAAATCTGCAAAGAGCAGAAAATCAGCATGATGATCTTTCAAGGAGTTGGAGATTTGTAAGAGACCACCCACAAGACCAAATAATAGGTGACATTTCACAAGGAGTTAGAACTAGGAAAGCAACAAGAGAAACTTGTGAGTTTTTAGCCTGTATATCTCAAATTGAGCCTAAAAACTTTGAAGAAGCTAAAAAAGAGGAAAGTTAGATAATGGCCATGCAAAAAGAACTTGATCAATTCACAAGAAACCATGTATGGTCATTAGTACCTAGACCTTCAAATCACTCTATTGTTGGCACCAAATGGGTGTTTAGAAATAAGGTAGATGAGCAAGGAAATGTACTTAGAAATAAAGCTAGATTGGTAGCACAAGGTTACAACCAAGAGGAAGGAATAGACTATGATGAAACCTTTGCACCCGTTGCTAGGATTGAAGCCATAAGGTTGTTGTTAGCTTTTGCATGCTTCATGAATTTCAAATTGTACCAAATGGATGTAAAAAGTGCATTTTTAAATGGATTCATTCAAGAGGAAGTATATGTTGAACAACCACTAGGTTTTTAAGATTTTGAAAAACCAGATCATGTTTTCAAACTCCACAAAGCCTTGTATGGATTGAAACAAGCTCCTAGAGCTTGGTATGAGAGGCTTTCAAAATTTCTGGTTGAAAAAGGTTATGATAGAGGCAACATTGCTACTACTTTGTTTATTAAAAGATGTTTAAATGATTTAATTGTTGTGCAAATATATGTGGATGACATTGTATTTGGTGCCATTAATGAGGCTTTGTGCAAGAACTTTGCAAAAGAAATGTAGGGTGAATTTGAGATGAGCATGATGGCAGAGTTAAAGCACTTTCTTGGTCTTCAAATTAAGCAAAGTGAGGAAGGAATCTTCATCAACCAAGAAAGATACACTCGAGATATGCTCAAAAAGTTCGATATGCTGAAGCTCAAATCAATCTCCACACCAATGAGACCATCCACAGAACTTAATCTTGATGAAAAAGAAAAAATGTAGATCAAAAGCTATATAGAGGTATGATCGGTTCACTACTTTACATAATAGCAACTAGACCAGATATTCATTTTTGTGTGTGTTTGTGTGCTAGATTTTAGTCACAACCTCAAGAATCACACCTAACAACTGTTAAGAGAATTTTTAGATACCTCTTAGAAACTTAAACTTTAGGATTATGGTATTCTAGAGAATCATCATTTGATCTTGTAGGCTATTCGGATGCAGACTTTGCAGGAAGCAAAACTAATAGAAAAAGCACTAGTGGAACATGTCAATTTATAGGTAATATGCTAGTATCATGGTCCAGCAAAAAGCAAAACTCAATGGCTTTATCTACAACAGAAGCAGAGTATATATCACTAGGAAGCTGTTGTGCACAAATTCTTTGGATTAAACAACAATTAAAAGACTATGGAATGACTATGCATAATGTACCAATATATTGTGATAACACAAGTGCAATTAATATATCAAAAAATCCTATACAACACTCTAGAGCAAAACACATTCAAATTAGACATCATTTTGTTAGAGACCATGTAATGAAAAATGATATTAAAATTGAATTTGTGAATACATTGCATCAATTAGCTGATATTTTACTAAACCATTGAATGAAGATAGATTCTGTGAAATTAGAAGGAATTTAGGTATGATTAGTCAGTAGGAATTGTGAGAAAATCTTTGGTTCATGTACATGAAACAGAATGCATTTAGTTGACTGAGATGAATCTTAGTCAACTAAGAGTGTTCTGGTAACATTAAATAATAAGACTCAGTTAAAATAAGAGAAAGAGGAATAAAATAATGGGAAAAAATTGCCTACCGGGTAATAAAGAAAGAAAAAATGTTTCCTGAGGTGAATAACTAAAATTTAGAGGGAGTTTTGAAATTTTGGGCAAATAGAATAGGGCAATATTTAAGGGGGAGTTGAATGGTTTCTCTAAAAGGAATTAAAAATGGCTGACAACTTCTCTTTCTCCACTTTTCTCTTCCTTGAAACCAAGTGTCTTAAACTGAAACCCATCTCTTCACATTTTCTTCTAAAATCTATTCAAACCCTTTGCCATTTAGACAAAACCCCTATCAAACAAATTCTTGAATCAAAATGGAGAGATCTCCACAGAGTAAAGAAATCGTAGAAAAGCAAAAAGGGAAGAGACCACTAGAAGAAAGGACAGAAACGAAAAGTCTAAAGAAGAAACAGAAAATCATGTCTGTGTTAGTGAAAGAGATATCGGAGATACTAAAAGAGAAGAAGCAGAAAATGAAAATGAAGAAGGACAAGGAACCTTCACTCAAGAAAGGTACTAGTTCCTCATCTTCTAAGTTCAGAAATAGATTGCATGAACTGAGGTTCAAAAATATTGAAAATGCACTAATTTCCTGTGGCAAATATATTGATTGGAAGAGTTTTGATGAGAACTTAAAGATTCAGACTAGTTTATCAGATTATTTTGATGAGCTAAAACTGAAAGAATATAGCACCTTTAAGAATAGATCCTATAGTGCAAGTCTGGTAAAGGAATTCTATTCTGGCATTGCTTTAAAAGAAAATGAATTAGAGGATTCTGATGATTATGTCAAAGATGGTCTGAATGTGTATTTGAATGCGAAAGAATTTGTTGTCACTGCTGAGGATTTAGGAAGCTTACTAAAAATCGAGTGTGAAGAAGGTGAGTATGAGTTCCCAGAAAAGTATGATCCATCCTCATTATGGGAAATCATCACTGAGAGAAAGGAAAAGTATTCATTAAAGAGTAATTCAGGACTGACAATCAGCCCCTAGATTAGGATTTTTCACTACTTTATAGCAGTAAACATTCAGGGCAAAAGTAGAAGTTTGAGTTACGTCAGCCTTCAGAATCTTTAGCTAATGGAACATGCCTTCAATGGAGTTTCTCTGAATGTAGGAAGGTTTATGATTGAAAAGATGAGAGGAGCTTGCAGACTTGATAAGATCAACCTGCCTTATAGGAATGTCATCACATCTCTGTGCAGAAAAAGGGAGTTTGGGCAAAGAGGTATGAAATAAACATGGTGAAAATCAAAGATCAAGCCATTTACTATGGCAGTTTGATCAAAATGGGGTATATACTCGATGGGGAAAGATTCATTAAGACCCCCAAGACTGGTCTTGAAAGAGAATCCAGTTTGCTTGCTCAACAAGAGAGAGCACCATCCAGATTCTCAAATGAAGTTATTTTAAATCTTCTTATGAAAATCGATGGGAAGCTTACTGACCAAGGAGAAAGATTATAGAAAATTGAAGAGAAAATTACAAAACAAGAAAATGACTTGAAGAAGGAAGAAAATGAGCCATCTAAACCTGTGGCTACAGACACCTCTACAACACCTGGCATTGCACCAACATAGCAAGGTGCTGAAAGTTCAGCTGAGCCAGCAAAAAAGTCTACTCCTCATGGTGGAAGTCATGGCATTCAAGCTGAAGGTTCCACCTATAAATCTGTCAGTCCTGTTCTACAGACTGAAGACTTTTCACCAAGGGGTTGATCAACCAGCCAAGACACCCTCTCCGAAACTTCAAATTAAAAATGAATCAGAACAAGGGACTGAAGTGGTTGGTTCAGAAATAGAGAAGTAGCAGGCCTCCCCTCCCAACTCAAAAAAAATATCCATTATGGATATTTTTCATCAAATGGTTAGAGAGGGACAAGCTGAAAAAGACACTGTTAGAACAAAAACTCAAAAAGATGGTGGAGATATAGGAAAAGGGAAGAAACTTGCATCAGCTCCTAAAGTAAAGGCACAATCTGGGAAAGAAAAAGCCACTGCAGCACCACCAACAGAGGGAAAACTACCAACCAAAGGAAATAAGACTATGGCCACCAAGATAACTTTTCTCAAGAGAAGAAAGTTTTCCAGGTTGGCAGGGTAATCCAGACCAGTTTCAGCCTCTTCTCCTCAGAGTCTAGTCCCTATCTCAAACAAAGCCTCACCAGAACCTTCCCCTAGAAAGTCATCACCTCTCCGAGAGCCCTCTCATTTTCCTCTAAGCCCTTTCTATGGCACTGAATCCTCACCCTCTGACACATCAAACGAATAGAAGCCCCTTCCTTTGATGCTAACAAAAAGGGGAAGTAGAATGGCAGAACCAAGCGTACAGGAACCAGCCAGAGAATAAATTAAAAAAAATGTGTTAGGGTGGACAAACCAGGAAAGAACTTAGAAAAGAAAAGAAAGCAGAAATGAATCAAGAGTAGGAACTTAGAAAAATAAGGGATAGGAAGCAAATACTGTTCAGGGGTAATTTCGAAACATCTTTTAATTAACTACTATATGTGCCATGGGGGCACTTGAACACTCAATTTTAATTTTGTTGTTTATATGGTAGTGTGAGACATGAATGCTAATATATCTATGATGTTTGTTTGCTGAAAATTGAATGTTTGCTGATAATCTGCTATCCATGATATTTAACTGTTGTTAACAAAATCTGCTACTAAACCATATTGAACTACATGCTAATAACTGCTACTGTATGCTGAAAATTATGGATGTTGTGTATAGTGTGTTGACTGAATTATGAAGGGAATAAACAAAATTTTATGACTATATACTGTTGACAGATCCTGCAGAATTTTTATGAAAAACTGTCAACATTCAATGCTATAAATCACACCAAAATTCTATACATCTGTATGCTTTAAATTTACAATGTCATTCTCTACATGACGAGGATAAAATTTGCTGGAATAAATATGCACACACTAAGGGGGAGCATATGCTTAGGGGGAGCAATCCTCATTTTCTGCAGAAAACTAAAATGAGTAAAAAGACACTATGCTGTTAATCAAGGAACATTTTGTCATCGTAAAAAAAAAGGGAGATTGTTGGCTCCATTAGTTTTTGATGATAGTAAAACATTCCCATTCATTTGTGTCTAATACATTTTACTTAAGTGTACAGGAAAATTAATGTATGAAATTAATAAATCAATCTTTTTAAAGTATATATTAAAAAAAAGATAAAAATAATGAGACGTGACTGATTAACAAGGAGGAAGCTCATTAGTTGAATAAGGAAGAATGTTGGTTGGCCAAGATTCAAATTGGAGAAATGGTGGGCTGAAGAGTTTGAAGAACAGAGACAACTTAGTCAATCAAGAAATGGACTAGTCGACTAAGTGCTTACTGCCAGAACTGCCAGAGACAGGGAGCAAAAAAATCATAACATCTTCTCCACACTTTGCAACACTCAAACGATCATCTTTTGTACTTGTATTCAGCACTCAACCTTTTACCATTTAGATAAACTTGTGATCATAGGTGCTTTCTTCTAGCTTTCTTATTTTATTCTTAGAGTGAGGCAGTCACTCTAAGAGGTTGTTTCAAGCTCGGTGTGCTTGAAGGTGTTAAGGTTCTAACTTAGCCTTGAAAAGTTAGGTGTTGGGTTTTAGTTTAGCTTGTGAAAAACTAATGTAAAAGGTTTTGGCTGAGTCTTGTAAAAGCCATTGTAAAGCTTGGTGAAAGCTTGTGAATTTCACCGGTTCTTAGTGGATTTGTTAGGAAAATCCTTGGTTGGATAATCAAGGTAGTGGATGTAAGTCTTGGATCGAACCATTATAAATTCCTGTGCATTGTTCTCTGTTTTTATTTTCTTTGTTCTGAAAATTAGTTCCTTATCTTGTCAAGAGCCGATTTGTGCTATTCACCTCCTCTCTAACACATATTATTAGGACCAACATTAGGATGATTCCTCCAACTAGGATTATAAGTGTTGGAATAGGGATTGTTCTGTTGCCTATTTCCAACAAATTGACAAGACTCAGAATATATGGGACAATTGTCATTGGAATGTCCTTCCCCACAAAATTCACATGTCATAAAGGAGTTTTGAACAACATTTAACTCTCAGTTTATCTATTTTCTTTGCGAGAGATGCCAATTGTGTAAAGACAGTGCTTATTGCATCTAATTCATGAATTCCAACCATTTTTCTTGTACCCAATCTTTCAGATGGCCATTGATAATTATTAGAAGCTATCTCTTCGAGCAAATCATAAGCCTCATCAATGGATTTACTCATGAGTGCACCTTTAGCGGCAGCATCAATGGTAGTTTTAGAAGGTCCTAGGAAACCATTATAAAAAGTTTGAACTAGTAGTCACTTAGGTAATCCATGGTGAGGACACCTTCTTATTAAATCCTTATACCTTTCCCAAGCCTCATATAGTGATTCGGAATCAAATTGTATGAAAGAAGTGATATCATTCCACATCTTTGCTGACTTTGCAAGTGGGAAGAATTTTGCTAAGAATTTTTTAGCCAAATTATCCTAAGTATTAATGGAACCAACAGGAAGCGAATTTAACCAACTCTTTGCTTTATCTCTCAATGAAAAAGGTAAAGGCCTCAATTTTATGGCATCATCAGTAACACCATTAGCCTTGAATGTATTGTAGATTTCTAGGAAATTTACAATATGAGCATTCGGATCATCATTAGGCAAACCCCCAAACTAAATAGCAGTCTGAATCATCTGAATGATTGATGGCTTCATTTCAAAGTTGTTGGCTTGAATAGGAGGTCTTCAAATACTAAAGTGGAGATTTTGTACTCATGGGACTATATAATCCCTCACAGGCTTGGTCTCTTCCCCTTGTTGATCAACCATTGTTTTACTTGGAGCAGAAATGTATTTGTATTTCCTCCAAAGTCTTCAAAAAGTTTTTTCGATTTATGGATCAAAAAGAACAATTTTCAAATTTAGGCTCTTCACATACAACGACCAAAAGTACTTGAAAAATTAAAGAAAAGAAAAGTCTATATTGAAGCTAAAAATGCTTGGTATTAATATTAACAAGGAAGAATTAAAAATCAATTTCTCGACAATGGTGCCAAAATCTTGTTGTTCAATTTTCTACCCACGCAAATGCACGTATCGCAAAGATAATATAGAGATGAGTAGAGTGTCAATCCCACAGAGAATTGAATTAATCCTTATTATTAACTACTAAAATTAACACACCTTAATTTTATCTAAACAATTAAAATTAAAAAGGAAAATTTAAATTAATAAACTAAAAACTAAAACTAATATATCAGCAAATTTTACTTCTAGTGATTAATAGACCTAAGATTACGATATCCCTCAATACTTCATTTGAATATTGTCTCTCTCGTGACTTAGTTTAATGGATTAAGTTGCTAACCTAGAGTCCTAAATTATTTATCAGTCTCTGTCGAGTTTCTTAAAAAAATATCTCTCTCAATTAATTTTCTATATGTCTATGCAAATTGTATTGAAAAAAGATTCATTAAGTTTGTGCTCTAATTTTGGCTACATATGGCTTATAGGTGTATGTCTAACTTATATGCAAATCAAACCACCTAATCAACTAAGTGTCTTCGATCATACGCTATTCTATTCAAGGTTTACCTAAATCTCCTTCGTCAAGGCTTAACTTAGGTTCCCAATTCAATCTAATTGGTGGCCAGTCAACTAAAAACATTAAGAACAGAATAAAATAAACAACTTAAATCTATCAAACATAATCAGAAGAGAGATAAATAATTCATACTACATATTTAGTTCAATCATAATCTTAGATTAATAATTTAGTTCTCTATCAAGTCACACATCATCATTGAATAAAGTTTAAACATGAAGAACAAAACCAAGAAAATAAGAGAATAAAAGAAAAGATAGAAAAACTCAAGAGTTGTATTCTTGATCTCCAAATCACCTTGAATCCTTCAAATTCTTCGTAGCTTCAATGACTCTGTGGCTTGAGTCTCAACTATTAATCTGGTGTTTTTCTCTTCTTCTCTGAAAGGTTATTTTTATAGGCTTTGAAGTTAGGCCAAGTTGGGTGGAGAAAGAAGTCAATTCTAGCTAGGATTTCCTTATCAGACTATGTGAGTCATAGCCTTACCCAATTAATTAACAGAAATCATAATTGGTCTAGGACTACTACAATATGTTAAATTCAACAAGAGTTTTGACTACATATCAGGCTGAACTGGGTGAAGTGGCAAATGAAAGGTTGTATCTTTTTCTCTTATCTTTCCAATGGTCCAAAAATCGCTTCATTTGAAGCTCTGTAGAGAAAGTTATGGCTAAAATACCAAAATATATACAGTGCAAGTCTGCACCTTGAAATTGCTCTCATTTTTTTACTAAAATTCTTTTTTTATCAAATGCCTATAAAAGCACAAATAAATCAATAACAACCTATGTTAACCATATTAACACCAAATTAAGCATAAAATTAACCATGATTAGATTGACTCACCTAAAATAACTAATTTAAAATAATTAAATAAAATATACTAATTTCTATGTATTACTACAAGAACTATACTAATTTATTATCAAAATTAAGCCCAAATAACTTTATATCATATATTTATCAACCGCAGCCAAGATTTTTTAGCGTCGTGGCACTAAATTTTTGATACAATAGCGTCGTGGCATTCTAGCCTAAAAAACAATGTATGGTGTGTTTCATTTCACCAGTGTGGCAGCCTTATTCTCCTTAGTGCTGCAACCTTGGCTGTCTCTTAACTTTCCAATGGATCAAGAATCACATTAATTGGACTTCTGGAGTGGAAGATATGCTTCAAATACCACATCATATTCAGTCCATGTGTACTACTACAGTGCTCTGATTTAGACAAATATTTCAACCATGATGTGATCAGAATTGGGCATAGTGTAAACATAAAACATTATAGCCCTTCCTCTGATCTTTCTATTGGTCCAAGAATCACCTCATTAGGAGTTCTGTAGAGAGGGATATGGTCAAAATACTACAACATATATGAATGAATCCATCACCATACTTGCACAGAGTTTCATCAAATGAGCCTTTTTCATCAAATTTCCTACAAAAGCAATAAGACAAATCAGCAATAACTACTCTAAAAGTAATTTAAAATAAAATAACTTAAATTAAATAATCAACATGTAATCGAACTTAAACTAGAAAAATACCTAAAATGCTAAAATTAGAATTTAAAAATCTCAAATATCTAGTAATTTAAGCCCTCGAAATGTGTCAAAAAAACTCTATGTAATAGAGTTATCAAGCTTGTGGTGGAAAACTTGGAGGAAAGTTTGGCTTTATTGTTGATGAAGATTCTTGGTTATTGTTCTAAGAGAAATTTGGATGATTTCTCCAACTAAGATTGTAGTTGATGGAACAAGGATTATTTTGCTATCTATTAAAATTCCTAACAAATTGTATAGATTCAGCATTAATTGGCAATGATCATTAGAATGCCCATCTCCACATAACTTACATGTCAAAAAATGACTCTAAACAGCATAGACACCCAAGAATCAATTTTTTGTAGTGAGAGCAGCCATTTATGTAGTCAAGGTATAAATTGCATCAAGCTCATGAATACCAGTAACTTTTCTTAGACCCAATATCTCAGATGGCCATCGATAATAGTTGGAAGCCATCTCCTTTAATAAATCATATGCCTCATCAATAGATTTTGCCATTCATACCCTTTTTGCTGCAACATCAATGATGGTTCAAATTAGTCCCATCAAACTATTATAGAAAGTCTGTACTTGCAGCCATTTAGGTAATCCATGGTGAGGACATCTTTTAAGTAAATCATTATACCTTTCCTAAGCCTCATATAGTGATTTCGAATCAAATTGCATAAAAAATGTCATATCTGTCACGACCTGGAACCTCCCTTGGACCCATGACAACCGCCGCGACATTCCAATTGACACCATTACCCGGAATGCCAACCGGAACCCTGCAAGACTTACATATCAGTTTCTTTCCTTTCCTGTGAGCAATCGTTGTTAAACATTCTATTTTAAACAATTACCGGTCGTTTCTGGCTCAAATAAATCAAAAGACAATTTTTTTTAAAGGATTTATAGACAAATATCACTATTCAAAATATTGATTAAAATATAACATTTTTATATAAAACAATATTTATAGAAACACGTGTAAGAAATCTTTTGCAACATGTAAGTAAAATAAATTCATATATATAAAAATTTACAAAGTTATAATGTACAATAATGGTTACAATGACAAGTGGCCCAAAATACACCTAGTGTTGGTGCTAAAAACCTACTGTCTGTGTGGTAGAGATGTCAATTGGAATCCTCGACAAAATAGGGTATCTACAAGCTACCACAGACCTGAAATGTTTGGAAAGAAGGTGGGTGAGATTTTGCAATCCCAATGAGTAAACAGACATTATCATAAATATCTAAAGGCGAGTAAAATGGAGGCAAGTTTAAACAACAAATTACGAACAATTTCATAATGTTTTCAATTTATTTCTTAAACCATAAAATATTTGTAATTTACCAAAACAGTTGTTAAGGCTTATGTCTTTTATTAAAAACAAGGCTCAAGCCAAAACTAATCCTCGGGGATACCTTGGTCGAGGTATCTAATCAAGTCCGCCAAGGTTGTTATAACATTTACATGTGAAACACATTTTTATTTTTAAAACAAGTCGTTCCTTGGCGTTGGCCAAGTTACACATTCACGTGGGGGTTCGACGTGAAGTGAGCTCTAATACTACCCCAGGAGTTACCCTCCTCGCCTCTACAACCGGAGTAACTATATAACCGGGTTTATCGTGCCTCTCTAATAGGCAGTCCACTGAAACCCGTCACTGCAGTGACCAACCCACCAATTTTAATAAAATTTCGACAGTATAACGTGGCTTTATTTGTCAATACACTTACAAAATATATTTACAAAATATATATTTATCCAGCCTGCATAGTAAAACAACTTACATAAATTTTCCAATACACTTACAAAATATAGCCACATATACTCATATCTCATAAGCCATTCATAGGAAAATATATAATTTTCAAGACAGTTAACAGCCTCCAATTACTCAATTTCATAATCAACCCAATATATCTTTATTTGTCACATTTATTGGTAAAACATCAAAAATCCCGTTTTAATCTCGTTTTCATTTCATAAAATACATAAAGAGCATTTAAAAATAAACTCTAGATAATTTACAATAATAATAAGTTTACTCACCATTTGTACAAACTAAAAGCTTTCAAGGCACCCCGATAACTACTCGTCGGGTACGATTTTCTTGCCTTTACCGGAAGGCTCTCCTCCTAGACACATTGTAAAAATTTACTCAATTCATCACATTAATGCTAAATCACTATATATTTGACTTAAATCCTATACTAATGCATGGTGTGAAATGCAATAGCCAAAAACGGCTTAAACACGGTATTAACTTATTTTTGGTACTTTATCCTATAAATTGCTAACGCGCTCCATTTTAGCTCTAAATTGTCCCATTCTCTCTCCAACATTTCTAACCATTAATTATCAGCCAATATTCCTCTAAAATCACCAAAATCAGCTCACTCTCTTCCTTGGAAAATTTGGCCAAAAATGGGACATTAACTCGGTTAATTTTCCACTTTGTTTTTCTGTCACATTTAATCATTTTTCTTCATTTTCTCTTCATTTCTCTTAGAATAAAAATCAGTTCATTATCATTGGACATCAATGCATATTCAGCCAAAGGTGGGTATTGTGGAAATTTTATGTTTTCTTGTCCAATTTAATTTCTATACACATTTAACTAACTAAAACTATCAATTTAACTAAAAATCAAAACCTAAAAATTTCAAAATTTCTCCCCTAGAATTTCGGCCAGCACATGGTGTCACTCTTTGATCTTTCTCCTCAAGCATGCTAAATGGAAATAAAGGCATAGGAAAGATAGAAATCAAGCTAAAATCGAAAAATCTTACCGTTAGACGCCTAAACGGACGAAATTCGCGATTTCCCCTTTGAATTTTCTAGTTTCCCTTTGTTTTCTCCCTTTTCTTCCTTTCCTCTCTATTTTCCTCTCTTGTTCTTCCTTATGGCCGGCCATCACTTAAAATGGGGTTTAAATGGGCTGACTTTTTATTAAAATAGTATTATAATATTATTTTATTTATTTTTTTGTTTTATTAATTCCTTAAATTCTAGCCATCCATTTGTTTCCAAATTTTCACCATATACTTGTCCCACATATCCATAGCTTATAAAATTTTTAGACTTATCCAAAGTCTTGGTGGAGTAATTTTTGAAATTTACACTTTTGCCCCCGTAAAAGTCAAAAATTATATTTTTACCCCAAAAACTGAAAAATTGCCGATAGATATATTTTTCATCCCTTATACTCATACCATTCTCCAATTTGTCAAATGTAATCTAAATTCTCTCAAAATCTAAAATTTTATCCACTGGTGGAAAAATTACGATTTTGCCCCTAAACATCAAAATTTTCAATTTTTCCCCAAATGAATCCTCGAACTCCGAACAATCATTTTTAGTCATTCCTTGACTATAAAATGTTAAATTTCATCCTACGATTCCTATTTGAACTAGTTCGAGGTTAAATTAATTCAAATGTACCGTTAGGTACAATATCGAGTTTCGTCTATTCTTAGGGACTTTCCTAGCATAATAACATGCTACTCAGTGCATGTGTATTATGACATGTATTTATAGGGTTGGGTTTTACAATATCATTTCACATCTTTGCTGTCTTAACTAATGGAAAGAACTTAGCGAAAATTTTTTAGCCAAATCATCCTAAATACTAATGGAATTAGCTGGAAGTGAATTCAACCAACTCTTTACCTTGTCTTTCAGTGAAAATGGGAAGAGCCTCAATTTAATAGCATCATTAAAAATGCCATTGGTCTTGAATGTAATACAAATCTCCATAAATTCACAATATGTGTGTTAGGATCATCATTCAGCAATACCCCAAACTAAACTGAAGTCTAAATCATATGAATGATGATTCTAGACTAAAAAATTAGTTCAACATAATTCCTAAAAATAAATTTAACCATCAAAACTAAACAAGAAAGTATAATGATAACAAGAAAATAGCTCTAATGTTTATCAAGCCTTCAATCTGCAATCTTTCTTGCTATCTTCAATGCCTCTTTTCTTTAAGAAAAACCTTGCTTAATTGTTCCTTAAATTTGCTTTGAAAGAGGGGATTAAATAGAGCTCAAATCCATGTCAAAATAAAAGTCTAATTGCACCAAAACTCTCCCTTCACATATGGGAACCGTGGTCATGGCCCATTGGAACCATGGCACTGAATCCTCTGTTTCCTAAAATGTCCTTGCCTTGTTTGGGTGTTGCAGCGCCCATGCTTCCATGATCGTGGCACTCGACACTCTATCTTGAAATTTGAGGCTTTACTGCAATACTTCTAATTTTAACTCAATTTTCTCCTTTTCAAGGCTGAATTGGCAAACTGGTAAACATGAAGGTTGTATCTCTTCCTCTTATCTTTCTAATGGTTTAAAATTCACATTAATTGGACTTTTGTAGTGAAAGATAGGCTCAAAATATGGGAACATGTGCAATGGAAGTCTGTGCGTTAAATGCATCATTCTTCTCAAAATGTCACCCCTTTTATAGCACACCTATAAAAGCAACAAACTAACTTATATAATAACTAAACTTAAATCAAAATGTCATAAAATTACCTAAAACAATTGAACCCAATATAATTAGATTAAATTAAATAATGAGTAAGAATAACTAATACTTAAATTAAATCTCAAGAACTCAAACAAAACACACCCAAAATTGTGACCAGAGAACTCTATACAATAAAGTTATCACATCCCCAAACTTAAGCTTTTGCTAGTCTATGAGCAAAACATAAAAGAATCTAAAACTAAAACAACTTAAATGATGAAAGGAATCATAAATAAACCAATTAACTAGAGAGAAGTAGTACCAACTCACTGATCTCCATATTTTCCTCAAAAGTATATTTATAAATCTCTAACTCACGATAAAAAATAGGCATAATTCAAGTTCATTTTTCATTTCAAATGCAAGCTTATTCTCGAATGAAATTTCGTGTGTGTATGCATGAGCAATTGTTTACAAAGAACATCATACCAGTGCAAAATTTCAAATTAGTACTAGAATTCCATAGGTTTGTTTTTCATCTTTCTCTCCACTAATGTAGACTAATACTAAGCCAAGGATCAATAGGTCTTTATTAAGCTTGTAATGTATGGCTAGGGTCAAGGTAGGATAAAGGATATTAATGCGACTTAAATCACCCTAAGCACATAATCATTCTAGGACTTATATGGAGATCTTATTCTGATTCTTCACATACACCTTTTCTTCAACTTTGAACTTTTCTTTCGTTCTACACTTTATATCTTTTTTTTTCATCACAATTAAACACCTCAAACTTATTTCTTTCTATTGTAGGTAGTGGGGTGAATACATAACATATTCAATATCTAGCTCAATACACTTCCTAAAATGATATACATACCTATGAGTGAGGGATGCAAAATTGGAAATTTATTTAAAAGGATAGGCTAAAATAATTATGTGGTTAAACAAAAAAAAAAGGAAAAATTAGGCTCAATAGGGTATACTAGGGATAAATATATAACAAGATTAGCTTGAAAGGCTTAAACAATACAAAGATGTCCCAAATCATCTCCTTAACTAAGTATTGCCTACGATTTCGCCTTAAGAGAGAATCAATGTGCCACGACATCGAGAGGAAAAATATGAAGAATTAGTGTAGAAAATAAAAGGGATACATGTTGATTAATGTTTTATGGGTTTTACAGCTATTCTAAGCCTATATTAAGAGCTAAGCAAGCCTAATTAGGGAAACTAGGTTAAGTTAGTGGTATTTAAAGAGAGCTTGAGGAGTAGTTAGCCATAAGAAGACAGCCTTAAGAGAGATTTCAGAATTTAAAACTTGAGGTTGAAGGTTGAAGATTAAAGCTGCTAATATTTGTTTTTCTTCTTCCTTAGCTTTTATTATTCTTGTAACTCTTGATGGCTAAACTTCATATGTTTTTATTTATTATTGCAATTATGAGTATATAATTTCTTTTATCAAGGATTGCAATTGAACTCACATGTAATTTAAATTTTTAATCTCTTTCTTACTTATTTTTAATGGATTTGGATTGTTTATTCCAATTTGTTTTTAATGCTTTTAATTGACTGATCACCAATTAAATTAATCTAGAAACCTTAACATAACTTGAAAGAGGGAGTCTAGAGTAGGCTAAAATTGGAATAGCATATGATCATATTTATTTGCTTGGATGAATAAATTGATTTGTGTATAAGATAGAGATATACCTATATGTTGTATGCAGCCAAGATTAGAGTCTAAACTTAATGAGTTTGTTTTAATTTCAATTCACATAAAAATATAGTGTTTTGATTAAAATAGATATTTTTATAAGAGTTTCAAGAGAGTCTAATAAATAATTCAGGATTTTAAGTTAGCAATTTAACCCATTGGAATAAGCTAAGAGAGGGAGGTAAGCTTTAGATAAAGTGTCAGGGATATTGTAATCCTAGGCTTGTTTGAGTTGATTTTTATCTAAATTTATTACTGCTTTGATTTTTAGATTAATTTTTTGTTAATTAGATTTAGTTAATTTTTAATTTATTTAGTTACTTGATTTTGTTTGTTTGTTTGGATAAGACTAAATTGTGTTAATTTTAGTACTTAGCTAAATTTTATATTAATTATTTGTGAGATCGACACTCTGCTTACCATTAAATTATCTGTTCGAAATGTATCTTGTGTGGGTAGAAAATTAGAACAACAATATTAACAAGCAATATCAATCAAGCATTTCTAGGAAATTCTCAAATTCATATATAAAAAAACAACTCAAGGAGAATATTCTTCAAATCATGTATGAAATAATCAATTCAAGGTGAATTTTCACATCAAGAAAATATCATTATTAAGGAAACATTACCAAAGTATTTTGCACTTGTTCTAATTATGTAAGAGAATATTATAATCAAGTAAGCACAAGCATAATTAAAAAAAATAAAATAGCTATCTTCATTAATCATGAATCTAATTTGTTTAACAAAATGCAAGCATGATTTCAATTTCATAAGAATAGACATATACCCATTGAAAAATATGCAAGTATTGAACTTCAATGTGGTACATGCTATTTCTCAATAATCCTCATAATTCATGAGTGTGGAATATTGAAAATAACGCACTCAACTCATTAATATGTCAAAAGTGAACATCCAAGCATTAATGAATATTAATTACCAAGATTCAAGAAATGAGTATTCATTCTAAACACGTTAAGCATTCAGTGCTCACTTATTAAGTCATATCTCATTTGACATTTTAGATTATTTATAATAACCTATAAGCTAGAGTGGATGCACACCAAATTTTTAGATCATGTGAACTTTTTAAGGCTCAATGAAGACATAGTAATATTCAAATGCATATTCAAAGGATATTTCAACTATGTCAACACAAACTCTATGTCATGATCACACTTGACTTCAGTTATGAAGTTAAGCACTATAAGCAATTCTATCACTTAAGTCAAGTTATAGAATTCAATCATTAAGGTCAAGCAAGATTAAAAGTCAGTTAATCAATTGACTTGACGAAAACAATAGATGAATAAAAAAAATAATTAAGTTCAATGATTTCATCCTAATTAATTTTATGAGCTTAGGCAATGATTCAATCTTGAAACAATCATTTAAGTACAAACATGAAACATATTTCAAGAATTGTTCGTAGATTAAGAATTTGAACATTTAAATTCTCAAGACATGATTTTCAATGTAAGCACATGAGAAATAATAAAATCAAGCACTTATGAACAATTTCTCATTTTTCAAAATTTCTCATTCATGCACAAAAGAATTAATAATATTAATATGAGCGCCATGTTTTGGAATAAATGGATTCAGGCATTCATGAAAGTTTTCCCCTTTTTCAACAAGTTTTTCATTTTCATGAACAGTATTTGCACCAAAAGATTATGAGAGCGTTCATAATGCACGATTTTGGAGACCAAGATTGTTTTTTAAGCTGTACAGAATCATTTTAATTGGTTACAATGAAATTTAACCGATTAAAACTTTACTAAATATGAACCCAATTTGAAATAAAACTATTTTAATCAATTAAAGTAAACTTTGATTGCATAAAATGTTACTGACTTCTTACACTTTTTTCACGCAGGCACATTTTAATCAGTTAAAAGACTTTTTAATGAATTAAAACAAACAAAATTCTATTTCAAAATCATTTTAATCAATTAAAACATAATTTTAATCAGTTAAAATATTACTATAAGAACTTAAAATCACTTTTAATTGATAAAAACCAGAAATTAAAGCACAATGGCCACACAATTTCATCAAAAACATATTCAAATCAATTCAATCCAAGTTCATTCACATAAGACATTCCTAATTCACTTTTAATTTTACAAAATTTGTCTTCACTCAAAGGTTTTGTGAAAATATCAACCAATAGATGCAAGGTATCAACAAATTCAAATTTAACATCTCCCTTAAGCACATGAACTCTAATAAAATGATGTCTAATCTCAATATGCTTAATTCTAAAGTGCTGAACAGGATTCTTTTAGATGTTAATGGCACTTACATTACATAAAAGATAGGAATGTTATGCATGGGCATGCCAAAGTCATTCCATTGTTGCTAATCCATAAAATTTATGCAAAACAACTACCTATTGTAATGTATTAAGCTTCAACAGCATGATTGAAATCTTGCACATAAGCACACATTAAACAATATATTACGTTTACTTGCTGTTAAATAAAGAAATGAACCAATCATACCTTTATAAAGCTTTTTGTCCACATCCTTTCCTTTTCATCTTTATCAAGCTTTGCAGAATGATGTATAGGTGTTTCAATTGACTTTACTTTCATCACACCAAACTTCTTCAACATTTCCTTAGTGTATTTTGCTTGGTTGATGAAAATCCCATCTTCACATTGCTTGATTTGTAGACCAAGGAAGAAATTTGTTAGTTTTAATAGCTTGAAAATGATAAGAGTTTTCACATGACAAAAATGATCAAAATTCCTTGTCTAAGTGATCCTTGAATAACTTAAGTGATTCTTAAATGTTTTTCATATGTTTTTATGCTTCCTTACTTGATTAACATTTGAAGTTGTTTTGTGAAAGGAAACATCAATTCTTGCAAGATGGAATACTTAGACAAGTTTCTGAAAGCTCAAGAATCGATTCCAATAGTCAAGAAGATGATTTTTGCAAGTTTCGGTGTAGAAAGAACAAATATCTGGAAAGGAAAAAATTGATTCTTAGTCAAGGAGAACTAATATCTGGAGAGATAAGAATCAATTCTCAAACAAAAAGAACTAACTTCTCAGACACAAAGAACTAACTTCTCAAGAATAAAGAATTTATTCTTTGAAAGCATAAAGCTCCAAACCAAAGAAAAACTGACATCTTAAGAAAAAGAATTGATTCTCAGACTCCAAAAGTAGTCTTAGACACAAAAAGATAAGAAAATTGGCCAGTTTCTTCACAAAATCATCTTTAACAGCTATAAACTTTTTCCAACTATAAAAAAGACTTCTTCATCACATTTTGGAAGAAAGAAAAGTTGAGAAAATAATCATTTGATCAAGGATCAAATGAAATGTAGAAGAAGAGGAAAAAGAGATAAAAACCAAGCTAAAGCAAGCCCCTCATATTCTTTCAAAAAGCTTGTGAGCTACCTTGTGCTTCAAATTCTTTACGCTTTCACTCACATTTTTTGCAATCATTCTTTAGCTCTACCAAACTCTTCCTTCATGCACTTACTAAGCAAAACCAACCTTCTAGAGGCATTATTTGCTTTGAGCTTGTAAGACAAAAAATGTTATGCTTGAACCTTTAAAAGGCAATTTGGTAAAGGTTTTGCCTGATCCTTGAAAAGGCTAAAGTTTTGCCTACTTTGTGAAAAGGTATTGTGTGGGTTATGCTTGCTCCTATGAAAAGGCAATGTTGTAAAGGTTATACTTGAGCCTTGAAAAGGGATTTTCATATTGGATTATAAACTCCTTGGTGAGCTAAGGGATAGGATATAGGTGCCTATAAAGAGGCTCGAACCTCTATAAATGATATGTCTTTTCTCTTATCTCTTTACTCTTAAATTTTTGCACTTTTTCTTTACTCTTCACTACTTCTTACTTATGCATTTTACTTGGCTGTGAAAAGGTTTGAACATTTTTTTTAACTTGTTTTTTTCTCCGACTCACTTTTAACTTAATTTGAAATACTTATGCTTTCTACTTTGGCTTGAAAAGTTTTGAAAATTTGCATTTATCTTGATTTATTCGTTGATTTACTCTTCAAGTTACTTTACTATCATGACCCAAATCTAGAGGGTCCGTGACTGGTGCACGAGCTCAGCAGGCAAGCCCATTAGACTCGAGCAAGCCTTAGAGTCCAAAATCATATAACATAAGCCGAGGGATTTAATAATCAAATATTCACAATAAATTCAAACATAAATACATTATCCCTGGCACATAGTTTATACAAATGGTCAAAAGGTCATACATTGGCCAAACAAGGTGGGTTCGTACATAACAACCCTTACACACAATATAATATGGCACTTAGTGCCTACACACATTATCCACAGTGGAAGGCTTTAACCGACTCAACGAAGTGACCAAAACAGAGAACCTATCGGATGGCAAAATTGATCTGTCGTTAGACGACCTTTAACATTCAGCTCTAAAGCTTATTTATTTGCACATGGTATACAAATGGGTGAGTACCATAATACTCAATGAGTGGTGCAGATAAACAAAATCATATATACATTAAACACATATAAGAAATACATGCACTATTTGTGCATCTAGTGTTCTAGCAAACATCTCTGAATATAGGGCATATCATTATACCTAAAATCTCCAATGTGAGGGTATAACATCATCCTCAATGCCTCTATAGATCATCACATATATCCCTAGGCTTACCTTTGAAGTCGATTAATGTTATTCAAATCATTACCACGGCACACTTTAGTTGCTGGAGTATCACATCAAGATCATGTCATGTTCATGTAAGCCTTTCACAGCTATCTCTTGTCATATACAAATCAACTCAATGAGTGGTTCTCCCCTAGACATAACAAAATCATGCTCGGTGGCCAATTGGTGGAGAATCAAATCACGTACAGGGAAAATCCACTAGCGAAGAATGAATCACGCGTGTGCCGAAGCAACGGGCGAAAAACAGATCATGCTCAGTGCCGAAGCAGTTAGCAAAAAGTCAAAATCATCGACCGAAGTAATCCCCTAACGGTTGGCATCATACACTATAGGTGGGAATCATAGGCGGGATATCAACCATTGCCCCTACTAACCACCGTCCCTATGGCACAATCATAGTCACAGGGTATCAGACTCCATTCATCCATAAATTAGATCAACATCCAGAATTCATCCCTCGGATAGAAACACAAGTCCACAAATAAGGACATCATGCCTTTATCATTCACATTTTCTCAATAAACCACAAATGACATTCATCAAGCTTCAATCATCTATAAGCTTGTTAAGGTTTTGGATGTCTCTAAGTCTCCAAGGTATTATTCAATCAAATCATTTTAACATATCAATCACTTAGGGTAATCCACTCCTAGGGGTTCAACATAGCCTACAAACCTCCTAGTATAGGCTTATGCAACATAGGCCACCCATATGGCTCACGTCAAAACACACAAACACATAATCCACAGTTTGGTTATGTAGCCTAGGCACTTACATATAGGCAATCATATATATATATATATATATATATATATATATTGATATATACACATACACATAAATCATGTGTTCTCGAGCCTAGGAATGTTCATCTAAGCCTACATACAAAATCTAGTACCAGTGCAACGCATTTTCCATGCGTCATGCATTACATGCATTTTATTTAACCCACTCATAGTGACAATAGGAGGCACTCCTTGCCAAGCTTCGATCTTTAGCCTCCGATCATCATTTAGCTTGCCAATGAGTTGATTTAACTTCGTTTCCCCCTTCAAACACATAAAAACATCTACACATTAATTATTCCTAACTTTGAAAAACTGCTAGCTTTTCACCCAATTAACTAAATCTTAGCAATCCAACTATTTAAGCTCAAATCTTTCATTAATGAGCTAAACCCATACTTTAGAAACTGGATTGCACTAGTCTTAGCTCCAAATTCTTCAATCCAAGCCAAAGAAGGAAAAATACCAAATTTGGAGAAAAATCAAATTCGAATTAATTAACTGATTAAATTGAAAAATAATTAGTAAAAACATTAAATTTTACCTCTAAAATGGTTTCCCAATCTCTAAATAGCTTTAAATCCCTTAAAAAATCCATTTAGGGCCTTAAGGTTTTAGGTTTTTAAAGAGAGAATGGGAGAAAAGAGCTGAGAGAAAGAAATAGGGCAAAATGGCCCGGCACCCCTTTTTATTTTTGCCTTTTCTCTTTGATGTATCTATACCTTTTGTCAATGTATCGAACATTTGCCCTAACTTCGAACTAATGTGTCGATACATTGAGGCAATGTATCAATACATTTCGAGCAGAACAGCCTTGGGTGTATTCTACTTCAAATGTATCGATACATGTTCATATTTGACCAAATCTATCCACACATTCTTGAATGTATCGATAGAAAATCCTTCTGGGGTCTTTATTATTCATCCTGCCATGAACGTATTGATACATTTGGGGTATGTATCAATACTTTCACCCCTGTAGGTAGTTCTAAGCTTCCAAAACTTCCAAAAATCCAAGTTCAACACCCCAAACTCATTCCTTGTTAATATCACATCTCAAATCATTCACTTAACTTAATCCCATACATATAAATTCATAACGATAACATCAAACTTAGATCAAAACCTCAAACTATGGGATTTATCACATGTTTCATCAGAACTTTGCCTAAGTGTCCACATATACCCTCTTACATTTGGCATACATATCATGTCATCAAAGTCCTCAAGACTCCATATTTTTCATAAATCATTTTTAGTCTACATCAAAAAAATTAGGGGTGTTACATTTACACTTTTGATTTATGCACTTCACTCTAAAGAGTTTTAGAATCTATTTTCAACTTACTTGCTCATTTTATTTCCAAATTATTTTTAACATGTTTTAAAGTGAGAGCAAGTTTTAAGAATTTCCTTCTTCTCAAACGTATTCTTTTTACTTTGAAGAATATTTTGAAACTCATTACTCATTCACTTTCACTTTTATACTCGTGTGTTTTCACTTTATTATGAAGAGATTTAAATTTATTATTTTCAAATTTGTTTTTCAATTCATTCTTCAAAGGATTGACATATTTGTTTTTAAACTTATTCTTTTACTCGCTTTTCAAATCCTTTTTGATATGTTTGCATATTTTATTTTAAAAAGTTCTAAAATTTTGTTTTCAACTTGTTTGTTCATTTCTTGTGATTTGTTTCAAAAAGAAAACAATTTTGAAAAAACTTGTCATCAAGCTTCAAAGTTCAAATTGTTGGAAAGAATTTTTTTGGAAATCCAAGTCACCCCTCATCGTGGATATTTTCCTCATTATTATTGAGCTAACACATTCCTAAAAAAATTTAATTCTCCCATCATACTCATTTTAAATTCATCCTGCATTTCTTTAACACAATTCTCACAAAATTTTTCATTAGTAGCACCAAACACTCTGTCATCCACATAAATTTAAACAATAAGTATAACATTTTTGTCATTTCTAATGCAAAAAGTAGTATTTACACTCTCCCTAGAAAATCCCTTTTTTATAAAAAATTTTGAAAATATTTTATACCCAGCTCTAGGACCCTGCTTTAATCCATATAAAGCTTTATGCAATTTATAAACATGATCAATCTTTTCAAAATCTTCAAAACCAGGAGGTTGTTCAAAATAAACTTCTTCTTGAATAAAACCATTTAGAAATGCATTTTTAACATTCATTTCTAATAATTTGAAATTCCTATAACATGCATATGCAAGCAAGAGTATAATTGCTTCATATCTCACTATGGAAGAAAAAATTTCATTGTAATCAATACTTTCCTCTTGATTATAGCCTTGAGCAACTAACCTTGCTTTGTTCCAAGTACCCACTTGGTACCAATGTTACGATGGTTGGTTGGCCTTGGAAGTAAGGTCCAACCCTTGTTCTTTTCAAAGTGGCCAAGATTTTCTTGCAATGCAATCATCCAACTTTCTTCCTTTTTACCTTCTTCAAAGTTCTTAGGTTCTACTAGTGAAATGAGTGTCACACATTCACAAGTTTTCCTTAGTCTTCTTTCAGAATTGACATCTTTCAAGGGATCTCTAATGATTTGCTCTTGAGGATGATTTCTTATAGATCTCTAGCTTCTAGAAAGATCATTATGTTGATTTTCAATGCTTTGCAAATCCTTTAGTGGTGGTTCTTCTTCATTTCTTTCCTTGGAGCTATCTTCATTATCTTCTTTGTTCTCCAAGCTCATTCTTTTCATTCTTTTCTCAATTTCATCTGCATCATCATCATCATCAAGCACTACCTTTCTTGGTGCGGCATTAGTGTCATAAGAACAATATGAATGGACTCTTCTATAACAAAAGATCTTTTATTAAACACTCGGTAGGTGTTAACCTTAAGTTATATCATGTTTTGATTTCACAAAAATCACATGTTTTCTTGAACCTAATGTCAAGCATTTGAAATTGTCTTAAATACATTGTTAATCCCGTAAGGTTACATATTTGTTGGAAAGCCATGCATCTTTAGAAAAAACCTTATAATATTTCAAACAATGCATTTTCAGCTAAGAAATCAAGAGCAAACATGCCTTGAAATGTTTATTTTAATATAGATATAAGGCAGAAAGGAAGTAATTAGAGAGAAATATAAAAAAGCTAAGGAAACCTCAAGACACAAGCCAAGAGTCGATCTTAGAGAAGCTCAAGTCAATCTAAAGGCTAAAAGAATGGAAAACATGAAGATTACACAGCCACACTCAACTACAGAGGAAGCCTAGTCGACCTTGATAAGCCAAAAGCAAGAAAAACTCAAGATTACATAGCCATAGTCGATTATAGAAAAGGTATAGTCAACCTCAACAAGTCAAAGGCTAAAGAAAGTCAACTTTAAACAAATATAGTTGACTATAAGAGATGCATTGTCGACTTTAAAAGGCCAGATTTGAAAAATAAAGGCTATCGAGAAATTGATCGACTAGAGGAAGATTATACTCGACTATGGAAACCCTAATTGAGAAATTTGATGAATGTAGTTGACTTTAAGAGCATTATAGCAGATCTTCAAGCTTCAGCAACGACCAAATTTGATTCAAACTTATGTTTAATAGCTTTAAAACTTGCCCTAGCTATAAATAGATGCATTTAAGCCATTTTGAAGTAGAGAAGATCTGAACCAAAGCTTCAAACCCTAGAGAGACTACTTACAAGCTCATCTTCACTCTTTAGCATCTCTTTAGTCTTCCATCAAGCTTTCTGTCATGACCCAAATTTTGGGCCATGACCGGTGCGTGGGCCTAATGGACGTAGTCCACTAAGCCCAAGCAAGCCTATTAATTTGACATGTTCATCATTCCATCATAAACTGCTAAGTCATATATCATAACTTAGAATCAAAATAATATTAAGCATTGCCACTTCATACTGGCATACCAAACAAGTGTATATACACTGTCTACACTTGTATCTTAATAATTCACATTAGGTTCGTCTATACATAACAAAAGGAGACTCGATGTCCAGCGGAGAGACTCAAATGAATGTACAGCTACTGAATGCCGAGACACCTACTAGAAGATGGATACAAGTCCACGAGGACACCTCGTCCTAGTTACCGATTATCTCTTAATCTAAAAATATGAAGTTGAAAGCGGTGAGCATAAACTCAGTGAGTGAACAAGAAGGGAACAAGCATACCATAAGGAATGTTTATCGAAATCATGATGCACTCATTTTCTTAAAATAATGCAATTTGTTCTAGTTCTTAGTAGAACCTCTCATGTAAACCCCTCATGAGTAAATCACTTAAAAGATCCATACTCAACTATGTACCAAAGAATCGGAAAATATAGCAAAACCCACAAGTTAGCCAAAATGGACAGAAAGTTTCTCGCTACAGCGAACTTCATTCTCGCTGCAGCGAGAACCAGGTCTGGTGAAGGCCCTCAAACTCGAGAGTTTCTCGTTGCAGCGAGAGTCAAAACATCAAGGAAAAAGTCTCATTTTCCTTTAAAACAAGCCATCTTGTAAAATAACAATAGCAACATGTAACACATGTAAACTCCCAAATTTTAACAAAATCAAATGCTCACATATTTTCATTTACAACCATATACCATATATGTATATATATATATATATCAATCATCATATACACCCTCCCATCATCATCATCTCATATGCAATGGCTTATGCATACTCCCACTCGCATATAGCCGAGTCAGCAACGGCTTATGTGTACTCCCACTCACACATAACCGGGTCAGCAACGGCTTATGTGCACTCCTATTCGCACATAGCCAGATCAGCAACGGCTTATGTGCACTCCTAGTGGCACATAGCCAGGTCCACATCAACATGCAAAGAAGCATCCAATGCATATCATGCATTTTATCATATTGTGATAACACATAAACCATTGTATAGCACATTTTCATAATATAAAATCATTTTACTAAAAGCTTGTTCCCAAAGTACATATTCTGAGACAAGTTGGATAGAATCTTTCATATTCCCCAAAAGAAGTTTGAAATGCAAGTCCACTCACCGGTATTCGTTGAGCCTTAGCCGATTCTTAATCCCCCTAATTATCCAATTGGGGTGATGAGGCTTCGTTAGCACCTACCATCAAATTAACATTTCCATAATGTCAATTTACATACTATAACCCTAAAAGCTATCTTTTAGCTAGCTTTCAATTGCCATTTAAGTGGCCATCCATTTTCACTTTCCTATCACTCCAAAGTGAATTAAAAATCTCAACTACAAAATATTCACAAATCAAATCTCTAGTCATTCTCAACACTTAAAACCCAATACTAGTTTACTACTTACCTTGATAGCTTTGTAACTTTGAACTTCTTTCCAAAAGCTCTCAAGCTATTAATAAATATTCCTCTTTCTCTTTCTAAAACACCTAACTAGTGAGAGAGTATGAAAACAAGATTTTCATCACTTTCAAGGGTTTTAAAGTGGGAAAGTGGAAGAATACAAGGGTTCTAGTCAAAAGGGCACCAAGGTATGAAAATTAAAGTTAGAAAGAGAAAGTTATGAAAGCTTCACATCAAGCTTCCATGGAGGAATTGACGAAATGTGAGAGGGAAGAGAACAAGAAGAAGAAGCTACTGGAAATCTTAAGAAGTTGCTAGAAGGAGAGCATATTTATTTCCCAAGCTTATCCACTCCCTTAGAAATTACTAAAATGCCCTTCCACAAATTAGCTTAATCCTCGAAATCCCACACTTTTTCTTCAATTTTCCCACCTAGGGTTTGTGTTCCTTCCTTTCCTCTTCACTTCATGCTTTGGCCGGCCATATGAGTGAGATTAAGAGAGTTTTAAATAGATTTTACAAGGATATTCTAGAATAATCCAAGCTTGACACATGGCATGTTTCCATTGGTTCATGTGTAATACTTATCCATTAAGCAATCTCTCTACACCACATAAAATGTTTCAATTATCCACAATGTAAAATGTTAATGGCTGAAATCCATGGGCATGACAAGTGTCAGGTGGTGTAAAATTCCAAAATTCCAACTTTGCCCTCGTAAACTCATAAAATTATCGTTTTGCCCCTAGGACTCAAAAATGTTAGAATTTAAATTTTTCACCTCTCAAACTCAAATCATACTCCAATGAGTCAAATGTGATCAAAATCTTTTTCTAAAAATTCCCATTTTGTCCTCGAGTGACAAAATTACCATTTTGCCTTTAGAACATGAAAATCATCAAAATTTTTATTTCCTTGTCATTTCACCCATATTTTCATCATTCATTTATACTTTAGGCCTACTTAAGCCATAATATTGTTTAAAACTTACTTTTATGGGCTTAATTGAGAAAATGATAAAATTACCCTTGATTAGGGATATCGCGTATATTTCTATCTACGAGTCTATAAAGGTCAAGGTCTCACACTTTCAAAGTTGAATCTTTACTTCAATCAAGCTAAAATTTCTTCTTTCACTATACCTAAGCTAAAATCTCTAGCATCTAGCCTTTATGAGGAAAATCTATGCTATTACTCCTTTTTACATACATTTTGTAAAGGTTTTAGCTTAACCTTGAAAAGCTATCTTATAAGGGTTATTGCTTTCAATTTAAAAAAAAAGAATCTTCTATGGATTGTGTGATTTATCGCTTCATCTTGTGAAAAAGCAAGAATACCTTTGTGGATTCTGTAAGGGTTATCGCTTGATCCCGTAAAAAGTGGTTGTAAGAGTTATCGCTTGATTTGGTGAAAAAGCAAGAATCCCTTTTATGGATTATGTAAGGGTTATTGCCTCTTAATAAAAAGTAAGAATCCTTGATAATTGATTGAAATTTCTCGGTTAAAGAGGGAATAGATATAGGAATCGAAAAAGCAGAACCGCTATAAATCATTTATGTCTTTCTTTAGTTTTCACATTATTATTTATTCTTTATACTTTCTTTACGAAAATGGATTTATATCGATTTATTGTTTTTCTCTTAGGAAAATATTTTTCCTTTTCTTTTCATAGCTAGCATTTATTTCAAGAAAAATATTTTACCTTGATTCATTATTTTTATACTTAATGATTTACTGTTCAAAATTTGTTTTTGATATTAGAAAATATTTTTGGGTGAAAAAGGTTTGATTTTTTATACTTAGATTTTCAAAGAAATTTTTAATATTTCAATTCACCACCTCTTAATATATTGTTCATTAAAACTTCTACAATAACAATTAGTATCAGAGCTTGGTCTTAAATTTGTAGGTCTAACCATATTTGAGAGAACCTTTGTAGAAGATTAATTTGAAAAAAATGGAGGTTATGGCAACCATGCTTGGTGAAGGGCAATCGATCCAAAGACCACCTCTCTTTGTAGGTAATAATTATCCTTATTGGAAAAAGATAATTGAAATGTTTATTCAATATATGGATTTGGATGTGTGAAATGTGATATTAGAGGCCCTAATGTTCCATATAAGTTAATAGAAAGAAAATTAGTGATTAAACCTAGAGATAAATGGAGTGATAGAGATAAGAAATTAGTTCAAACAAATTGTAAGGCATATAATATTCTTCTTTGTGCCTTGAGTGTTAAAGAATATAATAGAGTCTCTATGTGTGAAAATGCCAACCAAATTTGGGATACTTTAGAGACCACATGTGAAGGAACTAACCAAGTTAAGGAATCCAAAATTGGGTTGCTTATCCATGATTATGAACTTTTTAAGATGAGAGAGAGTGAATCAATAAGTGAGATGTTTGAAATGTTCACCAAAATTATAGAAAGTTTGAAAGCTTAAGGGAAAGACTTCTCAAATGCCCAATTTGTGAAGAAAATTCTTTATAGCCTACCTAAATCTTGATGACCCAAAGTAACAACTATAGAAGAAGCTAGGAACCTTAACAACTTTAAGTTAGAAGAGTTTATAGGATCCTTACTTACTTATGAAATGACAATTAAGCATGAAAATGAGAGAGAGGAACCTAGGAAAGAAAAGGTCAAACAAAAGAAAGTTGCTTTTAAATCCATAGATTAAAAAGAGGAAAGAGTCATAAAAATTCATAATGAGAGTGAGGAACACATAGCTATGCTAGCTAGAAAATTCAATAAGTTCATAATAAAAAACTATAGAAATAGAAAACCTATAAAGAGAAAAGTGTCTAAAGTGAAGCATTCAAATGATCATTTGACATGCCATGATTACAAAAAGCCGAAAGACACCAAATATGAGTACCCAAGCAAGAAAAAAGTCTCAAGAGTTTCCAAAAAGAAGGTGATGATTGTAACCTCAATTGATGATGATGATTCTCAAGATTATGAGGTTACAAACTCTTGTCTCATGACATTTGATGGCTACAAGGAAGGACATGAATGTTTAACGTCAGTAGCACAACAAAATGGAAAATGGTACCTTGATAGTGGAAGCTCTAAACACATGACCAGTAGTAAGGAATCCTTCAAAGAATTGAGGCCAAAGAAGGGAGGTAATTTAACTTTTTGTGATGACTCAAAAGGTCACATTGAAGGTATTGGTACAATTGGTAAGAATTCTTCATCTCAAATTGAAAATGTTTTATTTGTTAGTGGACTTAAGCATAATTTATTAAGTGTTAGTCAACTTTGTGACAAAGGTCTTAAGGTCATTTTTCAATCTTTAATTTGTCATGTTATAGATGCTAAGAAAATAAAGTTATTTTTGTTGCTTAAAGACAAAGATATACATATGTTGTTTATCTTGATGAGTTGTCTTCAAACAACGTATGCTTCATGAGTAGGAGAAATAAGAATGCTTGGTTGTGGCATAGGAAACTAGGACATATTAGTATGAACGCAGTTGCAAAATTGTCATCCTTATATCTTGTAGTAGAACTTTCGAAGCTAAAATTTGAGAACAACAAACTTTGTGATGCTTGTGCCAAATGTAAACATAGGAGAATTTCTCTTAAATCCAAAAAGAATGTGACCACAATTAGGGCATTGCAACTTCTTTATATATATTTGTTTGGCCCAACTAGGACTATAAGCTTAAGTGGATAAAACTATGGATTAGTGATTGTTGCTTATTACACTAGGTTTTCATATGTTTATTTTATTGGGCATAAAGATAAGGTCCTAAAAACATTTACATCATTTTGCAAGAGAGCTGAAAACGAAATGGGGTATGCTATTTCAAACATTAGAAGTGACCATGGCAAAGAATTTGAAAACTTAGGTTTTGATCAATTATGTGAAGAAAATGGTTATGGTCATAATTTTTCAGCCTTTAGGACCCCATAACAAAATGGTGTAGTAAAAAAGAAGAAAAGAACTTTAGAAGAAATGCCTAGGACTATATTGTGTGACAATAATTTACCAGGATATCTATCACAGCCCAATTTCCAAGCCATGACCCGCAAGGGCCCAATAGGCTCAACGCACTAAGCCCAAGCAAGCCTATTTATATAATCTTATACATTAATCCATATTTCTTTAAAATCCAAAATTTCATAGTGTTCAAATGTAGTTCCTTTCGAAACAATTCATAAAACCCAACTATTCATTCAGAATGGCATCATCAACCATAATATACATATATAGTTTGACAAATGAATCTCAGCATTTCACAACAGGTATTCATATAAATGTAATTAGACCTTGACCGTCAGCGGAGTGACTTTGGGCACGATTGCTAACACTTAGTGCCACGTTAAACCTACCGAGCAATGGATAAAGAAGAACACCTCGTCCTAGGATCCAATCACCTTTGACTCAGAAAACCTAAAACATGAAGATTAAAAACGTGAGTATAAACTCAGTGAGTGAACATAAGAAGGGAACAAGCAACGTTAAGGAAGGTTTAGAAATCATGATGCACTTAAGTTCAAAAACAATGCAATTTAGTTCATTTCTTATTAAAAACCCCTCATTCAAACCCTTAGTTGTTTAGTCACTTGATGACGAAAGACCCATGAACAACAAAATAGTTGAAAAGTGAAAACTTTAGTAGAATTCAAGCAAGTCAAGCATAATAGATTGACTCTCACCGCAGCGAAAAGGCATTATCACTGCAACAAAATTCTGGCTAGATAAAATCTAAGGGGTTTTCACTACCACAAGGAAAATCCACTCATGCCACATGGCACATTAAATTAAACACATTGACAATACTCAAGTTTCCTCAATATTTAGTGTAATCACGTATTATTTTCATAACCTTTTCATAACATTTGCAAATAATTTCATAGCACATATAATCATCTCTATGGCATATATATATATACAAACATGCATACGCGAACGGTCCTCAGCTCATGTGCCCTCCCCCACCGCACATAGCTGGGTCTAGACCAACGCCAATCATCAGCTCATGTGCACCCCCACATCTGTACATGGCTGGAATCCCCCACCGGTCCTCAGCTCATGTTCACCCCCACATCCACACATAGCTGGAATCACCATCATTATAGGTATGTGCCCTTCCCCACCGCACATACTCGGTTATAATCACCACGCAATATTACTTATCCATACATATCATATATCCATATATATATGCATCAACATGACATAGATGCACATGGATTTATCATATCGCACATTTCACAACATAAAATGTTTTATCAAGGGCTTGTTCCCAAGCATTTTTTTTAGCAAAAACAAATAAAATTTTTAAATGATTCATTAAAACAAGTAAACATTTCCCTGAAACATTTTGAAATGCAAGTTCACTCACCTTACTATCACGACCCAAATTTTCAAGCCATGACCGGCACAAGGGCCCAATAAACGTAGTCTATTAAGCCCAAGGAAGCCTATCGATTTATCCTACTCATCATTCCATCAAATATCGCTACGTCATATTTCATACTTTTGAATCAAAATAGTGATATACATTGCCAACTCGTACTGGCATTACTCCTTAAAAATTTACATACAATGTCTACAACATGTATTCTAATAATTTACATTAAGTTTGTCTATACAAAACAAAATAACACTCGACTTTCAGCGAAGGGACTTGGATGAATGTACAGCTACTGAATGCCGAGACACCTACCAAAAGATGGACACAGGTCTACAAGGACACCTCGTCCTAGTTACCGGCTGCCTCGTGATCTAAAAACATGAATTTGAAAATGGTGAGTATAAACCCAGTGAGTGAACAAGGAAGGGAACAAGCACACCATAAGGAATCTTTAATGAAATCATGATGCATTCTTTTTCAAAACAATGCAATTTGTTTCTATTCTTATTAAAAACCCCTCATCAAGTCTTTAAATGATTAATCATTTGAAAATCATTAACCCATACATAACGAACCATTTGAAGAATAAAAGCTTCAATATTACACAAGTAAGTCAAATACAACAACGAATTTTCGCTGTAGCAGAAAGGCATTCTCGCTGCAGCGTAGCTGCAATGAGAATGAATTTTCGTTGTAGCGACGTTGGGATTTAGTTATTAACCGAATGAGGGTTTCTCAACTGGCCGAGGATTTCTCACTAAACCTCCTTATTTTAAACTTAACTCATTCAATCCTTAATGTTGGAAGTCCATGCTCCGATATGGTAGCAAAAAAGTAAAAGATAGGGCAGCAATTGAACAAGATAGGAGACCAAAACAGAAAGTTTTTCACTGCAGCGAGATTGAATCTCGCTACAGCAAAATTGTAACCCAGAAACAGAAAGTTTCTCACTGCAGCGAAATTCAATCTCGTTGTAGCGAAATTGCAGCCCAGAAACAGAAAGTTTCTCGCTGCAGCGAGAATGTTTTTCGTTGCAACGAAAATACATCCTCGCTGCAGTGAGTTTTCGGCTAGCCTACCCTTTCAAAACCTAGAGTTTCTCACTGCAGCGAAATACAGGGCATCAAATGAAAATTTCCCTTTCTCCCTAAGAAAACCACCCTGTTTGAAATGTTCAAAACCATTATGAAACACATAACAATTTCTCAAGGTTTAACATGTCAAGTTTCACATGCATTACAACCATAAACCATTATCCATCAATTTCCTATAACACACATATTTACATATGTATATATATATATATATATATGCATATACCCATCATCATCATCACACCATCTTCTCATCATCATCACCAGCTCATGCACACTCCCTACTCGCACATGGCTGGGTCATCACCGGGTTATGCACACTCCCTACTCGCACATAATCGGGTCATCCTCGACTTATGCGCACTCCCTACTCGCACATAGCCGAGTCAATATAATTACACAACATTATATTCAAGCATATATGTATATCAACATAATGCAGCCACATAGAAATCCATAATAACCACATATCATAACATAAATCATTTCTCAAGAGCTTGTTCCCAAGGAATTCATTTTCATGAAAAATCATATAAAATCATTTAAACATTTGTCAAATACATTATATTCTCAAAATAAGTTTTGAAGGCAGTCCACTCACCAATTGATTGTAAAGCCTTTAGATGACTCCAATTTCCCTAATTGTCCAATTGAGATGTGGGGCTTCCTTAAAACCTAGGATCACATTAACATAAACAATAGATCAATTTACACACTATGACCTCTAAAAGCTATCTCTTAGCTAGTTTTCAATTGCCACATTAAACGGCTATCTATGTTCACTATCTTAATCACTAAAAAGTAATGAACATAGTCAACAATAAAACAGCTCATAAATCCTAATTACTAGCCATTTTCTGCAGCTAAAAATCGAGCTTAGTTCATCACTTACCCTAGGGCTCCTTTATAGTCAAATTTTCTTCCAATTGCTTCCAAATCAATGGAATAATTCTCTCTTTCTCTCTCTAGAACGCCCAACTAGTGAGAAAAAGTCTAGAAATAAGCTTTATCAAGGGTTTTGAAGTGAGAGGATGAAAGAATTCAAAGGTTCTAGTCAAAAGGGTTTAAAGGTGTGAAAATTAGAGCTAGAGAGAGAAAATCATTCAAGCTTCAAATCAAGCTTTCATGGAGTTTTGAAGAAACGTGAGAGAGGAGAAGAAGAAGAAGACCAGCTGCTAGAAAATCTCTAGAAGCTGTTGGAAATTCAAGATATTTATAGGCAATCTTATCCTTTCCCTTAAAATTATAAAAATGCCCCTCCACCAATTAACTTATTCTCCTCCAATCTTTTACGCAAACTTTTTGCTCTTTTAACACTGGGACAAGATCCATAATGGTCTAGACATGTTCGGGTCCATAAAAACTTCAAATTTTAACCTGAGGTGAAAAATGACCATTTTACCCCTGTTATGAAAATTGTTGAATCTTCTAGTTTTCTTCATGTTTTCATCAGTACACATCATTTATGCAGTGTCTTATACCCATTTAAGCCTTAAAATATCATAAAACTTTCTTCTGGAAGCTTATTAGAGAAAATGATGAAACTACCCCTGGCTCGTATTATTACATCTATACTTAGTTACAAGCCTTAGAGGTTGAGGTCTCACACTTACGATAGCGGGATATTATATCGCTATTTGTTCGAAGGTCTATCTAGCTATTCCTATTTTTCGGTCACTCGTTATTTCCCCTAACACACCACCACAGTACTCTAACTTTACCTTTGCACTTCCTAGCAACAATACAAACTTAATATATTTAATTACATACGTGTACGGGCAGCACTTCAATCAATTAATCCTTAATCTAATTTCATATTTTTCATCCTCGTCCTTCATAATAATTTAACATGCAATCCACATACATGCATCTATTTTTTTCAAATCTTAGGATACCTTTGCTGCCTTAAATAATTTAATAAAAGGTTCAACCGATTGAGTCAAATAAAATGACCATATTTATAATTTCTTACCTTTTAAATAAAACTCCCAGCTCCTTAACTCTATTGTGGATACTTAACTCTCCAGCGACCACTTTCCATAAGCTTGGGTTGAAAAAGAAACGAACACGTAAGAATCTTTTCCAAATTGAGTTTACTATTTACTACACAATCAAGACAACGATATTCAACTGTTTATTTTTAACTATAATAACTTAAAACTAAAACTCTTACCTTCACCATGAATTTCCTAATTCCAATATCAATGCTAAAGAGCTCAAATCTCTTGGGAGAAAGCTTTAAATATATGGGGTTTTTAAGGAAAAGGATGATAGATCTATTTTTCCTAAAAAATGGTGGAATACCCAACGTTGGTTGGTTGCTTGTTTCCATTCCTTCCTTCTTGAATCGAGTTCTTTGTGGAGGATTTTGAGAAGCTCGGGTTTTTCACTTGGAAGGGAAAAAGAATTAGAAAAAGTCTCGCAAAAGAAATATTTCCCTTCCTTCCCGTGAATACCAATGAAGTCAAGATAGTCATGGACTTTTTGCATGCCAAGTGGCAACCAATATGGGCTGTTGGTAATCCTTATGAGCCAAGTGGCAGCCAATACGGGCTACTGGTAGTGAGACCTTGACCTTTATAGACTCGTAAAGGGAAGTATACGTGACATCCCAAATCAGGGGTAATTTCATCATTTCCTTAGTAAGCCCATAAAAGTAAGATTTTTAAACAATATTATGGCCTAAGTAGGCCTAAGGCATAAATGGATGGTGAAATTAGGGGTAAAATGGAAAGGAAACCAAAATTTTCATGATTTTCACGGTAGAGGCAAAATGGTCATTTTTCACCTAGGGTTAAAATTTTAAGTTTTCATAAACCTGAGCATGTCTAGACCATTATGGACCTTGTCCTAGTGTCAAAAGAGCAAAAAGATTGCATAAACGATTAGAGGAGAATAAGCTAATTTGTGGAGTGGTAATTTAGTAATTTCAAGGGAATAGATAAATATGAGCTATAAATATCTTGTTTCCAACAACTTCTTCTCCCATTTTCCAGCACCTTTTTCTTCTTCTTCCTTCTTCTCTTTCACGTTGCTTCCAACCTCCATGGAAGCTTGATATGGAGCTTGCATAATTTTTTCTCTCTAGCTCTAGTTTTCATACCTTTGTGCCCTTTTGACTAGAACCCTTGTATTCTTCCATTCTCTCACTTCAAAACCCTTGATAAATCTTATTCCCATCTTTCTCTCACTAGTTGGGCATTCTAGAGAGAGAAAGAGAGAATTACCCCATTTATTTGGAAGCTATTGGAAGAGAATTCGACTACAAAGGAACCTAGGGTGAGTGATGAACTAAGCTGGATTTTTAGCTATGAATAATGGCTAGTAATTGGGATTATGAGCTGTTTTATTGTTGAGTATGTTCATTCCTTTTATAGTGATTAAGATAGTGAACATAGATAGCCACTTAATGTGGCAATTGAAAGCTAGCTAAGAGATAGCTTTTAGGGTTTATAGTGTGTGAATTGACCTATTGTTTATGCTAATGTGATTCTAGGTTCTAACGAAGCCTTATCATCCTAATTGGATCATTAGGGGAATTAGAGTCAGTTAAAGGCTCAACAATATACCGATGAGTGAACAGTATTCAAAACTTGTTTTGGGGATATAATGTATTTGCCAAACATTTGAATGGATTATCTAGCTTTTCAGAAAAACAAGTGCCTTGGGAACAAGCCTTTGATAAATCAATTTTATGTTATGACATGTGGTTATCATGGATCTCTATGCTGCTGCATTATGTTGATATACATATATGTTTGAATATAGTGTTGTGTAATTATATTGACTCGGCTATGTGCGAGTAGGGAGTGCGCATAACCCGGTGATGACCCAGCCATGTGCGAGTAGCAAGTGTGCATGAGCTGGTGATGATGATGATGTGATGGTGTGCATGATGATGATGGGTATACGTATACATATATACATATGTAAATATGTGTGTTATAGGAAATTAATGAGTAATGGTATATGGTTGTAATGCATGTGAAACTTGACATGTTAAACTTTGGAAATCTATTATGCGTTTCATGTTGGTTTGGACATTTCAGCAAGGTGATTTTTCTTTGGGAAGAATGGGAAATTTTTCATTGGTGCCCTGTTTCTCACTGCAGTGAGAATCATTTTCGCTGCAGCCAGAAACTCTCGGGTTTGGAGGGGTTGACTGGCCGAAAACTCGCTACAGTGAGAATGCATTTTCGCTGTAGCGAGAATGACACTGTAGTTTCTCGCTACAGCGAAATTCATTCTAGTTACAGCGAGAAACTTTCTGTTTCTAGGTCACAATTTCGCTGCAGCGAGATTCAATTTCGCTGCAGCGAGATTCAGCGAAAAACTTTCTATTTTGTCTTCTATCTTGTCTAATTGCTACCCTATTTTTCACTTCTTTGCTACCATATATGAGCATGGACTTCTAACATTAAAGACTAAATGAGTTAAGTTTAAAATGAGGAGGTTTAGTGAGAAACCCTTATTCGGCTAATAACTTAATCCCAACGTCGCTGCAGCGAAGATTCGTTGTCGTATTTGACTTGCTTGCGTATCATTGAAGCTTTCATTCTTCAAATGATTCGTTATGTATGGGTTCATGATTTTCAAATGATTAATCATTTAAGGGCTTGATGAGGGGTTTTTAATATGAATGGAACTAAATTGCATTGTTTTGAAACAAGTGCAACATGATTTTAAATTCTCCCTTGTTGTTGCTTGTTCCCTTCCTTGTTCACTCACTGGGTTTATACTCACCATTTTCAACTTCATGTTTTCAGATCACGAGGCAGCCGGTAACTAGGGCGAGGTGTCCTTGTAGACTTGTATCCATGTTTTGGTAGGTGTCTCGACATTCAATAGTTGTACATTCGTTCGAGTCCCTCCGCTGGAAGTCGAGTATTCTTTTATTGTGTATAGACAAACTTAATGTAGACTATTAAGATACATATTGTAGACAATGTATATATACTTGTTTGGTATGCCAGTATGAGTTGGCAAAAGTTTAATATTATTTTGACCCTAAGTTATGAAATGTGACTTAGGAGTTTATGATGGAATGATGAACATGTCAGATTTATAGGCTTGCTTCGGCTTAGTGCCTTAATCCATTGGGCCCATGCGCTAGTCATGGCCAAGAATTTGGGTCGTGACACTGGTAATTCCCAAGAAGCATGAAAAAAAATGCAACCTTTTTCATGAAAAAAAAAATGTTGTTGGTTCCTAGGTGGTTTAAATAAAATATTAACCTTTGTACGCAATTTCTCTTCTTTTGACTTTTCCTTCATCTTTATCTTTTCTTTTCCCCTCATTTTCTTTGTCATGGACGGCTTGTCCATGAATTCATGACTTTTGAGTTATCTTCTCCACCCATTTTATGTGTTAAAATCACATGACAGAGGCTTTATCACCTTCCACCCACCACTCACATTTTTATTCTTTATATTATTTTTACTTTATGGTTTATTTATTCATTCCTTGTCCCATTCAAACTATATGTACATCTCATATTACTCATAACCTAGCCTTCCTTAATTAGGAAATTCCCTTTTTTAACTTCAAATATCAAAATTGCAAATGAGTCTTTAAACTTTTTCGTATTTACCATGTGACTACTCCAACTTCCATATTTTACAATTGGTTCCTTCCAAAATTTCTTAGACTCCAATTTCCTTCTATTACCTTTTTCTATACATGTACAAATGAAGTATAAAGTTTGTACTCTAACGTGGTGTCTCCATAATATTTAAAATATTTATTTACCATTCTATCTTTACTTAATAAAGACACGCGGCCCCAATAACGTCATTTTTCTCCAAAATTTTCTCATTCTTCTTTTTCCCCATTTAGATTGACCATATACTCCTTCTTCATGGAAAATTTGGACACTGAATAAAATATTAATATTTTAATATTTTTTTTAATAAAATATTATTTATTTCAAAAATTTTCTGTTGCCTCTTCTCATCTCCTTGGTACCCAAAATACCTTATTATGCCTCAATTCACTTTCGAATCCCTTTTTATCTCGTAAATTCTTCCTCAATAAAAATATTATTATTTTATTATTGTTTCTTCACGTGCAGAATCTTTTATCCCAAACTATTCCTTTCATCATTTATTACTTTTAAACATTATAATTCACCTCAATTGGCATCTTATAAGCTTTATTAGTCACCATATCAAAGTACGAGGTATTACAATATCTTTGGGTCAAAGCCATTAATACTTCATGCTACATTATAAATAGGGTAACGGTTAGATCAATGCTAAAGAAGACACAGTATAAGCTTTACAAAGGCAAGAAACCTAATATTGCTTATGTTTTAAATAGTGGTAAAGACAATTTAGGAAAATTTGATGTTAAAAGTGATGAAGGAATTTTTCTAGTATATTCTTTAAACTCTAAAAGCTTATAAAGTATTTAATAAGAGAACACTAGTGGTTAAAGAGTCAATACATGTGTTTTTGGATGATTCTAACCCTCTTCCTAGAAAGAAAGATTATGATGATGATGTAAAATATCCTTTAAAGCAAATTGATGATATTGATCTCAACAAAGAAAGTGAAATGGTACCACAAGAAGAAGAGCAACTACCCCATGGTGAAAAAGGAAATTGATGAAAGTAAAATCATTTGTGATCCCACTCAAGGGCTAAGGATAAGTGCAAGAGCCAAACATGTTTGCGAGTTTGTTGCCCTCATTTCTCAAATAGAGCCTCAGAATATTGATGATGTTTTGAATGATGAACATTGGATTTTAGCAATGCAAGAGGAACAAAATCAATTTGAGAGAAGTAAGGTATAGGAATTAGTACCCAAACCACATGATTATCCCATTGTAGGAACTAAATGGGTGTTTAGAAATAAGATGGATGAACATGGAAATGTAACTAGATATAAAGCTAAATTAGTGGATAAGAGATATAGTCAAGAGGAAGTTATAGACTATGATGAAACATATGCACCCATACCTAGGTTAGAGGCCATTAGGATGTTGTTAGCATTTGCATGTTACATGAACTTCAAATTATTTCAAATGGATATCAAAAGTACTTTCTTAAATAGGAAAATTAATGAAGAAGTGTATGTAAAGCAACCACTTGGATTTGAAAGTCCAACTTTTCCAAACAATGTATTTAAATTTAAAAATGCCTTGCACGATCTAAAACAAACACTTAGGGCAGGGTATGAGACATTTTCAAATTTTCTAATAAACAAAGACTTTCATAGAAGTAAAGTTGATAAGACACTTTTCATTAAAAGAAAAGGCATAAATATCTTAATAGTACAAATATATGTTGATAATATAATTTTTGGTGCTACTAATGAATCTCTTTGTCAAGAATTTGCAAGAGTAACGTAGGGAGAATTTGAAATAAGTATGATGGGTGAGCTAAATTACTTCTTAGGATTGCAAATGAAACAAAAAGAAGATGCTACATTTATCAACCAAGCCAATCACACTAATGACATGCTCAAGAAGTTTGAAATGGTGGAAACTAGATGCTACTCAACTTTAATGGCCACATCTACCAAGCTAGACATTGATGAGCCAGGTACACCTATTAACCCTAAACTATATAGATCAATGATAGGTTTGCTTTATCTTATCGTTAGTAGACCCAACATAAGCTTTAGTGTAAGGTTGTGTGCTAGGTTTCAATCATCACTTAAGGAGTCTCACTTAAGTGATGTGAAGAGAATATTTAGATACCTTCATAACACTCATAACTTAGGTTTATGATACCTAAAGAACTCATCCTTTAACTTACACTCTTACTCAGATGCTGATTTTGGAGGATGTAAAATAGATAGAAGAGCACATCTAGCACTTGTCAATTCTTAGGAAAAATGATAATATCATGGTTTTCCAAGAAGCAAAACAATGTAGCCCAATCCACAATTGAAGCCAAATATGTAGTAGTCGATAGTTGTTGTGCTCAAATTCTTTGGATGAAACAACAATTAGAGGACTATTGTCACGACCCAATTTCCCAGGCCATGACCGACGCATGAGCTCAATGAGCATAGCTCACTAAGCCTAAGCAAGCCTATCCATTTACCTTTGATTAACAAATTTATCATATCATGCATACACACACACCTTTTTTTCGGGTGTGAACATAGCCAAAACACAATGGCATTATCGATAATAATATACATGCACTATACCAGTCATGTATTTAGCAATTTACATTGCATACACATATTCACATTGTTAGATTGTATTCACAATACAAAATGACCCATGACTTCCAGCGAAGACATTTATAATAAAAGGAATTACTATCGAATGCCAAACATATACCCAGGAGATGCACTACGGGGACTCCTCGATCTAGGGTCCAACAGTCACCTGATCTGAAAATATGAATTTTTATAAAACGTGAGTATAATACTCAGTGAGTGAATATTAGAAGGGAACAATCAATCTCAACTAGGAAATTTGACAATCCTGATGCATCGGTTGAAAATAAGGCCATTTTCATCTAACTACTATTCCAAACCCTTTTTCCCTTAAAACAAGCCATCCTGCTAAAATAACAATAGCAACATATAACACATGTAAACTTCCAAATTTCAACAAAACAAATGCTTACATATTTGCATTTACAACCATATACCCATCATCAACATGCACACCATCCCATCATCATCATCTCATATGCAATGGCTTGTGCGCATATAGCTTTGTCAGCAACAGCTTATGTGCACTCCCACTCACACATAGCCGGGTCAGCAACGGCTTATGTACACTCCTACTCGCACATAGCCGGGTCAGCAATGGCTTATGTGCACTCCTACTCGCACATAGCCTGGTCAGCAACAGCTTATGTGCACTCCTACTCGCATATAGCCGAGTCCAAATCAACATGCAAAGAAGCATCCAATGCATATCATGCATTTTATCATATTGTGATAACACATAAACCATTGTATAGCACATTTTCACAATATAAAATCATTTTACTAAAAGCTTGTTCTCAAAGTACATTTTCTAAGACAAGTTGGATAGAATCTTTCATATTCTCCAACACAGGTTTGAAATGCAAGTCCACTCACCGGTATCGAAAATCCAGATTCCGGGTGCACTCAGACTAATAGTCCTCAGGCGTAATTCCTTTGCCTTTTCCAAACGTCTCACTACCTTGACAAATAACAGAGTCAAGGAATTTACTATATTGTCCCTAAATTGATATAAACTAATTTAAATTACTAATGCTTGATATGTAAATGCAAAAATACGTTCGATTACCACTTAATCGCGATATCGATTAAATTCGACCGATCACTGATTAATTGGCGATTGTGTCCAAATCACCTCCAAATTAATCCATTTCTCCTCTAATACCTTAATTTACCACATACCATTTAAATAAAGCCATATTCAGCATTAGAACCCTGACAGTTCCTTATAGAAAAATTCGGTCATTTGGTGCACTGGCACCGAAATGTTTTCTACATAATCGTTTCACCTTAATTCATCATTTTCCAAGCCATTTTCCTTGAAATAAAAACAATCCCCCATTGATATTCAGCCCTCATGGTTCGACCAACAAGGAACCCTAGAGAAATTGAATATTTCTTTTGTGTTTTTTTTCATAACCATGCTTAACTATCCCTAAACACTAACATAGTCTAAAATCAAATTATTCCAATAACAATTCCTCTTCCATACCCATTTTTCAGAATTGAATTCATCATGATAACTCAATATTCAACCATGGAAATCAAGAACAAAAGCATGGATAAGCTAGGTATCAAGGAGAATTAAAGAAATTCTAACTTACCTAGCTTGTTTCCTTGATTTCTTCACTTTTTCTTTGAATTTTCACCTAGGTTTTCTTGTTTTTCCCTTTGTTCTTCCTTTGTTCTTGTTGCTGGTTGCCTAGGCAGAATATGGTGAGAGAATTGGGGATTTAATGGGCTGATTTCTATAGAAAATAATAAAATAATCAAGCATGCCACGTGTCACATGCTTATTGGCCCAAAATTTTAACTTTTTGACTTTATCTTCTTAATTTTCTAGCACAAATATTCTGGTATTTATCCAATCCTACCACATTTAAAATCCCTTGGTCTTGACAAGTGCTGGGGCAAAAAATTTACCGATTTGCCCCCGAGGTGAAAAAATTACGATTTTGCCCCTATACTCCGAAATGTACCGAAATCACATTATTTCTACTTTTCAACCTCAAATAACACTAATATTGATCAATATTAACCAAATGGAGCACAAAAATCATTTTATAAAAATTCTCGTATAGTCCTCTAGTGGCAAAATTACCATTTTGCCCTTGTACTCCAAAAATACCGAGAATCAAAATTTTTCACTGCTAAACATCATTTTATACTCCAATAATCATAATTATATTTCATATAATTATTCTTGGTCAAATGTGATCAAATCTTAGCTATAAATCTCCATTTTATCATCACATGGTAAATTAACCGTTTTGCCCCTAATCGGTCAATTTTCCTGATGGACTCCAAACTGGACCTTGAACTCTGAATCACTACTCTAAGCCATTCTGTGGGTTTCAAAATTTTCAAATTCCTCTTAAAATTTCTATTTGAACTAGTTCAAGGCTCGATTTAACTTAGTTGTACCACTCGGTACAATACCGTCTTTTAATCGAGCTTGACAGGGTCTCACAACTATGGGTTATCAATGGAAAAGATTCCCATTAAATGTGACATTACTAGTGCTAGCAGTCTCATCAAAAATCCATTCATCATTCTAAACAAAGCACACTGAAATAAGACATCACTTCATTAGAGATCATGTACAAAAAAAGATGTAGTCTTAAAATATGTAAGCACTCAAGATCAACTAGCTAATATTTTTACTAAGCACTTAAATATAAATGCCTTTTTTCAAGATTAGAGGAGCATTAGGTATTATGAATATGCCATGACTAGTTGATAAATCTATGTTAATGTACATAGGTAGTAGTATTTTGTTTTATTGAATCTCTTATTGTTGATTGACTATTCTTGTTCATATTGTGTATATAACTATGATTGGTTTTTTTTTACTCATGCCTATATTTATGTGTATACTTATGTGTGACATCTTTGACTTGCTTTTGATATGTTGACATATTCCATAATGTCTTGATTGAATGTCTTACATGGAAATATATCTTGTTTGAAAATATCTATATGTGCTTTAATTACAATGGTTGAATATATTTCTTCATACTTTAAATTAAATATCTTGACAAGAAATATGTTATGATCTTTGGATGTGCTACATGAGTATACTTCCTTCCTGCTTTACTTGAATATCTATTGATTGGGAATACATCTTGATTTAATGCTATCATATCATGATGATTGGATATATTTCTTGATCTATTATTTGAATATTTGATCTCAACATGTCGACAAATCGGTCACACACGCAACACATGTCCCATATGAAGGACAATGTCTGAGAATGTTAGGTGTCTTGTAGACGAAGACAGTGGCTCCACCTAACTAAATGTCTGAGCCATCTTCATTACATTTCTTAGTTCTAGAGCAGCTTTGTCTAGAACAAGTGAAAATGTGTAATCAGAAAGGAATCATATGCCATGTAGTTTGTTACATGCATATTTTCTGTTTGTTATGTAGTAATTGGCTGACATGATTTGCCATATGCTTGTTAATCTAGTTTCTCATTGCAACTAAATCCCTTTGCTTACAAGGAATATTAAAGCAAGGGCAATAGGAGAGACAGAGTTAGATATTTATTCTCAATGATGTTAACCCAAGCTAGCTTCAAAACTTTTAAACAATTGTTACAAGCCATGCCTATGTAGGCAATATTTTATGTTTACATGCCATGCCTAAAAACTCAAGTCAATCTAATTCGTTGATACAAGCCATGCCAACAGATAGAGTTAGGACACGTTAGGCGTAAATAGAAACTGTTATAACTTGCCATGATATAATGGTCGTGTTTCAAGATTGAAGCATTGGTTATTTATTCTTCCCTTTTGATTCATGAAACTAAGAAAAGGTTCCACAAAAATTTTGATACCAACTATCAAGTGACAATATGTTGGTAGGTAAACTAAAGATTGAAGATCAACAAAATTCATGAAGAGTGAGCAAAGAATGAAATCAGGTGAGTTCCAAACCTATGAATTGTCATATTTGAAGGCTTATTCCTCTTTTGCTTTAAAATGATTTATTTCGTTTGGCTTTTCAAATTAGTTGGTTTTTTATTGACCACGTTTGACTATTTATTTTATGATTTGACTTTAGGAACTTATAATTGCGATAAATGTTATGCCACTTGTTTGTTATTCATAGAAAAGATGCCTGTTTCTGTTATTGATTGCTTACACAAGTGCACGTATCGTTAACAAGTAATATAGTAATGAATAGAGTATTGTTCCCACGGAGAATTGTTTAATTCCTACTGTTAACTACTAAAATTATAACACCCTAATTTTATCCAAACAATTAAAATAAAAAAGAAAAATTGAAACTAATAAACTAAAACTAAAATTAAACAGTAAATAAAACTCAACTAACTACCAGACCTAAGATTATAATATCCCTCAATACTTCATCTGATTATTGTCTTTCTCTCTTAACTCAATTTAATGGAATAAGTTGCTAACCTAAAGTCCTAAATTATTAACAAGTCTCTGTCGAGTTTCTCATAAAAATACCTCTCCTAATTAATTTACTATATGCTTATGCAAGTTAAATTGAAGAAAGATTTATTAAGTTTGTGCTCTAATCTTAACTACGTATGGCTTATAGGTCTATGTCTACCTTATATGCAAATTAAACCACCTAATCATTTAAGTGTATTCGATCATACGCTATTCTATTCAAGGTTTACCTAAATCTCCTTCGTCAAGGTTTAACCTAGGTTTCCAATTCAATCTAATTGGTGATCAGGTAACAAGAAGCATTAAGAACAGAAGAGAATAAACAACCTAAATCAATCAGACATAATCAAAAGAGAGATAGATAATTCAGACTACATAATGAGTTCAATCATAATCTTAGATTAACAATTTAGTTTCCCATCAAGTCACGCATCATCATTGAATAAAGTTTAAACAATAAAAACAAACTAAGAAAACAAAAGAATAATAAAAAAAATAAACTCAAGAATTATAATCTTGATCTTTCAAGTCTTCTTGAATCCTTCAAAATCTTCTCAGCTTCAATGACTTTGCGACTTGACTCTCAACTTCCAATCTGGTGTTTCCTTCGTTCTTCTTCTAAGTCCTCCGAAAGGTTGTTTTTATAGGCTTTGAAGTTAGGCCAAGTTAGGCCAAGTTAGGTGGAGAAAGAATTCAATTCAAACTAGGATTTCCTCATTAAACTATATGAGTTGCAGCCTTGCCCAATTAATTTACAGAAATCGTAATTGCTTTAGGACTGCTATAGTACTTTAACTTTGAAAAGATTTTTGACCATCTTACAAGCCGAACTGGGTGAAATGGTCAACATAAAAGTTGTAGATTTTTCTCTTCTCTTTCCAATGATCTAAGAACCGCTTCAATTAAAACTCTGTAGATAGAGTTATGGTTGAAATACCAAAACATGTGCAGTGAAAGTCTGCACCTTGAAATTGCTCTCCTTCTTTTAGTAAAATTCTTCTTTCATCAAATTCCTACAAAAGCAGAAATAAATCAATAACACCCTATCTTAACCATATAACACTAAATTAAGCATAAAATTAAGTAAGATTAGATTGACTCACCTAAAATATCTATTTTAAAATAATTAAATAAATTCTACTAATTTCTATGCATTACTACAAGAACTAAGTTAAATTATTATCAAAATTAAGCTCAAATAACTCTATATTAGAGAGTTATCACACATTCAAACTTAATATTTTGCTAGTCCCCGAGTAAAACATAAAATAGAAACGAACTTATGAAAATCAAATTCAATTAAAGAAAACTAAAATAAATATAGTTACTACTACTACTACCACTATTACTACTACTATTACTATTACTATTATTACTACTACTATTAGAGATAAAGTGCACCAACTCAATGATTTCCCTTAATTTCCTCAAAAGTATGTCTTTGTCTATCAATCATGAACTTAAGGAAAAATATAAGCCTCATTCAAATTCATGTTCCAATTCTAATGCAAGCACATTCTCGAATGGATTTCCATGCGTGTTTGTAATCTTTTACCAAGAATATCATGACATCCGGATGAGTTTATGCCAACACAAATTTCAAATTACTACTAGATTTTTATAAGTTTACTTTTCATCTTTCTCTCTCCACTAACGAAGACCAATACAAAGCAAGGGATTAATAGGACTTTAATAGGCTTGTAATGCATGGATAGGGTCAAGGTATGATAAAGGATATTAATGTGGCTCAAATCACCCTAAGCACATAATTATTCTAGGACCTATATATAGAGCTCTATTTTCCTTCTCTAAGTACACCTTTTCGTCCACATTGAAACTTTTCTTTCATTCAACACACTTTTTTTTTAGCATATTTTTTTTGACACCCCAAAACTTATTTTCTTTATATTGTAGGTAGTGGGGTTATTGTTCATACTTTAAACTTTTTTTTCACATCAACATCACCTTTCCACCTTTTTCAAAATTTAACTCAATCTATATTTCCTAAAACAATATACATGCTTAGGAGTGAGGGTTGCAAAATTGGAAGATTAATTTTAAGGCTAAGCTCAATTATTATGTAGTTAAACAAAGAAAAGGGAAATTAGGCTCAAAAAGGGTATAGTAGGGATAAAAATTTAACAAGGTTAGCTTTTTAGGCTCAAACAGTCCAAAGATGGCCTAAATCATGTCTCTAACTAAGTATGGCCTAGGATTTCACCTCAAGAGAAAATCAAGCAAATTCTAGAATTAATGACATAATCTAAAATTCACATCAATATATACCTTCTCTAAATATTCAAAATAATTCAAAGTAAAAGAATAGTGCTTAAAATTATGGAAATCACATCCTAACAATGATACTTAACAAAAGATTTATCATTAATCCAATCAAAAACCTTATTCACCGAAAGTTAAGAATTTAAGAGAACTAGTTATCATTATTGGATAAAGAAATCATAGAAAAAATTAGTGCAACTTTACTCTAGATTCCTAAAATTTAAACAAAAAATAAATTCATTGACCAACTAATCCTAAATTATTTATAAATCTGGATGCAAATTAAATGTAAAACTTCCATAGAATATTCATCACCAGAAATATAAATTCAACCCCCCAAACTTAAACTAAACATCGTCCTCAATGTTAGAAAAAATCAAGGAAAGGTAAGGAATACTCCCTTGATGATTGGATGAATCTAGTGAAGCTATCATCTTCCTCCTCATCATCCTCATTGTCACTTGTAAGAGAATTTTTTTTTTACTGAAAAAAATAAATAGAGATTAATGAAAATAAATAAATAAATAAAAATAACTAAAAAATAAGAGTTTTAGAAGCTTGGGCTGCCTCCTAAGAAGTGCTTCTTTATAGTTAATAGCTTGACTTTGGTTGAGGTTTGAGTTTGCATGGAAAAAGCGTGATGTGTGAAAGTAGTGTCCTCCTAAGATGAGGTTGTAGTGTCTTTAACTCAAGATTTAATGCTTGCTTAACCCAAGATGGTGGAATAGGTTGACTTTTATCTAGCTTATCAAATTGAGTTCTTCTTGAATAATGCGCTTTTGCTATAACCTCCTTAGGTAACTCATCAACTGTATCTAGAAAAAGAATGGGAGGCACATATGGCTTGACTTGTGGTGATGTAGATATTTCCTCTTCTTGCTTAATTTCTTCATTTTGAACTTGATTGCTGGAAGTATTTCCTTGATCTATTTTATCTCCATCATCTTGAAGTCTATTATTAATGGCATTAGCTAGTTGGCCCACTTGTGTCTCAAGATTTTGGATTGATTCTGCCTAACTTTGAATGATGGCATCAGTCTTTGTCATGAAGGCATCTGTTTTTGTCATGAATTGCATGAACATATCCTCTATTGAAGGCTTTTTTTCTAACATGGGAGCTCTAACTTGTGACTGAAAACCATTATGGAAAATAGGCTGTGATGAATATGTAGGACCATGATCATTACTCCATGAAACATTTTCGTGATTCCATCTTGAGTTGTAATTGTTGGAGTATGACTTATTTTGTTGCCCATCGAAGCTCCCATCAAATTGCATTGATTTATAATAAGTTGGACAACAATCACTTGAATGCCTATCTCCACAAAACTCGCATGTAACAAAAGGACTTTGAAAAGCATTATCACCCCAAGCGTTAATCTTTTGAGACAAAACATCTACTTGGGTGGCTAAAACACTGATTACATCCACTGAATAATCAGTAGTAGCCCTCCTAGGCACAAATTGTTTAGATGGCCACAAAGAGTTCATCACCTCAATTAAAAGTATCTGAAAATAAAAAGAAAAGTTTGAAGTGAGATTGGGAATGCTTGGTATTAATATTAATAAAAAAGAATTAAAAATTAATTCCCAAGCAACGGTGCCAAAAACTTGTTGTCAATTTCTCACATAAGTGCATGTATCGTTAACAAGTAATCTAGTAATGAATAGAGTATCGTTCCTACAGAGAACTGTTTAATTCCTGCTATTAACTGGTAAAATTTTAACACCCTAATTTATCCAAACAATTAAAATAAAAAAGAAAAATTAAAACTAATAAACTGAAACTAAAATTAAATAATGAATAAAACTCACTTAACTACCAAACCTAGGATTATAATATCCCTAAATACTTCATCTAATTATTGTCTCTCTCTCTTAACTCAGTTTAATGGATTAAGTTGCTAACCTAGAGTCCTAAATTATTAACAAGTCTTTGTCGAGTTTCTCATCAAAATACCTCTCCCAATTAATTTACTATATGTCTATGCAAATTAAATTGAAGAAAGATTCATTAAGTTTGTACTCTAATCTTGGCTACATATGGCTTATAGGTGTATGTCTACCCTATATACAAATCAAACCACCTAATCATCTAAGTGTATTCGATCATACACTATTATATTCAAGGTTTACCTAAATCTCCTTTGTCAAGGTTTAACCTAGGTTTCCAATTCAATCTAATTCATGATCAGGTAACTAGAAGCATTAAGAAGAAAAGAAAATAAACAACCTAAATCTATCAAACATAATCAAAAAAGAGATAAATAATTTAGACTACATAATTGTGAGACCCCAACCTCTATAGGTTTGTAACTAAACATAGATGTAATAATACAAGCTAGGGGTAATTTCGTCATTTCCTTAGTAAGCCATAAAAGTAAGATTTTTAACAAGATTATGGCCTAAGTAGGCCTAAGGCATAAATGGATGGTGAAATTAAGGGTAAAATGGAAAGGAAACCAAAATTTTGACGATTTTCACGGTAGGGGCAAAATGGTTATTTTTCACCTCGGGTTAAAATTTTAAGTTTTTATGAACCCGAACATGTCTAGACCATTATGGATCTTGTCCCAATGTTAAAAAAGCAAAAAGATTGCATAAAAGATTGGAGGAGAATAAGTTAATTGGTGGAAGGGCATTTTTGTAATTTATGGGAATGGATAAGTTGGCCTATAAATATCTTGAAATTTCCAGCACCTTCTTGAATTTCTAGCAGCTGGTCTTCTACTTCCCTTCTCCTATCTCACGTTTCTTCAATTCCTCCATGGGAGTTTTCTTCAAGCTTCCATAACTTTCTCTCTCTAGCTCCAATTTTCATGCTTTTGGTGTACTCTTCCATAAACCCTTATGCTTTTTCATCCTCTCACTTTAAAACCCTTCAAAAATCTGGTTTTCATACTTTCTCTCACTAGTTTGACATTTTAGAGAGAGAAAGAGAGAATTACACCATTTATTTGGAAGCTATTGGGAGAGAATTTGACTACAAAGGAGCCCTAGGGTAAGTGATGAATTAAGCTTGGTTTTTAGCTACAGAAAATGGCTAGTAATTGGGATTTATGAGCTATTTATTGTTGAGTATGTTCATTACTTTTAGTGATTAAGATAGTGAACATAGATGGCCATTTAATGTGGCAATTGAAAACTAGCTAAGAGATAACTTTTAGGGTTCATAGTGTGTAAAATTGACCTATTGCTTATGTTAATGTGATCCTAGGTTCTAAGGAAGCCCCATCATCTCATTTGGACAATTAAAGGAATTGGAGTCATCTAAAGGCTCTACAATCAATTGGTGAGTGGACTGCCTATCAAAATTGTTGTGGGAATATGACTGTTTTGAACAAAGTGTTTGAATGATTTTATACAACTTTTCTCAAAAATGAATGCCTTGGGAACAAGCTCTTGTGAAATGGTTTATGTTATGATATGTGGTTATTATGGATTTCTATGTGGCTGCATTATGTTGATATACATATATGCTTGAATATAATGTTGTGTAATTATATTGACTCGGCTATGTGCGAGTAGGGAGTGCGCATAAGCCGAGGATGACCGGTTATATGCGAGTAGGGAGTGCGCATAACCCGGTGATGACCTAGCCATGTGTGAGTAGGGAGTGCGCATGAGCTGGTGATGATGATGATGGGATGGTGTGCATGATGGTGATGGGTACATGTATATGTATACATATGTAAACATGTGTGTTATAATACATTTATGAGTTATGTATATGGATGTAATGTATGTGAAATTTGGTATGTTAAACTTTGGAAAGTTGTTATGTATTTCTTATTAGTTTTGAACATTTCAAGCAAGGTGGTTTTCTTTAGGAGAAAGGGAAATTTTCGTTTGGTGCTCTGTATTTCACTACAGTGAGAATCATTCTCGCTGCAGCGAGAAAAACTCGAGTTTGAGAACCTTCACTAGAACTGGTTCTCACTGCAGCGAGAATGTATTTTACTGCAGCAAGATAGTCATTGTAGCTTCTCGCGACAACGAAAAAGAATCTCGCTGCAGCGAAAAACTCTCTGTTACATCAGCTGAATTTCACTGCAGCAAACAAGAATTTCGCTGTAGCGAGAAACCTTCTATTTCTAGGTTACAATTTCGCTGCAGCGAGATTGAATCTCGCTGCAGCAAAAAACTTTTTGTTTTGGTCTCCTATCTTGTCCAATTGTTGCCCTATCTTTCACTGCTTTGCTACCATATCAGAGCATGGACTTCTAACATTAAGGATTAGATGAGTTAAGTTTAAAATGGGGAGGTTTAGTGAGAAACCCTCGGCCAGTTGAGAAACCCTCGTTCGGTTAATAACTAAATCCCAACTTTGCTACAACAAAAATTCATTCTCGCTGCAGCGAGAATGCCTTTCCGCTACAGTAAAGATTCGTTGTTGTATTTGACTTGCTTGTGTAATATTGAAGCTTTCATTCTTCAAATGGTTCATTATGTATGGGTTCATGATTTTCAAAGGATTAATCATTTAAGGGCTTGATGAGGGGTTTTTAATAAGAATAGAAACAAATTACATTGTTTTGAAAAAGAATGCATCAGGATTTCGTTAAAGATTCCTTATGGTATGCTTGTTCCCTTTCTTGTTCACTCACTGGGTTTATACTCACCATTTTTAACTTCATGTTTTCAGATCACGAGGCAGCAGGTAACTAGGATGAGGTGTCCTTGTAGACTTATATCCATCTTTTGGTAGGTGTATCGGCATTCAGTAGCTATACATTCGTTCGAGTCCCTCCGCTGGAAGTCAAGTCTTATTTTGAGATGTAAAGGCAAACTTAATGTAAATTGTTAAGATACATGTTGTAGATAATGTATATACACTTGATCAGTATACCAGTATGAGATGGTAATGTTTAACATTATTTTGATTCTAAGTTATGAGATATGACTTATCAGTTTATGATGGAATAATGAACATGTTAGATTAATAGGCTTGCTTGGACTTAATGGACTATGTCTATTGGGCCCTTGCGCCAGTCATGGCTCAGAATTTGGGTCGTGACAATAATGAGTTCAATCATAATCTTAGATTAACAATTTAGTTCCCCATCAAGTCACACATCATCATTGAATAAAGTTTAAACAATAAAAACAAACTAAGAAAATAAAAGAATAATCAAAAAGAAAAACTCAAGAATTATAATCTTGATCTTCCAAGTCTTCTTGAATCCTTCCAAATCTTCTCAACTTCGATGACTTTGTGGCTTGACTCTCAGCTTTCAATCTGGTGTTTCCTTCGTTCTCCTTTTAAGTCCTCCGAAATATTGTTTTTATAGGCTTTGAAGTAAGACCAAGTTGGGTGGAGAAACAATTCAATTCAAGCTAGGATTTCCTCATCAGACTATGTGAGTGGCAGCCTTGCCCAATTAATTAACAGAAATTGTAATTGCTCTAAGATTGCTACAGTGCATCAATTACAACAAGATTTTTGACCATCTTACGAGCCAAAATAATTAAAATAGTAAACATAAAAGTTGTGTATTTTTTCCTTATCTTTCCAATGGTCTAATAATCATTTCATTTGGAGATTTGTAGAGAGAGTTATGGTTGGAATACCGAAACATGTGCAGTGAAAATCTGCACCTTGAAATTGCTCTCCTGCTTTTACCAAAATTCTTCTTTCATCAAATACCTACAAAAGCACAAATAAATCAATAACAACCTATCTTAACCATATAACACCAAATTAAGCATAAAATTAACTAAGATTAGATTGACTCACCTAAAATAACTAATTTAAAATAATTAAATAAAATATACTAATTTCTATGCATTACTACAAGAACTAAGTTAAATTATTATTAAAATTAAGCCCAAATAACTCTATATTAGAGAGTTATCAGTTTCAAATTAAAGAGACACAACTTTAGAATCTTAATACAAAACGTCCCCATCTTGTAAAAGTGTCTGTTTGAGAAGTTGAAACGTTGAAGTAAGTTCAAAGAAGAAGTATGTTCAGTGCAAAAAGAACAAAGTTTTTTTTTTTTGTTGCTTTCCCTTTAGCTTTCTTTTTGACTTTTTTCCATCGCTCTCAATGAAGAAAGCTTGCAACAATATGCTGTCTTTTCCAAGGGAGGTGTTGTTGGGACAAGCCTTATAACCAATTGGGATTGGTTGAGGCTTGATTCTAAGCATCCAACAATATCACTCATATTGAATGATTAGAGGTTTTCTTTCATCAATAAGACGTTAATTATAATGGATTATAAGTCTAATTGAATGAAGTCCATGAGATAAATATGCCTTGTAAGGGAACTATAATGGGTTGCAGTTATGAGATCCCTATTCATCAAAGCATAATCTCTAAATGTTCTTGGTTGATGTATCATTGAGACTGAACATCAATGATGTGTAGAGATTGATACATTCTGTGTTTTTTACTTGGGAAGTAAGCAACCGATCTCATAGGTTGAACTATAGAGATAATTGAAACTAGAATGTAGGTGTTTACCTAAGAGAGCAAGTTCACTAAACATGACTCAGCATGAGAAGTGCATTTGGTATTTCACTTAAGTGTCTTTGCAATACTTCCCATGTCTCAACTGTGTAAATACACCCTAGACTTGAGACATCAAATTGTCTTATATGGAGTGCTATACTTTGATTTCATCCCTACAAATGCCTACCAAAGATGCCAAAATAAGATGCTTTTGGGTGTAACATGAAGCATGTGAAGGAAAATGAGTGGTCAAGATAGGAATCATTTCCTTAAGTGATTCAAGTGGACATATCCTATTAGTTCTTGGTTGATATTAGCTTATTGCAGTCCTTGGCCAAGGTAACTTGGAGATTATGAAAAGAGTTTCATAAGTCTCTATAAAACTAATGATCTAATTGGTGAAACAAATATAGAGGACAATAAGAGTAGACATTGTACCATGCCCTTATCATCTCTGAGATATATGATGAGGGAATGAATTACACTGATAGACTGTACACTGAAAGGTTATCCAAGAAACCTTTGACTCTCTTAATAATTTGGTGGCCATGATGCATTGCTAGATGCCAATCTTAGTCTATGGAATTGAATTAATCAATTAATATTACAATTTAATTCTATTGCCATCTTGTTAGGAACCTAGTGGGTCACACACAAAAGTTGTACTATGAATTAAATTGAGAGTGTAATGATTTAAGTTGGACTTAAATCATACTCTTGGTTTTAACTTCTAAGAACTTAGTTAAAATAGTTTAGTTAAGTGTAAGGTCAATCTTATAAACAGTTACAATATTAGAACCTTAATTGCAAACATGACAAAGGAAATTAATTTGATTTTAATTTCCAAGGGCTAAATTAAAAGGGTTTAATTAAGTGTTGAGCCAATATTATAATGGGTTATAATATTGGGCCATTAGTTGCAATTATGGGAGTTGTTTAACCTAGATATAAATTTAACCTTTAACTACTTTTCACATATGAATATGGAAACCTAGTTGTCAAAACCAAAAAAAAATAATAATTCTCTAACTGCCTCTTGTGCTTAAGAGAAAATTCTTATGATGATTTTCTCTAAAGTGGTCCGACCTATAATGTGTGTGAAGAAAAGGACAATTATTGTCCACTTTACTAGCACAAAGAGTAGTTAAAAGCTCATATCTTGTTGAAGGTTCATGTGCAATTGTGTGGATACCGTTATTGGCCAAACGCTTGGGTGGCTTCGATTCTTCCTCCCTTTGTGGTGTTCACGAGTTTGAGTAGAAATAAGAGTAATGTCATATCTTCTCTGAATCAAAAGGATTTACGATCGTGATTACGACATCACTTGGATAGGTGATATTTTTTATTACTTCTCTTAAATTTTTGTTTGTATTAAAACCACTAAGGTGATCCATGGGTGGCAACATGGCAAGGTACTTTTAAATTGTTTTTATTTTTTGATGCGTAAAATAATTGTTATCTCTAAGTTTCATGCCATTCCAGCATATGTTGGTAGAGATTCTTACGCATGTGGCCGCCAATTTTGTTAGTGATTTCAAGAATGCTAAACCAACTTGCAAGGATTTTCTTGAAGCATCAAAAGATAAAAATATCTGAGAATGTTTCACTAAAGAATATGAGCCTTGTCCCATGGGATAAAAGTGAGAAAATGTTTCTAAAAAGAAGCAAAAAGGCCAAGAATGCAAAAGCATTATAAAGGAAAAGGATGCTCAATTATTTTACTAAGAGTAAACCAGAGTTGGGGCTAAGTTACCTAAAGGAAGTAGTGGATAAAGGTCACGTCGAAGCCTATTATATGGATGGCATTTCCTTGATTTGTTTAAGGTGTGAGCTTAGAAATAAAGGGTTTGAAATTATGTCTTCTCTCGATCACACCTGCTCCAACACAAGAAGGAAAACGTTGAAGATGTTGATCATGATGTTGGTTCAAGTGTCTTTGGAAGGGCCAAAAGAATTTGTCCACAATGCAAAACTCAACTAAAATGTTGAGCATGATGCGAATGAGGAATAAAATGCAATGGCATGTTAAATACCTCACCTTTTATATGCATGGCATTGAATTTCAAACGGTTTCATTAAAGGCATTTTTGTCCGCAATTCTTTTTTATTGGATTATAGTAGTTAAATTTATGGCACATCACATAATCTCACCATGACTTGTTGTAACAACATTTTTCAACATGATGTTTAACAACCTTCATTTGAAATTGGCGTGTCCAAATATTTTTCAACTCTTCTGGTAAAAACTACCTTTTCTTAACATGGTGTGGAACATCTTATTTTTACCATGCATGAACCTAAACTTTTTTTTTATCTGTGGTGTGTGAAACCAACAAGTTTCACCTTGAACCCAAATCATGTGACAGAATCCACATTCCTGTTCTTTTTGACTCATTAGAGTCAAATTAGAAAGGCCTATTGACGAGACAATCGCTGAGCCTACTACATATGTCGTTTGAGCTTGAATGAAAATTCCTTCAATGTCTTCTTTTTTTTTTCCCAGCTTAAAAGAGTTTTCTTGATAATTTTCTTTTATCTTCAAAACTTGACTGCATTTGTCCATGGTTTTCATGTTAAAGGTATGATTTTCCAACATGGCGTTTACCAACATTGTTCAGTTATAACCTTCTTCTTTCATTGTCAAATTGAGATACATTCTTGGGCTGTAACTTATTTATTTCTATTTTCTAATTTATGACTTTTACACAAAATGCGTAATGACCAAGTTATTACACAAAATGCGTTAATAAACACTATTATTACGAGCCATGGATGCTAAGCAATTGTTGCTAAATGCCTTGCCAATATTATTTGTCACTTACAAGCCATGCCTATATATATTGTGAATTACACACAATGCCTATATATATTGTCAATTACATGCAATGCCTATATATTTTGTCAGTTACACTTTATGTGTAAATATACCTTGTTATTACACGTGATGCTTAATTCCATTGTAAATAAAGGTAACCTTAATTTTGTAGCTAACATAAGGAGTCATTTACAATCAAAACAAGCTTCAAAATTTGGAAGAAGAAAGAGGCACATGCTTCTTGCACAAATCGAAAGCCTAAAAATGAGATAATCATAAAAATAAATTTGTAGTTTTATACTATAAATTTCAAAATAACTACAAAATCAATATATTACACTACTCAAAAAATTAAACATAGATCCGATATGCAAGAATTTACAGGCATTTCTTTGAGGTCTTTTTTGAAACTCCCAATTATGGGATATTTGTACCAACTATATTTTCAAAATGTTGCATCAATAAGAAAGAGTCAATGAACTTACCTCGTAGTAACTCATCGTTGAACTGAAGTGATCAAACATTATTCATTCCATTACACAAATTACTTGCAGCATCAATGTTGAACTTATCTCAAAATCCATTACGTAGATCACTCATCTCAACCTTGACAGGAGAATGTAGGTTTACTAATGAGTAGCTATTTAATACAACACCACTGTATTTGGATTTGACATAGACAATACTTAAGGCATCAAGGCTGAAATGAAAAGGTTTATTGGAGATATCACCATGATCATCTAAATGCAATCTCTTCAGTCATGTTTGAAAATAATTAACTCTGTAAAACTTTAAGGTTGACAAGAAGATCAAATCAATAACTTTTCAAGCACAAGGCAACCAAACAAAAACCTTCAAACTGAATCATCATCGACAAAGTCTACACTGCCATTATGGATAGTCTTCAGACTTGGGAAGGATACGTTAGTAGAAATGCTTAAAGCAATAGTAAGATAAACATCTAATTCCAATTTCACGAGTGTTTTATTTCTAAAAAGACTCGAAGGCAGCATACCCCTAGAATCATCTATAATGGACATCTATAAATAAAGTTCTTGAACAATTTATCGTAATGCAATAGATAGTATACACCCAACAAAGTCGATAACCTTCAAGATCTTTATATAATGAAGAGTAGAAAATGACAGAGAAATAAACTTCCACCTACTTGATAACACAAAAGTGTGAACTGCATCTATTGTGGGAAGCAAGGATAGGATTTCAAACAAAATTGAATTTGATAAAGCATTGAGTCTTTCAATGTTGTTATTGCCTTCATGCCATCAAGTAGTGGTTTTGGTGCGCTTAGGCCGAGTGGCCATTTGGTGATTTTGATTTTGAGTTGTTCTCGATGAAACTCAAATGGTTGAAATGATCACAGATGTTTGAAATAACTTTTCATCAAATCAATTCGAGCCCTATGCCCGACTAAACCTGAGAATATGAAATTTTTAAACTTAGGGTTTCATAGGAAATTTACTTCGACTTTTAGACAAAAAAATATTTTCGATAAGGAAAAAATTACGTTTTGATTTATGAAAACGGGTTAGACATACTTCAATCGGCGTCTACTCCTCAAAAAAACAAAAAAACGTGCAAAAAGTTGAGAGCATTTAAAGATTTACTTCGCCAGTTGTCTTCGAAATGACTCCTCATGGGGTTTAAAACCCTATGCAGAACAAGTTAAATGTTCTTACATGCCATACTAATTTATTACATGCCATGCCTAAATATCCTTAGTTGTTGCATATCAACCCTAACAATATTTGGTTAAAACAAGCCATGCATCATCACTAAGTTGCTACACACCTTGTGTAATCACTAAATTGTTACACTACATGCTAAAAATCAATGGTTGATTCATGGCATGTAACAACAACATTTTTTCACAGGTCCTACATGTCATGCCTAAATTACCAAATGCTACTACACGCCATGCCAACAAATAGAGTAGTTACATGTCATGTGTAACAACTGATAGATGGCTTGCATGTTCATGTGTTTAATTGAAAGCATCATACTACAAAGCACTTATATTCATCCAACCTTTAAATTTAGATGTAGAGTTTTGAGACGTTAAATCAACAATCTTGATTCTCATTACTGTGATTAAATGTATAGAGACTATATGTCTCTTCACCTGCCTTCCTCGAAAACGCTTTCATTTGAAGTTACTGCATTTTGAATATTCATTTAATTATATGTTTTCAGTCTAGATTCATCCTTTCAACTACTATAAATAGCTATGTAATTTAGAATGAAAGTGATATCATTTGTAAGTCATTCTCGAAGTACAGCAAACTTCTATTAATTCCACTTCACTCATATTTTAGTGAATTTTAGTTTTCTCATATCATCTCTTACCTAAACCTTCAACCATAAACCCTAAACACTCAACCCTAAACCAGTGCAACGATGCAAACTTGGCCACATATCCAAATGATTAATCTTCTTATCTCTTATTCCCACTTCGCCAATTCTGTTAAGCTTCAACTAGCAATAGGAGACATGAAGATTAATCCTTGGACATTGTGTCCATTTTACCTAGTTTCTACTGGTTACTTTGTACTAATGCTGCATTATGCTAGTTCCTTGATTTTGTGAAGCATGATGTTGTGCAGGAAACTAGTGCACAAGTAACCCTTGGGGATTTCTAGTTTCACATCTTCCTCCTTTGGAGTCACCATAGCAGTAGGGATTTCTGGTTTCACATCTTCCTCTTTTGGAGTCACCATGACTAGTTCCTCCCTTGGTTTTACATGAACATTCTGATACTCTCTAAAATCCATCTACAACAGAATACAGTAATGCACATGTAAGCTACACACAATGAATAGTTAACCTAAAAAAGCTACATGATATTTACAAAAATATTTATTTTGTTACACACCATGCCTATAAATTCTTAGTTGCTACACACCTAGTATAATGACTAATTTGTTACACACCATGCATAAAATACCGATGTTCTTACATGCTATGCCTATAATTCATAACATGCTACACGCCATACATATAATCCTAAGATCATACACATAATGCCTAAAATTCATTGGTTGCTACATGCCATATTCATGCACTTAGGGAAATTCCTAGAGTTGTTACACACCATGCCCATTCTCTCTTCATAGGCTAACAACATTTGACCTAAATGGTCATAGCGTGTAAGCTTTTTAAGGATTTCAACAACTTTAAACAACACCAAATGCATTTAACAACAAACCTCTAAATCACATTCTCAAGCAATATGACATTCAAATCATTAAACCCACTCAAAAACACAAAAAAAAAAAATCGGCATTCACTGACTTACCATTTGTTGTGAACTTCTTTGTTGTGATTATTACTTTACTCTGAACTTGCTCAAACACTTTCATTTCTTTGAGAATGAATCAAACGATCATTTAATAAACCTGTTGTGTAATACACCTAGCATTTGTGTTTACGTCAATGTCCAAAAAATCATTAAAATCATCTCTTGCAACATGGGGATGTTTTTAACAAAATGTCTTGTAGCAAAATCTAGGCAGATTTATTTTCACCAATCTGCACATGTATGAGAGTGCTAGGGAATGAAGAGGTTTCATTAAGGGCATTTTTGTTCCAAAATTTTATTTCTTGGCTAAAAACAGTCAAAATTATAGGGAAGGTTATTTTCAAAAGCACCTTATATTTGAGAGCAAAAAAAATTTGTCCCTTATTTTAGTTAAAGTCAATTTTATATTATCAAGTTTAAAAGAAAAACAGTCAAATAAGTTAATATCAATTTTATATTATCATGTTTAAAAGAAAAGTAGTCAAAAAAAATTAACGTCAATTTTATATCATCAAGAAATTAACAGCAGTTTTATATCATCAAGTTTAAATAAGTTAATGTTTTGAAGTATGCTCAAGCCAACTAAGGGGATGTCGATTACTTGTTGAGTGGTAATAGTCACTCCTTTATTCACATTCTTTTACATGTTGTGAATTGATCAAACACATGGAAAATTTCAAGGTGTGACATTTCATAGGCTAGTACATGGATTTGGATTGCTTAGGGTTGTTTAAACATTATAAACTTTTAATTATCTTAAATTGGTTATTATGACCTTTATATAACACTCTATGCCTTGAATGTTAGCTACTAACGCTTATTGGGTGGTAATCGAAGTGAATTAAGGTCAACTATGGCATTCCTAAGCATGGGATGGTCAATGGAATGTTTTTGGAATAAAATAATATTTTTAGATTATAATAATATTGTTTTGTTGGAGGCCAAATTAATTATGTTTTCATGGAGGAGATGTGAATTGGTTATGATGGACATAAGTGGCGGAGGTTGATAAATTAATAAAGGTGATTGATAATGTAAAGTATTATCATTAGATGTATGTAAGCATAAATAAAAATGAAGAAAGACTAAAGGCTAATTAAACTCAAATGGCCGGTCATAGGTCAATAATTGTGCATGCATAAAACACTATTGCATGCATACGATAAAACATAAAGGCAAAAGACAAGAGATAATGGGGGACATGTGAGTCCCCCACCATGTGCAAGTTGCAAAGGAAAAAGCATGTAAAAACATGCTTCTTGTAGGGCATTCGACCATGTAAACTAAATGGGACAAAAGAAAGAATAAAACATATTATGGATGGGATGAGGGAGACAATAAATCTATTGAAAACCAATAGTGTTACATGCAATTGCATGGCCAAGTGTTAATATACATGGCATACAAGGAGAATTCAAAGGGAGAATGGTCTTCCATGGTGTTGACCGAATATGTAAAAAGAAAAATGGTGCATGAAGACCCATTAATGAAGGTGACAACAAGAGAAATCAAATGATACAAAAAACAAAGAATTTAGATTGCATGAAATCTAATGTAACCAATAAATGAAAGGTGATCAGCCAAGTGGAATGCAAGAAAGTTTCAAAGAAAACAAGCATGCAAATAAAAAGGAAAAGTGGGGGCCTTGATGAATCCGCCCCAAAAGAAGCTTTAAAGCTCTCGACCATCTATCTTTAGTAACCCGAAAACTCCCCTTCACATTACATATGTTTACATCATTTCTAATCACTAAAGCTTCCATCAATCCCATTTTTGTTAGTACAACTCTAGAAGCTTTAGTAATATTCTCTCAAAGGTTGATTCAATGATGTTATGGATGGAGACTTAAAACTACAAGTTGAAACAATGGTAAGGATTTCCTATCTAATGCATCAAAGAGTTAATAGTTCAAAAGGATTCATAGTTTTAAACTTATATGGCAGATTTGGAATCATGTGTGAGGCATATTAGAGGCTAGACTTTTAAATGAATTTAGCCATAAAGCAAGGTGAGTGATTAGGTCAAATTCTTAGTTATTCATACTAGTAAACTGTGGGTTAAAGAAACACATGTTAAAGTAAATATGTGTGTTGATACAAAGTCTGAAGAAGTAAAAAAAAGTTAGAATTTTGCTTGAATCCGAGCCTTGAGCATTTGATGGTGGGAAACCAATGCTAGCAAGGCAAGTATGAATAAATAAAAGTGAGGTTTTAATGATTAAAATTATGCTGGCCGAATGTGTCAAGCAATGTAACATTAAAAATGTGCTAAGTAATTGTGTTGTGTGAATTGTTAGGAAGCTGCCCAACTCGAGGCTTAGCTCCAACATTCATTGAACGGAAAATTGAATGCATCAAACATGAGAAAGGTTGATTTAAATTTACCTTTAAGTACTATTGTCTTGCTACCCATGTGTATAAAATACCTAGTCTTGGCAAAGTATTAATAAATGCACAATATGATTTGTTAAGTGCTGTTTGAGATAATGCTTTGGTTGTTGGATAAAGGTTGGTGAAAGTGAGGAAGAATTATGCATTAGCTGAGGTATTGAGCCTTTAAAGGCTCGGGTGGTGTTGGTATTTTGAGCTTGCTAGTCTTTAGCCAAATCGAACTTGTTAGTTAAGATAAGTTTAAAGTTAGTTAACCAAGAAGAGGTGAATTGGTTATCAAAAGAAAAACTCCTTTTTTTCATGAATTCAAAAGACAATGAAACTTAAATGTAGCAAAATAAAAAATATAGCATAACAAATTATGGAAGTGCAAGAAAGTAAAGAAAGCAAAAACACAATTCTTATAGAGGTTCAGTCTCCAACGCCTATGTCTTCTCCCTTGATATAACAAGGAGTTTGAATCCACTATAAACTACATTTCAAGGACCAAGCATAACCTCACAAACACTACATTTTCAAGAGGATCAAGCACAACATCACAATGTCACTGCCTTTTTTAGGTTAAAGCACAACCTTTCACAATATCACTACCCTTTCAAGGTTAAAGCACAACATTTCACAAAGCCTCCATCTTTTTAAGGTCAAAGCACAACCTTTCTACCTTTTACTTTAAGGTATAACTAAATACAATAGTGGATTACAAAGGTATGAATTTTATGCCTTTAAAATAAACTAATAAGCAATGGGAGTACTAAAAATGAAAGCTTTCTAAGAATAAAAGTTGTAAATGGGAATATTTGAGCTCAAAAACTTTTGATAGTGAGGAAAAATGTGATCTTTGAAGGTCAACTCACTATTAGACTAAAGGAAGAATTTTTCTTTTCAACTCTTTCAAAAATTTTCTTTTTTTGTTTTCCCTCTCTTTTTCCATTTTTTCTAATTTTCTTTTCTCTTCTTTCTTTTCTTTTTAGATTTTTTTTGTCGGGTATTTATAAGTCTAAACCTTGTCTAACCATTGGAGTGATAACTCTATTATATAGAGTTATTTTGTGGCATTTTTAGGGCTTAAGTAGCTACGTCTTTGAGATTTTAGTTTTGAAATTAAGTATTTTAGTTATTTTTTTTAGTTAAGTTCAATTGCAAGTTAATTAGTTTTGTTTAAGTTATTTTAGTTTAATTCTATGTTAAATTACCTTAAAATACTTTAAGTTTGATTGTTGATCTATTTGATTGCTTTTGTAGGAAAATTGATGAAAAAACTGTGCAAGTATGGTCAATGCTTCTCCTGCATATGTTCTAGTATGTCGAGCATATCTTTCAATTTGGTCCAAATGACATGATTCTTGGACCATTACAACTTTCATATTTACCATTTTACCTAGTTCGACTTGGAAGAAGGTAAAAATAGCATCACGAGATGAAGTAATGCAACAGATATAGCATAAGAAAGGAGCACCATAGTGCCACCCAAGAGTAAGGCGTTGCGGTGCCTAATGAGTTACAAAAATTAGTTTTTAATGGGATTTTAAAAATTAGGGTTTTTCAAGCCTATTTAAAGGGCCTTTTTTAGAGGTTTTGAAGGGAAGATGGCAACTAACTATTCTGGAGAAAAAGAGCCAAAGCAAAGCAAGAAAGCAAGAGAAATTAAAAGAGAATCAAGATCAAAAGCTCCAATCATTAGTTTATTTCTCTACTTTTGTGTTTCTCTTATGTTCTTTGACTTTGATTAATGGCTAATTTTCTTTGGATGATGTTTTATTTAGATATTATCAACTAATTTACTCTTTCTAGGATTGTGGTGGATTTCAACATGAAATCTGAATATTTGTTTCTCTTTTAGTTATTATGAATGGGTATAGTCTTACTTATTCAAATTTGCTCTTAATGCTTTTGATTATCTGGCCAACAATTAACTGATTTGTGAATTTAATTAAAACTTGACAGAAAGATTTTAGATTGGACTATGATTTGAATAGTGCATGTTTATGTCACTTTGGTGATCTGATTCGCAATTAGGGTAGACATACGCCAATTGCCATACATAGCCAAATTAGAACACTAACTTAATGAATTTTATTTAATTGATTACTATAGACATATAGTGATCTAATTAAGTTAAGTATTTCTACAAGCATCTCGAAGGAGACTTGTATATAGCTTTGGATTCTAGGTTACTAAAACCACCCATGATTATAAATAATAAGAGAAGCTGGTATTAGATGATATGTTGAATGAACCCATAACCCTAGGTTTTAGTCTATTACTTTTCTCAATTGAATTTTTAGTTTCTGTTAATTAATTTAGCGTTTGCTTTAATTCAGTTTTAATTAGTTTTCCAAAAAACCGAGTAACTTGAATAAGATTAGTTTGTCATAATTTTAGTACTTGGTGAAGATTTAGGAACAAATCCATGTGGGATACGATTTTGTATCTACTACATATATTACTTGTTTGATACACATACTTGGGTATGCAAAATTGACAACATGGAGTAAAATTTAAAACTTTTTCTTTCCGTTTTGTGCCAGCTGGACTTTTATCTGTTGTGCCTTTAATGCAAATTCTTCATAAATTTAGAAATCTACACCTATATGTTTTTCTTGAGAAACGACATGTTCTTCATCTAGTGTTGATTCATCATGACATGCCTCAAGTCTACACCTTTCTGTCTTTTCCCAGAATTGACATGTTGTGATCTTAGTGTCAATTCTTCATGTGTATTTGGTGCCAATCTAAAAATTCAAACTTGAAATTTTGTGCTCCAATCTTATCCAATTTTCAACTTTAGCTTCCTCTCCAAGTTTCTGACTTTTTCTCTTTGAAGCTTCCAGAATCGACATGTCAACTTCTTGGTGTCAATTCTTGCTCTATCTAGTGACTTTTGTTTCTCTAATCGACGTGCAAATCTAAGAATCAATTTTTGCTTCAATAGACAACGAGATTTTTCTTTCTGTATAGTTGAGAATCGATTCTTCAGTTTTTAAAGGTCAATTTTTATAGTTGGAAATTTAGAGTTTGTAGACTCAGAAATATCTTTCAAGTCAATATCAACTTCAAAACTTATTAGGGATTTTATTCACCTTTGAGAACTTTTTTCATCTTTTTCAAGTAAATTAATTTTGTCATTTGAAAACCAAATTAAAGATAACAACACATAAGCTAAGAGAATAGATTAGAAATTGGTGAGAAATATCCCACTAATTGAGGTGAGTGGGGATTAGTTTTTAAAGTATATGCCTTTTATTTATATAATATGTGTATATTGCTCTTGTTCCTTGATGCATGGACTGTTAGAAAATCATGAAACTATTGTGATTGTATTAATGTTTTCAAAGCTATTCTACTTTTACTTATACACACACACACACACACACACACACACACACATACACACCAATTAGCTAAGTGTTTAAATAAATGGGAAACAAGCTCTTGGTAATGTTTTAATTCAAATATTAGCCTTGCAAGTCTTTGTGTGGTGCATAGGCCGAGAATGGCCATCATTTAATTCATGAAATGTGATGCTTTAAGCTCTTATTTTCTTTGTAAGTCTCACTTCCATGATATGAGATGATTAATGCATTAACTAGCCCTTTGTGAATGTGGTACAAATGGTTTGTTAGCTTCAAAATTATTATAGTTTTGATTATGACAAAATTATCAAATTTGCTTGACCATTATTTAACTAATCCTTGACAATTTCTTGAAATGATTTAACTCCTATACATTTGTTCTTACATAGACACAAGCTTGACTCTTGAAGTTATTGAACTATATCTATAAGCTTGTATGACTTAGTTGTATGAGTGCTTATGATTCTCATTCATTAAAGTTTGATTTAAAGATTAAGGGAAAATCTTGATGCACTCATTAAGGGGGAGTTTTGAATATCTTGTTTAATGACAAAAAGAAAGAGAAGGAAAACTAAGTTAAATTGAGTGTGATAGGTTTTCATGTTTAATTTATTTGTGTGATGCTTAGTTATGGTTTTGTTGAATATTATGTGCTAGTTGCTTTCTACTGTGGATATTGTTATCTTGTTTAACTATTATAGATATTATAAAAAAATTTTTGAAAATCTTTAAAGAAAACTAGATACATTGACTAAGTGGGAGCACCTCATTATGCATAAAGATTTGAAGCATTCAATATTGCATTCTTAATCTTGGAATGTTTTGTCATCATAAAAAATAAGAGATAGAGAATGTTGACTCTATATGTTTTTGATGATAGCAAAATATTCCCATTCATTTGTGTCTAATGGCTTTACTTGAGTGTGCAAGAAAATCAATGTATGAAATTAATAAATCAATCTTTCAAAGTATATATCAAAAGAAAAAGGGAGATAAAAATAATAAGACATGACTGCTTAACAAGGAGGAAGCTCATTAGTTGAATAAGGAAGAATGTTGGCTGGCCAAGATTCAAATTGGAGAAATCGCGGGCTGAAGAATATTGAGAAACAGAACCAACTTAGTCAACCAAGAAATGGGCTAGTCGACTAAGTGCTTACTGCCAGAATTGCCAAAGACAGGGAGCAGAAAACAGAGACGACTTAGTCGACTAAGATATCAGTTAGTTGACTAAGAGCATTTTGTCTAAAAATTTAAATTGAGTAGAAAATGACAAAATAACAGCTAGAAATGGTTAGTTTTTGTCTCTAACGGCCAGAATTGATTTTGCAAGTATTTAAAGCCTCTCTAATAGTCAAAAACAATAGAGATAAGTTATCCAAAGTGATTTTAAGCTTAGAAGACCAAAAACCTTCTCTTTGCACTTGTATTTCACTCCAATCTTTGTAATAAAGTTCAACACTTCATCTTGTACCATCTAGATCAAGTAAGTGATCATAGGCACTTCTTTATTTCTTCTCTTCTTGTACACTTAGAGTGAGCAAGTCACTCTAAGGGATTTATTCAAGCTTGGATTCCTTGATTGAATGTAAAGGTTCCAACTTAGCCTAGAAAAGTTGGTTGTTGGGTTTTGGTTGATCCCGGTAAAAACCATTGTTGTAGGTTGTGGTTGAGCCTTTGAAAAATAACTTTGGGTTTTGGTTGATCCCGTGAAAAACCATTGCTAAAGGTTGTGGCTAAGCCTACGAAAAGCCATTGTAAAAGCTTGGTGAAAGCTTGTGAATTCCACTGTTTTTAGTGATTTGGTTTGGAAAATCCTTAGTTGAACAATCAAGGTAGTGGATGTAGGTCTTGGATCAAACCACTATAAATATTTGTGTATTGCCTCCACTGCTTTAGTTTTCCACTCATCTTTAAATTTATTGTTCATCTTGTATTTGTCCCCATTTAAGAGGCAACTTTAGTGAGAGCCAAAAAGTGTTATTCACCCCCCTTTTAGCACATATTATTAGGACAACATATATACATAAAAAAAGCCTCATCTCATGCATGAAAAAAAAAAATTTTCTCATATTCAATTAAAAAAATTCACACAGGGGGCAACAAGTAAGAGAAATTTAATTCTTTTGAAAAATAAAAAAATCAAACAAGAAATTAAAAGAAGAAGAAAAACTCACTTGTTTGAAAAGATTCGCAAAAGAACCGACTTTAATCTGAATTTTGTTTTGCTTAGAATCTGAATAAAGAAAATTGTTCATAGTAGCTTTATATTTATAAAGCACATAGAATCAAAGTTTTTTATGTAAAAGATTAACTTTCTTTTTACAATTTGTATCTTGAAAATAATATTCTATGAAAATATATTGTTATATAATCAATCAAACATTACACTAGATAGTAATATGTTATTACCTAAAGCATTACTGCTTAAGGTGTTACTATCCAAAACAGTACTACTTGAGATGTTACTGCCTGAGATGTTATAGTACAATACGTTACAGTACAAAATAAAACTTTTTCCTAAAGCAATGCATTAGAATTATTTTTAAGTAAGAATTTTTAGGTAGGGGGCAAAATGTAGATACTTAATTTTGGTTAATACCTATTCTCTAAAGAATTATGTTACAACATAATATTGTATAGAGAACAACTAAAACAAGTGAAGTGCTACTTCACGCGAAACAGCTAAAACAAGTGAAGCACTACTTCACGTAGAACAACTAGAACTAGAACAAGTGAAGCACTACTTCTCGCAGAGCAACTAGAATAAGTAGAGCACTACTCCATATGGAACAACTAATACAAGTAGAATAGCTACTTTGTAGAGAATAACCACTTCACTTGGATGACAATGAAAGCAACTCGAAATAAGTGACAGGGTTTTTGGGTTACTTTTATCTTAGGATGTTTCGGACAGTTTGGCTTGGTGGCTCAGATATTGAGGTAATTAAGAGGTCTTTTTCTTAATCTTTTTCTGAAGTACAAGTGTTTCACCCTCTTACCTTATTTTTGTATACCTGTTTGCATACACTTTCTTTTCTTGTACCTATTCATGTGCAGCTTCTTTTCTTGTACCTTTTCATGTGTACATCTTTTCTATTACCTTCTACTCGAGAAAAAATCTTATTACATCCAATTACAGTAACGGTTACTCACATTAATGTTCTTCATAATAATGTCATTTATTAGGAGCATTAAATCCTATTCTTGAGTAACCACCACTTTTAGCACTATATATAGAGCTTCACAATTCATTTAGAGAGGCTTTCCCCCGCGGAGCTAACACATTCTCTTCTAAAGAGCTCCTCTATCTAAATTCTCTTTCCAATTCTCTTCTACTCTCTAATTCTCTTCTTATTGTCTTTCACTTGCCATGACACTCAGTACTTCAAGAACCGCTCCAATCTTCCTCTTTGCCGCCTCTAGCACATCCTTTTATTTGTTTGTAACACTTCCTCTCTTTATCACAAGAACCCTTTTTACAAGTTCAAATTCATAAACTTTGTTTCATGGGAAATAAGGTACAGTATTAGGGGTGGATTTTATCGACGAAAGAAGAAATTGGTCAAAACTATCCAATTTTCTTGTAGTGTGGTGGACTAGTGTTTTTTTAATTTAGGGCCAGGAAAATATGAAGCCCTAATCTTTGGGTTAAGCCAGGCTTGAGCAAGGACATGTCATTCCTAGTGATAATCCATTTATAGGATTGTTTAATCATCCAAGTGACAGCCCAGTGAGAGCCGTTTCTAAACTTATAATAAACGGTATTTACTGAAGCTATTAGAAAATCGCAATAATTTGCAGGTATGTCCAATCAAAAGAAACTTCTTTTTTTCCCAAACAAGAATTGTTCTATCAAATGTATTAAAAAGAGTAAGAGAACCAATGTTTAAGATATATATATCCGAGTTCATCCACTCCCCAGCTTAATTAGAATTCTTCTTTGTTTGACGTATTTCCATTGAAAGCAGACAAGAACAGAGTAGAATCAAATGCTATTACCAAACAACAAAACATGACAAACATAAAAAGACAGCAAAACTAGGACGAGTGCAGTGGGAATTGAGACAATTGCTGATGTTGTGGCATATTCTTTATTCTTTATCAACATTATCTGACTGTGATACACCATCATATCTCAAGATGCCAGACAAGGGCGACGGTTTATTCCTAAAAAGAAAGAAAAAAGAAATTCGGAACAATATTGCCGAACAGAAGAAACTTGTCATATATAACTCGTAAAGAATAAAGACTAACGAACGCATCAATGAGCCAAACTCTTTCGGTTAGGAAAAATGCCTAAATCTAAATGGGCTAGCCATTGCTTAAAATCGAATGTTCCATTCTTTTTTCTTAGACGCGGAAAATATTTTTAAAGAAATTCTGCTGTTGCCTCTTGGCATTGGAAGATGTGCTTCGTTCAAACTGATTTTTGGCGATGCTAAGGTGATACGAGTCATTGGTCAAAAGTTTTAACAGGGTCAAATAAACCAATTCAAATTTGGGTTAGGAATTTTCCATGAAGTTCAAAGTTTAATTTGCTTTACAAAAAATCTGTAGAAAAAGCTATCGATTGAGACTCTCTTAAGTATGTAACATATCACAGACCTGGAAAAGCAAAAGAGGCCCCCGTATCTTTCAGGGGGGGTGCGGAAGTATCCAGGGCAAGTTCTGAGCAGACCACATCTTCAACGCGGTTTAAAGCACAGTAGAATAGGTGAGGAGAAGGAATATATCCACTATCCAGTCCCTACTCATAGATATGCTCTGTTCTCTGATGGACGGCGTGGGCCAGCCATGGGTTTGATGTTCATCTAAAAGCCACTCTGCTTAATTCACTCAAGCCTCCCTAATTAGTTTTTTTGTCGTCCATTATTGGTTCACATAGAATTACTCACTACATCTAGATTCTAGAGAGAGACTTGCTGCATAAATTAAAAGTTTGTCAGGGGTAAACTTGCCATTTGGACGATTATGCATTAATGGGATCATTGAAAGGCACAACCCTGTATATATAGAGGAGAGTTTGGCTATCATCATGAAGAAACCAACCAAACATCTCTTCTCATCTTCTCTACTAAAGAGTTTAATTAGTAGCCTTAGTTATTTTTAAATAACCCAAATGGAGGCAACTCAGAAGAAGGGGCTCTTCAAAGGCAAGGTAGCCAAGTGTTTCTCTCGAGTCACCAAGCGGACTTCTCATCCTCAGCAAAGCAGAAGCGGAAGCAGCAAGGTGGGTCCCTGCCCCACCCCGCCATCAATCGAAAACGGAAACGGTTTTCTCACAGGCCGCAACTTGGGCAACTATTCGTCAATTCCAAAGGTGTCCACCTATTCCTATGCTAGCTCCAAGCAGCCAACTAGTTTCCATGAACAGAAGAATGTTGCAAATCCAATTCCATCATCAACGCAAAAGGTGTCTCATGCTAGCTTTATGCCTACTAAATATAGTTTCTACGACCAGAATGGCTATGCTAATGACACTTGGGGTCATGGCGACGAAAACGTCGACTTCAAGGCCACAAGCTATATTTCCAATGTCCAAGAACGTTTTGAGCTTGATAGATCTAGTTGACTCCACTGGTACACGTACCAGGAAATGTACTAGAGAATAGAGAATTCCGGTGATTACCATCTAGTAGGTTCAGCTACTTATAAAGAAGGATTAGTAATTCTAGTAGTAAATAGACCTTTTGAATTTTGACCCATCCTGAATGTATATCAGTGTACTAGTTTCTATATGTCAAGACTTGGAACTTGTCTTAGTTAATTAATTAGTACTATATATAATAGATCTCGTGCCATTTTTCTTATGTTAATCACAGTTCAGTTATGTTGTTTCACAAGCGTTTTAGCACATTGTTGTTGATTTGCTTGATCAGGTAGGCTTCTTCATACCAACCAAAGAAAAGGAGTAAGAATGCTCGGGTCTAGCTAGTTATGAATCATGCTTTACAGTTTACAATTCAAGATCTCGCATATCCAAATTCCAATAACAAGAGCTAAAAAACACAACCCACTTGCTTTCGTCCTCTATGGTTTTCAATTCATTCCTTGAGACAAAGGTAGCATCAACTTCTTTTCATTGTATGGAGACTTGAGTATATCTATGCTAATATGAGGTAATATTTTTTGTCACTTGGAATATGTTCTGCCGTACACGACACCCAATTTGAAGAATATGACCAATCAAACTGTTTGGAAACCTACCATTCATTCATCAAAAGAAGAAAAATTAGCTAATTGCCTTGATTTCACCTTAAACATATTTATAATAACGAAATTCGCCTACCATAAAGTTGCTCATTCCATTACTCAGCTTTACATCTTTTTACAAATTTGCAGCAATTCCTTATTTCGCTTGATAAAAGAACAAATTTGGAGTGTGAATAAGATATAAATATTTAATTAAAAGGAATTTAAATTCAATTCTAAACTTTCAAGTACAAAACATGATATCTAAGGAAAACAAATGATTGTTATGTTCTTATTGAATCGAATTTGAAAGCAATCAAGGAAACCCAATTTGATTGGACTTGAGATTTTCTAAAAATCCGTTTGCACTATACTGATTGTAATCCACTGGGTGGCGTGTAGACCCAAGAAAGAGACGTGAAAGTAGAGCTCTACGGCGTAGGGTCGTAGGGTTGGTGCAAAGGGGATAGAATCATATAAGGTAAGATATAGTGGCAGGGCAGAACTCGAGTGGCTGTGATGTGAACCCGCAAGGCGCACTTTAACAAACGGGCTGCGAGGCAGCCTATGCTCCCTCGGTTAGGCAGGAATTCCATTAATAATAATCAACTCAAGAAAACGAGCGATGAATTTCTAGCATTCTTGTTGGTTGTACCTCTTTGTCTTCCTTCTTTTTCCCTCAGCTGGTTTGTATATGAAGAAGGCCTCATAAATTTGCATATCAGAGTGGGCCTGGCCCGTAAGCATAGAAGGTTTAATACTGTGCATTTTAGATTATCCCATGGTCAAACAAAGTAACATATATATTAAATAAAAAAGAATTGAAAGGAACGTAAGAAAACTGAGACAAACTGTGAAATACGTGGTGTACAATTATTTCATTCGTATATGGAATGTGACCGCCTGCTGTTTTTTTTTCTCTCAATACTCCCAACTATGTATAGGGAGAATGGATATGCCGTGCTTATAATGGAGTTGACAGACACAGATGGCTCCCACGTGATTTGCTTCTGGCTTTGCCATCTAATTAGTGTTTCACACCCAGCACTGTTCAGTCTTCACCCTTTCTGTACGTTAACTCAGGGTTTTTTATTTTTGGCAGAAAAAGAAAGAAAAAAAATAGACATAACGCAGTGAAATATACAAGATATTTAACAAAGACTTGCTTGGCAGAATTCCATTGCCATTGCCATCCCTTATCCTGCATCAGCAATTCCTGTGATGTGTGATGGTTGAACACCAATTTTAGTAAACCATCCGCTATATCATTTGTTTTCTTTGGGAGTGTACTGAATTTCCCAATTTTTAACATTCCTCAATCTCCACGGAGAAGATTAGGAGCTTGAAACTCAATTAACTGCAATATTTAAAAAATCGCTTGCAGTGTGAATTTTATGTTAACTCAATTAATTCACCATGGATGTTCATATCATATCAATGAGATTGCGTCCTGTATCTGCCAATTTTACACATCTCATTAATTGCAAGATGATTTAATTGTCTTTTTTTTCCTTAATGGAAATGCCAAAATAGTCTAAATTGTTTTGAATAAAGACAATTTTCTTTACACCCCTCGTTGAACTACTTTGCGTTGTTATGTTTTTTTAGGCTAAATATCATACTAAATTTTTTTAAAATGGACAAAGGAATTTTGTAATTTTTACGCCATTAAATTTAATATGTGAGATACAATTAACTTTTACACAATAAAATAATTCAGTAATAACTAACTAAAATTGAAGTGGTGCATAGCGAATTTGTATAGACAGATTGAGGAGAGGGTTAACATGAAGGAAAAAAGTTATTGAGATGTAATATGTTACTTGGTAACAAAGCTTCTTTTAGAAGGGCTTCAGTTTTGGGATTAATTATTCACAAGAATGATGCGGACAGGTGGATAACATGATTCCCTAAGGTTTTATCAAATCATGTATTCACGAATTCATCCTAGCTAGAGCCAGATTGTTTAACCTTAAAGAGATGAAAATAAGATGTCCAAAATTGGTCCATGTAGAGTTAACAACCTCTCCATCTTATCCTTACGGATGATAATCCGAGGTCTTGCCCTTAAAAAAGGGTAATCAACAAATCAGGCAATCCGGATTACAAGCTTCTTTTTAAAGCACATATAAAACAGAAGTTGGAGCCCCTCTTGCTTTGCTAGTTACGTCTCTGGGTTGCAAAGAATCATGCTCTTAAGGTCCAAGCAGAAGCAGGTTCTCAGCAAGGGTAACGGGTGGACCCTTTTTTAAGCTTTAATTGTGATGGATTATCATTTTAGCACTAACTGAAATGAAGTTAATTCATGGGCAGATATGAAAAAGGGGAGAAGAAGTGGATGAAAATGATGCAGCCAATGAAAGGAGGCGAACGTGATGTATGCGCACAGACACAGCTAGCTCTACATTAAATTTGGAATGTGTGTCATTGTTCCTATTCTGCTTTCTTGCCCATGTGCGGTGGTTGACAAAATTTGTCTAAAAGTAAGCATGCATTATTGATAAACAAAGAAAACAAAAAATTTTACTTGCAGCAAACAGCGCTTTCAAGTCCATGGATGATGGATCATATATTCACTTCCCGGGGCTCTGCTTCCAAACCTGCTTTTGAAAGCTTGCTTTCTATTTTTAGTAGCAGCAGCTAAGGACACAGTTGGTTTATATGCATAATAATAATGGCTGGAATATAACACTGATGACTGTCATACTACTTTATTTTATCCGTCAAAGTAAAATTCCATGCTATCTTTCTCTACCACCACTTGTTCTACGGTCCAAAAGCTTTGAACGATAATTGCCAACTCAACTACATCTTTACAATCGGTGCTAACAGCCACTCCTGGTAGTTGGGCATTAAGTCTTGGATTATTCAAGCCCTGGCCAGTCATCTTAATTATTCACCTTTATTTGTCTTGAATATTTGCTGATATCATAATTCTTGACCCATGTGTTTAATGTTCAATGCTTAATTAAGTCTGAAATTATTAACTAATACCATATAATGTGTTACCATTTCCACGAGCTTTTATCATGCATTTTCAATCTATTCTATCTGTTTATTTTTACCTTTTATACCAATAACTTAGAGCATAATGTTAGAAACCCACCGACGTAACTTTCGCCAAAGATGGAAGTATAACTATGGGAAAAAACATTGTTGGCGGGTACGGTAAATTTGTCATCCAAATTGCATCGTACGTACATATCTCTGATTACTTATATGACGATATTCATAATGTTTAAAGATGTCCAAATTCAATTGTAATGTATGATGACACCCATGATGATCAGGATGACCCAAATACAAGGCAGACCAAAAATGGCTGTTTCTTTTGCCAACAGGGGGTTTACCACTAGCACCGCCCACAACCAAAGAGGAGTGTAAAAATGGTGCACTAAGAAGAAAAGAAATGTGATGGTCCTGCAAAAGACAACCAGGCAAACAAAGAAAAGGGGGGCCAGCTCAAGCTGCCTCCTGCTAGCTGCTGCTGATAGGACCTGCCCTTGTGGAGATAACCCCACTAGACGTGACTTCCTTAAAGACAAGTACCCAAAAATGGAATAAGGTCCACGTGTCATTATGATTGACGTTGATGGTGTCTGCCTTCAAATGGAATGAAATCGGACATTGGCTATTGTACCTTGGGGTGGCCCCTTGGCCTTTATCATTTACTTTCGGCCATTGTATTTCCACCAAAGTCTTCCCAAAGAAATCAAATTTTAATATATATATATATATATATATATATTAAAACATGTAAATTTTATTTTAATTATTCAAACCCAAAAATAATTTATATTCGAAAGAATTCGAATTTAGAATAATGCAATTTACCTCCTACCTCCAATCAGAATTCCAAGTAGTTGGAACTTCAACAGAGCATGACATCACAATTTCCTTACATGCTAGTGATGGGGTGGGGTGTGCCAATCTTTTCTAGTTTGGGTTTGGGCATTTTCTTATTAAAAAGAAAATTCTTTTAAGCTTGGATGTTATCCTTAAAAGTTTCCACGATAAAACGTTATCCACTTTGATTCCTTGGATTTTTAACCTATACATAAAATAAAATCCCTTCACAAACTCTCAATTCTAAATCCACACGTGATAAAACTCCTGTCTCAAATCGAGATTCAAGAAAAGCCACTAGTCACATGTGGCAGTTCGATTAAAGCCATGTCCAGACTCTAGACTCTAGAGGCATTGCATTGGTCCCTTTCCAATGGTACCATATCTCCGTTGGACTTGTACTGAGGGAAGAAAGGGAAAAGAAGAAGAAGAGGGGCAAAGGCAGTTGATTGTGAGGTCAGCTAATGGAATAGATGCACCAAAACCAGGCACATGACGGATCGACAGTTACAAAGTGGAAACTCATAGAATTACAATTCCATGCGACAAGTCCGAACGTGAAAAAGGGGTTAAACTGTGAGCAGACCTTTTCTTTCCTCGAAGACAAACCCCTAACCTCACAGCAACTTCGGGTTAATATATATGGATAAAAATCACACTGAATTTGCTTTTCGCAGATTGACCAACTCTAAGGCCATCTGTCCAGTGGAGAGTGGGCCCCCCCGTGATTGATGATTGAAGGGCGGGGGTGCAAATGAAGTCACAGAGATGGTTAGCTATCGCAATCAAATGGGGAAGCTCAACTGTGCAGTTTTACGTTTACCCAATTACAACAGTAGTACTGTACCTCGTCCGGTTTGTAAGGATTACTGTGCTTTTCTTTTCAACTCTCCAACACACATGACATGAGGGGCAGGCACATGCTAAGTGGACATGATCATGTATTACATTAAATTTCTACCAAACAAATCTAAGCATATATAAATATTTCCCATATCAATGAATTAAGTACCTTACCTATAACTTTGTCCAACATAATTAGTACTATAACATACGGAAAATGTGAGAGATTAAGCAAAAACATTATATATTAACAGAAAAGAAATACCAATGATCTTTGGAGAAATAATTTACACTTTGTAATAGAGACGTTTGGCCAGATATTTTTTCTTCTATTCATTGTATATCTTAAAGTAGGTACATATTATTCACTCGACATTGACCCCATATTGACAGCGAGCTAAGCTCTTGTCAATTGGTCCACCTGCGTAGTCCTGTATAATTGGACCACGTTAGAATGCTCCAAACTTAGCTTTCAAGGAGGAACCTATGTGGCCTTCATTTTGTCCCTAAGCCATCGACGATTCGCCTGGCCTTGGGTTCTCATCAAGGTTTCTTCTTTTTCTTTCTTTCTTTTTAATTGTGGGTTTAAAATGTTGTTCTATAGAAGTGCAGCAAATCATGGATTAGATCAAGTTCCTGTACAAGGTCAAAGTGTAGGTTTCAGGACCACTTTTTCCTCAAATTATCAGTCTTCTGGGAGCTTATAAGGAAGAGTGAGAGAGCACTTGGAAGATTCGAAAGCAAAGACTATATCTAATATATATTTACATAACTGCTCCACCCATTCTACTGCCCTGTAAACCCTAAACTAACTTCCTTCGACTCCCTATTACATCAAACATGTTTCTTTTCCGTTTTAGCTTGGAGAAATTGTACGTTGCCTTAATATATTAGGTCGCAACTTACAATTAAAGCTGCTCCTGCTTTAGATTTGGATTGAGTTACATTTAATGAAACTATTTAGATATGAACTTTAACTACAATTATTAATTTAAGATTTCACTTTCGTCAAATTTTTCATTTCAAAACTCAATTTTTAATTTTGTTCAAATTAAGCTATAACCTTTCCTATTTTATCCATTTAAAGAAAATCAAAGATAAAAAGTTAATAAATACAATTAATTGGACTAACAATTGTTACATAAAAGTAATTTTTACTGATATAGATTTTAATCCATTAATTATATCAATGATAGTTTACTAAAAAGCAGATGTGATGAACAAAAGTAGAAAATTACAGATGTGATGCAAATAAAATTTGCTTGTTGGTTTTGTGAATGGTGTGTACAATTTGGACAAGCACACAAAGGTTGACATTTTATTTTGACAGGTTTCAAAGGATTACAAAAGGATTTTCATTTGATAAATCAAAACAAGACTTTTGATTTATACGTTGTAGTGACCACGAAGGTATTGGCTTAATTTGGTAAAATCCAAAATTTCTTAAAAGAATGTTTTCATGTGTTTCATCTTATCTGTGTATTTTTTTACATTATATTATAATACATACATATATATATGTCAAATATTGAATTGACTTGAAATTTTACGTGTATTTAAGAATATAACTAAATTAATTTAAAACTTTAAATGCATTTCAAGTACGACTAATTAAATTGTGAAATCCAATGCTTGATTTGTTGAGTTCTACAATATCCTTCCACCATTGACCTGCACGATAACTTTTGCAATATCCAATTCTGTAGGTCAAGATTGAAGAAATTACCGTGGATTAGGCACTGATTGATCTGCAGCCATGCTGACCTGCTAGACACACAGTCTCGAATAGCATATAGTAACGATTCTTCTTAGTTCCCACAGCGAGGACATACAGTTGGGATGTCCACTTTTCTTTTAGCTAATCACGTAGAGGTAGGTAAAGAATCATGTAACAGCCTCCAAAGGAACAGTTTAATTTCCCTAGAACTGGTGAAACGCCATATGTTTTGCCAGTAGTTGGCTGTCGGGTGATGCCTATTTAGTTGTGAATCATAAGCCAATTTAATTGTGAAATCCCCATTACTGGTCAGAGTCCAAAATGGCATGTCTTCTTCATTGCTTAAAAGGTCCACCATCACCGCCTTGATCTTCAAGGAAATGTGCATAGCGAGGTTTCGCTGCAATTGATCTATGTCCCACCTTCCATACTCCTCACAGTAACTTGCTACCGACAGACTTGTCTCGACCTCAGATAAATCCTTGGTAGCGTAATTTATAAGGGGACTGCAATTTAACCAGGCATCTATCCAACAGCTAGTTTGATGGCCATTGATAACGTTCTTTCCCTACCCTTTCATTAGTACAGGTCTAGTTGTTAATATGCTCCTCAAAATATGGGAGTCTGTTGCTTTTGCTTGAATTGTCATAAAATCAAAGCTATTCAAGTATTTATTTTTTGGGACCTCCACCCACAAGCAATCTTTATTTTGCCATATATGCCACCCAAGCTTTGCCAATAAAGCTAAATTAAACTTTCTGGTATTTCGTAACTGTAGTCCCCCTTCTTTTTTTGCACAAAGTTTCTCCCAACTAAGCGCATGGATTTTCCTTTAGTTTCCTAAGTGTCCCCAAATGAAGTTTTTGTTAAGGCAGTCTATTTCCTAGACTATGGTTGCTGGCAAAAAGATTCTCTGCATGATGTATGATGCCATAGAACTTGTAACTGATTGTACTAGTGCAGCTCTCCCTACCACTGAGAGATCTAGTTACTCCATTGATCTAGGCGGTGTTTAATCTTGAGAGTCAGCTTAGCGAATGTCTCGTTCTTTATCCTCCCATGGATCATTGGTGCGCCAAGATATTTTCCAAAGTCTTTTGTTAAAGGGATATGGGCAACTTTACTCAGTAAACTTTCTTTGGATTTAATAATATTTGAAGACACCAGCATTCTTGACTTAGATAAGCTAACCTTTTGGCCCGAAGCTGTGCAAAAAAGCTTAAGAGTATGCGCCATGATTCTTACTTGCTTTGTTGTTGCAACCTCGAATAGCATTAATTCATATGCAAAGCATACTTGGGAAAGCAAATGACCTCTTCTGGTCAGGCATAATGGTTTCCAGTCTCCATTACTCATTGCACTGTTAATTAGATGAGAGAGCTTTTTCAAACATAACACAAATAGGTAAGGAGAGAGTGCGTCACCTTGTAGAATTTCATGTGCATGAGTAAATGTCTTGGAATTTTTCCCATTCCAAATTATTGAAAGGGTAAGAGTTCTGAAAATGAACATGATAAGCTCTATCCAAGTTGTTGGTAAATTTATTTCCTCTAGGGCTTTATGAATAAAACTTCACTTTAGTCTATCATAAGCTTTTTCCAAGTTAATCTTGACGACCAATGCTCCGTCATTCCTTTTCATCAATCTCATTGTATGTAGGGCTTTTTGGACTACAATGATATTGTCTGTAGCATGCCTTCTTGGAATAAGATTGCTTTGATTCCTTCCAATAATACTATTGAGTAACGGTCTCAATCTTTTAACAATGACTTTACTGATGACCTTCAACATGATTGAGCATAATCCTATTGGACAAAACTGCATAATTTTTTCTAGAGCTTCCACCTTGGGGATAAGTGTTATCAAGGTATGGTTTAGTTCGATAAGGAAAGAGCTAGTGTCATAAGCATCCTATACCATCCTAATTATATCATCACCAACAGTGTCCCAATTTCTTGAAAATAGGGTTGCTAGATAAGCATCAAACCCCGGGCTCTTGTGCGAATTCATATCAAATATAGCTCTCCTCACCTCTTCAGGACTCACCGGGTTTAGAGAGTTCTAATGTTTCAGTGGCATGTAGTTTCCAGTGCAGGCTAGTTGGGAGTATCGCATTATCACCCTTATCCATATATAGATTATAGTAAAATTACAATGCCATGCTTTCCATTTCATTTGCATCATAGCTCCATGAATCATCGTTCTTTTTTAGAGCTAAAATGTTTTTCCTTCTTTGTCAATCTTTCTCCACACTATGATAAAATTTGGTATTTGCGTCTCCATATTTCAACCACTCAACTTTGCCCTTTTGTTGCCACATAACTTTTTCTTGGTAGAGAATCAAATTATACTCTTCTATGAGCACTACCTCCAAATGCTATAAATAATCATTATTACCCTTACTTCGCTGCAACTAAATTCCTTTAAGTCATGCAAGAACATGCTATTTCCTTTTGTAAATGTCCTCGTAAAAGTCAAATTTACAATTGAGTTAGTGACTTCAATATCTTTTTCAAGGTCTCAGGTATACTGCTTCCATCAAGTCTCCATTGATCTTTAACAAATTCTTTAAAACCAGGATGTGACATTCAAGCTACTTTAAATCTGAATCTTTTATGCGTACAATCAGCTTGTACATCCCTATGACATTGTATCAATATAGGGTGATGATCTAATGGGTTCTTCGTAAGTTCGTTACTTGAGCATTCGGAAAGAGATCACACCAAGCTTCTTTAACTGTTGCTCTATCAACTGCACTCTTGTGAAGTTCAGCTTCTTTCGTTTATTGCACCTAGTAAATTTAGGCCCTGATGCACCTAAGTTGAAGAGCTCACAATATTTTTAAAACTATCATTCATTTGGTTACATTGGCTAACATTCAGACTTTTCCTCCCTAACTTCTCATCTAGAGAGAAGACTTGGTTGAAGTCTCCTACTACCATCCACGATAGGTCATGTACTTCACTAGCTTTGTATAAAAGAGTGCCAAAGTCTTCTCCTTTCATTAGCGATAGGGTTATCATATATTGTTGTAAGGAGCTAGTTTGCATTTGAATTCTATAATAAAATGTGGATAAGCTGAGATGAATAAGCCAAAATCTTCAATTGGATAACATTCACATCCCAAAGGATCCAGATCCCTTTAGAAAATCAATTTGCTTTTACCCGAAAGTAGTTTGGCAAGCCAATTCGTCGACATATTCTATTTTGCTTTAGCATTTGAGATTCTTGGCTTTAGTATGTGGCAATGTGAAGTTTATATAGCCGTATCAAGTTTTTCACATTATGGATGCATTTATGAGAGGCTACTCATTTTACATTTCAACTTAAGATGTTAAGCATCATAATATAATAAAACTTTATAAAAAAAAGAACAAAATAAACTAAAACTAGGGACTATGGTAAGGACACGAGCAATTTAATCTTGCATAATGTCCTCATCACTTGTCTCCAACTCCATATCCACTGATGTGGTTGTCACATTTGACCTGATTAGCTAGCTTTCTTGCATTACATTATCCACTCTTTCATGTGCCACTCCATTAATCCCTACCTCAATATTCTCTACCACTATCCCTTGAGTCTAGGTGGTTGTGTTGGGTGAAAAGGTTTATGGTAAGGTAATGGCCTTGCTTCTATTTGTTTTAGATCCTGCATGGGTACTTATGATGTCTCAACCGATAACACTAATTTATCTTTGAGTTGATTCGGTGTTTTATTTATCTCAGATGAAGCTATTCTAACAAGACCTTACACCTTCACTTTCCCTACAGCTTTGAGGGGTTTAGTATGTGACAATGTGAAGTTTATATAGCCGTATCAAGTTTTTCACATTATGGATGCATTTATGAGAGGCTACTTATTTTACATTTCAACTTAAGATGTTAAGCATCATAATATAATAAAACTTTATAAAAAAAAGAACAAAATAAACTAAAACTAGGGACTATGGTAAGGACACGAGCAATTTAATCTTGCATAATGTCCTCATCACTTGTCTCCAACTCCATATCCACTGATGTGGTTGTCACATTTGACCTGATTAGGTAGCTTTCCTGCATTACATTATCCACTTATTCATGTGCCACTCCATTAATCCCTACCCCAATATTCTCTACCACTGTCCCTTGAGTCTAGGTGGTTGTGTTGGGTGAAAAGGTTCATGGTAAGGTAATGGCCTTGCTTCTATTTGTTTTAGATCCTGCATGGGTACTTATGATGTCTCAACCGATAACACTAATTTATCTTTGAGTTGATTCAGTGTTTTATTTGTCTCAGATGATGCTATTCTAACAAGAACCTACACCTTCACTTTCCCTGTAGCTTTGAGGGGTTTATATCTCTATTGGAAACAATTGTTGTGGTTTGCAGAGACTCCTTCAAAGTTTGTTTATTTTTAGACACTACTATATTCTTCCCTTTGCTGCTAGTTATCTCTCTTTCCAGTGATTCTAGAACAAACTCATCTTCATCAAGATTTATATTTTGCTCATTATCTGATCCTACCTTCATTATGTACATTGACTTTTTGCTTATTACCACCATCTGTACGAACCCTAGTATTTTTCCTAAATGATTTCTTTACCATCATCCACCAATCAAATTTTGTAGATTCATACTCTTTCTCTGGCTGTTTCTTATTCTCTGCCATTTTCACTACTTGCTTTTATAAGAAACCTTCTTTTTCATTTTGTATAATTGGACAAATTTCAGTATTGTGGCCAAATCTACCATAATGGAACCATAACATTCTTAGACCTTCATATTCTATAATTTGCCATATTTCTCCTATGAAGATCTTAATGACCAATGGTTTGGTTAAATCAAGCTCTACACACATTCTAGCGAATTTTCCTCTTATGGCATATGATGTGGTTCGATCGACCTTTACAATCTTCCCTAACGTGTCCCCTATCCTCAACAACACCTCAATATTGTAGTACTCTAATAGCATGCCTGGTGGCCTAATCCATGCTGCCATTGTATCAATAGACACTTCATCATATCTAAATCTTGGTGTCCACCTTTTAATAACGAGATAGTGTCTAGCAATTATCCAGGGACCCTTCGATAAGACATAATTGTAATCTGCGTTACTAGAGAACTTAATGCAATAAAAGCCATTATCCAAATCAACAACTTGATACTCTCTTTCTAATGACCATAACTGTTTTGCTCTATTACACAAGTACGTATAGCTGATGTTCCTTCTTAACAATTTAACAATCATGGTTTTTCTCTAAGGTCATCTAATCCTTCATTTCTCTTTCTAGTTAGACTGATGAATGGTCCGTTAAACACCAAGCTAATCTCATCATCATCGGAATCAAACTCCTCATTAATCTAACTTTCCTCTTCAAAATATACATTATCAAATCCTATCATCGACTCATCATGCAATAATGCGTTACTATAAGAGCATCTCAAAATATCCTCCTTCATCAGATTCTTCTGATCAATCATGTTAGTAGGAGTCTCACTTCTGCCATTATTGTCCAAGCTAGTTTTTCCCTCGCTTCGATCCCACTTTGACTGATTCATGTTGTAGATTTCCTTCTGCATTCAATGGAAAAGCCCCTAACGAGTCTACCTTCATGAAAGACTGACCTAGGATTTCCTAGCTTTGGTGTAAGATAGCAAGATCACCTTAATGTGCACCAAGGGAGAAATTAATTAAATAATTTTTCATATATATAAAATAAATAACTACCATTATTAATTTAAGATTTCACTTTTGTCCAATTTTTCATTTCAAAATTCAATTTATAATTTTACTCAAATTAAGATATAACCTTTCCAATTTTATTGGTTTAAAGAAAATCAAAGATAAAGTTAATAAATACAATTAATTAGACTAACAATAGTTACATAAAAGTAATTTTTACTGATATAGATTTTAATCCATTAATTCTATTAATGATAGTTTACTAAAAGGCATATGTGATGAACAAAAGTAGAAAATTACAGATATGATGCAAATAAAATTTGCTTGTTGGTTTTGCGAATGCTGTGTACAATTTGGACAAGCACACAAAGGTTGACATTTTATTTTAACTGTTATCAAAGGATTATAAAAGGATTATCATTTGATAAATCAAAACAAGACTCTTTCAAGGATAGGAAGACTTTTGATTTATACATTGTAGTGACCACGATGGTTAAGGCTTAATTTGGTAAGATCCAAAATTTCTTAAAAGAATGTTCTCATGTGTCTCATCGTAATTGAGTATTTTTTTAATATTATATTATATTATAATATATATACGTCAGATATTGAATTGAGTTGAAATTTTATGTGTATTTAAGAATATCAATCAATTATTTTAAAACTTTAAATACATTTGTGAAATCCAATGATTAATTTGTTAATCATTAATTATATAAAAAGTCATTGGAAAGTGTAAATATAGCGTGTTAATATTGATAAGTTGTAATCTGTAAATATCATATTTGAATGAATTTCAGAAAAAATGTATGTAACTTGTAGCACATGGCACAATTCAACTTCTTAGTCAATCATATTGTTTGATTGAAAGCAATGGATAGAGTTTGGTTAAACATGTTACTTGATTTACAAGCACTTTACTAAGAATGTGATGTTAATTTTCAAAATTAACCTTATGTATAAAAATGGTATTGTCCACTTTGACTTGTAAATTGAATATGGTATGAACCTTTAAATGCCTAATCTCACTCTAGTACATAATTAATGTGGGATTCATGGCTCTTCTTTGGGACCATGACATCTTCTCCATTGTGGGATTTAAGGCTTCTTACTGAGATTATAACATCCTCTCTGATGTGAGATTAATGACTCATCATTTGAACCGCGACATCTTCCCCAATTCCAACAAAGACCGACTATCTTTAGAGACACATCCTTAATACCCCATAACCTTTTTAAAATGTAAATTTAATAGGATCTTGTAAATGTTCTCATCTAAGAAACATGGTCAAATCTTTTTTTGAAATAAATGCACACTTTAACTAAATAGATCAATATACAAGTATGTATATATTTAATTATTTTATGATATCATGGATTATGGAATATCATGTGGATTTTTAAAAGGTGCAGCAAACTAACATTTATGTATTGGCATTGCATCCTTTCTAGATCTTTCATAGGTTTTTTTCCCTCCATTGATGCTCAACCAAAAGATATATAATTCTTAATTTAGTGACTCCTGTAAAAAAATCCTTATGTTAATATCGTTTTTTAAAATTAACCAATTAAGTTGTAATAAATTAAGGCAACATTATTCCCAATTCCCTAACTGTCAACGGATCCAATTATAGATGGAAACAAAATCCATAAAGATGGGTAATGCTTACAGCAAGACTTGCCTAGCCCCTCACTACAACCTCAACATAGATCACAACTTAAGAATTAAAGTGGCGTTTGGTACTTTACAATACAATGTGATTACAGGTAATATGATTGCAAGCAATATGATTGCAGGAAAAATAACATTACAGTGTTTGGTATACAAGCAAAATAATGATTAAAATATAGGGAAGATAACATTGCAGCGTTTGGTTTACAAGTACTTTGTTGGGAATGTAATGTTAATTTTCAAAATTACCCTTATTTATTAAAATGTAAGTTTAATATACTTGTATTTTTTATTATTAATTTTTATATAATATCATCTCTTATATATATTTTTAATGTCATATATTTTATTTTTATTTCTTATATAATCTTATATTTTTTTATTTTTTAATATAATTTTTTATATTATATATTTTATTTTAATTTCTTTTACCTATATTATATAAATTTTAATTTCTTATATTTTATTTTATTTTATTTTTTGATTTTTATATTATCTATTTTATTTTAATTATAACGTTACAAAATGTTTTTAACAAGGTAATAAAGTTGAAGGGTAAAAGTGTCTTTAAGAATATTGCAAAGTGCAATGTAATGTAATTGCATTGGTTTTGAACTACAATCACATTACATCCCTTGGCTGTAATGTGATTGCATTGTAATCTTACATTGCAGTGGTCTGTTGCAAAACAAACACTGCAATGTAATTTAATTGGATACATTGTAGGGAATGTGCTCTCACTTCCCTCATACCAAATGCGACCTAAAAGCAATCAACATCATAGTTAATAAGCACAATCACACATCAAAACAGACCACTTGCAGTTGGGAGAGAAAACTCAGTCCTGATTTTAACCTTTTTGCTTTCTAAAAATTCCCCTCCACCTTACTTTCTCTCTCTGCTCTGTTCCTTTTTCCATCTAGCCAAGAAAAGTGAAAACCCAATTAAAGAAGAAGACGAGATGGTAAGAAAAAGAACACCATAGGGTTAGAATAGAATAAAATGGGGTCATAATGATAAATCAAAATTTTTTACTTTATCGGGTAATTGGTAAAGTAAGTTTGCATTAGATATTGGCTTTAATGTGATTACCTCTCTTGGCTATAATGTGATTGCAATATAATGTCATATTACATTCATTTTTCCTCTCATCAAAAACTGAGAAGTAATTTTACTACTCACATCGGAGGAAATGTTAATAACTTCTCTTATACCAAATGCTACTTAATTATTGTTTTTCAATATATAGTTCAATACATATAGTCATTGACTTTTAGATAACAGAGGGTGTCGTCACACCTAAATGGTCCAGTACATATAATCACCAGTCGCAAAGTATACAAATCATTGTGCACAATGATTAATGTCTATTGTCGCTAACTACAAGTCCTTAGCTATCATTTTAGAAACAAAAAGTGGTGAAATCGCTCATCAACAAAATCAAAATGTTGAGACAAGATTCTTCCATATTGTTATCAACCTAGTCTATCATTTCAAAAGCAAACTAACCCCAATGCTAAGGTCTTTTTCAAAATCATTTTCATTTCAAATTTCCAATGTTAATCATCTTATCAATTTACAGACAAAGATTCAGAATTTTGAGATAATAAAATGTTCAAAGTGCTTATTCCCCATGCACAAAACTAGATACATAATAGACATATTTATAAAGCATATACATAGGTTTCAACAAACTCATTTAAATCCATCAATCAACATCGAAATATTTTCTCATAATCATGCTTTATCAAAAATGTGTTTTAATGTAGAAGTGTAGGTAAGGAATGCTTAATTATATCAGAATAATTAAAAACACCATATCTACCCACCTATTTGAAGCCTGCCTTTCCTTTTAGTACGTTTCGATGAAAGCTCGATCTCTCCAAAATACCAGTTTTTCCAATAGCACTTAACAACACATAATCCATCATTAATACATTGTTCCTAATTATATCTTTAACAACTAACCATTTATTCTTTCACAAACTTCTTCATTGAACCACTAATAAAAAAAAATCAGTAGATAAATCTAACCTAACTGCAAGTTTAAACTTCAACTAGTTATGGTTTATAGCAACTTTACCTTGATGAGCTTGAGAATACCAAAATCACTCTAAAACCCTAAGTTTTAGAGAAAGAAATGAAGTTTTAATAAATCAAAATGTTTGGAAATCATAACCCTAGATTAGATGTTTTAAAATGGTGAAATCGTACCTCCAAGAGTCTCTAAAATAAAAATATGAGCTTAAATCCTATTTTAATCAATTGAAAATACTTTTAAATGATGAGAGAGAGAGAGAGAGAGAGAGAGAAAGAGAGAGAGAGTAGAGAAAAAAAAAGGCCGAGAGTAGTGAGAGATAGTGTTAAAACTGAATGGGAAGGGTTCTAGGGGTTTATAGATTTATTTTGATTGTGAAAAGACCATTTTATCTTTTTTTTTTCAAATTTGTGATGTAAGTATTGATACTTTTGGGGTCAATATCGATACTTTTGTTAAGGGTTACAAGTATCGGTACTTCATAAACAAGTATTGATACTTATTCAGTAGAAAGTCTTTTTGAGTTTCAAGTATCGATACCTTATGAACATGTATTGACACCTTTGAGACATAATGCTTTATTTACAATTAATACTATTTAAGTAAATGTCTTCATTTTTGTTTCTTTCCTTTTTACTCTCCATTTACTAAAGATGTTTAATGCAAATAAACAAAGACTTCCTTATTTGGATTCAATAAAAATATCTAGAAAATCAATTTTCAAAAGAATAAAATCTAAATTATAGTCATAAGAATAAAATAAAAAAGATTTGACCAAAATTAAATTTTGGGCTATCAAGTATCATTACAACATACTTTTAAAATTATGGAAAATCCATTTTAGGTTATTTTAATATTAAAGGAACCAATATCGGCATTTTTTATTCCCATTAGATTGTTTTACAAAAATCACATATTTTGTTCCCTTCTAGACTTAGGAAAATTTTCTACTTTCAATAGTGACAACAAACCAAGTTATCAAGGCCACGAAGGATAGAAAACATGGAAAGGTCTATAATCAATAAATGAAATCATGCATGATAGATGATAAACGCTCACAAAAAAATGAACCATTATGCCCTTGAGTCAAATTATTAATTTACCTTCACGTAAAAATTGAGATTCCATAGATTTTTTATTATTTTTATGAAAAATGAATTAAAAAAGGTTAAAAACTATAAAAAATAAATAACAAAAATATTAATGAAATTAATTTTTTTATGGAAGTAGGGATTTTATTATAATCTAATTATCATAGGAAAAGAAATTCCTAGCATGTCATACATCAACAAACTTCTAGATTCGATAAGCGATGAATCATAAAACACAAAATCATTTGTTAAATTTAAACCCATACTAGCCATGAAATTAGCTACATTGTTCCCTTATTGATAAATATGGGATATTTTCACCTCTCATTGTCTTTTGATCATTCCACGAACTACTTTAATTAAGTCCAAGTTAGCACACAGATGAAAAGACTCAACTAAAAGTGCCTGAACTACCATTTTATTATCCACTTGTAACCATACTCGATGGAAACCTAGTTCCCATGCTAGTTGAAGTCCGTGGAACGCCCCCCATAACTCAGCTCTATAAGTTGTACAATTGTCCAATTTAGCTGTATAACTGTGCAGCCATTGACCTTCATTATCGTAGATAACTCCTTCAACAAAAGCCAAATTCATGCTGCGTTGTTGTGCCCCATCTAAGTTAATCACCACCTAACCAACTGTCGATTGAAGCCAACAGATTAACACCTCTTCTTGATGTGTTGCAAGATTCACTAGCATAATTAGAAATTGAACATACATCAACCGTTGCAGCTACCAAGCTTTTAATTACTGATAACTTGCCAACCATTGAAAGTTTACTCCCTTCAAAAATTAAAGTATTGTGCCACTTCCAAAGTTGCCAACTTGTGATGCCAAAGAGAATAGGCCAAAGCACATTTTCAACCTTCTGCCGATGCCTATTTAAACTAGAATAAAGCCAATCAACCAAAAGAAGAGAATAAAAATTCCCTTGCATATTCAAAGGAAGAATCTGCATTCACATCACATTCACATAAGGACAGTCATGTAAAACATGTAAAGTTGACTTGTCATGTAATCCACATTCAGCACATGTTGCATTAGAAGCCAAATGTCTACGTCTTCTTTCCATATTAGTAAGTAAACAATTATGAAAGCATTGTATAAGAAAAATGCGAAATCTCTAAGGTTCTTTCCATCTCCATGCAAAGTCTCATAATCCACTATCCAAATCACTAGCTATAGTAGTAGTCTGCTTGAGATACTGATATGCTGTCACCACAATACATATACTTGAAGGAGATAAGCCCTAAAATGGTTTATACACCTTAAGAGACAAAGAGGGTAGAATAGCATTTGCAACATGTCAAGCTATGATTGCTAGACAAAGGGAATTTAATTGCGTAAGGTCCCAATTCCCATTCAATAACAAGAAATCACGAACAAAACTGTTAGCATTGGTTGGTGTATCCATATTTTGATCCACCTCAATTAATGGCTAGTCTCAAGCTAAACATTAGTCCAGAATCTTGTAGACACCCCATTTCCAATTGTCTACCTCATATTTTTCTTAAATAAGGGCCATAAACGGCTTACAAAATTCCATACCGAGGAAACACCAAGATAATAAATATTAGCAAGCTGCCTTATTGTACTAAAATTATACTTACCACAGAGTAATTTCACCCATAGTACATTCAGACGAAATAATTAAAGGAAATTATGGGAAATGACTTTCGTAGTAAGGTGACTTCAAAAATGACTCTCTATAATTTTAACTATTTTTAGCTAATTTTTGGCAAGACTTGACAAGAATACCCTTTAATCCAATTAATCCAAATGAAAGCGCGTCTGAGTTTCTTTCTTTCTGCTCTCCCGCCATTCATCTTAAAAATTCAAAATTAAATCTCAATTTAGATTTAGCTATCCCTCCGTCCAACTCTCCAACGCCATCGAGGTTTATATTGGCAGCAAACTTTCTCACAATCCCAAAGTGCAGAGATGACATCAAGGTATTTGTTATGGGTTTTTGCGTTTATTTAAATTTATTTATAGAACGAAAAAGTTGATGGGCAAATTATATGAGTTTGGAAACTTAAATCTGGCTGGGGGTAGTGAAATCAATCAATTTATAGGTGATGTGTGAATATTTGTTAGGCATTGAGTCACTAGATATTAGGGTGTGTGACTGGATATTAGGAATCGTAACCTGTTTATTTGGCATTAGGTGCCTGAATATTTGTTGAGCATTGTGTGAGTTCTTTATAAGCATTACGTGACTAAATATATGTTGAGCGTTGCGTGACAGTTACTACATGATTGAATATTTGTTGAGCATTGCATGAGTTCTTTACATGCATTACATAACTGAATATTTGTTAGCATTGCGTGACAAGCGTTACGTGAATTAATATTACGTGACTGAATATTTATTGAGTATTGCATGACCTATTTGTATGCATTGCGTGATTTTAGCTACCTAATGTTGAAGGTGATTCTCTACTGATTATCTTCAATAACCTAATAAGCTCTAATGTAATTCTTGAAGTTTATATATAATTTCATACTTGTATAGTAGCAATAGTATTAGATTTTGGTTGGTCAACCATGATGCCTAAATTAAAAAAAAAAGAGAAAAGAAGTAACATTAAAATCTTTGTTGATTAGTGAAAAAGAGAGAAAACCTTAAAGCTGCTTTTTATTAAGAATTTCTTGGAAAATGATGTTTGGCCTGGCTTTTGCTTTTAAGAGGTAGATAAGATGAAAAGGCAGGCCGAACAGGTACTTAATAACCAATTCAGCCCCCTTTCATTGCACTGATATGGTTGTAGAAAATGAAAAGTCAGCTTTCATGCCTATAAATAAAGGGAACCATTAACCATTTGAATCAAATTCAATTATTTTAATCAATCTTAGATAATTGAAAAATGACCTCGAAAGATCCAAGAGTCGAGAAGGGGAAAGAGGCAGCCTCTAAAGAAGAGGAGGTGCCTTTGAGTGTGAGGGACCAGTTGCACATAATCTTAAGTGTGAGGGACCAATTGCACATATTCTTGAGTGTGAGGGACCAGTTGCACATATTCCAGCAGGAGATTCAAGTCCTCATCGACAACCTGATGCAAAGGACTTTTGACCTGGAGGCTGCCATCTTGAGCAACGAAAAGATTCTCGCCGAGATAGAGTTTAAAGTAGATGAACTTGTGAAGAAATGAAATACGGTTCATTTTTTTTTTATCATCTCCTTATATTTTTGGGGGGGTCTTTTTAATAAAATTTGAATAAAATTTATAGCAATTTTTATTTTCATTGAGCACATATTTTGTTGAGTTATTTTCTTCGTTTAAGTTATATTATGCTGAATAACTTCGTGAGTGGATGTTAGGCGTTGGGTGACCTATTATTAGGTATTGGGAGAGTGGGTGATACACGGTGCGTGAATTGTGCTATGCATATCTTCTGTTGAGACATTGCATGAGTGGTTTGTATGTATATGGAATAGAGTACCTATGGTGACGTGTTGTTATGTATTGCGTGATGTTGGGCCAGTACGTGATTGTTTAAGTTGACATAACGTGAGTGGATATTAGGCATCGATTGACTTATTATTAGGTATTGCGAGGTTGGTGGTGCGTGACTAGTGCAATTCACCTCTTGTTTAGAGGCTTATTATTCATTGGGTGACTTATTCTTAGGTGTTGCGAGCCTGACGGTGCGTGACTGACTTATGCAATTCATGTGTTGCTTTGAGGCTATTGTTCAGTAGTTTTTTAAGCAGTGCGTGACTGGTTTTTATATATTGCGTTGCCTGTTGTAGCTAGAGTGGTGGCGCGTGACTTGTGCAATTCATGTATTGTTTTGAGGCTTTTGTTCAGTACTTTTTTAGGCTTGCGTGACTGGTTTTTATATATTGCGTTACTTGTTGTAGTGTGAGTGGTGGCGCAAGACTTGTGCAATCCATGTGTTATTTAGGGGCTTATGTTCAGTAGTTTTTAGGGTTACGTGACCCATTTTTATATATTGCGTTACCTGTTGTTATGTATAACGAGAGTGGTTGCACGTGACTTGTGCAATTCATGTGTTATTTAGAGGCTTTTGTTCAGTAGTTTTTTAATATTGCGTTACTGGTTTTTATGTATTACGTGACCTGTTGTTATATATTGCGAGAGCGGTGGCGTGTGACTTGTACAATTCGCCTCTTGTTTAGGTGCGTTTGTTCACTAGTTATTAAGCATTGCATAAATGTGTATTAGACATTGCGACACTTAATTTTTGTTAAATTTCTGCAGCCAGCCAAATGTGACTTAGGCATTGCATAAGTGGTTTCTATGCATTGAGGGGCTATTTTTGATAAATTGACTGATTGTGACACTTATTTTCTGTTAAATTTTAGCGACCTGCCAAATGTGAAGCTTATGATTCTATACGGTGGTCATTGGGTCGATGACACTTACAAGGGTGGTGAGACATGAGTGAGGGGTGTTGGGAGTGATTTGTTAATTCGGGACTAGTGAAGCTGATTGAAGAGGTTGTTGGGGTCAACTCACATAATGAAATCGAGTTACATGCATCGCTTAGCCATGCTGCAAGTGTTTCGCTTGCAATGATTAGGGATGATGAAGATGTAGCAAGTATTCTGCTAGATGAGAGGGCAGTTGTTGTGTTTGTGGCAGTTAAGGCAAAAAATGCAAACAATATTCCACATGAGCACGGTATCCAACATAGTAATCAACAAGAACAGAATGTTAATTATTCTGACATACCACACCATGCATTTCCTAACAAACAACCATGGCAATCACGTTTGATGTATCCTCATGAGTTTCAGCAGCCCGATGCACATATGAGGTGTCTGCAAATGATGTCTGTACAATTTCGATCGAAATGTGCATCGAACGAAATACTCGGTACTTTGCAACAAACACAACTGTAGCTCAAAAATGCATTGGGTCCATTGTCATTAGCAAACGACACTATGATGGTTGTGAGTAATGACGATGCTTCTGATCAGATTGAAGATGATGTTGAAGAGGACGACACGGCGGATTAGAACCATGAGTTGCGTTATGACTATGAAGATGATTACATTGGCGGACATGAAGACCGTTCAGAGGACGACAAGGTTGAGTAGACCGATATTCCTGATTACAATCATGCAGATGGCGGTAGATGTCATACCACAACTGTTGTGTTAGAAGAGGTTGAGTTGGATGACCATTGCAGAACCGTTGAATTAGAAGATGTTGAGGGTGACCCTATTTACTAGAACGCCATCGCACTTGAGAACGACATTCGTTCGCTTAATGACAGTGATGAAGAGAGCGTAAATTCAGGGGTATCTCGTTAATGGATTATTCCTGGGCTAGATATGATATCCTTCCAAACAGTTGGGAGTGAGGAATCCAGATCAATGGATGACCACTTATATCGCGGAAAAGTGTTTCTATCAAAGGTTGAATTGAAACGAGCTTTGACCATGTTGGCACTAAAAGAGCATTTTGAGTTTAGAGTTAAAAAGTGATGTCACGCTCGTTTTGAGGTTGGTTGTAAGGATAAAGCATGCAAGTTTGCTTTGTGTGCAACGAAGTTGCTTGAGGGAGAATATTGGCAAGTTCGGACGTTGCATAAGGTACACACGTGTACTATCGATGGTTTGCAATGTGGGTACCGAACTGCGAGCGCGAGGGTAATTAGTCAGCTTATCTCCAGCAGGATGGAAGGAAATTGTGTAACCCCATTGAGACCAAAGGAAATAATGGAATAGATGAATCGCAAATGGGGATTGCAATGCCTATATGGTAAGGCCTGGCAAGCGAAGGAGTACGTGGAGAGTCTTGTGTTCGGTCCACCGAAAGAGTCATTCCAACTCGTCCCCTCTTATTTCCATATGTTGGAATGTGAAAATCTCGGTATTGTGACGTGTGTCACTACTGATGGGGAACAACGATTCAAATATTGTTTTTGGGCGTTCGGGTCATGTATTCGGGGGTTCAGTGTTGTACTGCGGCCTGTAGTCGTTATCGATGCTACACATCTGAAAGGAAGATTCAAGAATATTCTGTTTGTGGCGGTATGCAAAGATGCGAATGAGTAAATATATCCACTTGCATTTGGCATTGGCCACGTTGAAGACGAAGAGTCTTGGTCGTGGTTTCTTAACCAATTGCGTCGTGCGATTGGTTGTCCTAAAAATGCAATGTTCGTTTCTGATCAGCATCTTGGCATTAAGAATGCAGTTGAGAAAGTGTACAAGGACGCTCATCACTGTCTATGAAATTACCACTTAGGGAAAAATGTTAAAAACAGGTTCAAGCGCGAAGATGTTGCAGCAATTTTCACCATGGCCACCAACTGCTATAGGGTCGCCGATTTTGACAGACATATGAATCAGTTGAAACAGCTTTGCAAACCTGCTTATGACAGCCTTATGAGATTAGGCCCTGAGAGATGGGCACATGCACGGTCACCAATAAGGTGATACAAGCTAATGACATCCAACACTACGGAGTGTATTAACTCCTACTTGAGGCATGCAAGAAAAATGCCAATAACGGTTTTGATCGAGTGCATCAGATGCATGTTTCAACGTTGGTTCCATGACTGGCATAATGAGGCATTGAATTTGACCACGCCCCTTAGCCCTTAGGCTACCGATTTGTTGAACAGACGGTTCAATGAAGCATGTCACTTGTTTGTACAAGCAATCGATCGGGTGGAGTTTCAAGTTATAGGTGGGAGTAAGGACAGAGTTGTGAACTTCTCCACCAATGAGTGTTCATGCGGTGAGTTCCAGTCTGATCTACTCCCCTGCACGCATGCCATGGTGGCAATAAGGTATGAGCAATCATGTTTTGTTATATTGTGCATGGTGAATTGAGTTTTTACATTGTTCGCCATCTGTGATTTCATTGCTTTGGCAGTAAGTGCAAACGTGCAGCCATTGAATTCTACTCGGACTATTACAAGACTCGATCTTGGGCGGAGGGATATGCGATTCCCATTCGCCCGGTTGGGCATCCCAGTGAGTGGGACATCCCCGATGACGTGCTTTTGCTACCAAGTTGGCGAGGTCAAGCGAGAAGACCTAGGAGGAAAAGGATTCCATCACCTGGGGAAGGTAACGGATGACGTAGATGTTCACAATGCAAGAGCTATGGTCATAATAGACAAAATTGCCGAACTCCATTTGCATCTTTACCGACAAACAAGGAAACATCATCTGGTCAGCCGACGGCTCGACGACGTCAACCCAAGGCATGTGCAATTTGCAGACAACCCGAGCACAATCGAAACCGCTGTCCAATGCAGACTACAAACTCTGTTAATGTTATCGGTGTTGTACGTGAAGATAATGGCCCTTCAGACTTCAGTTGTTAGAGATTTTTTCGAAGTTACCATTGATATTTGCATTGAATAATACTATTTCAACTTGAGTTTGACAGAGTTTGAATGAAAAGTAAGATACACAAGATGTTGATATTTGTGAGAAAGACCTTATGCTAGTTATGGAGGTTTTAAAATGTGTACCAAATCATGAGAATTGAAGTTACTTTGAGAAAGTTATGGATGTTTCAATGGATGGCTTCCATGCAATATGGAAAACGTTTATTGAGGAAGAAGGATGGGAAGAAGAAGAAGAAGCTACTAGAAGTGAGGAAAAAGTGCTGAAAAAAATTAGTCATTTGTTCTATAGTTGACTACAGTTCCCATTATTTACAAAAATGCCATTGCATAGTTGGATCATCAAATTCCAATTACAGTACTTAGCCTAGTTGTTGGATCATCAAATTCATTGTACTCCTTAATAATTTGAATTTCATTATAAACCATTGAATAAAGCACAAAATATTTCATTCAATAATATTTGTGTGATTGATTAGGCATCCTGCTTCATATTTTTGCCTAGAAAATTATGTTCTGCTCATACTAATAGTTGTTCTTGAGATGATGCAACTTCCATCTACAAGTATAAAACATAATATAGAAACGACATAATAACAAATATATAGAACACAATAGTTAATTAAAAATTAAAGAAGAAACATAACTTATCCAATCATTCCACATTTCTTGTGCTAAGTTATTTCTCCAAGTAGTCCATGCATTTGATGTCTCAATGCATTTGATCGTATATGCATTTTCCATCGCTTCTGATTCCACATACTCTTCATACATTTCATCTTCAAGTGGATCATGTTTCATTTCTCTCTTAATGTGATTGTGTGACAATGCACAAGCAGAGATAATTCTACATTTTGTTTTCACTGGGTACCAAGACTTCTCTTTAAGTATTACCCATCTCATCTTAAGGAATCCAAAACATCTCTCAATAACAGTACTAGCACCAAAGTGTTTGTACTTAAACAGTTCTTCTTTTGAATGAGGAGTGCAATTTTGTCTCCATTCATTCAACTGATAATGCTGACCTCTATATGGAGTTAAAAATCCCTCTCTATTTGTATACCCAGCATCACATAAGTAGAAAAAACCTATGATAAAAAATTTATTTTTAGTACATCACTCTGAACAATGTCGAGCTAAAATAGTTAATAACTTAATGTATATTTTCCTCATACTTTTTGGGACTTTCAATCCATTTCTGCTAGATATTGCATCTCGAAAAACTCTAGAGTCTCAAGTAGAACCCTCCCATCCAAGTAAGATATATATGAATTGCATATCCTGTGAACATACCCCTAACACATTTGTAGCAATTTCATTCTTCCTTGTTCTGTATCTAGGCTTATCAATTTCTAGGGCATTGACTTTAATGTAAGTTCCATCTAAAGCATCTAAACAATTCTATTGTTTCCAATAGAATAATGACAAAAATTATCCTTTAGTTGCATTTTTAATAGGTTCTTATACTCAAGCTATAAATGATTAAGAAATTTTAGTTTACCTTAAACCATTTTCATCTGAAGTCAATTGAATTCTCAAGTACAGGCTCTGGCTTCTTTAGCAGTATTGATTGCAATCTTAAAACATAATTCAAAACTAAACCAAAATGTCTACTAACTGTCTCACCACTTCTAACAAATTCTCTCTTTATGATCCTATTCTTTGCATGATGAGAAATTATGTACAAAAAGATAGCAACCATTTCCTTAACATTCATGTTTTTTTTTTTGTGAAAGCCTAACAATGCATTGAAGCATATTACATAGTTTATAAAATGCAGCTCTATCCATTTTAATATTTTCAATGCATGTTAAATCAGAATCAAACACCATTCTCCTAAAATTCAATTGCCTAATAATATGTCTCCTATAGGTACTAGTTTTGGATCTTTTACGCTTTCTAGTATACATTAAAATTTGATAACATCCGTGAACCAAAGTATTAGCTAAAAGTATCATGCTGAACAGCTCAATGGCTAATACAATAGCAGACACGATCGTTGCAGTTTACTCTTGAGAAAACCCTTCCATTGTGTGAACTAACAATATAAAAAAAAAATTAAAATCATGAAATATAAACATTATATAAAAACAACATATAGTAAGCAAAAAGTTAACTTATCATGTCCACCTTACAAATATTCAATTTAAAAACAGCATATAGAAGATACATTTTTGATATGCAAGGAATATGTTGGAAAATTTTAATGTAAGTTCAATTGATACTAGAGACCGATCTAATGGTAGCAATCAATGGCAAAAAAAAAAAAAGATTGCACTGCAATAAGCAGGAGTCAAACCCGAGACCAATAATGCAAGCGTGACTAAGCAGGACTCTTTTCTTGCACCCTAAAATCTTTAAAAAAAATTGCAATGGTTTCCTACTATCAAGACCAAATTTACCCTAAACAAAAAAAAAATAAACGGGAGGTCAAATCTTAAAAAAAAAAGCCATGAAAAGAGTACAAATTCAAATTCAGGGTTAAAATGAGGTTTTTTGGGGTCAAATATCCAGCAGACCACCTTCGGCTAACTGTTAACGCGTAGATCTCGAAAAGTTACATGGATTCAAAAAAAATCACACAATGCATTAACAAAACCTAGTCACGCAATGCCCAAAGTAAGTCACGCAATGCCTACCAACTACTCACGTAATGCCTTAACAGAAACTAGTCACTCAATGTCCAAAGTAAGTCTCGCAATGTCCAAGGTAAGTCACACAATGCCTCATGTTAAATATTAACCCAGAAATCCAACCTCGTTTGCCGATCAAGGGCTAAATTGTTTCAGTGGTAAACCCTAAAATATAAATATGAAGAAAACCCAAATTAATAGAAAAAAGTCAGATTAAAGAATACAAGAAGAAGATAAAAAAAAAGAAGAAAGAAAAAAAAGAATGGGAGATTTCAACCCACAATTTTAGATGATGAAGAAGCAAAGCTAGACGAAGGAGGAGCGACTTTAGCAAAATGGAGAAGAAGTAGCAGACCCTCAGCCCCAAAAATGATGTTTTGCTTCGAATTGTGAGTTATTTTTCTAAAAGGTGATGGGCAAAAATGTCCTTAAAGACATGAAAGAGTGCAATGTAATGTGATTGCATTGGTTTTGGAATGCAATCACATTACATCCATTGGCTGCAATGTAATGACATCACATCCCTTATACCAAACGCACCTTTAATGTCGACCGTTGTAATAAAAAAATAGAAAGGGCATAAGATAGCTTCCAACCGTTTCTTTCATATTTCAGTCTTCCTAATATCTATCGATAGTTGTAGTTTCATATTGCAACCGTTCCAAACTTAGTTTGAGGGTGAAGAGAAGTTGAGCCACCAAAGCTGAACTGTCATGCACTGTCTTAAGCAATGGCCGCATCTTCGAGCAAACCTAATGTCCATGACAATGGCGACCAAAGTATACTCTCGCCTACGATCAAGGAAGAAATGGAAAATAGCTCTCCAACTGTCTGTCGTGTCAATTGGTTTTTCAATTGAACTAGGTAATGATCTGTTCCCTCCCTTATGGTTTAGGGACATATCACATGGTGGTAGGTATTAGGTACTAGAGAATGCCATGATATTGTGAGGGAAAGTGGTAGATTGGGAAAGCTTAAAGGAAAACATATACCTTGAGGGTGACATATCTTCGTTTTTCGACATGGGTAAACTTAAGGGTCTAAGTACCTTTCCATACTTTGATTATAGCCCGACTCTTGTTAAGGAATTTTACTCCAGCATTCGCCGGAGTGAAAATGGATTTGAAAATCCTAGAGATTTTAACCCAAATGTTTTGCACGTGTTTTTGGGAGGAATAGAGTTTACAGTGAGATAGTGGGAAGCTCCTAAAAACGGAGTATAGACACGGACAATATAGACCTCCACCATCATATGACCTGTCCTGCATGTGGGCCCAAGTGATAGGCAGAAGAGAACCATACACCACAAAGTCATGTTCTGCTCATCGTTTGAATTTTGCACCAGATAGGCTGGTACATAATTTTCTGGCGTCCACATTACAGGGAAGGCTCAGTCGATTAGGAAATGTTAGCACTGAGGATCTGTGGATGATGGAAACTATTAGAAGAGAGTTTGGTGTGAATATTGCAAAATATATGATCACGAGAATGAGAAAAGTTACTATGCAGGAAGAGACGACCCCTCCATACAGGAACATCATATCGGCTCTAGTTAAGAAGAAAGGGATATGGAGCAATAGGTATCTAGCTGATTGGACCAGTCGTAGGCCTCGTAATCTATCGTTTCGATGGCTCGTGAAATAGGGATATGACTTGAGTCTTGATGAGCCATCGAACTCCGTCAAAGGTAGCCCAGTTCATCCTGCCCGTGATACTCCATTCAGACAATTGTCTAGAGTTCCTGTTTCCAATGATGTGATGTAGAATATGCTTCTGAGGATTGATGAGAAACTCAGTAATCAAACTGCTACAATGCAGGCATTGGAATTAAGGATACAGAATGTTGAGAATCTTCTAATGCAAAGAACAGATACAGCTATTCGGGCAGTAGAAGCGTCGCAGAATTGATTGTCCTCAGATGAGTTTCTCCGACATTAACCTTAAAGAAAAAAGAAGTCAGCTGTCATTGGTTCTGGCTTAGTCAAACATATGAGATGAACATTCAGATTTGAGAGTTGTGGGTTAACTGGATTATGGAAACTGTAGTTTGTATTTCATACTTCACTTGTGGTATTTTGTTTTCTTTAACTCGATATTTTGTTATGATGGTGCTTGGGGTTGAGTTATGGTTTGATATTGTCCATGGTAATTGGCTTACCCTTATTCGAAGAACATGACACAAAATAGGTGAGTCATGCGATGCAAGATCAACTAGTGATGCAATCCCATATCATCAACTCACGCGATTCAATAAGAATTTGCGCCGCCACTCCATTTATACTACAAGAGTGACTCCATATCAACTTTTAACGTAATTCCATAATACCTAGTCACGCAATTCCATTTTCTACTCATGCGATTTTAGAATAAACATTCACGCCATTCTACAAAAAAGTCATGTCACGCGCTTTCATATTAACTAGTAACGCCACTCCATATTTACTACTAACGAGAGTCAATATCTAATACTCACGCGATTCCTAATCTTAACGGTTCACGCAATCCATATTTATTACTCACACGATTCCAAGTGGATTAGTAAAGCGATTCCATATTAACAACTGACGTGATTCAGAATTTAGTACTCGCGTGACTATAACAAATACTCGTGCGAATCAATATCAACTGGTGACACGATTCCATCCACACCATTCACGCCATTCAATAGCAACTTCTTCCAACCCTATGTCACGCAATGTAATCAACATGTCTTATAAGCTATAAAGTAAAGAAGCAAAGGGGGGTTAGCATATGCAAACGATTTATGTTTGGCCTGGCTTTTGCTTTTAAGGGGTAGATAAGATGAAAGGGCATACTGAACAGGTACTTAACAACCAATTCAGCCCCGCTTCATTGCACTGAGATGGTTGTAGAAAACGAAGAGTCAACATTCATGCCTATAAATAAAGGGAACCATTAACCATTTGAATCAAATTCAATTATCTTAATCAATCTCAGATAATTGAAAAATTACCTCCAAAGATCCAAGAGTCGAGAAGGGCAAATAGGCAGCCTCCGAAAAGGAGGAGGTGCCTTTGAGTTTGAGGGACTAGTTGCACATATTCCAGCAGAAAAGCAAATCTAAAACACAAGATGTCTCTCTGAAAGTGGATGGAACTTGTATGTAAGAGCAAATTGAACGGTCTGATTGAGGAATGAAAAGTAAGATACACAAGATGTCCATATGGAAGAGAAAACCTTCATGTCCAATGGTGGGGCCGGTGGAACTAGTTAGGGAACAATGGAGGTCCAAAACAACTGAACATGGGACTTAAAGGTTTTCTCTTCCATATGGACATCTTGTGTATCGTACTTTTCATTCCCTAACCAGACAGTTCAGTTTGCTCTTTCATACAAGTTTCATCCACTTTCAGAGCAGCTATCGATATATTCATAAGTTATCGATACTCAAGCAGGTCCAGAACAACTGAACGTTTATTGAAACAGAAGGATGGGAAGAAGACGAAGAAGAAGCTGCTGGAAGTTAGGAGAAAGTGCTGGAAAAAATTTGATATTTGTATAGTTCACTACAGTTCCCCTTGTGTAAAAAAATGCCATTGCATAGTTGGATCATAAAATTCCAGTTAGAGTACTTAGCCCATTTGTTGGATCATCAAATTGATTGTACTCCTTCATAATTTGTTTTTCTTTGTAAACGATTAAATAAAGCACGAAATATTTAATTTAATAATATTTACGTGATTGATTTTGGCATCCTGCTTCATATTTTTGCCTAGAAAATGATGTATAATAATAGTAATAGTTATTCTTCATGTCGACCGTTGTAATCAAAAAACATAAAGGGCATAAGATGGCTTCCAACCGTTTTGTTCATAACATGTGCTTTAACTTTCATCTGGTTGAGGGTTTAGGGTGTTCAACTCGATATTTTGTTATGATGGTACTTGGAGTTGAGCTAAGGTTTGATATTGTCGATGATAATTGGCTTACCCTTATTCGAAGAACAAGACACAGAATAGGTGAGTCACGAGATGCAAGCGCAACTAGTCACGCTATTCAATAATAATTAGTAACGCCACTCCATATATACAACTCACGCGACTCCATATCAAATGGTAACGCAATTCCATAATATCCAGTCACGCGACTCCCTTTCTTTACTCACGCGATTTTATAATGCATACTCACACCATTCGATAACAACTAGTAACACCACTCCACATATTACTCACACGAGTCAATATAAACTAGTGACACGATTCCAAAAAGAGTCATGTCACGCGCTTTCATATTAACTAGTAACGCCACTCCATATTTACTACAAACGGGAGTCAATATCAAATACTCACGCGATTCTAAATCTTAATGGTTCATGAGATCCATATTTACTACTCACGCGATTCTAAATCTTAACGGTTCATGAGATTCATATTTACTACTCACACGACTCCAAGTGGATTAGTGACGAGATTCCACATTAACAATTGACGTGATTAAAAATTTAGTACTCGTGTGACTCCATAACAAATACTCCCATGAATCAATATCAACTGGTGACGCGATTCCATCCACAACATTCACGCAATTCAATAGCAGCTGCTTACCACCCTATATCACGCAATGCAATTCAACATGTCATGTAGGCTATAAAGTAAAAACTCGAAGTGGGGTTGGCATATGCAATCGAATGAACGTTGTCATGTAAATTGTGTAAAATACTAACAGACTTTACGATATGAATAAGAAAAAAACAATGTTGTTCTTATTGGACCCGTATGCTTATCATATGAATGAATACAAAGAATAATATGTAAATGATACAACAAAGAATAATATGGAAATGATACAGAATAATGTTACTATTAATTACAGAATGAATAAGAATAAACAAATTCAAAAATTTAACAACTTGAGCTATTGGAAAAAATCTCAAGGGCAAACTTTGTTCGAATGCCCTTTATGGCGTTTGCCTTCAGCGTCTGATTTTTCGAGCTGATCAACTACTACAACGCGACTATAACCCAATCTCCGCAACTATGCGAATCTTGCTGCATCAGGGTCTTCTCATTTAACCTATATTTCATTCGTGTCAAAGGTCGCTTTTGATGGTGCTACTTGACAAAGTACCCCGCCTGGTGGCATATAATGGGAAACAATGATGTTAGTGGACTCATCTACTTATTACGTAAGCCAAAATTTAGTGCATTTTTTTTACCGTACGATGAGTCCACTAACATCATAGTCCATTTCACCAAGTTAACATGCACTACCACCCAGTGGCCATCGAAAATGCACAGTACGAGAATTGCGTCAACCTCATGCCATGGAAAACCCCACAGAGGTCTCCCACCCCTAGCATACTCAAGCAGCTCGTCTGGCATAACCGCCTCACTTGGCTTGAATGTCTTCTCGGTGGGCGAAGGTCGCATTTCTTCGCTCAGTTGGGGCAAAATAAGCTGTCAATTATGTTAAGCACAATAGTTAAATGCAATGAAGTAACCCTAAACCCCATACATTTGAATAATTACAACTCAGTAAAATATAATATACTTACATAGAATGTGGTGTCAATGATCAATATTTTTTGCTTATAGTGTTGTGGATGGTGCTCGCGCGCCTACTTACACAACACACTGATGCATGCATTAATCTGTTGGGTATCCATCAACTCTGTCGGTATCTTCAATCGTCGAAAAAAATCAAGGCCCTCTTGCTTTTCGATGCCCAGAATGTTAACCTTGTAAATTTAAAATAGAGTTATATTAAAATTATAGTATTACGAACTTTTTAATAAATATCCTAGAACCGTTAACCCTAATATGGTCTACTGTTTTCATTTTACCTCACTTCATCATTTTTCAGGAAGGACTTATATTTGTCTTTCAAATCGTCCTTCGCTTTGCGCTGGACTAATAGCGGGTTAACGTACGGGCTTCGAAGGTATTTGCTAGCCAAGATCACACGTGCATCTTCGGGCTCAAGTTGAGGTGGAGCCTCAGCAGAAGGTCTGATCTCACCATACGGGGGGGCCTTTACTGGAGTTGGGATAGAGCAAGACGCGCAAAAGTTGTAGTTCCACTACTCGCAGGATGAGGTACCTCTTCGACCTCAGACGGAGGAGGTGGAGCCTCGGGAGAAAGTGTGGGCTGAGAATGCTGGGCTGCCTCTACCAGAGATGGGATAGGCGTAGGATCATGTTCAATCGGGCTACTGAGAGATGAGATTCGAATCTAAACGATCAAAAAAATCAAACACATTAGAACAGTGTATACATTGTACATGTCATAACTCACGCGATGAATAACATAAAACCTCATACCTCAAAACGATCGATCAGCCGACTGACAATTCGATCCTCCAGCCCTTGTAATGAGTGTTGGATATGCTCATGTAGTGACTACGTCTGCATCTGTATCGCTCGCTGGATCTCCAACTGTATTGACTGCATCTGCATCTGCATATTCATCTGCAAGGATTGGAGGTCTTTCTTCCACTATGTCTGCATATTTTGTAGCTCTCCCTTAATGCTTGTAGTTATTTACGGATGCAGCGCTCGGTTGCGAGGCTCAGCATGAAAGGCAGCACCCGAAGCAGGAGGAAGGGCAGCAGCAGAAGCAAGAGGAGCAGCAGCAGGAGTAGCAGCATTATGAGCCCCAGGAGATGCACCATGAAAAGCTGCAGCAGAAGAATGAGGTGCCTCAGTAGCACCTCATTCGAAATGGACCTCCTTGTTCGTGGTGCGTCTCCGCTTAACGGCTCTTCGTACTGGACTTTTCCCTTTGCGATTCATTATTTTCCTCCTTTGCTGGAGACCGAATTCTGGCCGACCCTCCAACTTCCATAATGGAATGTATTGCTGCCCCTCGGAGATATTGACCTCAATGTCCGCCCAATATGTGGTCAACATCTCTTCTGTCGTTGGCTCCAACGTCCTTACTGCCCACAACTGCACCAAAACATACATTGCCATTAGGTATAACCCTTGCTACCCTATGACAATCAAAATAAAAATAAAAAAAATATGGTTTCTTTACTCACCTTGCCCTCTCTCTCTAAACTTGCAATATTGGCATGGAAGCTTGAAGGCCTATCGTCACATTGCCATTTAAGCATTCTTGGCCAAACCTGTCCGGACTGTCACTGCCTTCCGAACAAGCTTTTAATTTCAGGTATTGCTTCCAATGCCTAAAATTGCACATCAATTGTGTAATATTTTTACTCACCTCATAAATTCTTATGCGAAAAGAATAATGATAATGATAAACATTAGGCTATGGCAGACTACCTAAAACGCCCATATGAATCCGTAAAGGTGGTAGCGCTTCTTCTCTGCTTCGCCCACAGCAGGAGGTTCGAAACCCTTCAGTAGGTAATCCATGGTTAGACTCCACACATATGTGCCCCATGGGAATGCATTCCACTCGTCGATGTTCTCGACCAGCGACAACAACCATGGAACCACATATCGTCTATAGTCTTGACCGAATAAAACATTCGTCGCGATCAAGATAAGGGCCATCTTGCTCGCGTCTCCCTCCTGTTGAAATTGCCTTCCCTTCAACGTATCTAAAACCTATTGAATCTTCACCTCCTTCCCTAGTCCCCAATATCTTAGGTGAATTTCTCAAAGAAGGGTCTTATACCGATTGACAATGAGGACCGATAAGGGACCAAACTTCAATCCTGTGACTAGACAGAACTCCCTCTTAGAAAAGTGGGCCTTTGTTTTCCCTATTGCGAACCATAACTCTACCTCTGTGGCATCAAGTTCGTTGATTCTGCACAGCATTAGATTGTGCACTAGACTGGCACAAAATAAACCCTTGTCTACTTCGACATCCATCATGTGCCCGAAGCATGTTCTCTTAAAGTTTTCCAGCTCGTTTACTTGACACAGCATCTCACGTATCACGTGCAGATGCGACCGCTTATAATGGATGTTAATGCCCGCATTGAACCCCCACCGGTGCCTCGGTACACAAAGCAAGGACTCCACATTTTCCTACTTTGATCTTGTGTTGCCCATCTGCAACATAAAATAGATAACATTCCCATTTTAGTCATGTCAATACCATCATTGTAGATTAACAAAAAAACTAGAGGAATTTCTGAGAAATGACCCTCCTCATAAGCTCACTCAAAAAATAACCCTAACAATATTTTTTACTATTTTTAGACATCCCTGAAACAGAATAATTAATTCAAGTGTGGAGCATGGATTATTAAGTAAATCAACATATACACATTAAAGCATTACAGTTGACCCAAACTAATACAGAATGAACCCATGTAGATAAATTTCATGCAGTTATGACACTCGTGCAATTTCCTACAACAATAGTCACGCAATGCCTAATCAATTAGTCACGTAATTACTAACATTAAATCATGCAATGATTTATAAACAAGTCACGCAATTCTAAGAACAACTAATCGACTCACGCACACATTAACTGATGCCATGCCTGAACAATATTCACGCAATAACATAGAAACCAGTCACGCAATGACCTATCAATTAGTCACGCTAAGTTGAACCCTTTTTCAATCACGTAACCCCAACATGACCCCATGCCAAAATCCACTCACGCAAAAGGTGCCAACCACCTAAGCACGCCCTCACTCACGCAACATTTAAACCCTCAACCGAATTCCTAACACATATATATCAACTAGTCACGCATGGCCGGTCACCTTTCCACCCCTAAACACCAACAATACCACCTTCATGTTTATATTCAAAAATTTCAAACAACAAAAATATCAATATGAACATGCAACATGCATAGGTTTATGCTCAAAAACCTTAACCCTAAACACGAACAATAACCATTTTGTCAAAAACCTCCACATGATTCAAAATAAAATAAATAAATTCATAAAAAAATATTATACCTTTTTTAGCGTAATGTCAACTTCCTCACACTGCTCAATATGTGAACTACCTTTGTGCGAATAATAACAACTCCAAAAGGCTCCTACCACTGCCAAAATGCTCTGAAGTTGAACTGTCGAGGAATGCTTTTGTAGACTTGCTTCTGAGGATATGTACGGTCTCTCGATGAAAATCGAAGAATTGTGGTCCACATAAAGGACATACTTGACCCGTTAATAGGTTTTGGGTTGAGGCACGGAGCCTAGTGAATGGGTCAGTTTCATTAAGGATAATTTTGTCCATTTTTTTCTTCTTGGCTAAAAACAGTTAAAATTATAAAGAGGACCATTCTCAAAAACACCTTATGCTTGAGGCCCATTTATGAAAAGCACTCAAATAATAATTGCTATAGTAATTTCATCAAAAAGGCATCATTCATCAAATGCAAATGCCTAAGACCCATACCTCTTTCTTCCTTGGGCTTGCATATATTAATATGTTGTCTTAAATGGACCTTTCTATTGGATGATGCTCCTCCCTAAAAAAAATTCCTACAAATTCAATTTGCCTATAACATTCAATAGGAATAAGCACGATTTACATTGTGTAGTAAGGGATAGTGGTAAGTACAGACTTAACTAAGGTAAGTTGTCTTACAAAAGACAAAAAGGCTACTTTCCATGCACTTAGTTTACTCTTTACCTTATCTTCCAAATAACAAAAAGAGCTAATTCTTTTCTTGCCATGGAGAAATAGGACACCAAGATACTTCCCCATCCCATTAAAGTAATTAAAGCCCAAACAAGACTTCAAATTATTAGTGTACTCACTTTACACACTGTTAGAACAAATAAAAGAGGATTTTTACAAACTGACCCATTCTCCAAAGCAAGTATAGAAGTGATCCAGTATCGCTTTGATAACCTCCATCTGCGAGACAAATGCTTTTGCAAAAAATATATGATCATCTGTAAAAAATACAGTAAGCACCATCTTCCCAATTTTATCGAAGTCCACAAACCTTTCGAGATCGCTTCATTGATCCCATGGGCTAGTCTTTCCATGCATAAAACAAATAAATATGGGGAAAGTGGATCACCTTGTCTCACCCCTTTGGAAGGTATAAAACTATCAGTCGATGAACCATTCCATAAAATTTGTGAACTACTACACCTCCAACTACGAATAAGTACATTTATAATCTTAACAGAAATCCTCACTTCCAACATATCATAAGCCGTCTCAATATTGATTTTTATCATCATCCAACCAAGTTGACCTTCTTTCTTTCGAAACAAATGCATAACTTCTTAAGCCACAATTATATTGTCTGTAATAACTTTGCTTAATACAAAGCTTGTCTGTGTATTTGCTATCAGAGAACTCATGTACAATTTTAACTTATTAGTAATCACCTTCATTAATACTTTAAATATGCTTGGTAACAAGCTAATAGGTTTTAATTGAGAAATACATTTCGGAGAAGTTATTTTCGAAATTAATGCAATCAATGACTTACATAAAGAATCCTCGATATCACCACCATCGAAAACATTTTGCACATACTTTACTACACTTTGCCTCACAATATTCTATTAAGATTGGAAGAATAAAGCATGGAGATCATTAAACCTGGTGCTTTCAATGGTTTCATTTGAAATAAAGCCTTATGCATTTGTTCTCCACATATCAGCTTGACTAAATTATCATAAGCTTTTATGGCAAGTAAAGGAAACTTACCTCTGATTGGATACAAAGGCAGTAACTCACTCTCTTTAGCAACAACTATTGGGAAAAATTAGCAATTATATTGTTAATTGCATTTTGACCATCACACCACCTACCTTTAACATCCTAGAGTCACACAATTTTCGATTTGTTCCTCTAACGTGCTACTCTGAGATGGAAATATTTAGTGTTATGGTCCCCCAGATTTAGCCAATCAGCCTTAGATTTCTACATCCAAAATGCCTCATCCTGTTGTAAAATAGTTTCGTACTCTTTCCTCAAGTTAAACGTAAGATCTCTGAAATGACTTGAAGGTCGAGAGTTTAGTGTTTTCTTTATACCACCCAATCTCGCCAGTAATTTCCTTTTCTTATAGAAAATATTACTAAAAATCTCCTTATTCTAACATTGTGCCTTGTTAGTAAAATCTATCATAGCACTCTAAATGTCTTTAGATTTGTCCCAAGACTATTTGACAAAATCCCTAAAATCTGTATGAGTCAACAAGGTAGCTTGGAACTAAAAATTAAAAGGTCCATTTAGAGTCCTTCCATAACCCAAAGAAATCAACAATGGTCTATGATCTGATTTGATCCTCTTTAAATGATGAATAATTGCTTTCGAAAATCAAAGACGTCATTTAGTATTACTTAAGGCCCTATCAATCCTTCCTGAAACCAAACCCTTTCTCCATGTAAATTTTCGATTTTTAAATCCAAGATCAATTAATTCAAAAGTAGAAATAAATTTTTGGAAAAGCTGTTAAGGTCATCTACCTCTTTGCAAGCCCCTCGTTTTCTCATACGAGAAAAGAAAAAACTTAAAATCACTTGTTAAAAACCATAGTCTATTCGTTGTTCCTATAAATAAAGACAAATCCTCCCACAAAGCCTTCCGTACACTATGATTAGGATGGCTATAAATTGTAAAAAAGATCCATTTGGTACCTGCTTGATACTTAACTAACAATTGAGCACATTATGAGTGATTACAAACAAAAGACAAGTGAATACACTCATTCCATAAAATCCATATTCCTATAAAAAATCTAAAAGCTTCCAATCTATGTGATCTTTCGAACTTCAAAGAATGAATCACATTATCAACTGCAACACCACTTAATCGTGGTTTAACTAACACTAAAATAGAAAACTTATAATGCCTATAAAAGTCATTAATCACCCTAAGCAAACCTTCATCACTTGCACCTTGATAATTCCATACAAGTAATCTTAAATCCATAATTAAAAACAAAGTGAATGAACCACAAAGGATTCAAGATACCTCTTTAGCACCATCAACAACGATCATGGACAAGCCAATCAACATCAAGGCAAGATTTGTATTCGGTTCTAGCTCCTCACCCAACAAATTATTCCCTTCTACTAATTTTTCCTCTGTTAACAAAGTTAAGATGGTAATAGCCTTAGCTCTCACCTTCTTTTTCCATAGACCTTATGTAGCTTCGTAGTACTACACTTATTAGGGGGTCTTACTTTTTTGTTATGTAACACAATTGTTCCATTTCTCTCGGCTCTAATATCACTGTCATTAAGTCGTAAAGATGTGCTCGACGTGGAAACCAACTCAATCCTCTTTGCAACCGTCATAATAGCTTAATGCTTCGCAAAATCAAGTGGCGTGGTACAAGCAACAAGTTCCTTAGAAAGCAAATTAGGTTGAAACCATGATAGGAAGGGTAAAGAATTATCTACCAATTCATTACTACGTGATTCTGTTGGAGTAGGATCTTAGTGAATTAATGTGATTGTGTAAAGCATGGATTTCAAAAAAAAAATTTCTTTTTATAAAGGAAGCAAGCAATCCAATTACACAAGTAGAAACACACATTATTATTATTGCAAGCAATATAATCACATCAAAAAATAAAATAAGAATCAATTAAGTAAGAAAAACCATACCTTTATTTTGAGATTCTTATTTTCGAACACCACCACACCAATGAATGATTTCTCGATCAAATAAATTTACCACTTATTCTTCAAGAATACTTTCAACTTGAATCTTGAGTGGACAAGGTGTGGAATGTAAGGCTACAAGATGGCAACCGATTTTATTCTCTTTTCTTTGGAAAAGCTTAGAGGAGGAAAAGAAAAGAGATGGCTGAAACTTTTTTTTTTTAAGAAAAAGTACGTTCTATCATTTTTTTCCAATCTTTTCTCTTTTTATTAAAACTCTTGCTTCAAAGGTTTAATCAAAATGAAACACCTTTAAATCAATCTTGACCATCCATTCAGAGTTATGGAAGCATCAAACATGCTCCATAATTATCAAAATAAAAATTAAAGAATAAATAATTTAATTCTTTAATTATCATTTAGAGTTCTTGATAAAATAAAACTCCTTATTGAATAATAACTCTTATTTTATTATTATCCATCTTTATTTAAAAAGAATTAATAATAAATAAAAGAGTAATAGTCAAACATGGAGTCTTCTTTTATCAACATGGACGTCTAGATTCATTTTGTAAAAATCTTCCTAAAATTATCTTAATTTAAGACAACTCTTGTCTGTAATTAAGACAAAAAAATATTTTATCTTATCTAAATTGAGACAAATATGTTTTCTTGTCTAAATTGAGACAAATATGTTTTCTTGTCTAAATTAAGACAAAAATGTTAAAGCTGCTATTTTTGTACACAATTTAATTAAACAAATTAAAACATGCATTCCAACTTAAAAAAGTTGAATTCTACGAAGCTAAGTGGGGAATCTATTTGGACATAGATATTCCAAGCTCCAATAAACTTAGAATTATTCTTAATCTCATTAAAAATAATTCAAGCTTATTAACCATGAAATCACTCCACCATAGATTCATGGTTGCACTCTTGGATTAACTATAATTACAAGAAACAATTCAATACTTGATATTAATTGTTAGTTGTCCAATTGCAAACCTTATATTGTGAACCCTCATAACCATCCAATGACAAAAGGTGAAATTACTGTTTTACCCTTTATGTAAATTTTGTCCTCAGTTTCAAATTTCATCCAATTAGTGATTCAATACTCTAGATCTAATCTTTTGAGTATCCAGATGTGATGAGTAGCTAATTCATCAATCCATTGGGCCTAGATTAATCACCAATCTTTTTGAAATCACTTGAAGTGATGTTAATGCTATGAACTCCATTATCTTAATATATGTTCCCAAATGTTCATTTCGATTATAATCCCAAAATACGGAGTCTAGATCAATGCTTTATGATGATCATGCTCATGGTAAATCAAATATTATAAGGAGTTAAAACATGAGTTCACTATCCATCAGGATTTCGGTTCTACTATAAGCAAATGCATAAGCGTGAGATCAAGATTTAGGTAACGGTAAAACTTAAATTTGATTCTCACATGATTCCAGTTCATGTTATAGTGTCATTACTCGAAGTCAACCATTTCGATGATTTGAGACTCATCATTCCCTTGAAATGAATCACATTTGTTTCGTTGGAAGTAATATGGACACTACAACCTTAACATAATAAAGTGACCAGCTTTATTATATGGCTGTGAACAATTTTTTAGATTCAATGAAAATACATGTCTCCTATGTATGACTCTTCATACAAATGTATTTTAATATCTCAATAGAATCTTGGTACCTTAATAACTAGATAATGAATGCTTACTAAAACAAACTCTTCGTCTTATTATCAAAATGTACTTTCATTACAAATAAATTTAATAAATTTAAGCATGAGAATATACTTGCTTTTCAAGGCACCATATTCTCAAAATTCCTAACAATCTCCCACTTGCCCTAAAGTAAGTATGACATATCCCTCATTCCAAGATCTTCTAAGTGACCATCGAAACTCTTTTGTGTTAGAGTCTCTGTGAATGGATCGGCGAGGTTTTTCTCTATTGGAATTTTCTTCACAATTACTTCTCCATGTTGTATGATCTCTCGAATGAGATGATACTTCCTTTCAATATGTTTTGTTGCTTTATGATTCCGTGGTTTTTTTGAGTTAGCCACTGCTCCATTGTTATCACAATAGAGCATAATAGGCTTGTCCGCATTTGGAATTACTTCAAGGTCCATAAGGAACTTACGGAGCCATATAGCTTCCTTTGCTGCTTCACAAGCTGCAACATACTCAGCCTCCATAGTTTAGTTTGCAATACAAGATTGCTTTACACTCTTCCAAACGTGGCTCCTTCTCCAATGGTGAAAACAGATCTTGATGTTGATTTTCTAGAATCAACTTCAAATTGAAAATCTAAATCAGTGTACCATGTCGCTACTAGGTCACTTCTAGAATATACAAGCATGTAATTCTTCATTCTACGAAAATATTTAAAAATTCACTTAACTGCAGTCCAGTGCTACATGCCTGGGTTTGACTGAAATCTGCTAACCAATCCAATTGCATAGCAAATATCTGGCCTAGTGCATAGCATAGCATACATGAGACTTCCAACAACAAATGCATATGGAATCCGTCTCATGTTTTCAACTTCCTCTAGGGTTTTAGGCGACATCTCCTTAGAAAGTTTGATTCCATGTCTAGAAGGCATAAAACGCTTCTCGAAATCTTGCATAGCAAACTTGGCCAAAATCTTGTCTATGTAAGATGCTTGAGATAATGCTATCTGCTTGTTCTTACGATCCCTTATAAGTTTGATCCCTAGAACATAGCTAGCTTTTCCTAAATCCTTCATATTGAATTGTTGGCTCAGCCAACCTTTAACTATTGATAACATTCCTATATCATTCCTAATGAGTAGAATGTCATGAACATAAAGGACTAGGAAAACAACCTTTTTATGTTGTATCCTTTAGAGACACAGGGTTCGTCAACATTTTGCTGGAAACCGTATGATTTGATAACAGTACCAAATCTTATGTTCCAAGACCTAGATGTTTGCTTAAGTCCATAGATAGACCTATGCAATTCACAAACCTTATGCTTGTGGCCCTTTTTAATGAAACCTTCTAGTTGAGCCATATAAATGCGCTCTTCAAGATCTCCATTTAAAAATGCAATCTTAACATCCATTTGGCATATCTCATAATCAAGATGTGCAGCAATGGATAGGAGGATCCTGATGGATTTAAGCATAGCAACCGGTGAGAAGGTTTCCTCATAGTCAATCCCTTCTTTTTGGGTAAAACCCTTGGCCACAAGTATAGTCTTGAAAGTCTCTACCTTCCCATCACTTCCTCTTTTTCTCTTATAAATCCATTTGCACCCTATAGGTTTTATCCCTTCAAGTGGATCTACTAAAGTCCAGACTTTATTAGAATCCATGGAGTCCAACTCAGATTTCATTGCTTTATGCCATTCTTCAGCATCAACATCGCTAATAGCTTTCTTATATGTAATAGGATCATATTCATGTTCGTTTGAGAGTGCAATCATGTTTTCTCCTAGACCCATGTATCTTTCCGGTTGTCTCACAACCCTCCCACTACGTTAAGGCACCACTATTTGATGTTCAAGTTGTGTTTCTATTTCAACCCTTGAATCAGACTGTGTTACGACATCTTCAGAATTAACTCTTAAATCTGAAGGATCAGACAATTCTTCTAAGACAATTTCACTTCTAGGTTAATGATTGCTAATAAACTCTTCTTCTAAGAAAATGGCATTCGTACTAACAAAAACTTTCTTTTCTTGAGGACTATAGAAGTAATAACCTCTTATTCCCTTTGGATATCCTACAAACAAGCATACCTCAGTCTTTGGCTCCATCTTTGTGGACTCAGGCTTTAAAACATGTGCAGGACACCCCCAAGTTCACAGATGACGTAGAGATGATTTACACCCTGTCCACAGCTCCCTTGGTGTCTTAGGCACAGCCTTAGATGGAGCAAAATTAAGCAAGTACTAAGAAGTTTGCATACAATATCCCTAAAATGAGATTAAAAGGTTAGCACAGGACATCATTGATCTAACCATTTCTAAAATAGTCCTATTTCTTCTTTCAACTGCACCATTATGTTGAGGTGTTCTTGGCGCTGAAAAATTGGAAATTATCCCATTGTTAGTGAGATATTGTTGAAATTCATCTGATAAATAGTCACCTCCTCGATCTAATCGAAGTTGTTTCAATGGCTTACCTAGTTGCTTTTCAACTTCAGCTTTGAATTCTTTGAACTTTTCAAAGGATTCACTTTTTCTGTGCATTAAATACATAAAGCCATGTCTCGAGTAATCATAAATAAAAGTTATGAAATATTCATAACCTCCTCTAGCTTCTACGTTCATTGGTCCACACACATCTATGTACACCAAGTCTAGAACGTTTGGCATTTTGTTACCTTTCGCCTTAAAAGGCCCTTTAGTCATTTTAGCTTCAATACAAGACTCACATACTGGCAAAGGACACTCAACCATGTCTGATAGAGTACCATCCTTTATAAGCCTATTGAGTCTATTTTGATTTATATGACCTAAACGTAGATTCCAAAGATAATTTTGATTTATACTAGATTCTTTGACTCTTTCAGTTTCAAATTGTATTGCTTCTATAACATTTGTAGAATAAGTCATAGGCTTAAGGAAATAAAGATTATATCTTACAATTCCAGAACAAATAAAATCTTTATTCAAATAAATAGTGAGTGTCTCACTAAAATATACTGAATATCCAGACTTTATTAGACAAAAGACAAAAATCAAATTTCTATAAGTCTTTGGAAGGTAATAAACATTTTCCAAAACTAAGCTACGACCATAAAAAAATTGAAGAATAATGGCTCCCACTACTAATGTTGAAACGAAAGTGCCATTTGCCATCCTCATCTGAAACTGTCCTTTACTCAGTTTTCTCCTTTGTTGAAACCCCTATAAAGAATTACAAACATGGTTAGTGGCTCCAGAATCTACTATCCAAGTATTTGTAGAATCAACCACTAAACAGGCTTCTAACATCTTTAGAAAACCCATACCTTGTTTATTCTTCTGGATTTCTTCAAGGTAGACCTTGCAATTTCGCTTCTAATGTCCTTTCGCACCACAATGGAAACATATTCCTTTGGTGTTGTCTTTTGAAGCAGTCTTTTTCTTTATGGGCTTTTTCTTTGCTCCCATTGAACCCTTAGAAATCTTTTTATTTCCAACTATCTTCTTTTTACCCTTGGGTTTGGGCTTAGAAGTGGAAATTGCATGTACTTCAGGCTTCTTTTCAAATCAAAAACCTCCTCCACAGTTTGAAGATCATTCATTAGCCCACTTAGGGTGTAATCCCTAATGTGCAGTTCTTAATCCAATTTGAACTGTGAAAATGACGAATTCAAGCTATTAACAATCATTGATATTTGCGTTTTCGCATCTATCTCAACACTATTTAGTTCTGCCTCATTGAGATAAGAGATCACTTTCAGCATGTAATCTCTAACTGGCTCCCCAGGTTTCTACTTAAGGTCCTTAAAAGCATTGATTACTTTCACCTTAGCAGATCTAGTTTTCGTACCAAATATCTCATGTAGGTGCAACATTATGTCAGCAGCATTACTCATGCCTTCGTGCTACTTTTGCAATATACTGTTCATAGAGGCCAATATAGAGCATTTAGCCAGCTCGTTTGCATCATGTCACTACTTATGATATTCAATATCTTGTGGAGTTGACTGGGGAGTCAGTGCTTCAGGCTCATGGTCAAAAAGAACCCATGTGATCTTGTCATAATTAAGGACAATATTAAGGTTTCTTTTCCATTTAGAGTAGTTATCACCATTGAGAGTACATTTGTTCAGCAAAATTGAAAGTGGATTCATATTTGTGATGCAGATATGTTTCTAAAAGTACATTTAAAATTATGTAAGCATACTAGTTATTCATAAACTTTGAACATTTCATGATGCATGTATGCATGATGACAATATATAAAACCCTATAAATTATATTATTAGTTCGACAGTCATCTACCTTTCTGTAATAAATTAACCGACTATGAGCCGTGAGAATTTACTACCAGGTAAACTAGGACCCACCCACTTAACTATGTTGCCCAGTATTTTCATACTTAACATGGTTAAGGAATGCCTTCATTTGGTCCACGAAGTTTACTAACATAGCTACTGTAGGCAGATTAAGAGTAAATTCATGTTGAGTGTAACAACCATTGTTTCATTCTTTTAAGCTCCTTACTTAGTGAGCCTTTATGGGAGGTCTCACTTCATAATCCACCGAAATGGATTTATCCTTTCTGAGACCCAGTCCGTCATGATCTAGATTCATGTTCGCCTGTAGGGAGTGACATGTTTCACATGCCAATGGGCCAACAATGGAGACCGTGGACTCTAGGATTACTAGCATCCTCTCCCACTCAATATTTTTATACTTCGGGTTTTGATTAACTTTTTTACCAGATTTCTAAATGCATATTTAGAATATCCTAAGTTAAATTATGGGCTTGGTTATGTTTCCAACTAAACGCTTTTAGTATATAACTAAGTCCATATTACCATCTTGTCTAGATGTGATTTATCTTCCTATATTCATTATGTATCTCACAATCTAAAACTCCTTTTAAACTAAAATACATAATGTATGCATGGCATTCCTTAAGAGATGTTGGCACCTTAATTCTAGATGACATGTTTTCAAGCATACAAATAATATCTAATATCATTCATATAAATACATATAAATATTTATAAATATATATATATATAATAAGCCACATTAATGTCCATCTTAGAAAAAATAAAATAAAATTACAACTTGTAATTCTCTTCAATCTAGCTTGCTTCCACTGCTTGTTAGGATCACATCCATTTGGCACTCTTTTGAATTTTATGACTATTTAAAAATCTTCAATTTTAATTTTAATTTTAACCTAATTTGAGAAAATAATTTTATTTTGTCTAATTAATTAATCTCATTAATTAATACCAAAATAATATATATATATATATTTTAATCCAAGGCTAAAATTAATTTTCCAAAAATAAAAAGAATTTTGGAAAAATTTTTAAGAATATATATAATAATATTTAAAAATATATATTTTTTAAAATAATTTTATTAAAATAAATGGAAGGGGGCCCACCCTAATGGGCTGTTGCCCAAGAGCCTAAGGGTGGGCTGTTGCCTTGTGGCAGCACTTGCTGCTGCACCTGGCAACAGCTTGTGCTGCTGCCCAGCAGCATGTGCTGTTATCGGCAGCAACACACTGCTGCTGTATGTTGTGCTGCCCGGCAGCACACCCACCTTTCTTTTCCCCTCTCCTCTTTTTTTTTAATAAAAAAAAAATTTAATAGAGAAAAATATATATTTTTATAATAACAGAATTTTAACAAAAGAAAAACTCTTTTTCTTTAAAAAAAGATAAATACAAGAAAAACTCTTTTTTCAAAAAAAATTAATATTCATAAAAAAATAGAGAGACTAAATATTACCTAATTACATTTTTTCTTTTGGCTTTGAACTTCTTTTTCCATGGATGCACCAAATACATCGAGAAATATTAAAATTACATGGGTTTTCCTAGTTACATAAATCTAAGGAAAAAAAAATCAAGAAGGAAACATAGCGATGATAGGCCACCCTTCTTGTTACATAACCAAAAGAAAAATGTTACATGTAAAATTTTCTAAGACAATTAATGTGGCAAAACCTTAAATCATGCATCATAACATACAACCATATATTAATCACATCAAAATAGTTAAACATATGCAAAGGTGTCAACCATGCAAAATAAATATAAGAAACAAACTTGCAATAATCCCTGCACTGATACCAATTGTTGGAATAGGATCTTAGTGAATTAATGTGATTGTGTAAAGCATGGATTTCAAAAAAAAAAATTTCTTTTTATAAAGGAAGCAAGCAATTCAATTACACAAGCGGAAACACACATTATTATTATTGCAAATAATATAATCACATCAAAAAATAAAATGAGAATCTATTAAGTAAGAAAAACCATACCTTTATTTTGAGATTCTTATTTCGGACACTACCACACCAATGAATAATTTCTCGATCAAATAAGTTTACCACTTATTCTTCATGAATACTTTCAATTTGAACATTGAGTGGACAAGGTGTGGAATGTAAGGCTGCAAGATGACAACTGATTTTATTCTCTTTTCTTTGGAAAAGCTTGGAGGAGGAAAAGAAAATAGATGACTGAAACTTTTTTTTTTTTAAGAAAAAGTACGTTCTATCCTTTTCTTCCAATCTCTTCTCTTTTTATTAAAACTCTTGCTTCAAAGGTTTAATCAAAATGAAACACCTTTGAATCATTCTTGACCATCTATTTAGAGTTATGGAAGCATCAAACATGCTCCATAATTATCAAAATAAAAATTAAAGAATAAATATTTAAATTTTTTAATTATCATTTAGAGTTCTTGATAAACTAAAACTTCTTATTGAATAATAACTCTTATTTTATTATTATCCATCTTTATTTAAAAAGAATTAATAATAAATAAAAGCGTAATAGTCAAACATGGAGTCTCATTTTATCAACATGGATGTCTAGATTCATTTTACAAGAATCTTCCTAAAAATTATCTTAATTTAAGACAACTCTTGTCTGTAATTAAGACAAAAAAATATTTTATCTTGTTTAAATTGAGACAAATATGTTTTCTTGTCTAAATTAAGACAAAAATGTTAAAGCTGTCATTTTTGTACACAATTTAATTAAACAAATTAAAACATGCATTCCAACTTAAACAAGTTGAATTCTAGGAAGTTAAGTGGGGAATCTATTCGGACATAGATATTCCAAGCTCCAATAAACTTAGAATTATTCTTAATCTCATTAAGAATAATTCAAGCTTATTAACTATGAAATCACTCCACCATAGATTCATGGTTGTACTCTTAGATTAACTATAATTGTAAGAAACAATTCAATACTTGATATTAATTGTTAGTTGTCCAATTGCAAACCTTATATTGTGAACCCTCATAACCATCCAATGACAAAAGGTGAAATTACTATTTTACCTTTTATGTCAATTTTGTCCCTTAGTCTTAAATTTCATCCAATTAGTGATTCAATACTCTAAATCTAATCTTTTGAGTATCCAGATGTGATGAGTAGCTAATTCATCAATCCACTGGGCCCAAATTAATCACCAATCTTCTTGAAATCACTAGAAGTAATGTTAATGCTATGAACTCCATTATCTGGATATATGTTCCCAGATGTTCATCTCGATTATAATCCCAAAATACGGAGCCTAGATCAACGTTTTATGATGATCATGCTCATGGTAAATCAAAGATTATAAGGAGTTTAAACACGAGTCCACTATCCATCAAGATTTCAGTTCTACTATAAGCAAATGCATAAGTGTGAGATCAAGATTTAGGTAACCGTAAAACTTAAATTTGATTCTCACATGATTTTAGTTCATGTTATAGTGTCATTACTCGAAGTCAACCATTTCGATGATTTGAGACTCATCATTCTCTTAAAATGAATCATATTCGTTTCATTGGAAGTAATCTGAACACTGCAGCCTTAACATAATAAAGTGACCAGCTTTATTATATGACTGTGAATAATTTTTAGATTAAATTAAAATACATATCTCCTATGTATAACTCTTCATACAAATGTATTTTAATATCTCAATAGAATCTTTGTACCTTAATAACTAGATAATGAATGCTTACTAAAACAAACTCTTCGTCTTATTATCAAAATGTACTTTTATTACAAATAAATTTAATGAATTTAAACATGAGAATATACTTACTTTCCAAAGCACCATATTCTCAAAATTCCTAACAGATTCCACCTCCTTTTTAAGCATCTGTTCAACAGCCTTGTTAGTCATATTTTTAACTTTAGAATCAATCCCCATTCTCCCTGCAACCATGTTATTAATTTCTAAAGCCTTTCTCTCCATATTGATATTAATACCTTGAGCCATAATGTGACTATGACGATGATTTGAAGCACCTAGCCCACGCTTAACTTTACTCCTCGACTTAGAAACTTGGTCGGCTATATTATTAAATTTTTCATAACATTCCTGCTATCCAGATGGTCCACTATTAATACTAATTTCATCACCCAAAATCGCAAAAAGAAACCCCGACTTGGTGCGGCTTTTCTTCTTGGACAGGATGGAAATTCCTATATTATTATTAGGAATTCCACTAACTACCTCCTTATCCTTTTTATTAGAATCTCCTTGGACTTCCTCCTTCAAAACAGTAAGTCGAGATCCTGATTGAGCTTGTCTGTTGGGATCACTAGGGGTATTTTTCTTATCAACACCCCGTGGTTTCCTGCGTGAAACCAACATCCATGGATCGTACCAGTATTCATCAATATTCTCATTGGTCTCAATAGAATTTTCTTGTGTCTTTGAGGCAGAAACCTCCTTAAGATTATTGCATACCTCTTTTACATGATTGTAAACCCCATAGTTAAAACGAACCCTAGGAAGGCCTTCATACTCTATCTTTTGTACCTTACCATTCAGAAAAAACTTGGGTAAAAGAGGTTTGGAAAGGTCCAATTCCACTACAACTACTACAAATTTCCCTCTCTTTTTAGAACTTGTATTGTAATCTATGTTCAATAGGCGTCCATATATAGAAGTAATCTGTCTCAGGACTGACTTATTGTATAGATGTAAAGGCAAACCAAGAAAACGAACCCAAGCTGCTAATGCAAAAATATCTTGCATTTCCTTAGAAAAATCAAAATCTAAGGATTAACAATAAGATAATGACCAAGTACCGCCCACGGGCCATCTAACAAAACAGACAAATAATCTGCTTTTTCCACAAATCGTATTAAGAACGTATTATTATCAAGATCAACGATACCATACTTCCCTTTTGGTTTCCACAAGACAGCAATTTTTTCATATAGTAATTTGTAAGAGATCGGGTGACCAAGAAGCCCCACTAAGATCGAATTCTGCCATCGATTCGCCAACTCACTTTGCTTATGATCTGAGATCGTAAATATTTCTCACCATCATAAACCATATCATCACCATCCGAACTAAGCAATGCTTCCTTAAAAGATGGATTGTCATGAACAATCAACTCATTCTCATTCTGAACTTCATCCGGATTCGAATTACGAGCCCCAATTTTTTTGTGAGATCGATCATCAAGAATTCTAGGATTAGTTTTTTTTTTTTTTTTTTTTTGAAGATAGCTCTCATTCCTATTTTTTCCATAACTTTTTGAAAGTAATAAAATAAATTTAAATCTGTTGATATTCATTGTGAAAATATTGTTGTTTCCGGTTGTTTAATTATACTCATGTAATGTGAAAATATTATTGTTTCCAACTGTTTAATTATACTTAATTAAAACTTGAGTTGATATGTTTCAAAAGTTAATCACTAAAACACGTTAGTAGTGACAAATGCGTCCCAAGCTAGTAGCTCTAAATTCAAGCTGTAATGAACATAATTGTGAAACAAAAATCAACTTTATTAATAGATATTATAAAAATTTTCTATGGTTTTTGTTAAAGATGAAACCACCTCAAAATCTTATTACTTTTCAGTCAAGTTGCAGTGAAGGCAGACTGATCAATGGAATTGGGAATTAAAGTTTTGGGCCATTGATTTACATTTCTTTCAAAAATATTCTCAAAGGTGTCTTGCCAATTTTGAGTCTAAGTTGTTAAGCCTTGGTTAGTTGTTCAATTTAAGTAATGGGTGCAGAGTGCAGTCGCAAAGGGAAGTGGTCAAGTCTCCATCACCATCACACCCATATTGTACTATTTTCTTAAATATGCAAGGGGAAGGGGATAGAGCACCTTCCATTTTGCAAAAATAGGCCGATTATTTTGGTGTTGTCTATCTTGAGCAGATGCTCAAATTCCATTCAGAAGAAACAAGCCAAGATAATGAAACCAAGTCTCATCTGACAACAAAAGCACAATTCTATCTAGCTTTAAATTAAATGTTGCTGCCCATGTAAACAAAACAACACCAAAAAATGCCCCAACCAAACCAAGTTGAGTTACTTACAATTTTTCACCAAATATATGATATTCAAATATTGTTGTCTTCTTAATTAGCAGCCATTATTCATTTCTTTTTCGCCCTCTGCCTGTCCAACACCCTTTATTTCGGTATCTGTTGGCAGAAATATAGGACTACAATTTACAGATATCTATTCAGTGTATCATCTTTATAGAGAAACCAAATTTGTTATCCTTTTAGGTTAATATTATATGATTCGATCCAAATGTTGGATCATAATGAAAACCACTAGCTTACAACGATACCGCACTCAAGTTTTGCTTCCTTCTTCATAATAGATTGCCATTTATCCCCCCAGCAATATCATTTTTTTATACTCCCTTTCTTGGTTTTTCTTTAACCTTTTCTTGTCAAACCAATCCAATTTAAATAAAATCATTGTTTTAAAATATTACTTGAAATTAAGTTGAAAAAAAACAAACACAATTTTGGAAACTTCGCTAAAAACCAAAAAATTTTGTATCCTCTTTAGTTTTAAAATTTAAATTCTTATTTTTAACAAAAAAAAAGGGTAAAAGTACTATATGAGTGTATGTGACAAAAAATAAATAAATAAGACATAATTTGGGATTTGGAAATAATGCAGTACATAAAAGCGATAGAATCCAATATTATAAATTCACATTTAAATTCAGAAATCAAGATAATTTAATTGGGAAAACTGTTACTTGGTGATTGTAAAATAACCTGCTCAAGAAAAATTTCTGTGTAAAATATTTTATTGAAAAATTATTAACGATGTTTTATTGAGAAAAAGAATAATAAAAAAAGAGACAAAAAGAGAAAATAATGATATTTTATTATGTTAATTGCTTTGTGGGATCAATCCCATGTGAACGAGAGGGTCAACTCCAAACAAAAGAGAAGACAAGATGAAAAATGTTTTATACCCTTCTTAGACATAAGACATTTTAAATTAACCAATACAATTTTTTTAATTAACCCCGTAAAATATTCTATATTTGTAAAAGCTTTTTCCTTTCCAAACGAGGGAGAAAACAGAAAACCTTTCCCAGAAAAACTTTTCAAATTTTTTCAAACAGAGCCTAAATGTTATTCACGGAACCAATCTCTCTCTTTTAATAATTGAGTTTATTGTTTGGCCTGTCACGTAATAATTGAGTTGGGAGAGAGAATTCAAACAATTTCTTTGGAGAATGCTTCCATGAGAGTCCATCAATCCCTTTGGGAATAACGAACATGCATGGACCACGAAAGTAAAATACTTGGAACCAGGTTTACTGAAAGGAGGGAAGTCAGCGGACCTGCAAAAGTTAAAAACCAAAAACAATATTACTTCTCGGCCTACACATTTATTGTTTGCTAAATAAAAAAAGAAATGAAAATAAGGTTATTTATAAAGAAAAAAATTGTCTTTAAATTTTTAACTTACTTTTCTCTTAGACTGTACTTGGTAGAGTACAAAAAGGAGACGATAGGGAAGCCGGCGAGAGGGGAAAAGTGAAAAAGAAAATGATTTCACTAGTGTTTGGTTAGAAAGAAAGTATAAGAAATTACCAATTTTCATCTTTATTCATAAAAACAAATCAATTCAAATTGTAAAGATAAAAGAAGCTGGGGAAGGTGTGAGTCAAGTAAAAATGTTCATGGGTCGGGTCTGTTTTACCCAAGTCTAAGCCTGAGCTAAACCTAATGCTCATATAATCATTATTTTATTTATTAAAATAATATAAAATATTTATATTATTATTTTAAATTTTCAAATATATTTTAAAATTAAAAAAATTTATCAATAAAATAATGTAATTAGGTCGGGTCTTTTGATCTAAGCCGGTGGCCAGATCGTGGACACTTTAGAGTCAAGTGTTATAAATTTACAAGATTGTCCATATTTTTTAAAATTTACCTTTTTATCTTAATTTACAAAGGATGTAATGATAAAATAATATAGGGGAAATTTTTTTTTAGCCCTTAAAAATAACGTATTTTTGAAAATAAGCCTCCAGATCATTTTAATTGTTTTTAGCCACCAAAATAGATTTTGAGACAAAAATGCCTTTAATGAGCCATCTTCGTTAACACGCACTCTCAAATAAGCGAAAAATAGAAAAATAAATATGCAAAGAATTTACGAACATCTAATTTTGTGCAAAACATCCATTTTTTTCGCGAAGCTTCTGCAAAACAAAATAATATTGCATGAGATGGTTTTTCAAAGATTTTGGACATGACATTCAGATAATAGGAGAAGAGTGATATTAAACCGAACAAAGAACTGGTCATGATGAATCAAAAGCTTGGAGAATGATGTGAAACTAGAAATCCTTGATACGGTGGTGAATCGAAAGGAGAAATATGTGAATCCAAAGCACAAAATGGTCGTGCTACAGCAGGCCATATGTGACATGACATGGTGGGAATGTGTGACACGACAAGGTTTAGAGTTTGTGACACGCCATGGAGGGAATTTGTGACACGACAGCGTTCAGAGTTTCTAACACGCTGTGGAGGGAATCTGTGACACGACAGTGTTCAAAGATTGTGACACAGCATGGAGGGAATCTATGACACACTAACGTTCAAAGTTTGTGACATGCCATGGAAAGAATCTATGACACGACAGCATTCAGAATTTGTGACACGCCATGGAGGGAATTTGTGACAGTCAGTGTTCAGAGTTTGTGACATGCCATGGAGAGAATCTGTGATATGACAAGGTTAAAAGTTTGTGACATGCCATGGAAAGAATCTGTGATACGGTAGCGTTCAGAGTTTGTGACACACCATGAAGGGAATCTATGACACGCCAGAGTTCAGAGTTTGTGACACCCCATTGAAGGAATCTGTAACACGGTAGGGTTTAGAGTTTGTCAGACTCCATGGAGATCTATGACACGGAAAGGTTTAGAGTGTGTGACAGGGAAGGGTTTAGAGTGTGTGACACGGCATGACTTGAACATGTGACACGACATGGTTTGAAAAAGGAAAAAACAAAAGCAAGCAAATAACGAGGAAATCGATTGGACTTTCACTGAATGAATTCAATGAATAAATGAATATTTATAGAGGAAATTATGAGGCTATTTCATTTTAATTAAATATTTTTCAGAAATCAAAAACGTTTGTGTGAAGGAACTCGAAGAGTTTGATTTGATTCATTCCTCATTCCTTAAAGTACCAGAGTATTCGACTTTGTTCTTTGCAAGCTTGATAACACCACAACAACAATGTTAGTTATCAGTGAAGAGGTTAGTCAGTCTGAAAATAAAACTTTTAAAACTTTCTTTTGTTCGTTAATTTTTTGCTGGGTTTGTGTGATATGTTCGTGTTTTTTTCAATCTTTATCAATTATTATGATTAAACTATTTTCTTCCCAGTTTTATGGTCGTACCAAAGTTTTGAACTAAAACAGATATGGCGTGTAGTGGGTTAACTACTTTTTGGGGTTTTTAACATGTCACGACATTGGTTATTTTAGGACAGTTCGTGCAACGAGTTAGTAATTACATTGATTGGCGTGTCACACGCCATGGGTATTTTAGACCAATTCGTGTAAGGACACAGTAATTATAGTGATTGACATGTCAGTGTTGGCTTGTAACAACATTTGACTTGATACGCATGGCGTGTTACAAGATTTTACGTTATATGTATGGGGTGTTACAATATTTTATGTTACATGCATGGCGTGTTACAACATTTTACGTTACATGCATGGCTTGTTACAACATTATGGGTTAACTTACTCGTGCATGTGTGTCATGTTTTGCAGATGCAGTCTAGACAATATGAGGATCTCGACAGTTTGCTTATTGTGCCGAGGGAGAAGTGGGCATTCAATGTCGCTATTAACACCCATTGTAAGTGGTCGCAACTGCATTGCATCAACAAGACTCTCCAAGAGAAATGGGAGTATGATACAGTTAAACGTACGTGCTTCGGAATGTTGATGGACATATATCCACAAGGCTACTTCTCCGCTGGTCTCCTGCATAACATTATGATTCGTCGAATCACTGTGATAGATTCAATGGAGCATGAGCTATGGTTTGCCATTGGCAAAAGCAATGTGCGCATATCAAAGCAGGAGTTCTGCCTTATCGCTAGATTGAAGTTTGGTCGAATGCCCGATGTGTTCACACGATCGTACGAGGTTGTTGCAGATGAAATTCATGCGCGATACTAGAATGGGCAGCAGAGCATTAAGCTGCAGGTGTTGCTTGATACGTTCCGCGGAGGCAACTTTCAATGACTGGGAGATGCGACCAAGATGGCACTCATCTTGATCGCGAATAACATTTTATTTGGTCAAGATTACCGTAGACGGGTGACGCCTTGGCTCTTTTCATTGGTGGAGAATATCGACGCTTGGAATGTCTTCCTATGGGGTCATTATGTTTAGAGGCTGACCTTAGACTACCTTTTGAAGGGGTTCAAAGTGCCTGCCTCGAACGTTCAAAAGGATCGTTTACAGTACAACATTTACGAATTCACGTGGGTGATACAGGTACTGTCACGTAACATTTTTCATTTTCCTTTTGACATAATAATTTATGGTTGCACTCGTTTATCATTTATGATCTAATAATGGTTACATTTGACTAGCAATTCTGGCCTTGCAAAAAATAGTTGCCCCTTTTGCTTCGAAGGATAACGTCTACCCATGCATGTGCAAATGGCAATGCAACCAAAAGCCAAAAGACTTCTACAAAGCAGTTGAGATGTTGGAGTCATCTCAGTAGGTGAGTGAACAGCTACTAATTTCTACTGTGAATTTGTATAATAATTTTTCCTAAAATTTAATCACAATCCCTATTTTACAGTTTTGGGCAGTCGAGACCTTGAAGCCCACCCCGGATGAGGCTAGTTGGGAGTATTTTGTGGACATCGATGTCCCATTATCTGAGGGCCACCAATACGTGCCAATAGGGCACATGGAGGATCGAGCAAACCGAGGTTTAGGTGCGAGGGAAAAAATGAGAAACTTGAAGCAGAAAAGAACCACTAATGCCATGAAGCGAAGGCGAAACACCGCTGCTGGAGTCAATGAGCTATCAGGCCCTAAGTTGATAGAGGAAGGTGACAACCATGGAAATGGCAATGAAAAGCCGGTAAGGACAATTCTAACGGTTTGTGTTCAACAATTCCATATGTGATTATCAAATAACATATCTGTGTTTGTAGTTGGACCATGCAACGATAGCTCCACAACCACTAAGAGGTCTTCCTCCAACTCACAGTGCTAACGACCCGTCGGTAAGATCGGTTATAATAGTTTGTGTTCAACAATTCCATATGTGATTTTCAAATAACATATCTATGTTTGCAATTGGACCATGCGATGACAGTTCCTTAACCATCGAAAAGTTTTCCTCAAAAGCACAGTGCTAACGACACGTCGGTAAGATCGGTTCTAACGATTTTTGTTCAACATTTTCACATATGTTTATCGAGTAACATAGTAATTTCTGTTATTGTGGTTGAGGAAGTGGACGATAGCTCTTCAACCACCGATCGGTCCTACTCAACCGCACAGTGGTAATGAGCTGCTGGTAAGGATATTAAAGTTCTAATGGTTAATGTTCAATAATTCCATATATGATTATTGAATAACACAGTAATATATGTTATTGCAGTAGACCCATTCGACAAGATTCAATGACAGAGTAGTCACGAAGCGTCAGCTGCGACGGATCATGCACTAGCATAAAAAAGACATGTTAGAGCTAAAGGCTTCAATTCAGTCATTGACTCTGGCGATGCAGACGTTTGAGGACTGTATCATTGCTCAGATTCTAGACGGCCTGAAATCACAGGTACTTTATTCTATCTTTGCTTATATATTGGTCATTTATGTTTAGTAGGTATAATTCTATTTTTTGTTCTCAGTTTATGGTTTGTGGTATTTTATGAGCTAACAGATTTTTCCATTTATCTCGTTTTGTAGGGTGGTCCTTCATCTCATGATGCTGGTGAGGACCATGATGATGCCGATGATAAGTAGCATGATGAACCTGGTGTTCACATTCACGATGACGTTGTTGGTGTTGACGGAGACCCTGTTCCTAAGGCCAATCCGGATGATGCTGTGGTAGGGGATGTGACCCTTCAATCATATGATACTAAAGGAAACCCTGTTCCTGAGGTCGATTCGGTTATCTATGCATCTGCGAGAGGGGAGGGGGACCTTAACTTAGTCGTGGCTGAAGGAGAGCATCTTCCTCAGGCCAATGCATTAGTCGAGGTAGTAGTAGGAGGGGACCATCTTCCTCAAAGTACTCCTAAAGCCAGTGGGTCACAGTTGTCGTCATCAGAGTCATCTGATGTCCATCATCGTGCAACACAAATTTCAGACCCAACTGAGTGGGCACGGTTGAAAATGGCGAGAAAATACAGGGTAAGCCCGTACGTCGACCCCTCATTGAGCAGTCAGGATGTAAAGAGCACAATGGTTGAAGCGTACGAAGCTTCCAAGAAAGACGAGTGTGCGAGGTAAGCTCATAAATAACATTGCAAATATTGTTTTTTAATGAAACATTAATCCACCAAGGCTCATGAAATTTATGTTGTTACATATGCAGGCATAACATCAGGATCTTAGGAGATGAAGGGGCTGATTTTTTCACAACATTAGAGGATTCCAAAGAGGAAATGACAAGTGAACAAATAGACGCATGCCTCAACGTACACTATAAGCAGATGACAGCGTCGAAGTTAAAGCTGTACAATACCCGTGCATGCGTGGTTGACACGATATTCTTCGTAAATTTATTTGGAAAATTTTCAATTCTGTAAATCCTAAGTTTTTTATTACATTAAGTGTAAACTAATGTATACATGTTTCATAGGACACCATCCATATGCTACACACGGCATTTCCAACTGAAGATGCCCGAGCCACTATAGAAATTTTAGATGAGTTGCGAGGGTATGTGGAGGGTGAAAGGTCGACATACAGCAAAAAATGGGAAGATGTCGATTTCATCCTCGCGCTTTGCAATGTGGGTGGGCATTGGGTGGTTGTGAAGATGGACTTGGTGAGGTGGACGATCAAGGTGGTGGACTCCATAAGAACTCCAGATGCTAAGGATAACGGAGTGCGTGTGACTCAGATGACACCCCTTACGACAATGATGCCAATCATCTGCGACCAAGTCAGTTATTTCAATAGAACACGTCGGAAGACACGAGATTTGATACCGATACCATTGGAAATTTATTTGCTAAAAGCTAAAGTGCATCGGCAGAATGATAGTGTTAGCTGCAGTATGTTCATGATAGGGTACATTGACGATAATTTACAATCGAAACAGATCAGAGTTAAGTAGAATATGATTGTAAATATGCGTCGTCAATATGCTCTAGAAATATTTTCTAACAGTTGTGAGAGTAAAATCTGAACATATTGACCCTTGTTTGCATTTTTTTTTGTATATATAATTAATTTTATTAATTTTAATATTCATACATTTCATACATTAATTTCTCAATTCAAACACGGTGCCTATAAATCTCAAAAGTTGATGTAAATTTAAATTAATACTGCAACCACATGGAGTGTCACCCCATTGGGGCATGGCGTGTCACCCTTGAATACTGCAACAAGTCAGTGTGTCATACCATGTATCTACTTCCACTCAGCGTGTCACCCCACAATACTGTAACAAGTCAGCGTGTCATGCCATGTATCTGCTTCCACTCAACGTGTCACCAAACAATACTGCAACAAGTCAACGTGTCACGTCATAAATCTGCTTCCACTTAGCGTGTCAACATAATTGGTATTGGGGCATGTCACCCCGCAATACTTCAACAAGTCAACGTGTCACACCATAAATCTGCTTCCACTCAGCATGTCAACACAATTGGTATTGGGGTGTGTCACTACATAATACTGCAACAAGTCAGCGTGTCATGCCATAAATCTACTTCCACTCAGCGTGTCAACACAATTGGGGAGTGGTGTGTCACCCCACAATACTGCAACCAGTCAGCATGTCACGCCATAAATCTGCTTCCATTCAGCGTGTCACCACAAGATGTCATTGACATCTACCAATTACAGCCTAATCTCAACCCCCACACCTTTTGATGGAAACTACCCCGTGGCATTTCTTTTATTAGCTTAGCATTAATATATTTTTTCGTTCATTTTCGTCTTTATATTTAAAACCCTAAAATAAAACACTAAATAAACATATTCCTTTCGCTTATTTGACTTTAGCTCAAGTAAAAAACTAAGTTAAATAACCAATTTCAAATTTGTTTACTATTATAAATACAAGAAGAAAGAAATTATTTAGTCATTTTATATTATTTTTCTAAAAATGATAAATTAATTTTTATAAAAATGATAAATTAATTTATTAATTAATTTACATATTCTACATTCAAATAATCAAGTACAAAAATATTTATATACATTGTCAACACCCTAAATCTTTTACACTTAAATATTTAGCTTATTAATAACCATATCCCATAAGCTATCAATAATAAATAATAATCTACTCGAACAGTATAGGGACTTCAAAAGTTTATTCAGTGTTCAAAACTACGGACAAAATGAAATGAATAATCAAATAATATATCTACAAAATTAATAAAAAAGATAAAGACTCATCTACAGGAGGAAACAAACAAACACAAAATCCAAATCCAAATATGAATGAATGTACGATATTGCAAGAGCAAATTGTGACAAAGGTATTGCACATGGGTTACGCATTTAGTTAGGCCGACAAGCTGTCTTCATCCACAAGACACCCAATGTTTTCAGACATTGTCCTTCGTATTGGACAACTGTTGCGTGTGTGACCGGTTTGTCTATAACTTGAATATGCTTTCGGTCAACGCATTCGTGGAGGCATCGATTGACTTGGACATGGTGCCAAATTTATGGATGGAACTGCAAATAGGGATAGGCAATTCTATTTGTTAGGACTGTACCTCTTGCATTATGAACATCTTCATGCTCGACTGCCTTCACCGGCCGATGAAATCTTTCTCCTCTTAGGTCTTCCCGCTTGGCCTAGCCAAGGTGGTGGCAATACGACAATTTTTTTCACATGAGAAAGAATGTCCCACTCACTAAGATGCTCTATCGGGCGAATGGACCCCGTATAACCCTCCACCAAAATGGTTGTCTTGTAGTAGTCAGTGCAGAATTCAATAGCTTCACATTTGCATTTACTGAAAAATACAATGAACTCGATGTTCAAGCACAATGTAAATACTATGTCAATTAGGGTTCAAATAAAAAATAAAGATATTCTGACCTTATTGCTATAATGGTATGGCTGCATGGCAGTAAATCTGTTTGGAACTCACAACATGAACACGTCTTCCTAGACAAGTTTACAAGTCCATCCATCTTCCCATCTTTAACTTCGAACTCTACTAGATTGATAGGTTTAACCACAAAGTGATGTGCATCATTGAACCGTTTGCTCAACTGCTTGGCAACTCAAGAGCTGAGGGGCGTGGTCACCTTGACGGCCTCCTCGTACCGGTCATGGAACCAACGTTGGAACATGTCTCTTATGAACTCGATCAAAATAGTGATTCGCATTTGTCTTGCATGCTTCAAGCATGAGTTAACACATTTTGCAATGTTGGATGTCATCATTTGGTATCGCTTTGCCAATGAACGGGCACGTGCCCCTCTCTTAGGGCCTATTCTCATAAGGTCAACATGGGCTCCTGCATGAATCTACTTGAGCTAGTTCATATGTCTATTGAAATTGAAAACCTTATAGTAATCTTGAGCAAGGGTGAAAATCATAGAAACATCATCACTCTTGAACTTGTTTTCAAAGTTTTTCTTCACGTGGTAACCACATAAACCGTGGTGCGCTTCTGGGTATGCATTTTGGATTGCTTTATTAATGCCGAGATGCTGATTAGAAATGAACATAGTGTTTTCAAGACAACCAATCACATCACGTAGCTTGCTAAGAAACCACGTCCACGAGTCTTTGTCCTCAACATGGCCGATGCAAAACACAACTGGATATACACACTCGTTCACATATTTGCATACAGCGACAAACAGAACACCCTTGAACCTGTCTTTCAGATGTGTCGCATCAATGGCAACCATAGGATGCATTACATCCTTAAACCCCCGAATAGAAGCCTCGTATGCCCATAAACAATATTGGAATCTTTCTGCATCATCAATAGCCACTATGGTGACTGTGCCGAGATTTTCTTCTTCCAACATATAAAAATACGAGGGTAGTACTTGAAATAACTCCTCCGAGGGACCAAAAACAAGTCTTTTCGCATACTCTTTCACTTGCCAAGCCTTACCATACAAGCATTCCAATTCCCACTAAACCCTTATCTCACCAATTATGTCCTTAGGTCTCAATGCTACTCCATTAGCCTGAAGCTTGTGTGACATAAGTTCACCAATTATTTTCGCACTCACGGTTGCAAATCGCCCTTGCAAACCATCGACAGTACACGTGTGTACTTTGTGGAACGTCCGAACTTGCCAATATTCTCCTCCTTTAGGTAACTTCGTTGCATGCACACTAAGCTTGCATACCTTGTCCTTGCAACCAACCTCATAACAAGCTTTACATGACCTTTTTACTCTTATCCCAAAATGCTCTTTTAGAGCCAACATGTTCAAAGCTCGTTTCAACTCGACCTTCGAAGAATATATTCTTCCTTTGTATAAGCAATAATTGGCACATGTCGACTCATCAGTTGTAATTGTTTGGAAGGAGAACCTTTCTGCACTTGACATTACCCATGTACGAGATATCCCTGCATTTTTCCTTTCCTGATAACTGTCATGGAGCAGTGTACTAGGGGAATGAATCCCGTTCTCATTAACGATAGGGTTATTGTATATGGGGTCATCACACTGAACATTTCCTACATCAACACATTCAACAGGTTTCGTTTTGCCTTCAACATTATTGCAAATTGGAATGTCACTGTCATAAAGCCATTCATCGTCTGAACTCTTGTCATGCCATTCATCAGGCCCATCATTTGAATTGTCATCAAATCTATCTTCACCGATAAGGAACAAATCCTCATTTCCCTCATCAGTACAGTATTATCCTCGAGCGTCGTAGTGTCACCCTCAAACGTCGCAATGTTGTCCTCAAGTGTCGTATTCTCATTTGAAAATGCCATTACACCTTGTACAATTTCACCCGATCGTTTCATTTGTTGGACAGAAGTAACTAATTGGTTCAATGCACATCCTGATCGAAATTGTGCAGCCAATTGTTTTGTGAATGTCGTGTGTCTACCGAGCTACACAAACTCTTGTGCATACATCAATTGCCATTATTATGGGTTACAGACTGAATGCTGTGGTATATGTGAAGCATTGTAAATCTCATTTTAATTGAGCTGATTACCATGTTATTCAGCTTCTTCATGTGACATAACATTTTTTTGGCGTCCGTCAATGCTGACATACACAGCCGGAACATTCCTCTGTTCTAGCAGAATTAATGCAACATCCTCATCGTCCTTGATAATTGGTCGTGATATCTCTCCAGGTGTACTAATCAATGCATGTAATTCAATCTCGTCAATTTCTGAGCTTACCTCAACAACATCTTCAACCAGCTTCATCAATCCCACAAACGACAAATCACTCCTAACCCCCCAATTCTTGACTTACCACCCTTGTAAATGCCATCCACTCACTGACCAACGTGTCTTATCACAAGTCACACAATTGGAACCCCACTGAAATTTTGAAAACAACAAAAATTTGTCAATCATTTAACACATTACATGACATGCCGTGTTCTAGAATTTGTCACTCATGTTGTTACATGCCATGCATATAACGTAAAATGTTGTAACACGCCATGCGTATCAAGTCAAATGTTGTAACACGCCATGCATATCAAGTCAAATGTTGTTATACGCCAATGCTAACACGTCAATCACTATAATTACTGTGTCCTTACACGAACTGGCCTAAAATACCCATGGCGTGTGACATGCCAATCAGTGTAATTATTGACTCGTTACGCGAACTGCCCTAAAATAACCAATGTTGTGACACACTAAAATAACGCTAACACATGTTATAGATGCATGGCGTGTAACAACTCTGGGCAATGCTTCTAATCCATGTTCTAATTTACACCAAATGTTTCAGAAATTTAAGTGTTGCACCAATAAACCCAATAACATACCTTGATGCCATCTCTGCTATAGGGTCTATTAATCAACCACAATATGGCCAAATGCCGAGAGATAGACCACAGCCCGATGACGATGGTACTCAATAGAGAGTTGACAAAGCTCATATAGTTCATAGAGCTGATGACGATGGTGCTCAATAGAGAGTTGACAAAGTTGAGACAGTTTAGAGAGCCTGAGAGAGAAAGATGAGCGAGCTCAAACAGCTGAGCATTTATTTTTATTTTCTCTCTGACGAGATAAAAATATCGAGAGCTTAATTTAAGATGATGTTTTTAAGGGCATTTTGGTCTACTCATGCTTCTTTTTTACTAGAAACAGATAACTTTATATGGATGATTATTTCTGAAATCACCTTATTAGGAGGTCTATTTCTCACAATTTCCTCAATAATATATGTTCTTCCCTTGCGTGTTTCAATTCTATGGAGCAAGAGATAGAAAGAAAATTATTTCTTCTATCCATTTTTTCATGTTTTGTACCAAAAGCCTATTTGGTGTATTTTTTTTTCTAGGTTAAGAGTTACTATGAAACTCTTATAAAAAATAATAATTTTTAAAATTAAGTTAAAATTATTTGATAAGCTATTTGGTAAAATAAATTATATAAGCTTTAATTTTTGTTAAAATTACCATAAAAGGTATTTATGCCATCTTCAATCACCTAATAAACCAAAGCGAAACAAATCTGCTTCGAGTTTATATACGATTTCAAATGGTAAGATCAAAGAAATCCATAAAGAAACGAAACAACTCTCAAACTTGTATAATAGTAATAGTATTAGATTTTTTGGTGAAGAGAGAAAACCTTTATGTAGTACTTGAATGCAACTTTGAATTTTGGGTTTTCTTTTCTTTTAATCTTTGTATAAACAAAAAAATTTGAGCTTTTGTTATTTCATTACGGGGTTTTTCATTTTTTTTCTTTTTTAATAGTCTTTATAGAGAGAGGTAGAGAAAAGAGATATCGCGATTTTGCATTAAAGATTGGTGATTTGCATAGGAAGGGAAAGGAAATGGAGATTGATTGAAAGAGGGGGTATTTCATAAAAGTTTGTTTGTTTTTAAAAGAAGAGAAGAGAAAGCTCATCTTTGGGGCTTTTCTTTAAGCTCTTTTTAAAAAATTTTATTCTTTAAAAGAAAAGCTACATTTTCTTTAAAGTTTCTCAAAAATCTTGTTTGGCTTGATTTATGCTTTTAAGAGCTAAATAAGCTAGAAAATCATGTCTCACATCTCTAATATGCTGATGATACAATAATCTTTTCTGATCTAGATCTTTTTCTCTTGTTAATACTAAATGAGTTTTAAGATGCTTTCAGGCGATATCGGGATTCAAAATCAACTTCCACAAAAGTCAGCTTTATAGTGTTGGTGTTAACCAAAATGTGGTGGAAACTTGGGTTGAGCAAATTAGATGTAAAGCTGGTTTGCTACCTTCAACCTCTCTAGGTTTGCCTTTAGGATCTAGATAGAGCTTTGTTAGCATGTGGTAACCAATTATACAGCGGTTTGAAAGTAAATTGGCTTCATGGAAAGCAAAGGCCTTCTCCATGGGTGGGCAAGTTACCCTTTTCAAATCTGTTCTTAATAGCCTTTTGATTTTCTATATGTCACTTTTTCAAATGTTAGCCGCTGTACGAGACTCTATCAATAAAATTCAGCGAAGATTTCTATGGGACGAGCCTAATTTTGTGCATAGACTTCATCACGTTAGCTAGAATTTGGTATGCAATTTTTGTGATTGAGGGGGAGTTGGTATTATTGATGTTGACTCAAAAATAAAGCATTGCTTAACAAATGGCTCTAGTGATTTTGGTAATGACTCGAGTAATCTTTGGAAGAAAGTGATTACAAGTAAGACGAATGACAAGGTTGATTGTCTCATGCCTAGGAATTCACAAGGACCTAGATCCTCCCAATTATGGGAAAATATCACCAAACCTCTTAATGGCAGTGACAATTTCAACACCTTGGTTTTGGATGGTATAGGCATCTCCCTAGGTAACAAAAAGAAAGCAAGCTTTTTGGATGAATAATGGATTGAAGGCCATAACCTCAAGCTTTCCTTCCTTAGGATTTATGCTCCGGCACACAAGAAGGAGAGTAACATTGTTGACTTTGGATTTTGGGAAGGTAGTGAATGGCATCGACACATTTAACTAAGGCAGAATGTGTTAGGCTAGGATGAGGAACGATGGGGACAGCTTATGAGGATTTTAGAAAGTTAAACACTAGTTAGAGAGTTCAAAGATAAGTTGATCTAGATGCGTAGTACTAGTGGTGAATATAGCTCTAAATCCTTTTGTAGGGCAGCACTACATAACGACATTGTGATCACTGGGCACTAGAGGCAGATTTGGTCAAGTCTTGCTCCTTGTCAAAAACTTTCTTGCTAATAGAATAATCATTAGTGAGGCAGCAGCCACTTGTTTATTGTGCAAGAAGGAAAGAGAAACTGTTAATTATCTCTTCTTCACATGTGAATGCACATGGATTTTATGGTAATGGTGAGGAAAACTCTGAAATATTGAGTGGGTTTCTCATTAGGACCGTCTTGCTTGTTTCCTTTCTTGGTTTGAACTTGCCAGTTGCTTTAACAATGAGTTAGTATAGAGGATGGCTTGGTACTCCATCATTTGGACAATTTGGATATTAAGGAATGAGGTTACCTTTAAAAGTAAGTAATGGGTTAGTGAACTTATTTTCGATTTGATTAAAACTACAGTGGCCTAATGGTGTAATGCAAAATGGCTGGGGCTGAACTTAAGTATTGGTGATTTGATCTAATTCCCATGCCAACGAAATAATCCCATTGCAAAAAAGAAAACTAAAGTTCAAATGCAATGGTCTAAACCAGAAGTTGGGTGGCTTAAATTTAACACTGATAGAGCTTCTAGTGGGAACCTTGGTGAATCTGGTGTGGGTGGTATCTTGCATAATGAACATGGTGATTCTTGCATTCTCTTCTCCAAGTCTGTTGGAATCATAGACTCAAACAATGCTAAGCTTCTTGCCATAAAAAAAGATGCCCTTCTTTTCACTGCATTTGTGTGGTGTTCATCCCACTCTTTAATCATTGAATGTGATTCTCAAAATGTAGTCAAATGGATTTAAAATCCACATGACGTCCCTTCGAGATTGCGGACAGTTGTCATGTAGATTATGAAAATCCTCTAAAAAATCACTCATTGGCATATAAAGTATGTACCTCAGTCAGCAAATAGAGAAGTGAATTGCCTAGCCAAGAGTGGAATACAGAGAGCTGAGGATCTCTTGTGGTTAATACTAGGTGCTGTTTAATTTTAACACATGAAATGTTTCTCTATTTTCTGCTAGAATACCAGTGGTCAATACTAAGTGCTATTGTTTTTTCTACTCGAATCTGGTGTGCTTCATTTGGAGATGCCCAAATCAATTTGCTACACATCTATGTTTTTTGTTTGCTGCTTTTGTTTGTTTTACGCTTTTCCTACACATGTTCAGGGAACTATGTTTATTATGGGTTTTTGGAAATTTTGGATGTCTACTTGCTGGCCATCTTTTTTGCTTGGATCCAGCTTTGTATAGGGTCTTGGGTGATTTGGAAGAGAGGTTATGCTAACCCTTTTTTCTTTTGTACAAGCAAATACCTCTCTTGGACTATACAGCTCTTTCTGAAATGATATTCTCACAATTAAAAAAAAAAAAAGAAACCAAAACATCAAACTCATTTCAATTCGATCAATTTTTTTAATTTTAAATAATTTGTCTCACCCTTAACTACAAGACCATTAAAGTCGAATTCATCCATTATCTAGTTGGAATTGGCTTAGCCGAAGTTAGATCAAGAGATGACTTGATTGAATTTGGCCTAGGGAGGCAATTTTTGGAGTCAAGAGATCACACATGTGTTGATAGAAAATTGAAATAATTATCCACAGGCAACTTTAGCTTGTTGAGCCAAAAATGACCTCGCCTAAGATGAATCAAGCTCAACAGAGACTAAATCCGACTATCACCCTTTTCTCTCTGATTTGTTATTCTAGAAACCAATATACATATATATATATATAGTGAAGGGTGAAATGATTTTAGGAGTTCTTCCCTTTCAAATATAAAAAATGTCATTTCCTTTTTAATAATTAATTTTTCATATGGCAGTTACCATTAAATATTTTCGATTCATTACCCTCTTTTGTAATTTCCCCAATTCAAAATGCTTATGTTTGTCCTTTATTTCCTCTTGAAATGACAAGTGGAGCCCATTTTCTTTCCTACCATTATATATTTTCGATCCATAAAAGATTTTGTGAGAGTCATTTAACAAATTATATTTATAATTTATAAACATAGTATCTAGAAGATTTTTTAAATTATTTAAAAAATTTTAAATAAATTATTTTTTATTATATTCAATTAATTTTTTATATTTTTTTTGAACCAAATAAGTCTTTTTATTTTTATTTAAATCAAATAAATTCTTATTATTAATAATTGACTTAGTCAAAATATCATTTGTTATTTTATGTCACGTGACATACTAATATATCGTAATAGATGATGTTATGGTATGCTGATATCGCATGATGATACGAAAATAAGACATTTTCACTCTCCACATTAATATTATAAGGATATAAAATGACAAATGATATTTTAATTAATAATAATTAATAAACTATTAATCAAAAGAGTTTATTTGACTCAAAATAAAATACAAAAACTTAATTGAATGTAATAGAAGAATAAAAACTTATTTAAATTTTTTAAAATAATTTAAAAGCTTTTTTAGTATTATGCCAAAGTTATGTTTACACACACATATAATTTGTTGCATTCATACTTGTTCAAACTCTTGGATTCCTATCTTGTTTCGTGAACTATTTCAACAAGTATATTCTGAAAAAGAAAAAAAAAAAGACTCGTACTAATTTTTGGTTAGTTTGTATTCACGTGCGTCATCTCGTACTTGGTGACCTTGATTTCTAGTGAGACTCTCTCCCAATGGCCCGAGGCAGTAAGATGAGTTCTTTGTACAAAACGCGTGTTAAGCACGATTTCGGTTTTGTCATGTTTGACGGAGTAGGTAATGTTCCACATTGTCACCGTCACCTCTTACGGGTCAAAAAAAGAGTTGAACCCAGTTTTTCCTTTTCAATTGCCTTTAATTTCCTTTTCCAACACAATGCTCTGTATCTTTTGATAAAAATGTGTACCCATCTGAATCTGCTCAGGCACAATGAGCATAAAGACATCGAGTTTAGTTTTAGCATTTATTTTTGATGGTCATATTCCACATTGTTGAAGTTGAATATTCAGTGTGAAATTTCAAATCAATGTTAATTTCTTCTATTAATTGTCACCTTAATAAATTTAGAATTTATTAATAATGTGTATCAATCAAGATGAATGCCATTGAAAAGGGGGGAGGGGGGGGGGGGTAATTTCATGTCACTCTTTTACTCATACTATTTATAATATAATCATTCTAAGAGGGACAATAACCGTCATCCGGAGTTGTCTTCTCTCTAATTGGTTTCTATGTTTTCTCCTTTTTATTTAATAAAATGTTATATATATTTCGTTGCAAAACACAATCAACAACCAAACCAGTTTTATATTGCTGTAATTAGTGCCAATTTTCCCATCATAATTGCTTGGGTTTGAAGCCTTGTTTTACGCCATTAACCTATGTTTGGATTGAATGAGAGAAGGGAAAGGAATCGAAGGCACAGGAAATAGGGTAATCATAGATCTTCCATTTTTTAGATATCATAAATAATAAGAGGGGAACTTCATCTCTGATTTTAATGTGTTTCTTAAACTAGGACAAGAAAAGCTGAAATGTTTACGGATTTTATAAGGGTAAAGTGGATGAAGCCAAATAAAAGAGTAATTAATTGATCACCCGAACGGAAAAAGAAAATTTTAGAACAATATATAATTAATTTATTACGTAAGTATAATTTGCAAGTCTAGTCATGCAACAAATTTGTGATTATAATCTACATTAATGTGATTTTATCATATTACGATACAATGACGATATTGTTAGATTATAGAATCGATACTATTAACTCGATTTTCTTTTAAATTATATATTGAGAATCCTTTATATATATATATATATATATATATATATATATACCGTTAGTTTTTTTTTTTAAATACACAATTTATAATATAAATTTTCTTTTTTATTTTTTTAAAGGAAAAGGCAAGATTTCTCTTTTATTAATATGGTATTAAAGTCATTTTGTTTATTTTTTGTTCTCTTAAACCTTGTCTTCATATTGCTTAAGTTGTGAATTGATATTATTTGCCATGATCGCCTATATCTAACACATTAACTTTTCATGACATTTTGCCTTGTGTTTTGTCATATCATTCTGTCATGTTAGCCTATCAGGTGTTCTACCATGTCAACCTGTCACATATGCACTTCTGCAAGGTCATTGTGTTTCTAGTTTTAACTTTCTTATTTCGATTTTGACTTGTATTTCTGTTAATTTTGACTATAAGATTGAGAAATTGGAAGTTTCAAGATCAATTGAACTATTTTAACGAGAAACAACTACAACTTATAGGTCTAAGATATAAAAAACATTCCCAAATTGAATGCAAACTTTGACATATATCCTACCACCTTGAGTTGTATCAAACCACTAATCGATTTTAAGACCAGGTTTCCGAACTCAAGTTGGCATCTACCATACTACTCTGAGTTTAAAAATGTGTTAACATAATTATAACAATTGTATAAATCAATGTGATTTTAATAGATTACTATATTGCTAACTTACTCTTTCCTAAATCATTGAAGTCCCTCGTGTATGTGTAGACTTCTTCTAAAGTTAAAAAAAGAAAAACAAAATATAAGATTTTTCTTTTGTTTGCTATTACAATTATATAAAAAAAAAATGGTCCAACCAAAATTTCTTATTGCATGCAAAATGTATGGATGGGATGAAGACAATGTGAAAGCCGCATTTAGCAAGCTTCTCCCGTTATTCCTTAAAACCAGTCCCAAGTCCCACCTAGGGACTCAAAATAAATTTCCTCTTTTCTGCATTACTTATCCCACTCATCATAATTTGCTTTGGTTCTAATCATGCAATTCTTGTTATTATCAAAGATGTGGATTTGACTCAACAACTCAAGTAATATCAAAGGAGCATGGATAGGTCTTGGTATACAGGACCGAGGTAAACTTATTATAGTATAATCAAGGTTCATTTTTTTATTTATTTTTAAGAAGAAAAACAAAACATTTTTTTTATCATACCTTTATTTTCATATTTGTTATATGATGGCATGTTAAAAGTTATTAGTAGCTTAAGTATTTGACTCACATATCTTGGGTTTTACTATTTTATTATGTAGAACAGTAATGTTAAAAGGAGATAACCCGTGGAATTTCTTTACAGACAGAGATTCGGACATGGAAGCCGAGCCACCACTGAAGGGTAATTCGGTAAATTGCGGGGAACATGCGAAGGCTCACCTTCTTAAGGTTAGGTCACATGATTGCCCGAACCCGAAAATGGTCAGGTGGATTATCAGAAGTCTCTCCACTTCTCCTGTGGACACGTAGCACTGTCTCTCCCCCTTTGCATTTATTGGTTAAGGTTTCCAACTTCTTCCTCCTTCGCTCCCCTTATTAATTTATTTCATCTTTTTCTTTTTCAGCCTCCCATTTCCACCATTGGATCACCCATCCAGCGGCTGACATTAAGCAAAGCTACGAAATTAGGACCACAGGATATGAATAAACTGGTTATTGCTACGTATTTGTTTGGGCTGTCTTATCATTTGTTAGTGTGCTAAACAAAGCAAAAGATTTCAAGTAGTAGTAGCGAGTACTTTTTTATATTATTTATTATTTTAATTTCCATAATTAAATTAGAAATGGTTTTATTATATGATCTGGGATTCTAATGAAGTTGTTAGCTAAGACCATCTAAAGAACTGAGAGTATAAATAGAGAAAGGGTTATTAAAGGTGAGCAGGAGACAGAAGGAGGTATCCTTGTGTTTGGCTTTAGCTTATTGGAAAGGAGGAGAAGAGTTTTGGTTGATTTGTTGGAGTTAAGAGGGAAGGGTAAGAAAGGAGGAAGGAGAAAAACAAATGGGGAGAGGTAGGGTTGAGTTGAAGAGGATTGAAAACAAGATCAACAGGCAAGTAACTTTTGCTAAGAGAAGGAATGGACTTTTGAAGAAAGCCTATGAGCTTTCCGTTCTTTGTGATGCCGAGGTTGCTCTCATCATCTTCTCCAATAGAGGAAAGCTGTACGAGTTTTGCAGCAGTTCAAGGTATCACCAAAACAACTAAAGCTTTTTTGTACCCTCTCTCAAAAGCGAAATAAAAGAGAAAAATTTATATAGTATCACACTTCAGAAAACACAAAGGAAATTTTTTTTTTTCTCCATAAAACAAAGCTCTCTCTCTCTCTCTCTCTCTTATGCTTATTTCTCTTTTCTCTTTCTCTGAAAATACTTTAATTTTTCTTCTTCTTCTTCTTCGTTTTCCTATTTGCTTGTTTTGAATTCTGACTTTAGATCTTGAGGGGTTGAGGAGCTGGATTTTTGCTGTTTTGAGTGATTGTATTGAAGCTTTCTGAGAAATTTTGAGAAAAGAGTAAACACATAAAGTCGTGTTTCAGCTTTGCCGTTTTAGTGAATGTCTCGGCGTTTATAGCAGGGCCTGAGTGATTTTGCTGTTCCTATTGATGTTAGATCTACAACTTTAAATCCATTATAAAATATCACTGTTATATTGACTATAATTTCATGTTTTTGTTAATATTATTATTAGTTTTGGGTTTTCCCGAAGCCCTTTCTTGCCTTTCCTTTTTTCGTTTCATCATCTCAATTTTTTTTCCTCCTTTTTTTTTTGCTTAAATCTTTTATGCTTTCAAAGTTATATCTGTGATCTAACCTTCTTTCAACTTCAAAACATAGTTTTCTAAGCAAAACAAAACAACTTTAACATACAGTTTTCTTCTGAAATTGAAGAAGCTCAGAGATCTGTTGCCTATTTGCTATGGAGTTCAGGAATGAGTTCTTTGTATTTTTTGTTCCTCAAAGATTAAAAAGAAAAGGAAAAGAAAAGCTTTGTTTCTCTTAACCTGAATAAAGGCTTTTCTGCTTTTGTTCTTTTCTTGCTTTTCTCTCATTCAAGCTTTGATTAGATCTTTCGTCTTGCCATTTTTGTTCTTAATCACTGTAAATCATGGTTCACTTGCGGTTAAACCAACCAAGTCTTTTGGATGAAAAGATTATAATCTTCTTTTTGCAACTTGTACTCAATGAGTTTAATCTGCTTGAAAGTTTCCACCATCTTCCATCTTTGATAAGCTGCCGGTATCTGAGCTTTAGGGTTTTTATCTATTTTTAATCTTTCTTCTAATCCTTTGCATACGTACCAAGGTACAAGTATTTTTCTTTATACATAAATGGCGTTTTCTTTAAAGCTTGATCGGCCGGATCAGGTAATTAGAATCTGTTCCTTTGGAATATTGTAAATTTCGTATTGAGCAATTTGTGGGTGTTTTAATTGTGAAAACGTTTTCGAAAGAAAATAGACAAAAAACCAGTGGAGAAGCAGGGGCTCAGTGGTGTCTTGTGCAGTATCAGATGTTACTAATCAATCAAGCAAGGCGAATAAGACATTTTACAGAGTCCTTTCTTTCTATTCTTCAGACGAGTCTTTTCTTTGATACAACGAACGTCCTTCTTCCCAGAGGATCTTGTTACCTCTCTCTCTTTTTTGTATGCATGCCTCTCTCTCTCTCTCCCTCCCTCCCTCTCTCACAAGTATTTTCATTCAGTTGAAGTCGATGGAGACATCTCCACAGATCCGTCTGAGTTGTAGGGTTTTGATTTCCTCAATCCCAGGTTAGGGTTTCAACTCTTAAAGGTTTAAAAACCTCTCTCACTCTCTCATCAAATACAGCCCACTTCCCCTCAGATCTAAATTTTTGCGGAAACTGACATGTTTTTCCGACCTACTTTTTTAAGTTTAAAAACTGGTTTACCATTCATCTGTCTGTACTTCCATTGCTTGTCCTAATTCCTCTTGTCACTAATTTTAATTTTAGTTAAATAATTATTCTATTACTTATTTTATTTATACTATATTAATACAGTATAAATATGCTAATTAATTTTCATTTCATCATATATATATATATATATATGTATATAGCATAGTTTAACTCATGTATGTTTGAAGAGTGCTACTTGGGATCAGGGCTTTTTTTTGTGAAAAAAGGTTCAAAGCCAAATGCCCAACATTGTTGAAAAATGAAAACCAACTAATTTAGTGTACCAAAAAAATAAAACCCCAACTAATTGATTGTATTCACTTTTGGCTTCCTTTAATACACATCAACTTCTATCATTCAGGCTTTCAGCCTTATATTTCATGATCATTTTATGAAGATTTTAGTTAGCTGCTTCCCCAATTGCCAGGACTGAATATGACAATTAGTTTTGCAATCTTTTTTTTAAAAAATAAAAATAAAAGAAAAAGAAAAAGCATGTCAACTTAGACAAATTCAAAATGGTGAGCATTTCTCTTTTATAGCATTATTTTTAATTGTTATATTTTCCTCTCTAATGCCCTTTCAAAATGGCAAGATTTCTACTTTCCCTTTCAATCATCCTTAATCTTCCTCGCTTGATACTGCCATGGTAGATCTTGAAGATCCTCAAGAGCTGATATTTTGAGCTTTGGTTTTATATTTTTCTCATTTTAATGTCCTTGTGTTCTCTAACAGCTTTTTGAATGTCTCTTATTCCTTAATTGATAGAATAACTCATTTATGTTATGCTCCACAAACACTATAATATATGAATTTGCGATGATTATGCTTTGCCCTAAGTATAGGATGACTGTGTAAAGCTTTTGGAAAATTTTTTATATACTTTTCTTATTAGCTTTTTTTTTTATTCTGTTTCATGGATGCTTATGATTTGATAAAGAGTTGTATGATTGATTTTTTTTGTCTTTCCAATAGTTTGTTGCCCTTTTCAATCACTCATCGGTTTAAATTGATGGAACTTAAGTGTCAAAATAAGTCCTAGGAATAACCTACTTAAGATCCTTGATGGCATCTTGCATTGTGAAAAACCACTCAACATACGATTATCAAATCAATCACCAAAATGCATCTAGAAACTGTTAAAATATTGTGCTCAATCATTCTATGTGCTTTCTTGTATTCTGAGATCCATTATTGTTAATTCAATATCAATGTTCCTGCCACTATGTTTACTAATGGCTTGCAATCCTTTTAACTAAAATTTACCTTGATGAATAGCATGATCAAAACTTTGGAGAGGTACCAAAAGTGCAACTATGGAGCTCCAGAGACAAATGTGTCAACTAGGGAGGCTCTGGTAATGCTAAACTCTGCAGCTTATTTTTGCATAAACTGCCTCCTTCCTTTTTGTTCTTTAGAGTTTACACTGCTTCTCTATATGACATAAAGTAACCTTGACTTGGCAACAATTCGCGTCCAATTTATAGACATAATTATTTTTATTATTATTACCCTTTTGCTTGGGGCTGGGAGGATGTAGTTTTGAACTAAATATGTACTTCTCTTAGGATATCGTCTCATCTATTTCCAAAAGTATTCACGTTATTTTTTGCTATCTAAGAAATAATCATTTCCATCTTAGAAATGGAGACATGTAGTTAGAAATAGATATTTTATTATAAATATATTAAAGAAAACATACACGCACACGCACACGCACACACACATATTTGTTACAACTGAGTCCAATTAAGATCCTTTTCCTTTTTTTGCTTTTGACTGTTTGTAATTACGTTATGCCAATTAATGATGGTATCTTTCCTATATTTTGTTGTTAAAAAATTAGCAAATAAAACAAATAAGCAGGGTCTACACCCTCATTCAACACTAATCAATCAGTAGATGAAAAGTGGAAAGACAAAAAGCATTAAACAGAGAAGATGCAATGTGAGAATGCATACTGAGAGAAATCTTGGGTGTCCTTAATGTCCTCTTAATGATCAAATTTGGAAGAGAATGAAATAACGCCATATTTCCATTAAGAGTTAGGCTTATTACCACTGTCTACAAGTTAAATCATGCTACCAAAGGCTACCGTTTGTTAACTTTTGGCAATTGATGCAGAAACCTTCAGCTATATGTTAAATTAAAATTGAAAATTTAGCTAAATTAAACTGCATTGACAATTGATTCAGTTCAGTTGGGCAATGATACTATATGTCATCTTCATTCGGAAACACAAAAAAATGGGCGTCGTCATTTTTTGTCCAATTCTTGGTCTAATAAGTTCCATAAGTCCTTACACTGGATGATGCACTGTTTGCTCTCGTGTTTGAGTATGTTTAACAATTTAGTTTGTTGAAGAAGTTGAGTTTTTGTTGGAATTAGAAATATAAAAGAAGATAGTAATTTGTCCATGTCTGTCTATGCTAAAATTTGCTGTAATCTGTAGTTTATAAAGCAGAAGAAAGTGCCATCTAACTTTACATTCAGAAGCATACTACTCTAAAATTGTATTAATGTCAAATAAAGTTACTGTACAAGTAAATGGAAGCAATGCCAGAATTGGTAGAGACAAATGAAGGTGCTCTATATTATGGTGCATTCATTGGATGAATATAATAAGCTTGATCATAAGTAACAATAAATTAATTCAATACATGCAGATTACGGGATACTGTTGAACTAGTGTAAGAACGCTGTCAAATATTATTGGTAAAGGTTTATGACAACTCAAATTAAATTTTTTTTTGTATGTATGTAATATTTTCATGCTGTCCCTATAGGAGTTAAGCAGTCAGCAGGAGTATCTGAAGCTTAAAGCCCGTTATGAAGCCCTACAAAGGTCCCAAAGGTGAGTCAGCAGCCACTGAAAATTTGAAATGACCCCTACTTTGGTAAATATATGCTTAACACGCAAAGGCTGTATGTATGGACGTGATTAATTATTTCCTTGATATATTTCTTTAGGAATTTACTAGGAGAAGATCTGGGCCCTTTAAGCAGCAAAGAGCTTGAGTCTCTTGAGAGGCAGCTCGATTCATCATTGAAGCAGATCAGATCGACGCGGGTACTTTGACTCCATTACTTACATCGTCGTCACATAAGAAATCCTTACCTTTTTCTTTTAAAAGAAAGGAGAAACTGCATTTATATATTGAAGCCATGCATTTGGAACAGTAGTGAAATAGGCAGCATGTCGCGTCCCAACCCTACTAATGGTGGGAAAACAGCAATTCTAACACAGATAACATGTTAGATAGCACATGCATGCTTAGATAAATCAAAAGAATACTGGTATATATATATATATATATCATGAAGAGCAGTTTCAGTGTTTTATTCAAATGTTGTTTGTTCTTGTTTGCACAGCATTTACTGAGGCTTGTTGGGTTCCTGAGTTGTGTAAAAATGTTACGAGAAAGAACATGAAACTGTAAAATATAATCTCCTCCACCTAGAGTAAAGAAGACACTAGAAATTTGCTATTTTATACATGTTCTTTTCTTCCCTTTCATTTATGTTGTATTAGCTCACTTCACTCTATTATTCGGTTGTAGACCCAATACATGCTGGATCAGCTCACTGATCTCCAACGGAAGGTAAGCAAATATCTGAATTAAGCTTCATAAGTATGGAAGGCAGCTTCTTGTTTCTCTCACCAATGCGATATTCTTGGTTGGCTTTTTTGATGCAGGAACATCTACTTAATGAAGCCAATAAGACCCTAAAACAAAGGGTAGGTTACTATTACAACTTTTCTGGGTACCAAATCAATCAGGAAGGGAATTTTAATTCCCTTCAGTTGCCAACCTTAACCCTTTCTGTTCACTCTTAACTCGACTATATATATATATATATATTATTGAGACAACCAAGAGGTCCAAGATCTTATTCAATGACTTGTAGGCTGGTGCTCTGCAGTTGGTGGAAGGCTACCAAGTAAATTCACTCCAACTGAATCCGAATGCAGAAGATGTGGGCTATGGGCGACAACCAGCTCAGCCTCAGGGCGATGGCTTTTTTCATCCCTTGGAGTGTGAGCCAACATTACAAATTGGGTACGACCTCCTAAATTTTCTTGAAATTTTCTAGTGATAAAAAATTGAAACATTTATTTAGAATGATACTGAAAAGGAAAAGCTAGGAAATCAATGATATGATTTTGAAGCAGAGAAAACAACAATCTGCCTTACCACTGTGACAGATATCAGCCTGATCCAATATCAGTGGTCAACGCGGGGCCAAGTGTGAATAATTACATGACAGGATGGCTACCATGATAAAGAAGGAAGCATGGGAGAATGATGCATGCATGGTATGCATTCCCTCATAAGAGTCAGCAAGCACATTTTATCATCTGATGTATGTTATCTTGATGAAGCAAAACGTGTGGATTTATATTATGACTTAATTTGTGTCTTAATTAGAATGCACTGTAAGTAACGCCTGTGTGAGCGCTCAAGCACTGCGCATCTTTATTTCAGCACTTTTTATTTGTTTGAAATAATTGTTAATTGTCTGCTTTGGTTTGCATCAATAAATTATCTCATGCATCCACTTTTGAGTTTGGGAGTAGACCCCTTTTCTATGTATGAAAATCTTATGTAGCATAATTTTTTAAGGCAATTAAAGCCAATAATCCTGCACTGGACCAAATGCCGGGGACTGGGTGGGACCTGCTTGCTTTCAGCCCTGGCCCATGGTTCACAAGAGTAACGTCATCCAAGTTTTGGGTACGCCCTAATTTTGAGCCTAAGTAGATATGGGCAAGGGCAATGCATACTTGTGGATTTATTTTATTCTATCATATCATAATTCAAGCTCGTGAGATAAATGTAATATCTATCTATCTTTCTTATAATTAAAAAACACTTAGCTACTGGTTAATAAAGCATAAGGCCTTTATTTTTTGGAAGAATTCGGGAGATAGAGTACTGAGCAGTGGCGGGATGATGATTGGCCGGTGGTGGACAAGGAAGCGGAATAGGAGAAAGGAGAGTAGATATAGTTGGGGAGGGCCGATGTGCCCCTAACAATTAAGACAATTAATGAAGTGCATCTAATTGAATATTGTAGTGTACAAAATAAAAAACTTGGAATTAAGGTGAAGCACATTTTCAGACAAAGGTTTGAATATAGTAATTTTTTTGATCAGTGCTACTATTAGTTTCAATATATTTATTGGTACTATTTTGCTATGTTTGGATCGCCACTTGTTATACAAATACTGGGGAATCAAACTCCAAATGATTTTGCCTGTGTTTGGATCGAGTAGAATCAACTCAAGGCTCAAGCAATGTTTAAACATTTTGGAATTACATTTTCTTCCTAATTTTATGCTCTTTTTTTATGACAAAATTTGGCTTCCCAATTATCAATTCTCCCCACTCACTAGTAGCTGTCTTTTCTTACGTCTAACTTGACAAATTAACCTCCAATCTATAATTTAACTCATATTTGTCATTATTATAACTATTATTCTTCCTGCTAAATATAAATAGTAAATGATATCCCTTAAAACTATTTTAAAATTACTTAATATTTATTTTATTGCTATTATTTATTTAGATTCAATTAATTTATCCTACATGAAACCAAGTATCATAAAATTACTGAGATTAAAAACCCCTATTTCTTTGCGGCTATTCAAGGGGAATATTGTCTAGCAACCCATTTGGTTTTGCGGCTGCAAATATGTTAACCATCAAGTTGAGACATTAGGGTGATTTCCTTGCAATGAATTTCAACATAAGTCTAGCACATTGGTGTTTCTTGAGATAGATATTCATACGTTTCTCTATTTTTTTTTTAGTTAAATGAATTAATCATCTCCCTACTTTTGCTTGGACATAGATTTCATCAACAATAACTTTTTTTTTAAGTTTATTTTCATTAAAAGTTAGTGATATGATTATGACATTAAAGTTACTTAACAATATTTAACAATTAGATTATATGTGTACATATTTTTCTTCCATAAGAAAAGATTACATCCATATTTTAAAATTTTCAAATCCTTGTATAATTTTCGAAAGAAACCATTCTTCATGCCTAATAAATTTAATCCATGTACTCTCTCATGTAACACCCCCAATTTTAAATGTTACCTAAGTATGAAGTAGGACTAGCTTATAGGTTGATGTGAACTTCGATGTGTATGTTTCTGAATTCAAGGAATGCCTATATCCATAGAGAGATGGTCATGAAAAGTATGAGTATGCAAAAGCTCAATTGATGTTGTGCATACACTTGGCACATGAATGATATAGTGCATTTGCTTGGCACTAAGATGAGTATGATATGTATGCAAATTATGCTATGTTTAAGTGATATGCTATGTGACTTAGAGCATGAATGAGAAATTGGTGTGCATGATGAATTTTTGTGCTGATTTTAAGTGAAATATGAATGATTTGAGGTTGTAAAAGAGATTTAGAATGGGTTTAGGCTTCAAAGAGATCAAATTTTATGAATTTGGATCTAAGGAGTCGATCCTAGTGCATGAAGGATCGATCTTGTGAAGCAAAGAGCAAGGAGGGCAAGTATATTGGCCTAGGATTGACTCTAGAGCCCTTGTAGTCAATCCTAGGTAAGGAAATGGGAGGACGGGTGAGCAATCTGGTCTAGGATCGACTAAAAAGCTCCCATACTTGATCCTCGGTTGCTAGATTAGCCAAATTCAGGCCTAAAGCTCTAAAACCCAAGTTTTTCATTATTTTCTCTTTACGCCTTCATTCTCCACCCATTTTCTCTCAACTCTTACATCTTTCAAACTCACTAGATTCCCTTAATAAATCAAGGATTTTGAGTGTTGGAAGTAAGAGTTTTTACCTCCTAAAGGCTTGGTAAATGATGTTCACTTTCTCTCTCTTAAAAAAAAATCCAAACCTTAGCTTTCAAGAATAATTTTTAAAGATATGTAGAGTGGATTAGAGCAGATTAAAGCTTTGGAAATGCTTCTAGAGGTAAGATTAAGTGTTTTTATTGATTGATTTCTAATTTGAACAATTTCTAACTTAAATTTAATTTGATTCAGCTTTAAAGGAAATTGCCCTCTTAAGTTGATTGGAGATTTGGGGTAAATAATTGTGCAACTAGCCCTAAGGTATGGGTTTAGCTCATTATTGGAGGATTTGAGCTTATATGTTAGATTGCTAAGAATTTGCTTAATTTTAGAAAAGCTAGCACTTTTTGAAAGTAAGGATTTAATTAGTTTTGTGATGTTTTGATGTGCTTAAGGGATGATTGAGCAATTTCGACATATTGGTGAGTTGAAACATGGTTGGAGGCTAAGAATCAACGTTTGGCTATGAGTACCTCTAATTTGTCACTATGAGTGGGTTAATTAAATGCATGTGATGCATAACGCATGGAAAATGTGCTGCACTGGTGCTATATTATGAATGTAAGCCTAGTTGAACATGTCTAGGCTAGAGAACTATGTATGTATATATGCGAATGTGATTGCATAGATGGGTGTGCCTAGGCTAGTATATTGTTAATGAGCATGTTAGCATATGTGTTTGCTTGTGAATGCCATTGGTAAGCATGAGCTATTAGTCATCTAGTTGATGTATGATTTTAATGGCTATGGGATATGTTGTGACTTAATCAGTGTGATGGTGATACCATGATGAGGGGTTAGATTGCCCATTGTTGGTGGAATGTAAATGCATGATTTATTGTGATAGTATTCAAGTATATGTAGCTATTGGGTCATGATTAAATTAAACTGAGATTGTTGATGTATATGTAGCCAGTGAGCAATGATTATTAAGGCACTTAGACTTAAATGAGCTTATTGATGAATGAAGCTTAATAAATGTGATTGTTGCTACGTTATGGACATATGGATGAGATAAAGGCATGATGGCCTTATTGTGGAATTGTGTTCCATTTGAGGAATGAATTCCGGACATTGATTGGACTTGAGGACGAGTCATGGTTTAGTCTCGTCTGTAGTGCTACGATACCATCCTTTGGGAGATTGCTCCAGGTGATCCTGACTGTCAAGAGATTACTCTGATCGATGATATGATTCTTCATCAGTTGCTTTAGCATTGGATGTGATTTGATTCTTTGCTTGTTGCTTCGACACCAGCGTGATTTATGCTTCGTCAACTATTTCGGTGTTGGGCATGATTTGTTTCTCCTTCGGCTAGCCACCCTGCGTGATTTGACTATGTCCAAGGAAGGACCACTTGTTGACTTAATGTGTATGCGATGTGAGATAGCTTAGAGAGAGGCTTAATTAAATAAATGCGACATGAATCAATGCGATACCCCGTCAACTAGAGTGTGCCATGGAGAATGATGTGACTGACTATGTTTGGCTTCAAGAGTAAGTTTAATGATGTGAGTGATGATCTTTAAAGATCTTGAAGATGATGATATGCCCCGATATTGGAGACTTAGGGGTAATGATATGCACTATATTTGGAGATATTTGTTAAATCATGTAGATGCACTGATATTGCAATGTTTATTATATGTTTAATGTATGTATATAATCTTGATTATGTGCACAACTCACTGAGTATAGTATTCACCCATTTTTATACCATGTGCAGATAAATAAGTCACTGGACAGAGCGTGGCAAAGGTTGTCTATTGACAGGTAAATTTTTGCATCTGGTAGGTCCCCCCATTTTGGTTGCTCCACTGGATCAGGTTTACATTAACTTCTACACTCTAAATTTTAAATTTAGAAAGAAATGTATTTTGGATATTATAGGCACTGAATGCCATGTAATATTGTGTACTAAGAGTTGTCATGTATAAACTCGTCTTGAATGATCAATGTATGGCCATGTGGATATTTGTATGAACTATGTGCTAGGAATAACGTATTATGCTGAACTTAAATATTATTTATGAATATTTGGTTACGAAATCCCATGGTTATGTGTTATTTGATTTTTGAATCCTAAGGCTTGCTCTGCTCTCATGGGTTTTGTTTGCTAGGCTTGTGCGTCGATCATGGACCTTCGGGTTTGAATCATGACATCTCAATATAATGGTTTTAATTTCTCTACTCCAATTTCAACGAATTTAATCATTTTCGGAAATGGTTGAATGATGCAGAGGCAGCTCAAGAAAGGGGGTGAAAATCTTAGGGCATATTCTCAATGAAGGTAAAAAAATTTCAATGTACATATATATACAGTGCTTGGTTTAATTTTTTTTTAAATAGTATCAGGATTTCATTAAAGCAGGGGTGAAGAATAATTCACCACCTTGAAGCAAGGTCAAGTGTACAAAAATCTCAAGGCAAAATAGAGGTTTGAATGGTATATTTGATGTTTACTAGGATACCCAAATCAAACTCATGTCCTATCGAAATAAAAAATCACCCTGTAGAAACAATGCAAACCCCCTAAAGCAAAAAGATGGGAGAAAGAAAAGTTATCGGACTAAAAAATAACCCTTTGAAATCAAATAAGAGGGCTAAAGAACATTTCAGATTCTTCAACTCGACCTTAAGACTTTCATCAACAATAAACGTAAGAGAACAAAAAATAGGTTCCTAGCATACAAATAAACGACTAGCTCAGCTTCATCAAAACTTTTCAGCATTGCAAAAACAATAAATCCCACTTCATGATTGCAAGTCCTATTAGCTCATAAAATTAAAACACACAGAGGATGTCAGAGTCAAGGTTCATTGCATTTTTGGTGAAGGTATCAACCTCTTGATTAACTTCGCACATAACATGTTTTATCTCCATAGGCCCCAACTACTCTTCAATTTTTTAAATTTGTATCAACCATTTTTGCAACCTCTAGGGCACCAAAGCACGATTTTTAACCCAATTAACGATGTTGCTAGCATCAATCTTGATGATGAGATGATGACTGTCTTTCCATCTTGAAGCAGAATAAATAAGCAAAGCTTCTTTCACTACCATAATTTTAGCCTTGAAAGAGTTTATTGTACCTATAAGTTTAGAGAAACTGATCTTAAGCTCCTTTGCTTCATTCCTCATAATGCCTCCTATTCTTGCTAGATTTAGACAACTTTTTGTCGACTCATCGGCATTAAATTTCATGCACCCCTATTTTGGTACTACCTTTTTGATTCCTTTCTTTATTTGTTTGTTTCTTTTTGACATAGCTGCCAGCAGTAGAATTGAAAAAAGTATCATAAATAGACCTATTTTGCATTGGCCCATGCTGTAATTCTAAACTTGATGAGTTCTCAACATTGGTTGACATCCCATTTTTTTCCCTAAAGACCACATCATTTTTTCTCTTTCAAATTGTCCAAACAATTACATAGTAAGTAAGTTTCCACAACCTGACATCGTGATTACCCACGTAACAATCATTCCAAGACACAAAGAAAGCCTTGATTGGCCCCGAGGAGATCCAATGATAATGAAACAGGCTACACCACATTTCCCATATCTTCCATGTTTCGAAACATCTAGAGAAAAGATGATAACATGCTACTTTCTCTAAATTACACAGAGCACAGAGATTAGAGTTTTATGGAGCATCCCTCTAGTTGTCAATTTAGCTTTAACACCAATTTTCTCATGCATAAGTTACTAAACAAAGGCTTATGTAGTGAAATATCCCATGCCCATACGTTTCTTGACCATTTTCCAAAATCAACCACTTTGCCATTTGTTGACTAAAAACACATAAATCCGAGGAAACAGTTTAACGAGATGAAAACCTTCAATCCATTCATCTATCCAAAAGTGCAGGTTTTCCCTATTACTTGTCACAAAACTAAGATTAAAAGTGACCTGCAAGAAGAAATTGTTAGTAGGAAAAAGTGGACTAACAATTTTTTCCCAAAAGGTAGAGAAATTCCTATTCATTCTTGTGTTTGGCATAAGATGGATCGATTATTGCTAGTCTGTTCTACAATCACCTTCGTCCTCAAACTTCATCTTTCGTTACCATGCCTTTAAATCCATTTGTTGAGAAAGGCTCTATTTTGAATTCCCATATCGACGATTCCAATCACTCCACACACTTTATGCTTGTTCACTGTCAATTAAAATCCTACTACGCAAGTATACGTATCGAATAGATAGTATATTAGCAAGCAGGGTATCGATCCCACAAGGAATTGATCTAAAACTTTACTAAGTACTAAAATTAGAACAATTTAATCTTATCCAAATAATCAAAATTAAATAATTAATTAAAACTAAAATTAAAACCAACAAGAAAAATCAAGATAATAATTTGAGAAAATATCCAATCAATAAACCTAGGATTACAATATCCCTCACACTTCATCTAAATCTTACCTCTCTTCCTTAACTTATTATAAGGGTCTCCCGACTCATCCTATAAAAATATCTATTTTAATCAAAACACTATATCCCTATGTGAATTGAAATTTAAATAGACTCATTAAGTTCGGGCTCTAATCTGGCTACATATGGCCTATAGGTATATCCGTATCATATACGCAAATCAATTAATATGATCATATGCTATCCCAATTTTAGTCTACTCTAAACTCCCTTTCCCAAGTTTGTTTAGGTTCCTAAATCAATTTAATTGGTGGCTAAGTAATTAAAAGCATTAAGAACAAATTGGAATAAACAATTCAAATCCTATTGAAAATAAGTAAGATAGAGATTAAAAACTTAGACTACATGTGAGTTCAATTGCAATCTTAGAAAAAGAAATTTAGCTACTCATAATTGCAAAATAAAATAACATTGCATAAAATTCAACCATTGAAAGTATCAAGAACGATAAAAGCTAAGGAATAAAACAAAACAATATTTACCGTCTTGATCTCCAAGTTTCAACCGTAACTTCTAGTTTCTTGAATCTCTCAAGGTTCTTTTTTTTAATGTTATTAAACATATCCTATTTATACTAATAAACTTAACTTAAAGTTCCTTAAGCTAACCTAGGGTTTAATTGGGCTTAAAAGTATAATAAGAGGCCCAAAAATCAATTATCAGTCTTTCCAAATTTTCATTCCCGGCACAGTACGTCCAACCATTTTTCGACATAATTTTCTCTATCTTCGAGGTAGAACTTGTAAAACCCGACCCTATAAACACATGTCATGACATACATGCACTGAGTAGCATGTTATTACACTAGGAAAGTTCCTAAGAATAGACGAAACCCGGTATTTGTACCTAACGGTACACTTGAGTTGATTAACCTCGAACTAGTTCAAATAGGAATCGTAGGATGAAATTTAATATTTTAGAGTCCAAGAATGACTAAAAATGATTGTTCAGAGTTCGAGGGTTCATTTGAGAAAAAATTGAAAATTTTGATGTTTAGGGGCAAAATCGTCATTTTGCCACCTAAGATAATAATTTGATCATGGAGTGAAATTTTTGACCAAGATTAACTATTTGGAGTATAATTTAATGATAGGAAGTGAACAATTTCAATTTCGGTAATTTTCGAAACATAGGGGCAAAACAATAATTTTGTCGTCTCGGGGTAAAAACTGTAATTTTCACCACCCAAAACTTGTCAAAATTATAGAATTTATTTATTTCTGGTATGAATAACTATGGTATTCTAAGTGGTGAAAAATTGAAGTTTAAAGGACGAAATTTTAAAAACGGGCCAATGGGAAAGTGACACATGGCACTTTTTAATGATTTAATATTTTTTTAAAGGAAAGTCAACCCATTTAAACCCCACATCAGGTGATGGCCGGCCATAAGGAGAGAACAAGAGAGAAAATAGAGAGGAAAGGAAGAAAAGAGAAAAACCAAAGGAAAACTAGAAAATTCAAAGGGAATATCGCGTTTTTCGTCTGTTTACGCATCTAACGGTAAGATTTTTCGACTTTTGCTTGAATTCTACCTTTCCTATGCCTTTGTTTCCATTTAGCATGCTTGAGGAGAGTGATCAAAAAGTGATACCAAGGGCTGGCCGAATTTCAAGGGGGAGGAATTTGAAATTCTTATGTTTTGATTTTTAATTAAATTGATAGTTTTAGTTAGTTAAATGTGTATAGAAATCAAATTGGGCAAGAAAGCATGAAATTTTCACAATACCCACCCTTGGCCAAATCTTCAATGATGTACAATGCTGAAGAACTGATTTTTATTCTAAGAGAAATGAAGAGAAAATGATGAAAAATGGTTAAATGTGATAGAAAAACAAAGTGAAAAATTTACCTAGTTAATGTCCCATTTTTAGCCGAATTTTTCAAGGAGAAAAGTGAGTTGTTTTTGGTGATTTTAGAGGATTATTGGCTGATATTTAATGGTTAGAAATGTTGGAGAGAAAATGGGACAATTTAGAACTAAAATAGAGCGCGTTAGTAATTTATCGGATAAAGTGTCAAAAATAGGTTAATACCGCATTTAAGCCGTTTTAGGCTATTGCATTTCATACCATGCATTAGTATAGGATTTAAGTCAATTATATAGTGATTTAGCATCAATGTGGTAAATTGTGAAATTTTTTGCAATGTGTCTAGGAGGAGAACCTTCCAGTAAAGGCAAGGAAGTTGTACCCGACGAACAGTGATCTGGTAACCTAAAAAGCATTTAATTTGTACAAACGATGAGTAAACCTATTATTATTATAAATTATCTAGAGTTTATTTTTAAATGCTCTTTATGTATTTTATGAAACGAAAATGAGATTAAAATGGGATTTTTGATGTTTTAGAAATAAATGTGACAAATAAATATATTGTCTTGATTTTCTGAAATAAGAAACTTTTGATTATAAAATTGAGTAATTGGAGGCTGCCAATTGTTTTGAAAAATATATTTTCTTATGAATGGCTTATGATATATGAGTATATGTGGCTATATTTTATAATTGCATTGAGAATTTATGTTAGCTGTCTTTTACTATGTAGGTTGGGTAAATAAATAAAAGTCACGTTATACTTTCGAAATTTTATTAAAATTGGTAGGTTTAGTCACTGCAGTGACGGGTTTCTATAGACTGCCTATTAGAGGGGCACGGTAAACCCGGTTATATAGTTACTCCGGTTGTAGAGACGAGGAGGGTAACTCCCGGGGTAGTGTTAGAGCTCACTTCACGTCGAACCCCCACGTGAATGTGTAACTCGGCCAACGCCAAGGAACGGCTTGTTTTCAAAACTAACATGTGTTTAACATGTAAATATCTTAACAACCTTGGCGGACTCAGTTAGATGCCTCAGCCAAGGTATCCCCGAGGACTAGTTTTGGCTTGAGCCCTGTTTTTAATAAAAGTTATAAGCCTTAACAACTGTTTTGGTAAATTACAAATATTTTATGGTTTAAGAAATAAATTGAAAACCTTATGAAATGGTTTGTAATTTGTTGTTTAAACTTACCTCCATGTTACTCGCCTTTAGATATTTATGATAATGTCTGTTTACTCATTGGGATTGCAAAATCTCACCCACCTCTTTTCCAAATATTTCAGGCCTGTGGTAGCTTATAGATACCCGATTTTGTAAAGGATTCCAGTTGATCCCTCTATCACACAGACATTAGGTTACTATCACCAACACTTGGTGTATTTATGGGCCACTTGTCATTGTAATTATTATTGTACATTATAACTTTGTAAATTATTGTATGTATGAATTTATTTTACTTCTAAGTTACAAAAGATTACTTACACGTGTTTCTATAAATATTGTTTTATATAAAAATGCTATATTTTTGTCTTTTGATTTACTTGAGCCGGAAACGACTGAAAATTGTTTAAAACTGATATGTAAGCCTTGCGGGGTTTCGATTGGTATTCTGGGTAATGAGTATCAATCGAGACATCGCGGCGGTTGTCATGGGCCCGAGGGAGGTTCCGGGTCGTGACAGAACTAGGCAACGTGATCTTCATAAATGTTGTATCTCTATCTCTTATCTTTCCACTGGTCCAAGAATCACATCATTTAGAGTTTTGTAGCTCGAGATATAGCCAAAATACTGAAGCATATGCAAAGCAGATTCTGGGTCTGTCTACACCTTACTTTCCAAAATTAAGCTCAATCACTTTTAATCCTACAAAAAATATAAAAACTAATCAATAATAAACAAATCAAAAGAAATAACATAAAATTAAAATAACTAACTTAAGAGTAACCTAATTATAAAAACAACTAAAATAAGTAAATTATAATTGAAATTTGAGGACTTAGCTAATATTTAATAACAAAATTAGAGTAAAATAATTCTATAAAATAGAATTATCATTCACCACCTCCCGTTTGACATAGTGCACTCTCTTTTTCTTCTCAGTATCACCTTAAAGAAATCTTCTTTGCAATTTCTCAAGTCTATTTTCACACCACTTGGCAGAGAAAAAGGGACATGAAATAGTTGGAAAGGCTTGTTAAGACAGATCTTAATAAGGTTATTCGACCTCTTAGAGACAAAATTTTTTACTTCCAACCCAACAATTTGCTCTCAACCTTTTCAATAATTGGATTCAAAAACCCCATAGACTTGTGATTAACACCTAGTGGCAACCCAAGGTAAATGGTAAGGATCCTGCCCACTTTAAAGTTAATGATTTTAGCCCATCTATCTATCAGCTACTCATTAAACCCAATACCAATGAGTTGGCTCTTCCTCTTCTGATAGTTAATTTTGAGCCTTGAAACACCTTGAAAGCAATTTTAAATTCTCCTTAACATGAGAAGCTCTTTCAGCTCCTTACTTGCATAGTAAAATTGTGTCATCTGTAAATTGTAATTGTGACATTTTGAAACCTTATCTCCCGATTTCCACACCATTGTAAACATCGATTTCTTCAGCCTTTTTAAACATACAACTCAAGCTTCAACAATGATATTAAAAAGGAAAGACAATAGGGACATCCTTAGCGAAGACCCCTTTTCATTTTTAATTGTCTCGTTGAAGACCTTTTGACAAGAATTGACATCATAGCAGAAGTTACACATTCATTGACCCAAGACCTCCATTGTTCACCCAATCCCATTTTTTTCATAATTAGATCTAAGAAATTCCAGTTGGCACAATCATAAACAATTTCAAAGTCGATCTTGAACATTAAACCCCCAATTCCTTTCCTAAGAGCATCAACCACTTCGTTTGCTATAAGAGAACAGTCCATAATTTGTTTACCTTGCACAAGAACAAATTGGTTTCTTTCGATTGTTTCATCAAAAACACCTCTCACTTTGTTTGCTAGTGTTTTTGACACAATTTTGTACAACATTTGACTAAACTAATTGGTCGATAATCATTCAAACTTGTTGAATTTTGCACCTTCGGAATCAAGGTAATGAAGGTGGAATTAACACCTTGATCTAATTTCCCACTTTTGTGGAATTCCACCATATATTTCATCACATCTTTCTTCACAGCACTCTAGTGTTTTCTAAAAAATTCCATAATGTAACCATCCGGACCCAGCTTTTTTCCTCCGTTTACAAGCTGTCTTTACCCCCTTTTTCGTTATCTAATCCCATATCTTGTTTCAATACGTATTTTCTACTATTTGGGGTCTTACTATCCCGAAATCCGATTTCCTCTTTCTCATCCTTTACATAAAGCTTATACCCACCTTTCCTGCCACTGAAAAAACTTTACACGCATTCCTCAATCTCAATTTCGCTTTTCCATTACTTTTCTTTACTATTTTCCCACTGTTTTTCACCCTGTCCTTCCCTTTTGACTTCCTTTCCTCTCTCTTTAACAATGATTCTTTAACGCCCTTAGACTATGTATCCAAACTCTCCGATGTAAATCATATTTCTAGTAATCGATAGAGGGTCAACTATTTAATTAGAACCAACGATTTGCCAGCTTTCTTCTCTTCCTCGTAATTGGCTTCCCCTCATTCTTTTGATCTTTGCTTTTTCTTTCCTCCAATGAGATTTCAATCCACCTATTTTGGCCCTCGATTTGTTTCTGAAAAGCTCTTATTGTTTTATCAACCTTAGACAGGTTATCAAATTCTCCACTGGGTCTAATCATTTCTTTATCAGTTACCATGTTTCGCTCTTCTGTCATAGACCTTTTTGTGTCATAATTAGCTAAAATTTGGCTTGTAACCTCCACCTTACTTGGACTTTTGGCTTGTTCACTGTCTTTCGATCCACACAACTTCACGTTTTGGACTCTCACCCTTTTAACATCCACTTGCACAATTAGGTTCATTTTCGCTGACCCATTTTGCTTAAAAAGTTCCTTGCTCAGATTTTGCCCTAACTCTTTTATTCCCTTCAAGTTCAACTCAACACTTTCCATTCCTTTACGTAGTTCAAATCGGTCTTGGGCCTTCCATTTTTTACTTTTTGTTTTTCTTTGACCCATAAAAATCCCACTTTCAAAATATGAATTGCCTCTCTCAGATGCTTCTTTAGTCTATAATATCGAATTTGCCATTCTTTTCTCCACTCTTTCCTTTTTTGTCCTTTTTACCTCGTAATACTCAACCCCTCCTCTATCAACCTCCTTTACCCCGTTAGCCACCTAGTTCCTTTTTCTCGAGCCTTGACAACCCTCTTCTGATGTATCACTAGTTATCTCATTTCATCTTGGGATCGCCTTGTAGCTTAAAACTTCCACTATCGAGGCTCTAATATGAAAATCTTTGCCGTTCACTTTAATCGGTGCAGAGGGCAAGATGTCTAGTAATGATTTGACCTCCACAAGGATGGTTGTGTAATCAAATCTCCATTTTTCCATCATATCATGGTCAGCTTGGATGAACTTACCCCATACATTCCTGATTGCCCTAAAACTTTCCTTATGCCAAATGTGTAGTGGTATTTATTCAATTTTAACCCAAATGTTGTACATATTTTCCTCTTGCCCGGCATTATATGGTGTCAAAGATAGAAACCAGGGCTCAAAAATTTCCAAATATTGATTTAGCAGAGTCTTCATTTCATCTTTGCTCTTAAATGCGACTAAGACAAACATAGGCCTAATTGGGCATACACGAGAGCTAACGCCTTGGCAAAAGAAAGTTATATATGGCTCTACAACACAATGGTCTTCTTAGTTGACCTATGCACTATATTCTAACCACTCAAGCTCATCATTTTCAATCAAAACCATTTTAGCCTCCTTCTTACCCCCTTCATTACTTATGGATTTCTTCCCTGAATCTTCTTCAGCATTATCTGTTTCCTTTGTTTTCTCTGTCCACTCTGCTCCTCTATTAATGTTTTTAGTGAGAGAGCCTTTGTATGTTATCCTCTGGTCCATCATCGTCTCATTAATACGTCTTCCCTCACTGATCTCATTTAATTCCTCCTTACTACTACCTTTTTTTTTACAGCCTTTAATACCCGAATTCTTCTTCCGTATAACTTTCTATTGTTAGCCATTTGAATAGCATTTTTTAGTTCCCTGATTTCTCTAAACCTAATGAATGCATATTTTGTTTTAGCATTGACATTTTGTCATGGGATAAAGACGTCAACCAGTACGCAATATTTGTCAAAAACTTGTTTCAAAACCCTCTAGTCTACTTCAATGCTCAGATTACCCATAAAAACTAAGAAAAGCCTACTCCTCAACTTTCATACCCTCTACAAATCCTCATTTTCTAAACCTGTAGTGCTCTGTCCATCTTGCCAAACTTGATGTTCCCTATTCTTACTTCTCTCTCTAAACCTAAAGCTCTCCCTGTCTCTCATGTTTCTTTTCTTTTCTTTTTTAAGTGCTTGGTTTAATTAAGAACCAAAATATATTAACGATTATTTAACTAATAGTTTAAAGCTAACTAAATTTTAAAGGTTGAACAAAAGGGTGCGTTTTTCTCTTTCACACCAAGCCTACGAGTGAAATGATGCGTTTGGGTCTTTTGAATCAAGCTTTACTGAAACGGTGAGTTTTTGGACTTTATTTCTTTTTCCTTCTCTCCAGTCGAGTCCTTTAGGCTCAGTTCTTCACTTTTCTTCTATGTTTTCCAATTTTTGGAAGAACTTTTACTCTTGAGATCTTTGTTAATTCAACCAATGTTTGGTACTCCCCCTTAAGATGGACTATGAATATCATGAACGTTCATCTTGCCCATCAAATTGTTGAATTGCCTTAGTTGTAGGGTTTTAGTGAAAATGTCTGATAGCTATGATTTTGTTGGAATGTGTAGTGGTCTAATCACTCTATCTAGTACTTTATCACGAATAAAGTGACAGTCCATTTCTACGTATTTTGTCTTTTCATGATGCACAAGGTTCTTATAATATGTATTGTTGATTGGTTGTTTGAATACAAATTCATTACTTTAATGTGTTCTACCTTAAAATCTGCCATCAAATACTTCAGCCATACGATTTCACAATGAGTAGTTGCCATTAATCTGTATTATGCTTTAGCTGAGCTTTTGGCAACTACAGATTGTTTCTTTGACTTCCAAATGACTAAATAGTCACCAATGAAGATACAATAACTTGTGATCAGTTTCCTAATGTCAAGGCACCCTGGCCAATCACTGTCTTGCTAGGAATGTTAGCTTAATAATATTGGAAAATATCAAAGAAAGGGGTGAATTGGATTTTTCAAAAAATTATTTTCAACAAATTAATCATTTAATGAAGGCAAGATTAAAGACAAATTTCCCATTTTTTTTCAATTTAAAATATGCCAAAAGTGATTTAATATGCAAATTAATGAGCAAACAAGGTGAAAATAAATTTTCAAAACTCTTTAAGGCAAAATGCACTAGTGTAAAATTTTCACAAACTTCCAATCTAGTCAAGCTAGAAATAATTTTCACAAATTTGTTTTTCTAACAAAGCAAGTCAGAAACAATTTAAAGAGAAAATAAAAGAATAAACATGTCACGACCCGGAACTCTCATCGAGTCCGTGACAACCGCCGCGACGTCTCGATCGACATTCATTACCCGGAATGTCAACCGGAACCCCGCAAGGCTTTAATATCAGCTTCTCATTTCCCCTGTGGGTAACTGTTTCCAAATACCACATTCTAAAAGATTTTAAACTGTTTCCAACTTAAACAAATAAAATAATAATTTTCGTCTCACAAAGGTATTTTGGTCATTTATCTCAAAAATCTCAAAATCATCTAAAAATATAGTATGTAAGTGGAAAACACATATTTCATAATCAAAAATAATTTTGAATGTCTAAAACATTCGTTTAAAATGGAATTATGACTGTTATATTAAAATAAAAATATTAAATAAAATATTCAATTTTCACATAAAACGATATTTTAAGAACACTGCATAAATAATTTTTATAGCGTAAAAATAAAATAAATTCTTACATACCGTAATATAGATAACCAAAGCATAGATTTTAATTTACAGTGACACGTAGGCCCACGAATGACCAAAAGTATCAAAAGAAATGAACTTACAGTCTTTGGATGTGGCAAGTTCAACTGTAATCCTCGCCGATATCAGTTATCTACAATCTATTCTGAGCCTGAAATGGGTGAAAATGAGGGTGGTGAGATTATAAAATCCCAATGAGTAAACAAACATCACTCAAAATATCTAAAGTCGAGTAAAAGGAGACTATTAAAACATTTCATCAAACTGTAATTTATCATTTTTCAACTTATTTCAACCAAATGAAATCAATTTATTTAAAGCAAGTAATCAATATGGCTTATGAATTTCTTAAAAAGCTTGGCTCATGCCAAAAACTATTATCATACTCAGTTATCTAGGATACCTTGGTCGAGGGCTATCCTAACTGAGTCCGCCAAGGCTATTAGAAAGTCATGTTTTTATTTTGAAAACATAGCCATTCCTTGGCGTTGGCCGAGTTCCCCTTCACGTGGTGGTTTGGCGTGAAGTGAACTTTAAAGTTATACCTCGAGAGTTACCCTACTTGCCTCTCCAACCGAGGTAAAAATATAACAAGATTCCGTGCCCCTCTAATAGGCTAGTCCACAGAACTCAGCCCACTGCAGCAGGTCAAACCCATCATACAATAAAATTTTGACAGCATGACAGGGCGAATATATTACTACCCAGCCTGCAAGGGTAAAATAAAGCAATTCATACAATTCATAAAAAACACAGCCCAGCCAGTCATGCCAATACAATAACATAAGCCATTAATTCAATTTTAAATTTACAACATATCAGTGGTCTCCAATTACTCTATTTTCAAAATCGTTATTTCGTTTCAAGATAATTTATAAAATATTTTCATTTAAACTCATTTTGTTTACAAAACATAAAAATTTACCATTTGAACTCATTTTCATAAAATTCACCAAAACTGAATAAAACATACTTTAGATAATTAAAATGATGGTAAGGTTACTCACCATGTCTAAAGTGGGGATTTTTGAAATACTCAGACTACTGGTCCTCGGATGCAATTCCCTTGCCTTTATCGGAAGACTCACCACCTTGACACAGTACAAAATCGAGAAATTCACCACATTGGTACTAAATTGAAATTAAACTAATTTAGACTACTAATGCTTGATATGGAATGCAAAAATGTCTAAATTTTTGCCTAAATGCGGTGTTAGCCTATTTCGATCTTTTACTCGATAAATCGATATACGCGTCCGTTTAAACTCCAAATTAATTTTTTTCAGTTTTTATACCTCAATTGCACCCAAATTGACTTAATGTGCCTCAGTGTGGTGCAAATTATCAGTCTCGATAGCAAATTACGAAAATACCCTTAATGGGTAAAAATTTATATTTTTGCTCTGAAAATTCCCATTATTTTTCTAGGCTCATAATTCATCATTATTTATCATAATTCCTCAAATAAACATCAAGATCAGCAGCCAATATTCCCCTAGAAAATTCAGCATAATGGGTTTCAATGGGAGAAAATTATATCTCTAGCTTATTTTTGCTATATTTCAATATAACTTAACTAAAATCACTTAGTTCAATTAAAATCAACCAAAAATCAAGCTCAAAACTCATCCATGGAGGTTTGGCCAGCATGGGTGTCCATACCCACTTTCTAATTTTGCATGGAAATGAGAAAAAAATGCATGGGTAGTGAAAATCACAAGGAAAATCAATGAAATTTACCTTTTCAATGCTTGATTTCTTGATTTCTCTTGATTTTCTCCAAATTTTCAGGTAGGGTTCTTATTTGTTTTTTTCCCCCTTTTCTCCCCTGGTTTGGATAGCTGAAGAAGATGAGAATTCTGGAATTTTTACCTTTTTAAAGGCTAAAATAATATAATATTATTTTATTTATTTTTTTAATGTTTTATTAATTCCTTAAATTCTAGCAGTCCATTTGTTTCCAAATTTTCACCATACACTTGTCCCACATATCCATAGCTTAGATAAAATTCTCAGACTTATCCAAAGTCTTGGTGGAGTAATTTTTGAAATTTACACTTTTACCCCCGTAAAAGTCAAAAATTACATTTTTACCCCAAAAACTGAAAAATTACCCATAGACATATTTTTCATCCCTTATGCTCATACCATTCTCCAATTTGTCAAATTTGATCTAAATTCTCTCAAAATCTCAAATTTTGTCCGCGGGTGGTAAAATTACGATTTTGCCCATACACTCTAGAAATCACTGGAATTAAACTTTTTCACTGCCAAACCCTCAGATTATACTCCAATAAGTCAAATGGGGCCAAAAAAAAATTCTTTTCTAAAAATTCCCATTGTGTCCTTGGGTGGCAAATGACCATTTTGCCCCTTGATAGTAAAAATTTTGGTTTGACTCCAAATTGATCCTCGAACTCCAAATCACCATATTAAACCATTCTGGGACTTTAATATTCTTAATTTCATTTTAAATTCTCTATTTGATCTAGTTCGAGGCTTAAATTAACTTAATTATACCATTTGGTACATTGTTGTCTTTTAACGATTTTTCTTTCGAGGCTTTCCAAGTATGCAAGCATATTGTCAATCATATGAATGACATGGAAAGTATTTTATAAGGTCGGGCTTGACAACACTACCCCCCTTAAAATAAAATTTTGACCTCAAAATTTCATGTACTGAACTCAGAGAAAAGGTGGGGGTATTGTTTTCTCATCTAATGCTCGACTTCTTATGTCCTCCCCTTTATAGGGAATTTCGATTTGTTCACCTCATTTACCTCCAATTCAACTCAAGTACTTCGCTTATGTCTATTATTATCCTTTAAAATCAGATCAACAATAACCTTCACAATTATGATCTCTTATATCGAGACACCAAGCATGCTTCATTACTATCATTAAGCTTGAACCATAACTCCATCTCAATCATACCAATTTCGATCGCATTTTATTCTTATTTAGGTATACCAATCACTATCTTATTACTTCATTCCATATCAAACTTCTCGACTTTCATTCATTCATCCTATCCTCATACACTATTGTGTAGTTTACAACATCATTAACACGCCATACTCATTCCTGTACATATCCTCAGCGTTCGGGAAAATTAATGGCTTTAATTATTTCTACATATTTCATGTTTACTTTGCATTTAGGAAATTTCAATCTTCTTAATCCTATTAATCCATCTCATATGGCTTAATCGTACTATAGATTATATTCCCTTAACTATTTCTCCAAAATTCCTTAGGTCACCATAAATCGTTTTCAGATAAGATTCTTAATCGTTACATTATCTATACAACTCATCAAATATATTGAGTTCAAATCTTGAACCACTAAAACCATTATTCATTTAGTTGGGTACATCACTACTCCACACATACATATACATGTACATTCAAATGTCTATATTCCTCATTATGTATACGAGTCTCTGTTTTCAAATGCCTTCAGACTAATTTCTCTTAATTCATTCCCATCCACAATCAAGATTCAATAGAATAATCTTCATAATTCATACAAATTCTCATCATGCCTGTGCATAGTTCCTTATCATTTATATACTTATATTCTCTTTTTATCATTTCCAATTATATGCTTAAGTTTCCTTGTACTGTATATCATTGCATCACAATGTCATCTCTATTGAATTATAATCAATTATGCGTGTATGTTTTATAATCCCATTGGTATCTCAAAAATTTATCTTGACTTGATCATTGCATCTTATGCAATACTACAATTCCTAAAAGTCATCCTTATTCCTCGATTATCCATCATGTCTCCTATATATTTATTGTATTCTTATTGCATTTTGATATTGATTTGTCACTTAAAACTCAGATTCATTTGAATCATGTATGCCTCACGCATTTTCGAATTCCAATTCCCATAATATATTAAGAAAGTTTCATTATCTGACTTCATTATCAGGGTTAACTTCTATCATCCTTTATTCCACTCTTTCATATGAATATAACATCATTCTTCCTTAACTAATTTACAAATTGTACTTGAAATTACAAGACTTGAAACTAAATTCTCCTCAAGTACTTTTTAATGTTAATACTTATACCACTCTCAGCTTATAGCTTCCTTTTTATAACTACATAACTTAGTGCTTGCTTTCACAAGATCCATGGCAGAACTTCTCTTGAGTATTTCCTTAGGGATATTTATTTTAAATTTATGTCTCACAATATATGATCATTTAAGCCGTAACTTAGCCATTTGGCTCCTTAGCAAGTTTCAAAGTCACACATCTTATGCTCATCGTGTATAACTTATAATTCTTTCTCAAGGGCGTTTAAACATTCTTGAAACACTTAATCACTTATTTACTCTTTTATACACCAAGTATATCATTTCCATAAAGGCATGCCCAACTACTCATGCTTCAATTTATCTCCATGGGTTTCTAGCATGTCACCTAGTTTACTTGTGTTGTTACTAATCCTTTCCTTTCAACAAGGTCAAGACAAGATCAGTATATTCTCATAACAATATTCTATATAAACTCATTTGCTATATCATTATTGAAATCTTTATTTACATTTTCCTCACTTGGTATTGACATCTCTTATCAATATCTCATACATTCATCTAACCTTTCGCTCGCTTCCTCTTTAGTCTTTAACAAGACTTAATCTTTTGTCTTCTTTATTTCTTAAGATTTGACTTCAGTCATCATATTATTCATCTTAACACTCCACATGTTAATTTATTTTTATGTAGCCATCTCAAAAATTCTCTAACTTTTCTTTCTCTTACATGCCAATATATATAAGGCAATAAAAAAAAACTTTGCAATTTCACTCATCATCTTTATCTTAATACCTCCCAATGCACTTAAGACTCCAAACAACAAAGCTTAGCATGAAAACCAATGACCATTCTTCAACTCATGTGTTTCATCTTCATGCCACTCTCAATTTGCTCTTGCTTTCTAGCCATTAGGGGTGCTTAACGTGACAACGTTTAATAGTCAGAACTGCGGCGTTGCAACGGTTTGAATTCACTTTATCTTAGCAACTCTTCCACCTTTAAAGCTACTACCTCAATTATTCACAATCGTGTGGCTTCCCTTCGAGTCTATACCACAATTAGCAAGACTAACTTTCTATCACAAGTGTGCGATCAAAACATTGATTTAACGTATTTATTTTGCCACTAGCATTCATATATCTTTACCATAACATTTAATACAAGTTTGCTTAAGCAAAAATCTCCAAATTTATTCATAGCTACATGTATCTCAAATTGCTCATCACTTATCATTAGTCAATAAATCCCACTCGAAAATACCCTTTCCGTATTGTATAGTGATTTCACCATATAGCATCACTGCACGATGTTCCTCCATTCTACTATCACGCATACTCCATAGAAATTAATTAAAAGATTTACGTACCTTAACTAATGCTAATTCCATTTAATCATATCTTAAATACTTCAAACTTGTAAATTACAACTCCAAATGTATGTCCATATATTGATAATATTTATATATTTCATGATCATGAAAACTACAACTTACAAACTAACTTTCTATCATATGTACTTTATTAGAGCACTAATTTCAACATATTTAATCTACCCTTGGTGGTATGTCAAAATCATCCCTGTCTCGGTTGCAATCCAGAGGAATCTCTCCTCTGCATATCCGTATGAGCTAGTGGAGATGGAGCAGCTACCACAGCCTGTCTTAACTGTGGGCAATCTCTCCTAATGTGACCCGGTTGATTGCAACGAAAACATCGTGCCGGCCCTCTGCACGGCCCAACATGATAATTCCCACAATTTTCGCATCTACGTGAACTTCCTAAAACAGAGGAGTTTTTGCCCCTTTTTGGTGGCTGACTAGAAGATACACTTAGATTTCTCCTTTTTGCTAATTCAGCTCGCAGACTCTTATTTTCATTCGCAAGCTTCTCAGCTCTTACAGCCATTAGCACCACCTCTTTAGCCACGGTTGCGTCCGACTCACCCATAAAAGAAACACAACTATGTTGCCTAGCCTCTTTAAGCTTCTTAGAATCAGAAACATCCAGCACTGGTGGTGGGACAAGAGGTGGGGATGGTGGTATTGAAGGAGCAGCTAGAGGAACTGTAGGAAGAGCTTGACCAGCCTGAGCCTAGCCAACAATAGTTGTAAAGAAGGTTGCCAATGCCTGAACTGTCTCAAGAGGCATAGCAGGAATACTAGTAAGTGGCAGAAGAGGTGGAGGATGTGGAGGCGTCTCGGTCTGTTCAGCAGCAGGTGCTGCCCTAATGGTGGATGCAGTCGATTCCTCCATTATTGCACCTAATTGACGACATTAGAAACGACCTCTTCCCCTCCCAATTGATCTAGTGAGAGGTGGTTGTTCGCGTCGAGGAGACATAATAATCTATAAGAGGGAACAAAGTGAGTTTAGGCAACCTCAGGCTCTATATGCTTATGCATGTATTTTATTCAACTTAACCTAACTTAACTCGGGGCCACACTGACACTGTAAATTTTTAAAACAGCTTTAAAATAACTTTAAACCCAAAACTCAAATCTTTAAAACCAACAGCTCTGATACCAACTTAATTGTCACGACCCGAAACTCCCATCGAGCCCATGACAACCGCCGCGACGTCTCGATCGACATTCATTACTTGAAATGTCAACCGGAACCCTACAAGGCTTTAATATCAGCTTCTCATTTCCCCTGTGGGTAACTGTTTCCAAATACCACATTCTAAAAGATTTTAAATTGTTTCCAACTTAAACAAATAAAATAATAATTTTCGTCTCACAGGGGTATTTTGGTCATTTATCTCAAAAATCTCAAAATCATCTAAAAATATAGTATGTAAGTGAAAAACACATATTTCATAATCAAAAATAATTTTGGATGTCTAAAACATTCGTTTAAAATGGAATTATGACTGTTATAATAAAATAAAAATATTAAATAAAATATTCAATTTTCACATAAAACGATATCTTAAGAACACTGCATAAATAATTTTTATAGCGTAAAAGCAAAATAAATTCTTACATACCGTAATACAGATAACCAAAGTATAGAATTTAATTTACAGTGACACGTGGGCCCACGAATGACCAAAAGTATCAAAAGAAATGAACCTACAGTCTTTGGATGTGGCAAGTTCAACTGTAATCCTCGTCGATATCAGTTATCTACAATCTATTCTGAGCCTGAAATGGGTGGAAATGAGGGTGGTGAGATTATAAAATCCTAGTGAGTAAACAAACATCACTCAAAATATCTAAAGTCGAGTAAAAGGAGACTATTAAAACATTTCCTCAAACTGTAATTTATCATCTTTCAACTTATTTCAACCAAATGAAATCAATTTATTTAAAGCAAGTAATCAGTATGGCTTATGAATTTCTTAAAAAGCTTGGCTCATGCCAAAAATTATTATCATACTCAGTTATCTAGGATACCTTGGCCGAGGGCTATCTCAACTGAGTCCGCCAAGGCTATTAGAAAGTCATGTTTTTATTTTGAAAACATAGCCATTCCTTGGCGTTGGCCGAGTTCCCTTCACGTGGTGGTTTGGCGTGAAGTGAACTTTAAAGTTATACCTCGAGAGTTACCCTACTCGCCTCTCCAACCGAGGTAAAAATATAACAAGATTTCATGCCCCTCTAATAAGCTAGTCCATAGAACCCAGCCCACTGCAGTAGGTCAAATCCACCATACAATAAAATTTTGACAGCATGACAGGGCGAATATATTACTACCCAGCCAGCAAGGGTAAAATAAAGCAATTCATACAATTCATAAAAAACACAGCCCAACCAGTCATGCCAATACAATTACATAAGCCATTAATTCAATTTTAAATTTACAACATATCAGTGGTCTCCAATTACTCTATTTTCAAAATCGTTATTTCATTTCAAGACAATTTATAAAATATTTTCATTTAAACTCATTTTGTTTACAAAACATAAAAATTTACCATTTGAACTCATTTTCATAAAATTCACCAAAACCGAATAAAACATACTTTAGATAATTAAAATGATGGTAAGGTTACTCACCGTGTCTAAAATGGGGATTTTTGAAATACTTAGACTACTGGTCCTCGGATGCAATTCCCTTGCCTTTATCGGAGGACTCACCACCTTGACACAGTACAAAATCGAGAAATTCACCACATTGGTACTAAATTGAAATTAAACTAATTTAGACTACTAATGCTTGATATGGAATGCAAAAATGTCTAAATTTGTGCCTAAATGCGGTGTTAGCCTATTTCGGTCTTTTACCCGATAAATCGATATACGCGTCCGTTTAAACTCCAAATTAATTTTTTTCAGTTTCTATACCTCAATTGCACCCAAATTGACTTAATGTCCCTCAGTGTGGTGCAAATTATCAGTCCCGATAGCAAATTACGAAAATACCCCTAATGGGTAAAAATTTATATTTTTACTTCGAAAATTCCCATTATTTTTCTAGGCTCATAATTCATCATTATTCATCATAATTCCTCAAATAAACATCAAGATCAGCAGCCAATATTCCCCTAGAAAACTCAGCATAATGGGTTTCAATGGGAGAAAATTATATCTCTAGCTTATTTTTGCTATATTTCAATATAACTTAACTAAAATCAGTTAATTCAATTAAAATCAACCAAAAATCAAGCTCAAAACTCATCCATGGAGGTTTGGCCAGCATGGGTGTCCATACCCACTTTCTAATTTTGCATGGAAATGAGAAAAAAATGCATGGGTAGTGAAAATCACAAGGAAAATCAATGAAATTTACCTTTTCAATGCTTGATTTATTGATTTCTCTTGATTTTCTCCAAATTTTCAGGTAGGGTTCTTATTTTTTTCCCCCTTTTCTCCCCTGGTTTGGACAGCTAAAGAAGATGAGAATTCTGGAATTTTTACCTTTTTAAAGGCTAAAATAATATAATATTATTTTATTTATTTTTTAATGTTTTATTAATTCCTTAAATTCTAGCCATCCATTTGTTTCCAAATTTTCACCATACACTTGTCCCACATATCCATAGCTTAGATAAAATTCTCAGACTTATCCAAAGTCTTGGTGGAGTGATTTTTGAAATTTACACTTTTACCCCCGTAAAAGTCAAAAATTACATTTTTACCCCAAAAATTGAAAAATTGCCCATAGACATATTTTTCATCCCTTATACTCATACCATTCTCCAATTTGTCAAATTTGACCTAAATTCTCTCAAACTCTCAAATTTTGTCCGCGAGTGGTAAAATTACGATTTTGCCCCTACACTCTAGAAATCACTGGAATTAAACTTTTTCACTGCCAAACCCTCAGATTATACTCCAATAAGTCAAATGGGGCCAAAAAAAAAATTCTTTTCTAAAAATTCCCATTGTGTCCTTGGGTGGCAAATGACCATTTTGCCCATTGACAGTAAAAATTCTGGTTTGACTCCAAATTGATCATCGAACTCCAAATCACCATATTAAACCATTCTGGGACTTTAATATTCTTAATTTCATTTTAAATTCTCTATTTGATCTAGTTCGAGGCTTAAATTAACTTAATTGTACCATTTGGTACATTGTCGTCTTTTAACGATTTTTCTTTCGGGGCTTTCCAAGTATGCAAGCATATTGTAAATCATATGAATGACATGGAAAGTATTTTATAAGGTCGGGCTTGACAAAACAACTTAAGAGCAAATTTGATAAACTCTTCAAAGTAAGGTGCATAAGTGGAAATGATGAAAAGTAAATTTCTTAAGTATGCTAAAATTCATTTGAAATATAAGTCTAGTAAGCAAGTTATAAACAATTTTCAAAAATCTTTTCAAGATGAAATGAATGAGTTTAAGAAACGAAAAATGGAGAAAAAAGAACAAAACAAGATTTATAGAGGTTCAGTCCTTTCTATATATGCCTATGTCCTTTCCCATACCAAGCTAAAGAGTTTCAAATCCACTATGAAAAATGCTTTTTAAGGCTCAAGCATAACTTATACAATGCCTTTCAAGGATCAAGCACAACCTCTCAATACAATGCCTTTTATATATCAAACACAACCTTTCAACACAATGCCTTTTATGGATCAAGTATAACCCTCGAAACACTACTTGTTGAAGGCTAAGGTATAACCTTTTTCTCTCTTACAAGATTGAAGCAAATATACCTATTAAAGGTGGATTTTGCAAGTAGGTACAAAGTTGGAAGAGTATTATAGTGATAAAGATGATTACAAAAGATAGGAATGAAGGCACAAAGAAATTATAACACAAAAAGGCTTGAAAGTTTGGTGGAAGAATGTGAATAATTTGCTCTAGCTTGGTTTCTCTTCCTTCTTCTTCTTTTTCTTCATATGGTTTGATTCTCGATCAAATGATGTTTTTCTCCACTCTTTTAACCTTCTAAATGTGTTGGAGAAGTTCTTTTTATAGTTGGAGAAGCTTTGGACCCATTGGTGAAAGTTTGGTGAAGAACTTAGCCTTTTTTTTTTTTTAAATTTTGTGTCCAACGGTCACTATATATTGATAGTTTGTGTGTATCTATCGATAGATACTAAGCAGAATCACGTCTATCGATATATGAAGAACATTCATGGGTAGATAGGAGATAAAAAGCTCTTTAAAAGTTCTTTTAAGTTGGTTTTTGCTTTACACACCTTAGCTTCTTTACTTGATGAACCTATCTTGGAAATCAAACACTTTAACATCTTAAGAATAAGTGTTAGAAGATTATAAAGCTCATTTAAGTAAATTTAATACTCATACATCTAAATCAGGCTTATAGACTTTCAAGGATCACTCATATAATGCTCAAGCAATTTTTAAACTTTTTCGCATGGAAACACTTAAGATCTTCAAAACTTATTTAAACAAGTTTAAAATCTATTCAAATAAGTTCAAAAACTCATTCAAACAACTTCAAAAATAATTCAAACAAGATTAAAGATCATTCAAGCAATCTTGATTTTTTTCTCACATGGAAACACTTAGGCACTTTAAAAGCAAATGTATGGAAGTTTTTAACATTAATAAATTAAGTTAAAAAACACATTTAAAAAACTTTAAAAATCATGCAAACAAGGTCAAGGATCACTCAAACAAGTTTAGGGATCATTCAAGCAATTTTGATCATTTTTGCCATTTCAAAACTATAGTCATTTGAAAGCAAATAAAGCTAAAAATCTCCCCTTTTTTGATATGACAAAACTTTGAGCAAAATTTGCTCAGTACTCCCTCTAAGTTAATCATGAAGTATTTTATTTTGAAATGTTAAGCTTTTACAAAACTATGAGAAGGGTTAAAATATTTTCAAAAATTTGAAAACTCCCTCTCAATAGTTGTAAGGTTCAGAACTTGAGTCAAGCATACTATAAGACTATTCCTTTTTGAAAATGTAAATTTTCTCGATATCTCTCCCCCTTGTTGTTATATCAAAAAGGAAAATAGAAACACAATAAGCACAATAAGGAAAATATCGATTGTTAGAAAAATGAATATTCAATAAGTAAAAGCTCTCATTTTGCAAAAGTGAAAAAGGCACAAAATCAATTGTGAGGGATAGAATCATTTTAAAGCTCACTATATCAATTGGTAAAACACTAATAAAGGTTCCCCTTTTTAAAAAAGAACATTGAGCATACCAAACATAACAAATTGTTAATTGCAAAGCTCAAACAATTTAAGAAAGATATGATCAATTTTAAAGCTCAATTCAGAAAGAATCAATATAAAACTTGATGTCAATGTAAAGTTAGATACCAATTGAAAATACCTAAAGCTTGATACCAATAGTTGGAATGAACTTAAAAACTTGATATTAATTGTTGATTTCAACATTCAAGCATAAGTGAGAAGCATTATAAAGCACAATAACAATTATTGTGTTAAAGGATATTACCAATAGTGAAAGACACCAAACGTTAGATTCTCACCACAACTTGTTGAAGATATCAACTGCTAATGACACCAATTTTGATTGAAAGAAACATGGGACAATGCATATGTAAATATCAACGATAAACTCCCTATTAAAAAATCATAAGATCAACACCAATTGTTAGTAAAGGAAACATGATACAAAAAGGAAAAGGGATAAAGAAGATAATCCCTTTAAAACATAGTCTTACTCCCTCTTAGAGAAATCATGAAAGCAATACATTACTAATTTTTACAAAACCAATTGCTAGGAGAGAAATCATGAGCTTAAAATAAATGAGTATTCAAGTAGATATTCAACATGTTCATCTAATACTCATATTTTCAAGAAATATTTGCAAAGTAGTTCCTAGAAATGGCCAAAGTATCATTCCTAATCATTTCAAGCATCATTATGTATTCTCAATTTTCATCAAGCCTTACCAAGCAATATCAACCAAGCAAAGAATTCTCTAATTCATATGACAACTTAAGGAGAATTTCCACAATAAGAATATATCATCATTAAGCATTTTTAGAAAGTATTCTTCCAAATAATCTACAAGCAATCAGTCTTGCGAAATATTTTCAAGCAAGCATTTCAAGAAATATTCTCCAAATTATGTATGAAACTATCAATTGAAGGAGAATTTCTTTGTCAAGAAGATATTATTATTAATAAAGCATTACCAAAGCATTTTGCACTTGTTGCAATCATGTAATAGAATGTTATGATCAATCAAGCATAAACATGTTTACAAGAAATAGTATGGCTTTCTTCATTAATCATAATTCCAATTTGTTTCACGGAAAGCAATCATGATTTCACTCATCCTAAAAATATATAGACATACCAATCCAAAATATGCAAGCATTGAAATTCAATGTGGTACATGTTGTTTCTCAATAATCCACGATTCATGAGTGATATGCATTGTTACAAGGTATTGAAAATAAAGCACTCAACTCATGAATATGTTAAAAGTGCACATCCAAACATCAATGAATACTGATTGTCAATATTCTAGAAAGAAGTATTCAATCTAAAGCTCACTAGGCATTCATTGCTAACTTAAGCTATAAGCCATTTATCATTTGACATGTCAAGTTATTTATGGTAACCTATAAGCTAAAGTTGGATGCACACAAATTCTTGAGATCTTGTAAACATTTAAGCTCATGGAAGATATAATTAACATTCAAATACATGTTCAAAAGACATTTCAACTATGTCAACATAATATATCTCATTATCAAACTTGACTTGAGTTATGAAATTAAGTACTACAAGTAATTCTATTACTTAAGTCAAGTTTTAGACTTCAATCATTAAGGTCAAACAAGATTAAATATCATGTAAGCATGTGACTTGACCAAAATAATAGATGAACCAAAATTATTTTTCATGGAGTTCAGAGAGTTCATCATAATCAATTTCATATGCATAATCAAAGGGTAAATCTTGAAACAATCAATGAGGCACAAACATAAAGAGTTGTTCCTAGACTAAGCATTTGAGCATTCCAATTTTCAAGAAATGATATTCAATATAAGCACATGAGAAATGATAAAAGCAATAAATTCTACACTCATGAGTAATATTTCATTTACAAATTTTATCATTGTAAGCATACAAGAAATTATAAGATCAATATGAGTGCCATGTTTGAGAACAAATAAATTTGAGCATTTAAGAGAAGTTTCCCTTTTTTCAATAAGTTTTGCAAGTTCAAGAACATATATTTGCACCAAAAGATCATGAGAGTGTTCATAATGCATGTTTTTGGGAACCACTTTGCAAATTACTTATAAGATTCTCATTAAGCACACATATAGCTTTAAAGCTTATTTAAAAATTTATGCCTTTAATATGCCAAAGCATACTCAAATTTCATTATGATGCATGTATATGATGTATGAAATGTGCAACAACCATGTTAGAAATGTTTAAGCACAATAAGCATAAAATTTAACACTTTTCAACATTTTTTAGCATATGGACAAAAATGTCCTTGAGGTTATTCAAGCATTCATTTGCAAGAAGAGCATATCATAATAGCATTTTTAACATAAGGCACACTTGTTCAAGTTTTATATAATTGAAATCATTATGGCCTAAAGTATTGAAAAAAGATTTGTTCATTTGCTTAAAATGCTATCAATGTCAAATTTTCTTACTCATAATCATGTTAAAGAAAACATCTTCAATCTATTTCACAAATTATGAGATAAATATCAAGTAAAAAGGAATTTGGGCAATTTATATTTGTATCAAATCTGTTTTGCTCAACCAAGCTATATTATCAAAATTAAAGAATTAATAAATCATTTTCAATCAAAAGGAACAAAAAGGTTTTGCAAGAAAATCATTTGATATAGATTAATCTCTTTTTCAAAATTTTATCCTTGAAACATACAATATTTGTGTTGGACATGGTTTGTGCAAAATCATGAGCTTAATGCCACTCAATTTTGTTCAATTATGTTCTAAATAATTTATGAAATGTGTAATAAGCATAATAAATTATATTTATGCATGTCAAGAGTCATTTTCAATGTCTCACAATCATGTATCAAAAAATGTCCTTATGACCATTCAAGCTTGCAAGCAAATATGCACATCTAACAAGAACAAGTCAATAGGTATTTTCATCATGAAACAAACTTTTTCAATTCTTAAATCATTATAAGCTCAAGGATGGCAAGCATTTTTCTCACGTAAGCTCATTTTGCTCTAGAAAAAACACCAATTCAAGTAGTTAAAGCTTATCATGCTCAATTTTAACCAACTTGAAATATTAAAAAAATTCTTAAATGACAAAGGAAGGTTGTTCAAGTGGTCAAATTATCTTAGATACAAGAAAATAAAAAAGTCAACTCTTCAAACTCAATTTTCCTTGTTTATGAAACTAGAATAGGCAATTTTGCAAATCGATCTATTAATCACATTAGCCACTTCACATGTCATCAACATCAAACCTTTTATGCTCAAAAATCATTTTTCCTCAAATACAATAATATGAAATCATTTTCACAAAGCATGAGGAAATTATATGAAATCAATTTTCCACCATCAATAAAACTAGAATAAATAACAAAAACAAAGAAATTTTCCAAAAATAAGCATGATGATGTATTCAAGATAAAACATAAGCACATAATCAATCTTTAGGCTCATGCTTCCTTCAAGATCATGCAATTTATAACATGCATCATATTTAAATCAATTTTGCATAATCAATATTTATCAATTAAGCTCAAAGGAGAGTAGACAAAGAATTATGCACTCAATATTCAAGCAAGAATAGGTAATCAAATTCTCAATAAAGAAAACCAACAATCTTGAGAAACCAAGCTAAATCAATGCAATTCAAGAAAATAAGAGTAAACAACCAAAGTTCTCAATGAAATAAATCAATGACTTTTGGTATAGAAATCACTCATTTTTCGTTATGTGTCTAAAGATCATTCGTTTAAGAATTTGTTCCTCTTTACTCTAGCACACCTACAAAAGACACTTTGCACTTGCATTTTGGTATCTAGATCTCTTTGGATCATTTATGGTTAGTTTGACCACACAAAGTTCCTTTTAGAGCCCACACTTGTTTAACTTTATAAGGTAGATATTTCTTAATTGGATAAGTGTGTGCACAATGACCATAAAATGAACAATGATTGCATTTGGTCATTCTAGAAAATGAGGAATTCAATAAAACTTTTTGTTTTTCATTTATCAAATCTTCAAATTTCATTTTCACCACTAAATTTTCTTTAAAATGTCAATTTTCTTTTGACAAGCATCAAAATCAATTTTTAATTTTTAATTTTGCTTTTCCAAATCTATTTTTACCTTCATTTTCGTGCCACTTGTATTCCACTCTCTTTCTTCCTTAGTTGGCTTGTATGGGCCATCAACGATTTTCCACTAAACTTCATAATGGTGGGCTAGAATAAGAACTTTATTCTATTTTCCCAATAAATGTAGTTCTCTCCATTAAATAGAAGAGGCTCCACAAGCGACTGCTCTTTACCAAGAATTGTTGCAATAAAGTTCATGGCCATGTCTTGGAGCTAACGAGGATCACTCAAAGGTGGTTAAACCTACAAAATTAAGACCAAGTTTTGATATCAATTGTTAGGAATGTTAGCTTAATAATGATGGAAAAATATCCAAGAAAGGGGTGAATTAGATTTTTTAAAAATTCTTTTCAACAAATTAATTTTTTAATGAAGGCATGATTGGAGACAAGTTTCTCAAATTTTTTGTTCACTTTAAAATATGCCAAAAGTTATTTAATATGAAAATTAATGAGCAAACAAGTTGAAAATAAATTTTCAAAACTCTTGAAGGCAAAATGCACTATGCTCATATTTTAGTCATATAAAAAATGGGGAGATTGTTAGACTTGAATTACATCATGTTTTGATTTGACAAAAATCACATGTCTTCTTGAATTAAATGTCTCAATTACAATTTTAGTCCTCTAAGGTTACAAAATTGTTTGAAAAGCCAAGCATCCTTAGAAAAAATCTTACAAGCTTTCAAACAATGTATTTTCAACTAAGAAATCAAAAGCAAACATGCCTTGAAATGTTTATTTGAATATAACCTTTAAAAATGTGATGAGAATGTAGTTGGAGAAAAGCACTATAAAGCTAACGAAACTTCAAGATAAAAGTCAAAAGTTCATCGTAGAGAAGCTCAAGTCGATTTGAAGGCTAAAAGAGTGCAAAGCTTGAAGATCATAAAGCCCTAGTCAACTACAGAGGAAGCATAGTTGACCTTATTTTAGAAAGATCAAGAAAATCAACTTCAGAATAGCCATAATCGACTATAGAGGAAGTATAGTCAACCCTGTTTCAGAAAAACCAAGAAAATCAAGTTGAAAAACAACCATAGTCAACTATAGAGGAGGTATAGTCAACCTTGACAAGTCATAGACTAGTGAAAGTCAACTATAAGAAACCATAGTTGACTATAAAAGAGGCATAATCGATTATAGAATTTCATATTTAAAGAATACACATTATCTGGAAATGGATCAACAAGAAAGCTTATATACTCGATCATGGAAGCCTTAATTGAGAAAATTTGGAAAACATAATCGACCCAAATAGTGTTATAGTCGACGTTTAAGCTTCAACAATGATTAAATTTGATTCAAACTTGTGTCTAATGGCTCCAAATCTTGCTCTAGCTATAAATAAATGCATTTGAGCCATTTTAAACCAAGAAAAGACTTGAGATAAAGTTTCAAACCCTAAAGAGATTACCTAAAGCTCATCTTCACTCTATAGCATTTGTTTAATCTTCCATCAAGCTTTCAAAATAGAATCCTTGCTTTAATCAAGCTGAAATTTCTTCTCTCATTACAAACAAGCTTAAAGTCTCAACAACCAACCTTTGTAGAGGCCTTTTCTTCCTAAAATTTGTACTCCATTGTAAAGGTTCTAGCTTAACCTTGAAAAGCTATCTTGTAAAGGTTACTGCTTTTTATCAAAAAGAAAGAATCCTTTGTGGATTGTGTAGGTTATTGCTTGGTCCAATAAAAAGAAAGAATCTCTTTGTGGATTGTCATGGTTATCGCTAGATCTCGTGAAAAGCAAGAATCTCGTTGTGGATTGTGTAAGGGTTATTAATTCCTGTTAAAAAGCAAGAATCATTGATAATGGATTAAAATTCCTTGGTTGCGAGGGAACGAATGTAAGCATCGAAAAAGTCAAATCACTATAAATTTCTTGTTTCTATTTTGATTTTTGAATTTTTATTTATTACTTATACTTGTTTTAGTAAAGTAGATTTATATTAATTTATTGTCTTACTCTTGGGAAAATATTTTTCTCTTATTTTTCAAAGTAGCATATATTTTTAAAAAATATTTTACCTTGGTACATTATTTTTATACTTACTAAGGTATTGTTGAAAAATTATTTTGACACTAGAAAATAAATTTTTGATGAAAAACTTTTAATTCGTATACTTAGATTTTCAAAGTAACTTTTAAGATATCAATTCACCCCCTCTTGATTTATTATTCATTGAGACTTCTACACTAACGATTAGTATCAGAGCTCTATCTTAAATTTTGTAGGTTTAATCGCCTTCATGAGATCTTTTGTAGAAACTCAATCGACAATAATGGAGATAACGACAATCATACTTGGTGAAGAGAAATCGATCCCAAAAGCCACCTCTCTTTGTAAGTAATAATTATCCTTATTGGAAAAAGAGAATGAAAATATTTATTCAATTTATGGATTTAGATTTATGGAGTGTACTACTAGATGGTCCTCATGTACCTTATAAAGAAGTAGATAGCAAGATAATGATCAAAACTAGACATTAGTGGAGTGATAGGTATAAGAAATTGAGTCAAATCAATTGTAAGGGATATGATACCCTTTTTTGTGCCTTAAGAGCTAGTGAGTTTAATAAGATGTCAATGTGTGAAAGTGCCAAGCAAATTTAGGATACCTTAGAAACCACACATGAGGGCACCAACCAAGTCAAGGAATCCAAAATTGGATTGCTTACACATGACTATGAACTCTTTAAGATGAAAAAAGGTGAATTTATTAATGAAATGTTTGAAAGGTTCACAAATATTATTGGTGGAGTAAAAGCCTTAGGAAAGGATTTTCCTAATGCACAATTTTTAAAGAAGATCCTTTATAACCTACCAAATCTTAGAGACCCAAAGTTACGATTATCAAAGAGGCTAGGAATCTAAATGAATTTAAGCTAAAAGAGCTCATAGGTTCCTTTCTCACTTATGAGATGACACTTAAGAACCAAAGAAGGAAGAGACCAAACAAAAGGGTTTAGTCCTTATATCTTTAATTGAGAAGGATAAGAAAAGCATCAAAAGTGAAAGTGAAAATGAAGAAGATTTGGCCATGTTAGCAAGAAAATTTAATAAGTTCATAAATAAAAACTCTAGAGCTAGAAAACCTATGAGGAAAGATGTGCATAAGGAAGAATGTCCAACAGATCACTTAACATATTTCAATTGCAAGAAGCCCAAACATACCAAGTATGAATGCCTTAATAAAAGGACTTCAAGAAACGGGAAATGATGGCAACGTGGAGTGCAATGATGATTCACAAGATGAAGATGATGAAAAGATTACTAATCTTTGTCTCATGGCACTTGATGACTACAACGTATTTTCTAACCTTGATGATCTTAATACTCATGATGAAAATGATTATATTTTTAGTGAATTGCAAGATGCCTTTAAAGAATTAGCTTTCGAATTTGAGAAAATGAGTTTAAAGCATAAGAAAATTATTTCAAAACTTAGTGTTGAAAGTGAATTGTTGATGAAGGCAAAAGATGATTTGGAAAAGGAAAATGAAAATTTGAAAATTAATTTTGGAGCTTGTCATAAGAAAATTGATATTTTAGAATATGAGAATTCAGATGTGAAAATGAAGCTTGAAGATCTGGCAAATGAAAAACAAAAGGTTTTCATGAATTCCCTATTTCAAAGATGACCAAATGAAATTATTGTAAATTTCATGGTCATAATTCATTCACTTGTCCTATTATAAAACATCTATCTTATAAGATTAGACAAGTATGCTTCTAAAAAGAACTATGCACAATGAGACTAACCTTTAAGGATCCAAAGTGATTTGGATATCAAATACCTAGTGAAAGTAATCATTGTAGGTATCACTTATAAGGAAGAACAATTTGGAGATTTAACATTAAATGAAAAATGGGTGATATCTATTCTCTTATCTCTTTTATATTTGAAAAATGCTTAAGTGATGAAATTTGATTGTTTATAAATTGCTTGTATGAATATTGAGTGTTGTTCATGTTGCATTTGCTTGAAAATATATGATTAAGTGTTGATTATGCAAAATTGTTTGTTGCAAAAATGTGAGCATGAGATGCACTTACACTTGAACATAAATGATTAGATAAATTGAGCCTAACAATACTTGACTACTAAAATTAATTCCATCAATATGAGTCTATAGAAGAAAATTATTTGCCATACTTGTGCTCATATTAATTCATAGATTGAACAAGTTTGTAATATGTTGAAGATGCTATTATGACTTGTTCTTGATGAAAATGAATGCATGAGTAAATGCTTGAATTTGTTGATATTATATGCTTGCATAGGTAACATTATTTCTTGAAAATGAAATGTTTATATGGTCATATTGATTAAGTAATTTCTTGAGAAATCGAAATGTTAAAATGCTTGGTCTAGATTTAATTTTTGGCATATGCTTTAAAATTGTGCTTAATTGACTATTTATAAATTAATTTCTTCATTATACATATAAAATTGATTATGATGAACAAATTGGACTACATGAAAAGTATTTTTCTTAGTTCATCTGTCATTTTGGTCAAGTCACGTGCTTACATGATATCTCATTTTGCTTGACCTTAAGATTTGAAGTCTATAACTTGACTTGAGTTATGATCTTAAATGATATATTTAAAGTGTCAAGTTAGACCATAATATATTATGATGACATAGTTGAAATATTTTTGAACATGCATTTAAATGTTAACTATATCTTCTATGAGCTTAAATGACTACATGATCTAAATACTTTGTGTGCATCCAACTTAAGCTTACAGGCTACCAATTGAATGCTCATTTCTTGAATTTTGACAATTGGTATTCATTGATGCTTGGATGCTTACTTTAGATATATTCATGAGTTGAGTGCTTTATTTTTATTGTCTAATGACAAGTGGTATCACTCATGAATTATGGAATATTAAGAAATAGCATGTATCTTGAACCTTGTTGATCATTTTTTTTGCATATGCCCATGGTAGAAATCATGCCTGCATTTTGTTGAATGATTTGAAATCATGACAAATGAAGATAGCCAAAGTCTTTCTTGCAATCATGCTTGTGTCTACTTGATCATGTCATCTCTTTATTTGATTGCAATATATGTTGAATGCTTTGGCAAAATTTCTTTGATAATGATACTGTCATAACGAGAAAACTTCTCCTTGAATTGCTAGTCTTATACACAATTAAGAGAAATCTTATTGAAATGCTTGTGTGAAAATATTGTTGAAAAAATATTACCAAAAAGGGTTAAATGATGACATGTTACTATTGAGAAAATTCTCTATAAATTGTCATTCTTATATAATTTAGAGAATTTCTTTAAAGTGCTTGATAGACACTACTAAAAAATTAGGTTTTATTGACGAAAAAATTCGTCAGTGAAGGTGTGCTTATCGACGAAATAATCCGTTATTAATTAGTCAAAAATACCCTTATCGGTAATAACTTCCATCGGTATTTTAAAATTCCATTGGAAACATCATCGATAAAAATTTTATCGGTATTTTTGTTTATAAAAAAATTGATTTGTCAGTCGAAAAACTCATCGGTGATGTCAAAAAGTCATCGATAATTTCCATCGGTAAAGTCATCAATCGAAAGTTTCGCTATCGGTAAATTCGTTGGTAATATACAGACGGATCTCATGGTTGGCAAAGTCGTCGATAATTTACTTATGGAATTCCCGACAGAATTAGCAACTAAAATTTTTTACTTGTTTTTTCAGTAATGTGTATTATTCAATCAGTAATGAAGCAAATTTTGTCAATAAAAAACAATACATCAGTATTAAAAGAATTTCGTTAGTAATAATTAACTTTCTACAATTTTTTTATATTTTGTGTTTCTTGCATTGAATAATAATATTAATATATTAAAAGTAATAATTTTGTTTGAAAAATTACTTCAAATGTATTATATAATGGAAAAACGTTTCGCTACAATTTTTTTCTACAACCTTTTTCTTCAAAAAAGTACTAATTAACTTTCTATAATTTTTTTATATTTTGTGTTTCTTGCATTGAACAATAATATTAATATATTAAAAGTAATAATTTTGTTTGAAAAATTACTTCAAATGTATTATATAATGGAAAAAATTTCCATCGGTAAAGTCATCAATCGAAAGTTTCGCTATCGGTAAATTCGTTGGTAATATACAGACGAATCTCATGGTTGGCAAAGTCGTCGATAATTTACCTATGGAATTCCTGACAGAATTAGTAACTAAAATTTTTTACTTGTTTCTTCAGTAATGTGTATTATTCAATCAATAATGAAGCAAATTTTATCAATAAAAAACAATACATCAGTATTAAAAGAATTTCGTTAGTAATAATTAACTTTCTACAATTTTTTTATATTTTGTGTTTCTTGCATTGAATAATAATATTAATATATTAAAAGTAATAATTTTGTTTGAAAAATTACTTCAAATGTATTATATAATGGAAAAAAATACCACATATTTTGAAAATATATAAATGTTCAAAATCAATGAAAAACGTTAATATTAGGAATCTATAGCACAACGAAAAGGAATTACGATTGTCCATTGGCAAATCATTAGGAAAGGGAGATTGCTGTTATGACTGAGGATGCGACTACTATGATGATGAAAACTCGCCAGCTAGATCTGGAAGCCTCTCAAGGATAATCTTCATGATGGACTTAATATCATGCACATCCGTCTTCAACTCCTTCACATTGATCTTCAATTCTTGATAGCCCTTAAATTCAAATGCTGAAACTTGTGCAGCAACAGCATAAGGCGTTGGACCACAAGCAAACTCAAATGTCACAATTGGAGCAAATAGTGTAGCAGGTCGTATCCTAGTGCTAAACCCATAGATGTGGGTCTGAGTGGTTTGCAACCTTCCAATTGCCTCAAACTATGCTACTTGATTGAACTCTGGTTGGAATGATGGATCATCACTGTACTTTTGCACTATAGTAGATGTATATGATTTTACAAATAAAAAAGAAAATGACATTATATATTAACGAAATTGTTAAGGAACATATACACATATTCAATAATATAATTAAAATAAATTGACAAATTTCTATTACTTACACTAACAGTCTTCGACTTGTTGTCGACAAATTCTCCAATACCTTTCTGTCACTTGTGAGTGAGCTCAAAAACCTCAAAGAATGTCACGGTCTTTACAACATCTTGGATTGCAATCACAATAAGAAAAAAAAATGCGTGATCAACCAATATACATGTTTCCGCAATCTTCAACAACATAATGACAACATGTTTTAAAATCGTAAAACAACAACAACACATAACACACTCAGAAGAAAAACAAACACATCATCAAAACATATGCATGGCTTTGCTTCACAGGTGTCAACAACACAATGACAACATAAAAATGCTCACATTATTGACTTCATGAGTTAAGAACACGTACCATTTTCTTCTGATGAAAAGCAAAAGGTAAAGAATCCCTTGTGTGCTTTGTTATGCTTCTATCTTTCTCTATCAAGCGGTTTTGCTAGGCCTTCGTGGATCAAAATTGCCACTCAGTCGTGGGCCAGACATTACAGACTAGTTGGTCCCAAACCTTTATAGTGATCCAAGAGCGCTTCTTCCCCTTAGTCAATAAGAGATCATGATGAGTGCCCATGTTTCTTTTGGCTTTTTCGCGCTCATCTTCTAATAGATCTTTTAATCGGTCTCTGCAAATCTTCTCCCATATGTGGTGAACCATTGAAGCATCAGTATCAACCCACGTAAAAGATTCCTACATTAAAAATAAATATTTATATCAGTATTGTTAAAGGAAACCTAGATGAATATACAATAACAATATGGTACCTCAAATTTATGCTACATGGCATCTTCATAACAGTAAGAATCAACCTCGATGTCAGCCAAGGCCCACTAAAGTGACTCTTGATTATTCTTGTGATAGTTGGAGTCACTCCAATCTTCGCAAAAGTACTACAAAATCAATACATCTTTATTAAAACACATTAATTAAATTACTATATATAATGAAATAAGCTAATAACTGTAAATTACCTTTCTCTGACAGGATGCAAAAAGATTTGTTAGTTTGGATCAGTAGGAATGGGCAAGCCTATACTAGGCCCTCCACCCCTAGATTGTGATATAGAGCTTGATGCACCTGCGGCGGTAATCAGAGTTGGTGACGTTTCCTTTGGATTGAATGTAGTAGCCGCCAGTGTGGACATAAGAGTGGACTTCAATGGTATCAATCATATACATCCAGGTGGCATTGGTAATCGTACAACCAGTGGTGAAGATTGAAGAAGTGGAATCGGAGGTAGCGTAGCTATATTACCTACGTCACATAACCGTGCTCGAGGGCCAACAGTAATCTTATATTTAACCATGACTATACAAAAATTTGTCATCACATTATCGACTAGCCATTCTCATGAATTGACAATAATGTAATGCATAATCATTAATATTAACTGCTATCAATAAGTGTAATTCCAAGATCATAGGAAAGATGTTAATAATGGTTGATGTAACAAAATGACATATATAAATAAATCAGCATAAAAAGGTACATCATGTCAAAATCTTTACATCGGTTAAATATATATAAAAAAAAACCATCAACCATCAATGATCATCTGAACATGCAAACTCATTTTCATCATTCTCATATTCAAGATCATCATTTTCATTATCATCGTCTTCTTTTGCATCTTCTTTTGACTATTCATCTTCCCCTTCAACTCTTTTATCCGCATCATCTTTTTCATTATGTATGACCTCAACAAACGTATTAACCTATTCATATTCACCACTAACAAGAATTATATTGTTGTCAAGGTTGTTTGAAGGATCATCAAATCCTGTATTGACATTGCCTTGATCTTCTTCATATGTCACTTCATTATTCAGAAAATCAAATCGATTTCGAGCCTTCGTTTTGAACACTGCCCACCAATTACGTTGATTTTTTTTGTTTGATGGGTATGGACTATAGTAAACTTGAGTAACTTGTTCAGCTAAAACAAAAGGCTCATTACTAACAAGAATTGAGTTGTGTCTAATTTTAACCAACCCATGAACAGGATCAACTATAAGACCTTTTTCGATATCAAACTAATGATATTTAAGAAGAACTACTAGATGTTTACACCATTGTATTCTAACTCAACGATATCGACCAACAGACCATAAAAGTTACGATCGTACTCATTATAGCAACTTCCTTTGATGTAAACACCATTAGTCATTGTGGAATGGTTTTCTCAATATTTCAATGTATGGAACTTGTAACCATTCACTTTGTAACCTTCATAACACTTCGCCATACGACCAGGATTGTGCGACATGTTAACCAAACGAGAATTAATTTGATTCACATTTTGGGCCATCTACGAGAAAGACACATGCCATATAGTTATTCCAAATGTTATTTTAACACTTACAATTAGATTGATTAATGATAACTTACATATTCCTTAAACTAATTTCGAAAGGTTACGTCACAAATTTTCTCCAATTCCTTTTCAGAAATACCATATCATTTTTTTTTCACCATATCATCGAACATCCTAAACATAGAAGGAACATATAGTGGATTAATACCATTAGATTTTCATAATTTTTTAAACTTGTAATCGACCTAAACTTACTCAATGTATGGTAATATCTCTTCACAATTCATAAATACATATAGTTTTGCAGCATAGAACTCATCTTCCTCCAAGTATCGTTGTTTCTCGAATGAACCTAAAGGTCGGCCGGCATGGGTGAAAATCGAAAGACGACCAAATGCATCAAAGTCTCTACCATCATCATTCCATAGGACTCGATTCATTCTTGTTGGGATGGTAGGTTAGAAGTACATCGAGCAAAACATTGATATTTCCTCGATGAGATATGCTTCACAAATGAATCCTTCCACAAATGCTCGATTATGATTTTTTGTAGATGATGCAAGAACATGAAGAACAACATGATTGTTAGATTTCGACCCCAACCTTAAAATAATAAGTAAATTACATGTATGGCTCCCAATACCTTTCATAAAGATACATCCATCGATATTGGACCGGTCTTCTAACCCTAGCTTCGTATGCCAAGTGGATAGACAAATGTTCTATTGAGTCAAAAAACTCAAGGGGAAAATCTTCTCCAATTTGCATATGGTTTCCACAAATTTTCTTTCCCATGCATTGATATGATCAAGTCACAATTTAGTTGCACAGATATCACAAAAAAATGTGAGATCTCAACAATTGCACTCCAAATAGCATGAGGAACCATATCACGGAATGCAATTAGAAGCAAATGCTACATGAAAACGTAACAATCAAGACTTTTCATCCCATAAAATTTGCACTCATTGCCATTCACACAATGTGCAAATTAAAGGTAAAACCTTCTGGTAGTCATAATTGGTTCACCCAAACACTTACAACTTTCTTTTGCTCCTTAGTCAAAGTGTAAGAGGCTTTCAGTTTATGTAATTTACCATTATGCGTAATTAAATTCAATTCCGATCGCCTACAACACACCTCTAAATCTTGCCAAGCCTTTACATTGTCTTTTGTCTTCCCCGGAACATCCATCATCATGTTGAATATATTATCAAAGACATTACACTCAATATGCTTCGCATCCAAGTTATGGTGAATGAGATTTGTACTCCAGTATGGTAACTCCCAAAAATGCTTTCTTTCATCCAATTACAGGTTTACCCAAAACTCGATGGCTTACGATCACTAACCTTTACTCCACATGTGATATTAGGAATTGCATCTAGTTGTTCCAAAATCTCAGCATCGGATAAATGAGTAATTAGAGGATCCCTTTTAACATGTTTTTTAAATCTATCTCTTTGGTGATAAAATGGATGATCCATTGGCAAAAATTGTTGATGACAATAAAAGAAAAAGGCTTCTTCCTATACTGCAAGATGAAACTCTTCCCATGTTCCATGCAATATGGACATGATAAACGTCCAACAATGCTCCACTCGGACAACATACCATATACAGGGAAGTCATTAATGGTCCATAAAAGTGTTGCTCATAGAATAAAATTTTGTTTTGTAAAGGCATCATACGTGACAACACCTTCGTTCCATAGAACTTTTAACTCATCTATCAGAGGTCATAGGAAAACATCTATATTTTGTCCAAGACTTTTACTCCCCAAAATGACCATATAAAGAAAGATGTATGGTTGCTTCATGCACATCCACAGAGCTAAGTTATAAACAGTGAGAATTACCGACCAAGCAGGGTACGGTTTAGTCTCACCGAACAGATTGAAACCATCAAAACATAAATTGAGTCTAATGTTGTGAGGCTTTATCATAAAAGATGAATGGGTCTGATTAAAGTGATGTTAAGCTTTACCATCAATAGGATGTCTAAGCACTCTATCATTGGTTTGATGTGTAGCATGCCATGTCATGTGTTATGCAATTTTTTAGACATATAAAGTCTCTGTATCTAAGTATGAGTGAAAAATATCGCAGAATCCTATACGAAATTTTCTTCAACCTTCCTCTTTTTGATTTATTCAGTTTATACCAAGGATGATGATAACATGAACAATAATACAACTCAAAAGATTTGTTATAAAACAACATGCAATTATTCTTACATGAATGAATTTTTAGATAACTGAGTAAAGGTTCCTTAAATTGTGTCTTCATTCTATAGAAGTTCTTATGTAATGCTTCATCGATAGCAACATCTCCTTCAATAAATGCATCACACGATTAAAGCATGTCTCACTCATGTTGAACTCTAACTTCACATTCAATAATTGGGACATAGTTGATAGTTTTGTGTGCTTGTGCATTCGGACCACAAAGCTGAATAAGCATCATTTAAAAATGAAAAGAACATTACAACATTCAAATTTGGATCTTCATGAATATCCCCTTCATTTTCATTCCCAACATTGGATTGGAATTCTAGACGTAAAGCATCCATAACCATTTCAATATATGGATTTTCTGCTCTAGCACCATATACTACTTCTTCAACATAATCATGAACAAAATGTTCTGATGATTGTCCAACATGAAATGATTCACTATGTGAATCCGATATTGTGTATGCACCAGTGAAACCTTTATGAAATAGATGCTTCTGAACCTTATCAATAGTTAAGAACTTGTTATTCATGCATTGGGAGCAAGGGCATATAATCTTATTTCCCACTTACATATCTACGTTGATCAAAGGCAAATGAAATAACTAGTTCAATGCCATTCACAAATTATGTCCTAAGAAATTCACTTGATTTCACTCGAGAATACATCCAACTCCGATTTCGTTCCATTCTGAAAATGTAATGGACATATGATGTCGTCTGTTATGAAATAATAAAAAACTAATTATTAATTAATTACTAGAATTATTAATCTAATCAAAAAATGTAGTTACATTCATTACATATATATATATACATATATATAATTTTTGTTATTGTAAATCAATAAAAATTATGCATGTATAGTACATCAAATTTATCATTGATATTTTTTAAAAAAATTTCAAATTTATCATTAATATAATTTATAACCCTACATATGTAATCCATGTTTACTAAGTCATTAAAAATTATTTATATATAGTACATCAAATTTTTTATTAATATTTTTTACACTCATAATTATTGTTATTGTACAACAATAAAAAATTTTGCATATGTAGTACATCAAATTATCATTATTACTTTTTTGTAAAAGTTTCAAATTTATCATTATATAAGTTATATACATATATATAATTTTTGTTGTAAATCATTATAAATTATGCATAAATAGTACATAAAATTTATCATTATATATATGCTATTACATATATATCTTATTTATAATTTTTTGTATTATACATCAATAAACATTTGAGGATATTGTGAGAAAAGGACCTCGTGATAAGGTGATTTCAAAAATAACCACTCATATAAAGTTATTTGTTTCTAGCCAAAAATAAGCATGAGTAGACCTAAATGCCCTTAAAAACATCGTTTCAAATAAATGCTCAGTTGTTTGAGCTATCTGCCTCCTGCTAGAGAGAAAATAAAAAAAATAAATAAATGCGTGCAGTTGTTTGGGCTCGGTCATCTTTCTCTCTCAACTCTGGCAAGTCTTTGTTGAGCACCATCGTCATCGGGCTGTGGTCTATCGCTCAGCATCTGGCTACATTGTTGTAAATTAACAGACCTTATAGTAGAGATGACATCAAGGTACCTGTTATTGGGTTTATTTCTGCAATAGACTTAAATTTGTGAAACATTTGGTGTAAATTAGAAGATGGATTGGAAACATTGCTCAGAGTTGTTACACGCCATGCATCTATAACATGTGTTAGAGTTATTTTAGCGTGTCACGGCTGTTCCTGGCATGTTGTGGGTTAACTAGTCTTTCGGTTTGTTAGTGTGTCACGGCTATTTCTAGCCTGTCGTGGGTTAACTGAATTTATGGGTTTTCAGGATGTCATGGCTGTTCTTGGCGTGTCATGGGTTAATTGGTTTTTTGGGTTTTTAGCGTGTCACGGCTGTTGGTGTAACGAGTCAGTAATTACAGTGATTGGAGTGTCACGAGAGTGATGCATGGTGTGTCACAACAATGATGCATGGCGTGACACGACAGTGATGCATGGCGTGTCACGATACTGATGCATGGCATGTCAAGACATTTGACTTGATATGCATGGTGTGTTACAACATTTTATGTTATATGCATGGCGTGTAACAACACAACTGACAAATTTTTGATCACGGCATGTATTGTGTAAAATCATTGACAATAATTTTTTTTTCCAAAATTTCAGTGGGGTTCCAATTGTGCGACTTGTGATAAGACATGGTGGTCAATGGGTGGACGACATTTACAAGGGTGGTGAGTCACGAATGCGGGGGGTTATGAGTGATTTGTCGTTTGTGGGCTTGATGAAGCTGGTTGAAGATGTTGTTAGGGTAAACTCAGAAATTGACGAGATTGAGTTACATGCACTATCAATACACCCGGAGAGCTATTACGGCCAATTATCAAGGATGATAAGGATGTTACATTAATTTTGCTAGAACAGAGGAATGTTTCGGTTGTGTATGTCAGCATTAAGGGACGCCAAACAAATGTTATGCCACATGAAGAAGTTGGACAACATGGCAATCAACTTAATCAAAATGAGATTTACAATGCTTCACATATACCACAGCATTTAGTCCGTAACCCACAACAATGGCAATTGAGGTATGCAAAAGAGTTTGTGCAGCCTGGTAGACAGATGACATTCACAGAACAGTTGGCTGCACAATTTTGATCAAGATGTGCATCAAACTAATTTCTTGCTTCTCTTGAACAAATGCAACGATCAGGTGAAACTAGAGAGTGTGTAATGCCATTGTCAAATGAGAATACAACAGTTGAGGACAACAATGTGAGGTTGGAGGGTGACATTGCGACGTTGGAGGATAATATTGCATTTGATGAGGGAAATGAGGTTTTGTTCGCTACCGTTGAAGATAGATTTGATGACACTGCAGATGATGGGCTTGAACAATCGCAAGATGACAGTTTAGACGATGACTGCCTTTATGACAGTGACATTCCAATTTGCAATAATGTTGAAGGCGAAACGGAACCTGTTGGAGGTGTTGATGTAGGAAATGTTCAATGTGATGACCCCATATACAATAACCCCATTGCTGGTGAGAACGGGATTCGTTCCCTTGATACATTGCTCGATGGCAGTGATTAGGAAAGGGAAAATGCAGGGATATCTCGTACGTGGGCAATTGCAAGTGCAAAAAGGTTCTCCTTCCAAACAATTACCATTGAGGAGTCGACATGTGCCGAAGATCGTTTATACAAAGGAAGAATGTTTTCATCGAAGGCCAAGTTGAAACGAGCTTTGAACATGTTGGTTATAAAAGAGAAGTTTGCGATAAGAGTAAAAAGGTCATGTAAAGCTTGTTATGAGGTTGGTTGCAAGGACAAGGCATGCAAGTTCAGTGTTCGTGCAACGAAGTTACCTAATAGAGGAGAATATTGGCAAGTTCAGACATTCCACAAAGTACACACCTGTACCGTTGATGGTTTGCAAAGGCGGTTTGCAACTACGAGTGTGAAGATGATTGGTGAACTTATGTCACACAAGCTTTGGGCTAATGGAGCAGCATTGAGACCTAAGGACATAATTTGTGAGATGAGGGTTTAGTGGGGATTGGAATGCTTGTATGGTAAGGCTTGGCAAGTGAAGAAGTATGCGAAGAGGCTTGTTTTCGGTCCATCGGAGGAGTCATTTCAACTACTACCATCATATTTGTATATGTTGGAACAAGAAAATCCTGGCACAATGACTGCAGTGGCTATTGATGAGGAAGAGAGATTCAAATATTGTTTCTGGTCATACGAGGCTTGTATTCGAGGGTTTAGGGATGTAATGCGTCCTACAGTTGCAATTTATGCGACACATCTCAAAGGTAGGTTCAAGGGTGTTCTATTTGTCACTGTATGCAAAGATGAGAACGAGTGCGTATATCCAGTTGCATTTAGCATCAGCCATGTTGAGGATGAAGACTTGTGGATGTGGTTTCTTAGCAAGCTGCGTGATGCGGTTGGTTGTCCTGAAAAGACTATGTTCATTTTTGATTAGCATCTCGGCATTAAGAAAGCAATCCAAAATGCATACTCAGAAGTGCACCATGGTTTATGCGGTTACCACTTTAAAAAAAACTTTAAAAACAAGTTCAAGCGCGATGATGTTTGTATGCTTTTCACCCTTGCTAGAGATTGCTATAAGGTGGCCAATTTCAACAGACATATGAACTAGATATAGCAGATTCACCTAGGAGCCCACGCAGACCTTATGAGAATAGGGTTGAGAAATGGGCACGTGCATGTTCACTGGTAAGGCGATACCAAATGATGACATCCAACATTGCGAAATGTGTTAACTCATGCTTGAAGCATGCAAGACAAATGCCGATCACTGTTTTGATCGAGTTCATCAGAGACATGTTCCAGCATTGGTTCCATGACCGGTATGAGGAGGCCGTTAAGGTGACCATGCCCCTCAGCCTTTGGGTTGCCAGGCAGTTGAGCAAAAGGTTCAATGATGCACATCGCTTTTTAGTTAAGCCTATCAATCTAGTGGAGTTCAAAGTTAAAGATGGGAAGATCGACGAACTTGTAAACCTGTCCAAGAAGACATGTTCATGTTGTGAGTTCCAAACAAATTTACTGCCATGCAGCCATGCCATTGCAGCAATAAGGTCAAAATATCTTTATTTCTTATCTGAACCGTAATTGACATAGCATTTACACTGTGCTTGAAGATTGAGTTTATTGTGTTTTTCAATAAATGCAATCGTGAAGCCATTGAATTCTGCGTTTGTCACGACCCGATACTCCCTTCGAGCCCGTGACAACCGCCGCGATGTCTCGATAGACATTCATTTCTCGAAATGTGTAAAACTCGACCCTATAAATATATGTCATAACATACATGCACTAAGTAGCATGTTATTATGCTAGAAAAGTCCCTAAGAATAGACGAAACTCGGTATTGTACCTAACGGTACACTTAAATTGATTTAACCTCGAACTAGTTCAAATAGGAATCGTAGCATGAAATTTAACATTTTATAGTCAAGGAATGACTAAAAATGATTGTTCGGAGTTCGAGAGTTCATTTGGAGAAAAATTGAAAATTTTGATGTTCAGGGGTAAAATCGTAATTTTTCCACCCGTAGACAAAATTTGAGATTTTGAGAGAATTTAGATCACATTTGACAATTTGGAGAACGGTATGAGTAGAAGGGATGAAAAATATGTCTATGGGCAATTTTTCAATTTTTGGGGCAAAAATGTACTTTTTGACTTTTACGAGGGTAAAAGTGTAAATTTTAAAAATTACTCCACCAAGACTTTGAATAAGTCTGAGAATTTTATCTAAGCTATGGATATGTGGGACAAGTGTATGGTGAAAATTTGGAAACAAATGGATGAAATTTTAAAAACGGACCAATGGGAAAGTGACACATGGTATTTTTTTAATGATTTAATATTATTTTAATGAAAAGTCAGCCCATTTAAACCCCATTTTAAGTGATGGCCGGCCATAAGGAAGAACAAGAGAGGAAATAGAGAGGAAAGGAAGAAAAGAAAGAAAACAAAGGGAAACTAGAAAAATTCAAAGGGGAATTCGTGTTTTTCGCCCGTTTATGCGTCTAACGGTAAGATTTTTCGACTTTAGCTTGATTTCTACCTTTCCTATGCCTTTGTTTCCATGTAGCATGCTTGAGGAGAGAGATCTAAAAGTGACATCAAGGGCTGGCCGAATTTCAAGGGGGGAGAAATTGAAATTTTTAGGTTTTGATTTTTAGTTAAATTGATAGTTTTAGTTAGTTAAATGTGTTTAGAAATTAAATTGGGCAAGAAAGCATTAAATTTTCACAATACCCACCCTTGGCCGAATCTGCAATGAGGTACAATGATGATAATCTGATTTTTAGTCTAAGAGAAATGAAGAGAAAATGATGAAAAATGGTTAAATGTGATAGAAAAACAAAGTGGAAAATTAACCGAGTTAATGTCCCATTTTTAGCCGAATTTTCCAAGGAAGAGAGTGAGCTGATTTTGGTGATTTTAGAGGAATTTTGGCTGATAATTAATGGTTAGAAATGTTGGAGAGAGAATGGGACAATTTAGAGCTAAAATGGAGTGCGTTAGCAATTTATCGGGTAAAGTGTCAAAAATAGGTTAATACCGCGTTTAAGCCGTTTTTGGCTGTTGCATTTCATACCATGCATTAGTATAGGATTTAAGTCAAATATATAGTGATTTAGCATTAATGTGATGAATTGAGTAAATTTTTACAATGTGTCTAGAAGGAGAGCCTTCCGATAAAGGCAAGGAAATCGTACTTGACGAGTAGTTATCGAGGCACCTAGAAAGCTTTTAATTTGTACAAACGGTGAGTAAACTTATTATTATTGTAAATTATCTAGAGTTTATTTTTAAATGCTCTTTATGTATTTTATGAAATGAAAACGAGATTAAAACGGGATTTTTGATATTTTAGAAATAAATGTGACAAATAAAGATATATTGGGTTAATTATGAAATTGAGTAATTGGAAGCTGTTAACTGTCTTGAAAATTATATATTTTCCTATGAATGGCTTATGAGATTTGAGTATATGTGGCCATATTTTGTAAGTGTATTGAGAAATTTATATAAGCTGTTTTTACTATGCAGGCTGGATAAATAAATAAAAGCCACGTTATACAGTCGAAATTTTATTAAAATTGGTGGGTTAGTCACTGCAGTGACGGATTTCCGTGGATTGCCTATTAGAGGGGCACGATAAACCCGGTTATATAGTTACTCCGGTTGTAGAGGTGATGAGGGTAACTTGGGGTAGTATTAGAGCTCACTTCACATCGAACCCCCACGTGAATGTGTAGCTCGGTCAATGCCAAGGAACGACTTGTTTTAAAAATAAAAATGTGTTTCACATGTAAATGTTATAACAACCTTGGCGGACTCGATTAGATGCCTCGGTCAAGGTATCCCCGAGGATTAGTTTTGGCTTGAGCCTTGTTTTTAATAAAAGACATAAGCCTTAACAACTGTTTTGGTGAATTACAAATATTTTATGGTTTAAGAAATAAATTGAAAACATTATGAAATGGTTCATAATTTGTTGTTTAAACTTGCCTCCATTTTACTCGCCTTTAGATATTTATGATAATATCTGTTTACTCATTGGAATTGCAAAATCTTAGCCACCTCATTTCCAAACATTTCAAGTCTGTGGTAGCTTGTAGATACCTTATTTTGTCGAGGATTCCAGTTGACATCTCTACCACACAGACAGTAGGTTTCTAGCACCAACGCTGGGTGTATTTTGGGCCACTTGTCATTGTAACCATTATTGTACATTATAATTTAGTAAATTTTTGTATGTATGAATTTATTTTACTTACACATTACAAAAGATTTCTTACACGTGTTTCTATAAATATTGTTTTATATAAAAATGCTATATTTTAATCAATATTTTGAATAGTGATATTTGTCTATAAATCCTTTTAAAAAAAATTTCTTTGGATTTATTTGAGCCAGAAACGACTGGTAATTGTTTTAAATGTAATGTTTAATAACGATTGCTCATAAGAAAGGAAAGAAACTGATATGTAAGCCTTGCGGGGTTCCGGTTGGCATTCCAGGTAATGAGTGTCTATCGGGACGTCGCGGAGATTGTCATGGGCCCGAGGGAGGTTTCGGGTCGTGACAGAATGTCAACGGAAACCTCGCAAGGCTCTTGCATCAATTTTACGTCTCCCTTGTGAGCAACAGTTACTAAATATCATGTTTTAAGGGAATATAAACTATTTTAAAATCAAAACAAACAAAAAGTAATTTCTGCCACACAGAAGTATTTTGGTCATTTTTGCTCGAAAATTTTGAAACCTAGTGAAAATACAGCATACGATTGAAAAATATACATTTCTTATATAAAAATAATTTTAGTAATCTAAATCATCCATTTAAAATGAAATTATGGCTAATCAAACTAAACAAAAATATTAAATAAAATATTTCATTTTCTCATAAAACAATATTTATAGAATCCTGCATAAACAATTTTTATAGCGTAAAAGTAAAATAAATTCATATATATAGTAGCACACTAAACCAGGTATACAAAACTATTCTACAATGACATGTGGGCCTCAATATAACCGAAAATATACAAGACTGTAGACCTTTGATTTCTAAGGATGCAATCCAAAAGCAACCCTCGACAAAATCGACTGTCTACAGACTGTTCTGAGCTTGAAATGGGTAAAAAGAAGGGGTGAGTTTTTATAAACCCAATGAGTAAGCAAAGTTCATCTATAACATCTAAAGCCGAGTAAATGGAGACAGTTAAATCATCCCATCATAATATAATTCATAACATTCCAAAACTCATTTCAATTCATATAAAACAATTACATTTCATCAAAATAATGGCTTATGATTCTCTTAAAAACTTGGCTTGTGCCAAAACTCATACTCGGGGACACCTTGGCTCGGGCATCCAACCGAGTCCGCCAAGGATGTTAAAACGACATATACCCATAAAACATGTTTTTACTTTTAAAATATAGTCATTCCTTGGCGTTGGCTGAGTTTCATCCTCACGTGGTGGTTCGGCGTGAAATGAACTCTAAACTTACCTTAGGAGATACCCTTCGCGCCTCTCATACTAAGGTAAAATATAACGGGGTTTACCGTGCCCCTCTAATAGGCTGGTCCACGAAAACCCACCCACTGCAGTAAGCTAATCAAATAACCCACCAAATCAATAAACATTTCGACATATGACATGGCTAATATGATATTACCCAGCCTGTCAAGGTAAAACAAAATAGTTCATATAATCCACAAATCACAAATCCAGCCATTCATGCCATCACATTGTCATAAGCCATCAATTCAAACCATATATATATATAGATAACACAAGTATGTAGTCTCCACTTACTCAATTTCCAAAATTATTATTGAATTGCAAAACAATTTATAAATCTCATTCATTTAACCATCACTTAACTTATAAAATATAAAAATATACGGTTTAAGTTCATTATTCTTTAAAATCATAAAAACGAGTATAAACTACTTTAGATAGTTAAGATGAACGTTTGATTACCCATAATAGCAGGAGTTTGGAGTACTCCTATTCTTGGTCCTTGGGTATGATATCTTTACCCTTATCAGAAGGCTCACGACCTATACATAATACACGACATGTAATTCAATATATTTGTGCCAAACTGTTATAAAACTATTTCAGGCTCTATATGATGCATGAAATTGAATGAGAATTGTTCAAATAATCACTTAAGGACGGTGTTCTACATGGGTTCAATTATGATCGAACTGAATTTGTATTCGACCTAACTCGAACTATACACTGTTGAATTAACTAAAACATCCGATTCAACTTCAAATATATTACACTTTCAATATTCCAAATACACCAAAGTACCTCAACGAGCTTGATTGTGACTTAATTCGTCATAATCAAAATTCATTCTGATTTTGAACTAACGTGCTAATCAGTGTTAATACAGTCCAATAAATCCATCTACATCATTAGGAATCAAATCCATCATCAACATGTCATCTATAAAATTCGGCCAAAAAGGGTTGTTGAAGGGCATGTGATTTTCTTGCTTGTTTTTCATGCCAAACATCATCAAACAACTAAAAACACTAAGATATCATGATATCTAGCAAAATCCACCATCAAAACCTCTCTCCCTATGTTCGGCCAGCAAGTATTCCCTCATGGAAACTTGTGTTTCATCTATAAAAAATTAAAAAGAAAGCATGGGAAAGGTAGATCTTAAGCTAAATTGAAAAATCTTACCTTTGATTGCTTTGTTCTTTGAAATTCAACAAATTTCTCTTGAATTTTCCTCTCTATGGTTTGTTTCTATTCTTTTCTCTTTGTTCTTTGCTTTGGCCAGCCATGAAGAGTGAAATGGGAGAGTTTATAAGTAAATTATAAAAATATTAAAGCTTGACATGTGTCACCATGTGATTGGTCCATGGTTAAAACTTAACAATTAAGCATTTTCTCACCACCACATGTAATCTCTTAATTATCCAAAGTATAAAATAATAATAGGTGAAATTCATGGGCTTGACAAGTGTTATGGTGGTACAAAATTTCAAAAATTCCAATTACGTCCTCAGGACACGTAAAATAACTGTTTTGCCCTTATGTTCAGAAAAATGTCAGAATTAAAATTTTTCATTTCTCAAATTCAAATCATGCTCCAATTAGTCAAACTTGGTCAAAAATTTTGTCCAACATTCCAATTTTGCCTTCTAGTGGCAAAATGACCATTTTGCCTCCATGTTATGAAAATTCCTAATTTGACTCCAAATTAATTCTCGAACTCCGAATCACCATATTAAGACATTCTAAGGTTCAATAACTCTCAAATACATCCTAAAATCTCTATTCAAACTAGTTCGAGGTTTTAATCGACTTAATTGTACCACTAGGTACGATACCGACTTTTAACGATTTTTCGAGGCATCCAAGTATGCAGACATGCTATCAAGTACATGAATGACATGGCAAGTATATTATAGAGCTAGGCTTAACAGCTCTGACTACTACAAGACAACCGTTTTGATGGAGGGTTATTCAGAATCCATTAGGCCGGTAGGGCATCCTAGTGAGTGGGACATCCCCCCTCATGTGAAACAAACTGTCGTCTTGCCCCCACCTTGGTGAGGCCAAGCGGGAAAACCTAGGAGGAGAAGGATTCCAACAGCTGGTGAAGGCAGTCGAGCACGAAGATATTCGCAATGCAAAAGGTACGGGCATAACAGACAAAACTGTCGATCCCTATTTACAGTTCCATCCACAAATCCGGCACCATCTCCAAGTCAATCGGTGCCTCCATGACTGCGTCAACCCAAAGCATGTTCAAGTTACAGACAAACCGGTCACACATGCAACAACTGTCCAATACGAAGGACAATGTTTGAAAATGTAAAGTGTGTTGTGGATGAAAACAGCTTGTTCACCTAACTAAATGTGTCTGAAAATTGTAGTTGATTTCGTTTTGCTTTACGGATTTGTCTGCTCGGTCATTCTATGAGCCACTTTTAGTTACAAACTTTGTTGCCAAACATTTCAGGCAGATAAGCCTGTCAAGGCCTCTGTTTGATCAAGATTGTGTTAAAGTACATTCTTACATTGTTTATAAGAATGTTTTCGATTACAATCTCCATCAGACAGTAGCCTTGACAGGCTTATTTGCTTGAAATGTTTGGCAACAAAGTTTGTAACTAAAAGTGGCTCATAGAATGACCGAGCAGAGAAATCCATAAAGCAAAACGAAATCAACTACAATTTTCAGACACATTAAGTACAAGTGGCTACATAAATCTTATGAAGGAACAACAAGCATGGAATGGCTACCAATATTAAGAGATTAAGTCCCTATATTTTTACCCCATTTGTCACATTTTATTACCACTTGTACCAAGTAATTAATGATTTAATTTAATTCCCTTCTATTTGATTTGATTTAACCATTTATGTTCTTCTTGCAAGTCTGGAAACTCCCCTAGTTTTAGGGATCGAGCCATCTCAGCTGGTGCTGCTGTCTTTGCAAAATCAACAGCCATATAGTGAAGAGTTACCAATTCTAGGTCCATGATTCGAGGTCTCGATCCAGCCTAGAATTGGTAACTCTTCACTCTATGGTTGTTGATTTTGCAAAGACAACAGCACTAGCTGAGATGGCTCAATCCCTGAAACCAAGGGAGTTTCCAGACTTCATGCAGAAGGTTGACAAACCCATGTATGCTTCCCTTGAGGTACTATAAAAACTGTACTGAGCTACATTCAACTCAACCGTGCAAGCAAGGTCAAAGTTTGATAGACCAAGCTTGTGGATTGACCTCAAGAGCATCGCGAAAATGTACGCTTCACTACATGAACTCCCCAATCTCTTGGATAGGCAAAATGTCAAGATCCTCATACTGTATGCGTTGGATCTGTAAAACATGGCACAGATGCACCAGTGAGTTAAGCCATAATATGCACAAGGTATACAGAAGAAATAAATAAGGAATAAATGTGAGACACACCATGCAAAACAAGTTAAATGTTGTGACATGCCGTGCATATCAAGTAAAATATTGTGACACGGCATGCATAACAAGCAAAATATTATGGCACGCCATGCATAAGAAGTTAAATGTTATGACACGCCATGCATAACAAGTATATTGTTCTGACACGCCATGCATAAGAAGTTAAACGTTGTGACACGCAACGGTTACCATGGCGTGTCATAGTCTTGTCACATATTGTAACCATGGCGTGTCATAAATTCTTAACCCTGCTGTTTCACAATCGTGACCCGCTAAGTACAAGCAGATTTATGGCGTGACAAGGCAGACTTGGTGCAGTATCGTGGGGTCACACGCGACAGCCCAATTCTTATGACACGCCGACTGGAACCAGATTAATGGCGTCACATGCTGAGTATCTAGAGATTTATGGTGTGACACGTTGAGTGGAAACAGATTTATTGACTGACACGTTGAGTCTGAGTGGATTTTTGGCGTCACACGCTGAGTATCTAGAGATTAATGGCGTGACACGGCACTGCCCAATTGTTCTGACACGCTGAGTGGAAGCAGATTTATGGGTTGACACGCTGAGTGGAAGCAGATTTATCAGCTGACACACTGAGTGTTAGTGGATTTACGGCATCACACGTCGACTTCTTGCAGATTTATGGGGTGACATGCTGAGTGCAAGCAGATGTATGTGGGGATACGCTGAGTGGTAGTATATTTATGGCGTCACACGCTGACTTCTTGCGACTGTGTATCAAATTAAATATATTGTGTATAAAAAAGGAAAAAAAATTGATAGTATCAAATTAATTGTGTATAGTCAAAAAAATTAATTGTGTACAAACTAATTGTATAAAGTATATTATGTATACAGAAAGAATTAATTCTATTTACAATGAATTGTATAAAATAAATTATGTATACAAAAAATGTGTATAAAATTAATTGTATAAAAAAAATTATGTATACAAAAAAATTGTGCAGACAAGGGCTGATATGTTCAGGGTTCGCTCTCACAACTGTTGGAAAAAATTTCTAGAGCGTATTGCCGATGCATTTTTGCAATCATATTCTGCTTAACTTTGATCTTTTCTGATTGCAAAATATGATCCATGTACCCTATCATGAACATACCGCAGCTGACACTATCATTCTGTCGATGCACTTTAGCTTTTGGCAAATGAATATCCAATGGCATCGGCATTAAATCCCGTCTTTTTCGACATATGTTGTTGAAATAACCGGCTTGGTGGCAAATGAATGGCATCATTGTCGTCAAGCGTGTCATCTGACCCACACGAACTCCGTTATCCTTAGCATCCGAAGTTCTTGCGGAGTCCACCACCTTGATCGTCCACCTCACCAAGTCGATCTTCGCAACCACCCAATGCCCACCAACGTTGCAAGGCGTGAGGATGAAATCCACATCTTCCCATTTTTTCGCCTATGTCGGCCTTTCACCCTCCACATACCCCCGCAACTCATCTGAAATTTGCATTGTGGCTCGGGCATCTTCTGTTGGAAATTCCATGTGTAGCATACGGATGGTGTCTCGTGAAACATGTAAACATTAGCTTACACTTCATGCAATCAAAAACTTAGTATTTATAGAATTGAACAATTTTCAAATAAACTTACAAAAAATATCGTGTCAACCATGCATGCACGGGTAATGTACAGCTTCGACTTTAGCTCTGTCATTCGCTTGCAGACTAGGTTGAGGCATGCATCGATATGTTCACTTGTCATTTCCTCATTGGGATCCTCTAAGGTTATAAAAAAGTCAGCCCTTTAATCCCCTAAAATGCCGACGTTATGCCTGCATATGTAACATAATGAATTTCATAAGTCTTTGGTGGATTAATGTTTGATTAAAAAACAATATTTGCAATGTTATTTATGACCTTACCTCGCGGACTAGTCTTTCTTGAACATAATGAATTTCATAAGTCTTCTACGATTTTATCCCTCACATCTCGACGGGTCACTAAGGGGTCGACGAACGAGCTTGCCATGTATTTGCTCGCCATTTTCAGCCGTGCCTGTTCAGTTGGGTTTGAAATTTCTACTGCACCATGATGGACAGCAAATGACTCTGGTGACAACGATTGTATCTCAACTGCATTAGGAATGCTCCCACGATAAAGAACGATAACTCCTACTACTGCGTCGACGAATGCATCAGTCGGAGGAAGATGCTCTCCTTCAGCCACGATTGAGTCAAGCTCCCTGTCCCCTCCAGTAGATGCATCAATAATGGACTCGGGCACAGGAACATGCTTTCCTTCAGCATCATCTGATTGAAGGGTGACATCCACTGCCACAACTTCATCGACGACGTCATCGACATGAGTTACTTGCTCTCCATCAACACCAAGAACGTCATCGTCAATGTCAACACCAGGTTCATGATGCTATCCATCATCAGCATCATCGTACTCCAGACCAGCACCGTGAGATGGACCGCCCTACAAAATGGGAAAAATCGTTAGTTAGCTCATAAAATACCACAAACCATAAACAGTAAAATGTTATGACACGCCGCACATATCAAGTAAAATGTTATGACACGCCATGCATATCAAGTAAAATTTTGTGACACGTCATGCATATGAAGTAAAATGCTGTCACACGCCATGCATAACAAGCAAAATGATGTGACACGCCATCCATAACAAGTAAATTGTTGTGACACGCCATGCATAACAAGTTAACGGTTCTGACACGTCATCCATAACAAGCAAATTGTTGTGACACACCAAGGATAACAACCAAAATGTTCTGACATGCCAGGCATATCAAATCAAATGTTCTGACACGCCATGAATAACAAGTTAAATGTTCTGACATGCCATGCATATCAAGTCAAATGTTGTCACACGCTAAGGCTGACACAGCAATAACTAACTTTAATACAAATGTCCTGACTCGCTAATGACCAAAAACCAGTTAAACCACTACCACTTAACCCCAAAAACCATCAAACCAGCAAGAAAACACAGTCTAAACAGTTGCTAAACGTAAACCATCAAAATACAAGCGAAGATAGAATAACATACTTGTGATTTAAGGCTGTCAAGAATCTAAGCAACGATACCGTCCTCAAGCGTCTGCATTGCTAGACTCAATGACTAAATTGACGCCTTCAGCTCCAACATCTCTTTTTCATGCTTGCGCATGATCCGTCGGAGTTGACAGGTAGTGATTGCTCTGTCATTGACTGTTCTCGACTGGGTCAACTGCAATAAAATATACAACTATGTTATTCAATAATCATATATGAAATTGTTGAACATTAACCGTTACAACTTTAATATCCTAACCGGTGGCTCGTTAGCAGTCTACGGTGGAGCTGGACCGCTCAGTGCTTGAGGACCAGTCGTCACTTTCGCAAACTGCAATTACATATATAACTGTGTTATTCAATAATCATGTATGGAATTGTTGAACATTAACCGTTATAACTTTAATATCCTTACCGCCGGCTCGTTAGATGTTTGCAGTTGAATCGGACCGATCGGTGCTTCAGAACCTATCGTCCCTCCCATAAACTATAATTACAAAAAATACTTTGTTACTCGATAAACATATATGGGAATGTAGAACACAAACCGTAAGAACCAATCTTACCGACGGGTCGTTTCCACTATGCGTTTGAGAAAGACTGGTGGGTGCTTCTGGAGCTGCAGGTGGATGGTCCAACTGCAAACATAGAAATGTTATTCGATAATCACATATGGAATTGGAGAACACAAAATCATTACAATTGTCCTTATTGGCTATTCACTGCCTTGACCATGGTCGTCCCCTTCGTCCATCAACTCAAGGCCTGACAAGTCATCAACTAAAGCAGCGGCGATGCTTATCCGTTTCGTGCCACCAGAGGCTCTTTTCTCCTTCAAGCTTCTTCTTTTTTGCCTCGCACCTAAGCCTCAATCCGATCGATCCTCCATGTGCCCTATTGGCACTTACTCGTGGCCTTCCAATAATGGGACATCAAGGTCCACAAAATACTCTCGGAGGGCCTCATCCGTTGTGGGTTCCAACGTCTCCTGTGCCCACAACTGCAAATAAACAAATAAAATGTTATCATTATCGAATAGGGAAAATTATTATCCAATATAACGCAAAAAGTAGCAGCTGTTCACTCACATCATCAGATGACTCAAACTTCTGAATTGCCTTGTAGAAGTTTTTTTGCTTTTGATTGCAATCCCATTTGCACATTCGTGGGTAGAAGTTGTCCTTCGGACCAAAGAGGGCAATTATTTTTTGGAGGGTCGGAATTGCCTCAATTGCCCAAAACTGCATGTCAAATGTAACCATTATTAGACTGTAAATCATAAACGAGTGCACCCATAAAATTTTTTTTCAAAAGGCAATTGAAAAATATTACGTAATAGTACCTGTATCACCCATACAAATCCGTAAATGTTGTAGCGTAACCAAGTTTTCTTTGTCAAGCTTAAGTCAGGCACTTCGAACCCCTTCAAAAGGAAGTCCAAGGTCAGCTTCCAAACATAGTGCCTCCATGAAAAGACATTCCAAGCGTCGATGTCCTCCACCAATGACAACAACCAAGGCATCACCTGTCTACGGTAATCTTGACCAAATAAAATGTTATTCGCGATCAAGACGAAAGTCATCTTGGTCGCGTCTCCTAGTCGCTGGAAGTTGGCCCCATTGAACATATCAAGCAAAGCTTACAGCTTCACGTTGTCCTTCCCGTTCCAGTATCTGTCATGAATTCCCTCCACAGCAACCTCATACGGTCGTTTGAACACATCGAGCATTGGACCAAACTTCAGCCCAATGATGAGGCAGAACTCCTGCTTTGATAGCAGTGCCTTGCTCTTGCCAATGGCAAACCATAGCTCGTGGTCCATTGACTAGCTCTCACTGATTCGGCTAATCATGATGCTGTGCAAGAGACCGGTGCAAAAGTACCCCTGTGGATAGACGTCCATGAGCATTCCAAAGCAGGTACCCTTAACTGTATCGTACTCCACCTTTTGTTGGAGAGTCTTTGTGATGTAATGCAGCTGCGACCACTTACAATGGGTGTTAATTGCAATGTTGAACGCCACTTTTCCCTTGGCACAATCAACAAACTGTCAAGATCCTCATACTGTCTGCGCTAGATCTGCAAAACATGGCACACATGCACTAGTGAGTTAAGCCATCATCTGCAACAAGGTATACTAAAGACATAAATAAGGAATAAATGTTGTGACACGCCATGCATAGCAAGCAAAATGTTGTGACATGCCATGCATAACAAGTAAAATGTAAGTTAAACGTTGTGACACGTCATGCATAACAAGTTAAACGTTTTGACATGCCATGCATAACAAGTTAAACATTGGGACACGCCATGCATAACAAGTAAAATGTTGTGACGCCATGCATATCAAGTAAAATGCTATCACACGCCATGCATATCAAGTAAAATGTTCTCACATGCCATGCATATCAAGTAAAATGTTCTCACACGCCATGCATATCAAATCAAATCATATAAAGCTGACACGCCAATAACTAACTATAATAACAAGAATAACAATGGCGTCACACAGTAAACACCCAAAACCCTTAAAACCACTACGACTTAACCCCAACAACCATCAAACCAGCAAGAAAACACAGTCTAAATATTTGCAAAAACAAAACAAAAAACCCGAACATATCAAACAAACCCAGGAAAAAACCAAACAAATAAACGAACACAAGAATATTTTAATTTGAGACTGACTAACCTTTTCATTCATGGCCAATATTGTTGCCGGTGCTCTGGTGTTGTTACGCTTGCAAAGAGCCTTCTCGAACACTCCGATACCGACGGGAATGAGAAATAAATCACACAGAAGTTACGAATTCTGAATAATAACTGTTTAAAATGAAAAATGGCCTTCTAATATTCTTATTTATTATGAAAAAGGGGAATTAATTCAGTAGAAGTCCAAACGATTACCACGTTAACTGCCCGTTTTTTTCCTTTCTTTATTTCAAACCATGACGTGTCAGCTGCTCAAGCACTAACGTGTCACACACTCTAAACCATGACCATGGCGTGTCACCAACTCTGAACTCTAGCGTGTCACAGCTTCTCTCCATGGCATGTCACCAAGTCTGAACTCTTGCGTGTCACAGATTCCCTCCATGGCGTCTCACCAACTCTGAACGTTGTTGTGTCACAGATTCCCTCAATGCCATGTCACTAACTCTTAACTCTATCATGTCACAGATTCCTTCCATGGCGTGTCGCCAACTCTTAACTCAGCGTCTCACAGATTCCCTCCATGGCGTCTCACCAACTCTGAGCGGTGCCGTGTCACACATTCCCAACATGACGTTTCACAAACTCTAAACCCTGCCCTACGACAGCCGTCTCACATATGGCCTGCTATAGTAGGACCATTTCTTGCTTTGGATTCACATCTTTCTCCTTTCAATTCACCATCGTATCAAGGATTTCTGGTTTCACATCATTAGCCAAGCTTTCCATTCATGACTACCGATTCCTCCTTCGATTTAATATCTCTCTTCTTCTATTATCTGAATGTCGTGTCCCAAATCTCTGAAAACCCATCTCATGCAACATTATTTTGTTTTGCACAACCTTCGCAAAAAAAAAAATGGGTATTTTGCACAACCAATCTTTGCATATTTATTTTTTTTCTCCCATTTTTCACATGTTTGAGAGTGCACGCTAACGAAGATTGCTCATTAAGGGTATTTTTGTCCCAAAATCTATTCTAGTGGCTAAAAACAGTTAAAATTATCCTGAGAGTTATTTACAAAAACACGTTATTTTTAAGGGTTAAAAAAAATCCCCCTAAAAATTTTGTATATATAATATATCAAATTCATTTATCATTATTATTTTTTTAAAATTTCAAATTTTCATTATATATAATTTATATACCTATATGTATATCTAATTTTTGTTCTTGTAAATTGATAAAAACTATGTCTATATAGTACATGAAATTTATAATGAAATTAAAATTTTTTAACTGATTAATTTTAATCAAAATTGTTATACTATAACACTTCTTGCAAAATAAATGTGACTAAATTCTTTTAGTTGGAATTATGTATATCTAACCAATACCTGTCACAAAATTTTGGATATTGGTAGCATACATGAGTTGGGGCTAACACCAAGCAAATCTATATATATAATTTATCATTATTATGTATGTAAAATATCTTGAAGTGCTAAATTTCGATGTTAACTTTGAATTATATCCATAAAAAAAACCAACGGTTTCACAGAACAACAAAAAACTAGCCACCATAATCCAAAAAAACAGATCAACAGTTTCCAGCTTCCATACAATAACCAAACTCAATAATCAAGCCACAGCTTCTAATCAATAAACAAGCACAAATAAAAAATCTTCAACTCAATTCAACAACACAATCCCCCACACTCCACGATAAATTAACAAGAAACTCCGATCCATCCAACTTATATGCTCAACTAGTTTCACATAACAATAAAAATAACAACATACATAATCAAAAAAATAAAGGGCAAAATTAGCAACAGGATTAATAAAAAAATTTGAAGGAATAAAAAAAATTACCTTACCTATCTCGACGGGGGAGGGGGCAATCGGTAGGGAGGGGTAGGGGCGGTCGACATTGGATTCAACTCCAGACAGGTGGAGTGTCAGTTAAATAATTTCTACCTATACAAATGTACGTATCGAAAAGATAATATAATGGAAAGCAGAGTATCAATCCCATAGAGAATTGATCTAAAATTTTACTAAGTACTAAAATTAAAACAATTTAATCTTATGCAAACAATCAAAATCAAATAACTAAATTAATTAACTAAAACTAATTAACCAAAGTTTAAACTAAAAAAATGAAAGTAATAATAACTTGGGTAAAAATCAAATCAAACAAGCCAAGGTTTACAGTATCCCTCACACTTCATCTAAATCTTACCTTTCTTCCTTATTTCAATAGGTTGAATTACTAACCTAGAATCCTCAATTATTTATAGGGTTTCCTGACTCGTCTTATAAAATATCTATTTTAATCAAAACACTATATTCTTATGTGAATTGAAATTAAAATAGACTCATTAAGTTCAAGCTCTAATCTGGCTACATATGGCCTATAGGTATATCTCTATCCTATACGCAAATCAATTAATATGATCATATGTTATCCCAATTTTAGTCTACACTAAACTCCCTTTTCCAAGTTTGTTTAGGTTCCTAAATCAATTTAATTGGTGATCAGGCAATTAAAAGTATTAAGAATAAATTGAAAAAAACAATTCAAATGCCATTAAAGATAAGCAAGAAAGAGATTAAAAATTTAGATTATATGTGAGTTCAATTGCAATCTTAGAAAAATAAAATCAACTGCTTATAATTGCAAAGATAAATAAAATATGTGAAAGTTAACCATTAAGAGTAACAAGAAAAATAAAAGCTAAGGAAAAAAAATAAAATAAATATTTATAGCCTTACTCTCCAAGTTTCAGCCTCAACTTCTAGCTTGTTAAATCTCTTAAGGTTATCTCTCTTATTGTCTCATAAAAATATCTTATTTATACTAACAATCTTAAGCTAAAATCCCACAAGTTAACCTACTGATTCTAATTGAGCTAAAAAGTGTAATGAGAGGCCCAAAAATCAAACATCATCTTTCAAAATTTCTATTACCGTAGCAGTACACCTCATTATCTTCTGATGCAATTTTCTATGTAGGCAGAACTAGGTAAAGTGATCTCATGAAAGTTGTAGCTCTATCTCTTAGCTTTCCAATGACGTAAGAATCGCATCATTTGGAGTTCTGTAGCGAGTTATGGGCAAAATACTAAAGCATATGCAAGCAGAATTCTAGGTCCTTCAAACACCTTACTTTCCAAAATTAAGCCTAATTTCCTTAAATCCTACAAAAGCATAAAAACTAATAAATAATGGCTAATTTAGAATAAATGAACATAAAATTAAAATAACTCGCTAAAATTTAACTAATTATAAAAACAACAAAAATAACTAAATTATAATTAAAAATTAAAGATTTAGATAATATTTAATAACAAAATTTGACTAAAATAATTCTATAAAATATAATTATCAGGGAACGAGTACTTGGTCAACACGTGATTCAAGCTCGAAAAGGGTGGGGTGGTCGGCCACCTTTACATGTAGGTTAACGCTAGCAAACGAAGGAAGGGTCTCCCAGTCACAACAGGAGGAAAAGGTGGGGCTCGTTGGCTCGAGAGAGCCCAATAAGACTTGGGCCGATGACGGAGAATGTCCGGTTGGGGGTGGGAGCTGTTCGTTGATGCTAGAAAGGGAGGGCTGGGGGTGGTTGACAAGGGAGAGGCAATTTTGGGGAAAGAAAAGAGGAGAAAGACAAATGCCCAAAAAGAAAACCCTAACCATTTTATTTAGAATTACTAATGAAATTATCGATGAAAAAATCCGTTAGTAACCCTGAACCCTTCTACTGACGAAAATTCTATCAGTGACCTTTACAAAGGGGCCTATGAGTATGCCAACTGAAATTTCGTCAGTAATTGCATCGTTATAATCACATTGTTGCCGACGAAACTTCTGTGGGCAATTTTCGTTGGTATGGTCATTGCCGATCAAAGTGTTCAGTCAATATTTTTCCCGCCTTCCAAATTAAATTGCCGCCAACGCGTTACGGATCGATTACTAACTATAGTATGTTCATTAATAAATTCAACTGATATTTGGTCAATAATTCGTCGGTGCTTTCTTAGCCTCCCTTCCATCGGTATATATCGACAGAATGTAATCTGTTAGGTAAACCTTGTTTTCCTATAGTGAAATAATGCTTGGACAATGGATGATAAAATTTGAAAAATGTGCTGAATGCAAAATGATATCTTGGACATGTATTAGAGCTAATGTGCACAAACTTCTTGAAATTATGAGCATTTGAAGTATATATTGAATATTTACTTAAATACTCATGCTTTATTAGCTCTTTAAATATATGAGTATGAGATTGACATGTTGAACATTCATTGTAAGCTTATCTATGCTTATGATTTATCCCCATATTTATCTCATGATCCATATAAGGGAAGATAAGATTATACTTTACTATGATTAACTATTTAGTCCTTTCTCCTTGTTGGAATTGATTTAGGGAATACTTAAGGGGGAGATGGACATTGACATTGTCTTATAATTCTTGAGCACTTAAAATCTTCAACAATGATCTTAGCAAAATCTCAACAAATTGTGTTAATCTCTATTGGTAATATCTCTTAAACACCATATTAAATTTGTGCTTAATAATGCCTCACATTCGTGCTTGAATGATGATTGCCATACTTCTTACTATACTTGTTTACATATGTACTTGTAAATATATTGGCATGATTGGTTGTGTATTAAATTTGTTTTGTTTTTAGATAATTTCATGATTGCTTGATTATTAGTTAAATAAATATGTGAACATACAAGCATATAAAGTTGCACACATATCATTAAATCATGTTCCCATTATATATAGACTTTTAAATGCTCTATATTTGGCTATGTTTGTCTACATATATGCATATACAACTTGAACTTAAAAGATAATATGTCCATGCCTTGCTTATAAGTGTACATCTAAATGTGGCATTCTTGGTTGATTCATTGATCATATACTCCTTACTAACTTGCTTGAAAATATATAAAATGGAGATATATCTTGATTTGTTTATAATATGTTGATATATTCCATAATGTCTTGATTGAAGATCTTACATGGAAATATATCTTGATTGAAAATATCTATATGTGCATTGATTGCAACAATTGAATATATTTCTTCATGCTTTAATTGAATATCTTGAATAGAAATATATTATGACTTACACATACTAATACTTAAATGTGCTAAATGAGTATATTTCCCTATGCTTTGCTTGAATATTTATATATATATATATGTTGATTGGGGATACATCTTGATTTAATGCTCTCATAGTATAATTGTTGGATATATTTCTTGATCTATTAGTTGACTATTTACATAGAAATATATCTCAATGTTTTGATTTGATGATTAGTGATTATTTTTGAACTTTATGCTTATCTATACTAGATGATTATCACTAACCAAACTCTCTTGAGTTTAAATGTTTAAGGTTCACACCTTTTAACCATTTTGGATATAACAAAAAAGGGGAAAAGGTTTATGAGCACATTGAAATGCTCTTACATTAGCTGAATTGCTTTGAAAACATCTTTGAACATCATGCATATATTGAAGGGGATAATCCTTTTAAAAGTTCATACTCAATTCCTTCTCATTTAACCTTAAATGTTTTCAAAGGCATAGAGACCAATTAAGTTAGGGGGAGGTTTCAAGAAATTTCAAATGTAATATGCTCATATTTTTGTCATATCAAAAATGGGGAAATTGTTAAACTTGAATTACGTTATGTTTTGATTTGACAAAAATCTCACGTCTTTTTGAATTAAATGTCAAGCATTTGAAATAGTCTTAATTACATTTTTAGTCCCCTAAGGTTACATAGTTGTTTGAAAAGCCATGCATTCTTATAAAACATCTCACAAGCTTTCAAACAATGTATTTACAGCTAGGAAATCAAGCGCAAACATGAATTGAAATGTTTATTTGAATATAGGTATAAGGCTGTGAGAAAATAGTTAGAGAGAAGCACTTAAAAGCTAAGAAAACTTCAAGACACAAGTCAAGAGTCCATCTTAAAGAAGCTCAAGTCGATCTGACGGCTACAAGAGTACAAAACTTAAAGATCATAAAACCTTAGTCAACAACAAAAGAAGCATAGTCCACCCTATTCCAAAAAGATCAAGAAAATCAAGTTCAAAATAGCTAAAGTCGACTACAAAAGAAGTATAGTCGACCTTATTCCAAAAAGACTAAGAAAATCAAGTTAAAGAACAGCCAAGTCGACTATAGAAGAGGTATAGTCAACCCTAACAAGTCAAAGGCTAGAGAAGGTCAACTTTAAAAAGCCATAGTCGACTATAAGAGAGACATAGTCAACTATAGAAGGCTAAGTTTGAAGAATACATGCTCTTTGGAAGTGGATCAATTAGAGAACTTATATACTTGACTATGAAAGCCTTAATTGAGAAAATTTATAGAACATAGTTAACCCTAGGAACGTTGTAGTCGACCCTAAATCTTCGATAATGGCTAGATCTGATTCAAACTTGTGTTTAATGGCTTCCAATCTTGCTTTAGCTATAAATAGGCACAATTGAGTCATTTTAAAGGAAAAGAAGACTTGATATAAAGTTTCACACCCTAGAGAAACTACCTAAAGCTCATCTTCACTCTTTAGCATCTTTTTAGTCTTCCATCAAGCTTTCAAAGTTGAATTCTTGCTTCAATCAAGCTAAAATTTCTAAAATTTCTTCTCTAACTACAAACAAGCTTAAAGTTTCAGCATCCAACCTTTGTAGAGGCATTTTCTTGCTGAAATTTGTACTCCATTGTAAAGGTTCTAGCTTAACCTTGAAAAGTTATCTTGTAAAGGTTACCGTTTCATATCAAAAAGCAAGAATCCTTTGTGGATTGTGTGGGTTACCACTTGATCCCATAAAAGGCAAGAATTCCTTTGTGGATTATAAGGGTTATCGCTTGATCTTGTGAAAAAGCAAAAATCTCATTGTGGATTATGTAAAGGTTATCATTCCCTATTAAAAAGCAAGAATCTTTTATAGTAGATTGAAATTCCTTACTTGCCAAGGGAATGGATGTCAAGCTCGACTCTACAATATGTTTATTATGCCATTCTTACATAAGAATGCATGTTTGCTTACTTGGGTACCTTGGAAATCGTTAAAAGACGGTATTGTACCAAATGGTACAATTAAGTTGAATTAAGCCTCAAACTAGTCCAAATAGAGATTTTAAGATGAAATTGAGAATTGTAAAACCCCAGAATGACTTAATATGGTGATTCGGAGTTCGAGAATAGATTTGGAGCCAAATTGGAATTTTCATGACCTAGGGGCAAAATCATCATTTTGCCACTCGAGGTTAAAAATTAGAATGTTGAAAGAAGTTTTTGATCAAGATTGACTATTTAGAACATAATTTGAGTTTGAGAAGTGAAAAATTTTAATTTCGGCATTTATTCGAGCATAGGGGTAAAATAGTCATTTTGCCACCCTAGGGGCAAAATTGTAATTTTACATCACCCAACACTTGTCCAGCATATGGATTTTACCCAATATTATCATGGACAATTGAGGAAATTTAAGTGGTGGAGAGAGATTGCTTAATGGCTAAGTATGACATATGGACCAATGGAATGGTGACATGTGTCAAAATCTCATCCATTCATTATTTTCCTTATAAATTAGCACAAAATCAGCCTATTTCTCATTCATATGGCCGGCCAAAGAAGAACAAAGGAAGAAAAGAAAGAACAAGAACCTTAGGTGGAGAATTTCAAGAGAAAAAGTGTGGAAAGTCAAGGAAAACAAGTGAAAAATGTAGGATTTCTCAATTTAAACTTGAAATCTATTTTCCTTAAGCATTTTTTCTTATTTTTCATGGTTAAATTTCATGTTTTTATGGTGAATTCATGGCTAGCCAAATGGGTATGGAGAGAGAATGATGTTGGATTGATTTGATTTCAAGTTATGTTAGTGTTTTTAGTTAGTTTACCATGTCTAGAAGCAAAACAACAAGAAAAGAATTCATTTTCCCCATCACCCATCAATGGCCGAACCTACCTTGTATTGAGTGAGGATGAATTTGATTTTTTATTTTAAGAGAATTAGTTAGAAAATGATGAATTATGGTGTGAAAAAGTAGTAGGAAAAATCACGGTGTTAATGCACCATTATTGACCAAAAATTCTAAGAAAAAAAGTGAAGATGATTTTGCCAAATTTTAGGTTATTTGACTTGTGTTTGGTGAATTAAGGTATTGGAAAAGAAATGGAGCAATTTGGAACTAAATTGAACGTGTTGGCCAATTAATCAGGTAATAAAATGAATTAGGCCAATACTGGGTTTAGATGGTTACCCGTGTATTTTGCATTCCATATCATACATTAGTAGTCTAAATTAGTTTAATTTCGATTTAGTACCAACGTAGTAAGTTTCTTGATTTTGTACTATGTCAAGGTGATGAGTCCTCTGATAAAGGCAAGAAAATTGCATCCGAGGACCAGTAGTCAGAGTACTTCAAAAATCCGCACTCTAGACATTGTGAGTAACCTTACGATCGTCTTAATTAACTAGAGTGGTTTTTATCCGATTTTGTGAATTTTATGGAAAATGAATTAAATGATTAATTTTTCAGTTTTATAAACCAAATGTGATTTACTGAAATGATTTCATAAAATTGTTTTAAAGTTTAATAATGGCATTGAAAATAGAGTAATTAGAGACCATTTCATGTGTTGTAAATTCATGGTTTGAATCGAATGGCTTATGACAATATTTGCATGAATGGCTGAATTGGTATTTGTGTTGAAATATATGAATTGTGTATTTAGCCTTGAAAGGCTGTGAATTACAATAACTGCCATATCATGTTATTGAATTTTATTAATTGGTGGGATAATTATTAGCTTACTGCAGTGGGTGGGTTTCCGTGGACTAGCCTATTAGAGGGGCACGGTAAACCCCGTTATATCTTACCTTAGTATGAGAGGCATGGGTGGATAACTCTTGAGGTTAACACTTTTAAAGTTCACTTCACGTCCAACCACCACGTGAGGGGGAACTCAACCAACGCCAAGGAACGGCTATGTTTTCAAAATAAAAACATGATTTATGCGTACATAACTTTTTAACAGCTTTGGTGGACTCGATTGGGATAGCCCTCGATCAAGGCATCCCTGATAACTGGGTATGAGAATGATTTTGGCACGAGCCAAAGCTTTTAAGAAATTCATAAGCCATGTTGATTACTCGATTTATATAAATCGATTTTATTTGGTTGAAATGAGTTGAAAGGTAATGAATTACAGTAGACTAAATTATTTTATCTGTCTCTATTTACTCGGCTTTAGATATTTTAGATGGTATTTGTTTACTCACTGCGATTATATAATCTCACCACCCTCTTTTCCACCCATTTCAGGCTCAATATAGTCTATAGATAGCTGATTTCATCGAGGACCACCATTGGATTTGCATCCTCCAAATTGTAGGTTTACTACTTTTAATACTTTTGGTCATTCGTGAGCCCACTTGTTACTGTATGAAATACTCTATACTTTGATATGGTGATAAATAAAGTTGATCGAATGCAAATTGAGGTCAATTAAAATGTTTAAAAGTGATAAAATATGAAATGAGTAGTTTAGGATAAAATATTTCGCAAGTGAGAAAATAATAATAAAATAATAATAATTTTATCGAAGGAGAATTTGTGAGATAAAAGGCGATTAGGAAGTCAAGTGAGGCATAATAAGGTATTTTGGGTACCAAGGAAACAAGATAAAATTTTTAGAATAAAATAATATTTTATTAATAAAATAATATTAAAATATTAATATTTAGTCGGATGTCGAAATCAGTCATGAAGAAGGATCATATGGCTGATCCAAGTGGGAGAGAAGAATGTTTGCATACATACATGTGATGGATAGCATGTTTGCATGCTAGGAGAGTCCCGAAAAATTTACAAAAGTCAGTATTGTACCTAGAGGTACAACAAAGTTGATTTAAGCCTCGAACTAGATCAAATAAAGAATTTACAATGAAATTAAGAATTTTAAAGTCCCAAAATAATTTAATATGGTGATTCGGAGTTCGAGGATCAATTTGGAGTCAAACCGGAACTTTCGCTATCCAGGGGCAAAATGGTCATTTGCCACCTGGGGACAAAATAGAAATTTTAGAAAAGATTTTTTTTGGTCCCATTTGACTCATTGGAGTATAATTTGACTTATTGGAGTATGATTTGAGGTTTAGAAGTGAAAAATTTTAATTCAGGAATAATTTGGAGTATAGGGGTAAAATGGTAATTTTACCACGCTAAGGGCAAAACAGTAATTTTTCATTACCATGACATTTTTCCAGCACATGGTCATCCCTTATCCTCATTTTGACCATTGACTAATTGTGTGGTGGAGATAAAAAGGATTAAAATTTTAAAAGTTTTAAAAATGGACCAATAAGAAAATGCCATGTGTTAAGCTTAGGATATTTTATTATTTAACTAAAAAAATAGCATAAATCAGCCCATTACTCTCCAAATATTCGGCCAAGCAAGGAACAGAGAGAAAGAGAGGAAGAACAAACCCTAGGTGAGGAATTTCAAGAGAAAAAGTGTGGAAAATCAAGGAAAATAAGTGAAAAATGTAGGATTTTTCAACTTAAGCTTGAAATCTATTTTCCTTAAGCATTTCTCCTTATTTTCCATGCTTAAATTACATGTTTTTATGATGAATTGATGGCTGATCAAAATGGGTTAGGAGAGAGAAAGTTGTTAGATTAATTTGATTTTAAGTTATGTTAGTGTTTTTAGTTAGTTTAGCATATTTAGGAACAAAACAACAAGAAAAGAATTTATTTTCCTCCATTACCATTATTGGCCGAATTTTCTAGGGGAATATTGGTTGATGATCTTGATGTTTATTTGAGGAATTATGATGAATAATGATGAATTATGAGTCTAGAAAAATAATGGAAATTTTCGGAGCAAAAATATGAATTTTTACCCACTAGGGGTATTTTCGTAATTTGCTATCGAGACTGATAAATTGAATCTCATTCACAGTCACTAAGGTAATTTAAGTATAATTGGAGTGTAGAAAGTGAGAAGAATTGATTTAGAGTTAAATTGGAGATAATAGGTCGAATTAGGTCAGCACCGCATTTAAGCGGTAGTCGAATAAGTTGTATATCATATCATGCATATATACCGAGCCTAAATTGATTTTATAATGGTCAAGCATTGATGTGGTGAATTATGTATTATACATTGTGGATAGATGGTGAGCAAAGTACACTGGTAAAAGTACAGAGATTGTGCTTGGAGATTGGGATTAGGAGTACATCGACTCCCAGAACTGTGAGTGAACTTATTATCGTCTTAATTATCTATAGTAGTTATATACAATTGTGTGATTTTATGGAAAATGGGTTTAAATGGTAAATTGCTATGTTTTAGGAGAAATTACAATTTTATAAAATGATTTTATAAATTTTCTTGAAAATCGAATACTAGTTTTGAAAATCGAGTAATTGGAGACTGCCTGCTTGTGTTGTAAATTTATGGTTTTAAATTGAATGGCTTATGACAATATATGAGCATGAATGGCTAAACTGATTTTGGTGTTAGAATTATTTGTATTGTGTATTCAGCCTTGAAAGGCTAGGTTGCGATAAATTGCCATATCATGTCATGCTAGAATGAATATTATTGAATTGGTGGATTATATATTAATTATTCACTGCAGAGGGGGTTCCGTGGTCCAGCCTGTTGGATGGGCACGGTAAACTCCATTATATTCTTACCTCGAACAGAGAGGCGCGTAGGGTATCTCCTGGGGTAAAGCTTAGGGTTCACTTCACGTCAAACCACTACGTGAAGGGGAACTCAGCCAACGCCAAGGAACAGCTGTATTTTTCTCAAACTAAAAATATATTTTAAGTGTATACAAAAATTTTAACAGCCTTGGCGGACTCAATTGGATGCCCTGCGCAAGGTATCACCGAGTATGAGTTTTGGCACGAGCCAAAGTTTTAAGAAATTCATAAGCCAAGTTGATTACTCGACTTATATGGATTGATTTTATTTGGTTGAAATGAGTTGAAAGGTAATGAAATTACAGTATGATGACTTATTTTAATTATCTCTATTTACTCGACTTTAGATAGTTTAGATGGTATCTGTTTACTCACTGGGATTTTATAATCTCACCACCCTCATTTCCTCACATTTCAAGCTCAGGGAATTCCATAGTTAGCTGACTTGACAAGGACCTTCATTTGGACTCGAATCGGTAAAAGCTATAGGTTTTCAGCTTCCGATGCATTTTGGTTAGATGTGAGCCCACGTCTCACTGTAAAAGAAATTTTATGCTTTGGTTATTTGCTTTATAGTATATATGAATATAATTAACTTTTACACTATAAGAATTATGTACCGATAGTTTTATGAAAATTATTTTACAAGAAAATTGTAAAGCCCGACCTTATAAAATACTATTCATGACTTACATGTGATGATAGCATGATTGCATGCTAGGAGAGTCCCGAAAAATTTACAAAAGTCGGTATTGTACCTAGAGGTACAACAAAGTTTATTTAATCCTCGAACTAGATCAAATAGGAATTTTAAGGTGAGATTAAGAGTTTCATAGTTCATGGATGACTTAAAATGGTAATTTGGAGTTTGAGGATCAATTTGGAGTCAAATCAGAATTTTCACTAACTAGGGGCAAAATGGTCATTTGCCACTTGTGGACAAAATGGAAATTTTAGAAAAGAATTTTTTTGGCCCCATTTGACTTATTGGAGTATAATTTGAGTTATTGAAGTATGATTTGAGGTTTAGAAGTGAAAAATTTTAATTTCGGTATAATTTGGAGTATAAGGGTAAAATGGTAATTTTGCCACCTCAGGGGCAAAATTGTAATTTTCCACCACCAGGATATTTTTTCCAGCACATGGTCTTCCTTTGTCTTCATCTTTGACCCTTGACTAAACATGTGGTGGAGATAAAATGTTTAAATTTTTAAAATTTTAAAAACGGGCCAATGACATGATGCCATGTGTCATGCCTTTATTAATTTATTATTTTTCTTTTTAAAAGGCACAAAATCAGCCCATCTTCCACCCCATGGCCAGCCAAACCAGCAAGAAGAGAGAGAAAACAAAAACAAAACCCTAGAGAGAGAAAATCAAAGAAAAAGTTTGAATTTTCAAGGAAATTAAGTGAAAAAGGTGAGATTTTTTCTATTAAGCTTGAGTTTTCTTATTCCCAAGCATTTCTCTTTATTTTTCATGATTAAATTACATGTTTTCATGATGAATTCAATTCTGAAAAAATGGGTTAGGAGAGAGAAAGTTGTTGGATTTATTTGATTTTAATTTATGTTAGTGTTTTTAGTTAGTTTAGCATATTTAGAAACAAAACAACAAGAAAAGAATTTATTTTCTCCCCCAACCATTAATGGCTGAATTTACCATGTAGTGAGTGAGGATGAGTTTGATTTTATTCTAGGAGAATTGGTTAAGGAATAATGAATTATGAGCCTAGAAAAATAATGGGAATTTTCGGAGCAAAAATACGAATTTTTACCCATTAGGGGTATTTTCGTAATTTACTATTGGGACTGATAATTTGCACCACACTGAGGGACATTAAGTTAATTTGGGTGCAATTGAGGTATAGAAACTGAAAAAAATTAAATTGGAGTTTAAACGGACCCGTTAGGAATTTAATCGGGTGATAAGACGAATTAGGTCAATACCGGGTTTAGATAGTTACCAGTGCATTTTTGCATTCCATATCATGCATTGGTAGTCTAAATTAGTTTAATTTTGATTTAGTACCAACTTGGTGAAACTCTCGATTTTGTACTGTGTCAAGGTGGTGAGTCCTCCGATAAAAGCAAAGAAATTGCTTCCGAGGACCAGTAACAAAGTGCTTCGAAAGTCTGCATTCTAGACATTGTGAGTAAACTTACTGTCATTTTAATTATCTAGGGTGGTTTTTAGATGCTTTCATGAATTCTATGGAAAAAGAAATTTAAAAAGATAAATTTTCATGTTTTATGAATAAATGAGTTTCAATGAAATTAAATTATAAATTGTTTTGAAATTATTAGTGATTTTGAAAAATAGAGTACACGGAGACTGTTAATTGTGGCAATTTGATTGTTTAAATTAACTGGCTTATGATAAATCGAGCATGATTGGCTAGTTGGCAATTGTATTGAAATGCGAATTGTTTGGTTACCTTGAAAAACTACGAATTACAAAATTGTCATATCATGTTATTGAGTTTTATTATATGGTGGATTATATATTAATTAATCACTGCAGTAGGGGGTTTCTGTGGACCAGCTTTTTAGAGGGGCACGGTAAATCCCATTATATTCTTACCTCGAACGGAGAGGCGCGTAGGGTATCTCCTGGGGTAAAGTTTAGGGTTCACTTCACGCTAAACCACCACGTGAGGGGGAACTCAGCCAACGCCAAGGAACGGCTATGTTTTCAAAACAAAAACATGATTTATGTGAAATGTGAATTTTAATAGCCTTGGCGGTCTCGGTAGGATGCCTCGGCCAAGGTGTCCCCGAGAATGGATTTATGGCACAAGCCTAGATTTTTATGAAATTCATAAGCCTTTTTACGTATTTTGAACGATATGTGTTCTAATTGTATAACCCAGTATATGATGATTTACTTTATTGTCTCTATGTACTCAACTCTAGGTGTTTATGATGATGTCTGTTTACTCATTGGGATTTTATAATCTCACCACCCTCATTTCTACCCATTTCAGGTTCAGTATAGACTGTAGATAGCTGATCTCATCGAGGACTACAGTGGGATCTGCATTTTCCAAACCGTAGATTCACAGTCCTCTTTACTTTTGTTTATTTGGGGGCACTCTTGTTATTGTAAATTAAATTAAATATTTTGGCTTACTGTATTTAAGTATGTATAAATTTATTTAGCTTTTACGCTATAAAAATTATTCACGTATAACTCCATAAATATTGTTTTATAAGAAAATAGAATATTTTACTTAATATATTTTTTATTTTCTTATTATATTCAAATAACCATAATTTCGTTTTAAATGAAGATTTTAGACTTTTAAACTCATTTTGAATATGAATTGTGTGTTTTGTACTTGTATATTACGTTTTAGCCAATTTCAAAATTTTTGAGAAAAATGACCAAATTACCCCTGTGAGACGAAAAATTAATATTTTATTTGTTTAAAGTTGGAAACAGCTTAAAATCTTTTAGAACACGATATTTGACAATGGTTGCTCACAAGGGAACAGAGAAACTGATAGTAAAGCCTTGCGGGGTTTCGGGTTGACATTTCGGGCAATAAGTGTCTACCGGGACACCGCGACGGTTGTCACGGGCTCGAGGGGAGTACCGGGTCGTGACAAAAATAGTTTATTTTATTGAATATTTTTATTATATTCAAATGGTCAAATTTTCACTTCAAATGAACGTTTTAGATACTTAATTTGTTTTTAAATCATTAAATATATATTTTCTGCTTACCTACTACATTTTTAGCAAGTTTTGAGATTTTCGACAAAAATGATGAAAATGCTCCTGTGAGCTAGAAAACAATATGTTATGTTCTGATTTGAAAATGATTTGTAATCCTTCGAATTTTGATATTTGATAACTATTGCTCACTGGGGAAGTGCAAAAGTTGATACGAGAGCCTTGCGAGGTTTCGATCAACATTCGGGGTGAAGAATGTTTGTCGAGGCCTCGCCACGGTTGTCACGGGCCTGATGGGGAGTTTCAGGTCGTGACATTGTAAATTAAATAAAATACTCTGGCTTACTGTATTACGATATATATGAATTTATTTTGCTTTTACGCTGTAAAAAATATTTATGCAGTGTTCTAAAAATACTGTTTTATGAGAAAATTGAATATTTTATTCTACATTTTTATTTTATTCTAATAGTCATAATTTCATTTTAAACGATTGTTTTAGACATCCAAATTTATTTTTGATTATGAATTATGTGTTTCGTACTCACAAACTACATTTTTAACGGATTTCGAGATTTTTGAGGAAAAATGATCAAAATGCCCCTGTGAGAAAAAAATTGTTTTTCTATTGTTTTGATTTGGAAAATGTTTATAATCTCTCAAAACATAATTTTAGTGAATAATATTCACAGGGAAAGCGAGAAAAACTGATGTTAAGCCTTACGAGGTTTCGATTGACATTCCGGGTAATGAATGTCTATCGGGACGTCGCGACGGTTGTCACGGGCTCGAGAGGAGTTCTGGGTCGTGACAATGGATGTAGGCATCCAAAAAAGCCAAACCACTATAAATTTCTTTTGTCTCTTTGAATTTCTACTTATTTATTGCTTATACTTGCCTTAGTAAAGTAGATTTATATTGATTTATTGTCTTACTCTTAGGAAAATATCTCTCTCTTATTTTTGAAAGCTAGCAAATATTTTAAGAAAAACATTTTACCTTGGTACATTATTTTTATACTTACTAAGTTATTGTTGAAAAATTGTTTTGACACTAGAAAATAAATTTTTGATGAAAAAGATTTGATTCTTATACTTAGATTTTCAAAGTAACTTTTGATATATCAATTCACCCCCCTCCTGATATATTGTTTATTAAGACTTTTACACTAACACCTTGGATTGGAACATTAAAGCTCTAGCCACCATTAATATATATTGGTGTTTTCTCTCAATAATGCCAATTTGTTGAGGGTCCTCTACACAAGATAATTAATGGATGATTCCTGTCTTGGCAAAGAAATCTGTAAGTTTAAATTCTTGACCATTGTTAGTTCTTAAACATTTAATTTGAAGATCAAATAGCCTTTAAACAAAGGCATTGAAAGATGGTATGATGTGTGAAACTTTTGACTTGCTTTTCATAAGAAAAATCCATGTAAAATGACAATAGTCATTTACTATTATAAGAAATTATATTTGGTTTGATAACGTGGGAACCTCATAAGAACCTTAGATATCTATGTGAATTAGTTCAAAAGCATTTTTAGTGTTCTATGTGTGAATTGGAAAGGGCAATTTCCTTTGCTTAGCTAGAGGACAAATTTCACAAGACAAATCACTTGAACTTTTAATACTTGGAAATTGTTGAGTTATTACATTAATTCTCTCCAAAGGAGCATGTCGAAGTCTAAAATACCATAAATCAAAAGTCCGTTGACAAAGGAAACATAAGGAAATTTAACAATTTATCAAAATTGTAGCTATACAAGCCTTGTTTTTCTTTTTCATCTCTCATCAAGTATAATCGTGAAAAGGCCCTAGCAACCCTAATCACTATCCATGAGGGAATGTCTTGGACAATACAATACATGTCAGCGAAAGAACACCAGTTGACTTTGATTTAGTGAGATGACTAGTAGATATGAGGTTGAATTTGAAGCTTGGTACACAAAGCACATTGCTTAAGGTCAGTAAAGAAGCCAACCTAATAGTTCCTATGTGATTGACTATGACTTTCCTATTGTTTGGTAGCTGGACAAAGCAATTTGAAGCTGGTTTGGCATAAGCAAAATTCTTTAAAGAATATCAGATATGATCAATTGCACCAAAGTCCATTATTCCACAATTATGCTTTATCATAAGAGAATTCACTTTTACAAACTTGCATGACATATTATTAACTGCGTTAAAACAAGAATAACCTAAAATAATACTTGCAAAGGCTGAGTTAATTAGTGAATGCTTTGGTTATGGAGTGTTTGTTAGGGTGCCTTTACTCTCATTGCTAGTCAAACCATTCTCACTCAAAATTTCCATTAGTTTGTTAACTTGTTGTTGCAAGTTAAACATTTGGGACATCATGTTTGCTGCACTGATCTCTTCTCCTTGGTCCAAGTATGCTTCTTCAGTTGGTGAGTCACTCATTACTGTCACATTATAAATAGTTTCTTTTCGTTTCTTGACATTGGTTTTCCGCTAGACACATAAGTTCAACCGTTAGTCTACCATTAATATTCCACTAGTTTGATGATGTGGCAATATTGAAAAGACAATTTGACCCTTTATCAATTTTAAAAATTACCACACTATATAAACTATTATTTTTTATTTTTTATTTTTTCTTATTAAAGAAAAAACCTCCCATATGCTCCCAAGGAGCACCCAACGTGGTGCTTCTTGGGGAGCACCATTCACATGTTCCCCAGTGAAGACAAATGAGTGCTCCACAAGGAGCACAAATCCAATGCTCCCTGAGGAGCACCGGTCTTGGTGGTCTTGCCTTGAGAAATTAGATCAGATTTGAGCCATGAGGTGGCCGGTCGGGGTAGGGAACATCGCCAACCGGTCTAAAAAAAGTAAAAAAGGAAAGAAAAGAACATTTTAGACACTTCAATTTACATATTAACGCCGTTTAACTATTTAGGGTGGAGTGTCCATTTTACAAACTAGCGGACCCCGTGTGTAATTATGATTAAAAGTTAAGAGTGATAGAGTATTTACCATTTTTTATAATGTTATTGCTTCCATACAAAAATCAAAAACTTTTGATTTAAGTTTCTAATTTTGTTTCTTTTATCTTATTTTATTTGTTTATTCAAGCTTTTATTATTTGGGTTCTTTATTACTTTTATTTTTATTGTTGGATTTGGATCATGGTGTATGGTTGTGATTGTGTAACCTATGGATTTAAAAAATATTCTAGCTATAAAAGTAATTTATCCAATTTACACAAACTGAAATTCACAATCATATAATATGCAAATAAAAAACAATTGCATCAATAATCAAAAATTAAATAATTAGAGATGTTACCTACTCCGTGCTAGGAATATATTTGATTATTCTCTCCTAGTGAATTGTAGTAAATTCACCACCACACCAATTTTTGAAAATCTTGACCAATTTGACTTACCACTTATTCTTTATGAATCTTTCAATCTCAAACCTAGAGTGGGCTAGGTGTGGAGTACTTTTTAAAATGGCAACTAGATAGTTCTCTCAATTTCTTCTGTAGCAATTTTTCTTTACATGAGGCTTGTAGAAAATTACTAATGGGAGCAAGAAGAAAAAACTAGAGAGAGAAATATAGAGGAGTTTGGCAATTTAAAAGAGGAGGCTAAGTTTTTGGCTAAAATCACATATCTATAATGTGGTTTTCGACCAATATTAAAAGAGAGTTATTTCTCTCTTAAAACTCTTTTTTATTAATTTAATTAATTAAAATTAAATTAATATTTACCATCCATAATTATAATTAATAAATAATTTATTTATTCTAATTGCTAGTTCATGTCAAATTAGGACTATTCTTTTTTATTATTATCCATCTTTAATTAAAAATAATTAATAAGAAAATCCTAATCACACATGGAGTAAAATAATTATCTCATAATCGTAATTAATTATAAATAAAGAATTAACAATTTCAATTCTTATATTTATAATTGAATATCCTCCATCATTATTTTTATTAATGAATCTATAATTATCTTAATAATATTTTCTATTCAAAACAAGTGTTGTCTTAAAAAATATTTCTATATTAAGATAATTTTGACTTATTAAAACTCATGTGATAAAGACAACTCTTGTCTCAATCAACTCACATATATTCATGTCTATAAATAAGACATTATATGCTCTTTGTCTAAATGAAGACAACTCTTGTATTTAATTTAGACAACACTTAGTTACCAAATTTGAACATTAAATTTCATAAAAAATTAAACACGCATTCCATCTTAAATGAGTTGAATTCTACAAAGCTAAGTGGGGAATTACATTAGACGTAAATATTTCAAGCTCCAATCAACATAGAATTATCCTTTAATTTAAGTAAAAATAATTCTAGTTTTATTAACCATAGAATCACTCTATCATAGATTCATGGTTGCACTCTTGAATTATCTAGAATTACAACAAGTATCCAATATGTAAAATTTAATATTGGTTCATCCAATTGCAAACCTTATGTTGTGAACCCTTATAGCTATCCAATGATAAAAATTGAATTTACCATTTTGCCTTTTATGTCAATTTTATCCCCTAGTCTCAAATTTCATCTAATTGGTGATCTAATACTCGAGATTTAATCTTTTGAGTATTAAGATATGATAAGTAGCTAATTTATCAATCTACTAGACCTAGATTAAATCACCAATCTTCCTAAAATCACCAGAAGTGATGCTAATACTATGACCTCCAATATTTGCATATATGTGATGGAGTTGGATCTTAGTGGATTCATGTGATTGTGTAAAGTAAGGATTTCAAAAAATTTCTTTTATAAAGGAAGCAAACAATTTACTTACACAAGCGGAAAAACACATCATTCTCATTACAAGTAACATAATCACATCCTAAAATTAAGAATCTATTAAGTAAGATAAAACATACCTTTTATTTTGAGATTCTTATTTTCGAACACCATCACACCAATGATTGATTTCTCAACCAAACAAGCTTGGCACTTGTACTTCAAGAATACTTTTAACTTGAACCTTGAGTAGACAAGGTTTTGTATGCTAGACTACAAGATGGCAACCAATTTTGTCTCTCTTTTCTTCCTAAAAATTAATGGTTATTTTTCTTTTAAGAAATTAGCCAAGAATGGGAGAAAAAAAGAGAGATATAGCAAAGTTTGAAGGAAGGAGAGAGAAATGATGGCTGAAGCTTTTTCAAGAAAGATACGTGTGTTCCTTTCATCCAATCTCCTCTTTTTATTAAAACTCTTGCCTAAAAGGTTTAATCAAAATCAAATACCTTTGAATTAATCTTGACCATCCATTTAGAGTTACAGATGCGTCAAACATGCTCCATAATTATCAATATTAAAATTAAAAAATAAATAATTGAATTCTTTAATTATCGTTAAGAGTTCTTGATAAAATAAAACTCCTTGTTGAATAATAACTCTTATTTTATTTATATCCATCTTTATTATAAAGGAATTAATAATAAATAAAAGAGTGATAGTCAAACATGGAGTCTCTTTTTATCAACATGGATGTCTAGATTCATTTTGCAAGAATCCTCTTAGCATTATCTTAATTTAAGATAACTCTTATCTAAATTGAGACAAATATATTTTCTTGTCTATATTAAGACAAAACATATTTTTCTTGTCTTAAATTAAGACAAACATATTTTCTTATCTAAATTAAGACAAAACATGTTTTCTTGTCTAAATTAAGACAAACATGTTTTCTTGTCTAAATTAAGACAAAACATGTTAAAACTTTCATTTTTGTGCATAATTTAATTAATCAAATAAAATATGCATTCCAACTTAAACAAGTTGAATTTTACGAAGCTAAGTGGGGAATCTATTTAGATATAGATATTCCAAGCTCCAAATAACTTAAAATTTTTCTTAATCTCATTAAGATTATTCAAGCTTATTAACCATGAAATCATTCCACCATAGATTCATAGTTGCATTCTTGGATTAACTATAATTGCATGAAATGATTCAATACTTGATATTAATTATTATTTGTCCAATTGCAAACATTATATTGTGAACTCCATTGCCATCCAATGATAAAAGGTGAAATTACCATTTTACCCTTTATGTCAATTTTGTCCCATATTCTAAAATTTCATCCAATTAGTGATTCAATACTCTAGACCTAATCTTTTGAGTATCCAGATGTGATGAGTAGCTAATATATCAATTCACTAGGCCTAGATTAATCTCCAATCTTCCTGAAATCACTAAAAGTAATGTTAATACTATGAACTCCACTATTTGGATATATATTCCCAGATGTTCATCTCTATAATAATCCTTCCATACGGTGTCTACATCAACGTTTTATAATGATTATACCCATGGTATATTAAAGATTATAAGGAGATAAAACATGAGTCCATTATCAATTAGGATTTTGGTTCTATTATAAGCAAATACATAAGTGTGCGATCAAGATTTAAGTAACGATTAAACTTAAATTTGATTCTCACATGATTCCAATTCATGTTATAGTGTAATTACTTAAAGTCAACTATTCCGATGATATGAGGCTCTTCATTCCCTTGAAGTGAATCACATTCGTTTCATTGGAAGTAATCTAGACACTACACCTTAAAAACAATTAAGTGACCAGCTTTATTATATGACTATGAACAATTTTTAGATTCAATTAAAATACTTGTCTCCTATATATGACTCTTCATACAAATGTATTTTAATATCTCAATACAATCATGGTACCTAAATAACTAGAAAATGAATACTAGCTTAAAACAAACTCTTCGTCTTATTATCAAAATGTACTTTCATTAAATGAAATTAAACATGAGAATATACTTGTTTTCCAGGGCACCATATTCTCAAATTCCTAACAATATGTTCCTGAATGCTCACCTCAATTATAATCCCAACATACGGAGTCTAGATCAATGCATTAAGATGTTCATGCCCATGATATATCAAAGATTATAAAGAGATAAAACATGAGTCCACTATCAATCAAGATTACAGTTCTACCATAAACAAATGAATAAATGTGAGATTAAGATTTAAGGAAATGGCCTAACTTAAACTTAGGTCTCATGTGATTCTGTAACGACCTTTTCCTCGATCATTACCAGCATCTAAGACTTATGAGTGAACCCGTCAAGTCCCGAACAAGCCTTAGTTGAGATTCCAGACAATTAAATCAAATATTCTTTTACGGTTATAAATCGACTAGTAATAATCATTATCACTTGCTTAAACCAGATAAACAATCGATATTCAAGACGTAGCATCTAGATACCAATAACCAAACTTAATAACTCCCAAGTAATTTCAACATCACATGTGGTATTCATTACACAACCTCAAAATTTTAGTAATTACATTCCCGATATTCTAACCATTTTTACTAGTACAACTGTTTTACACGACACGACCTCTATCCAACGGAGCGACTCATAGTGGAAGTTCAGAGATGCCATTACCTACTTGCAGCAAATCTCGATGTGCTGAGCAATGCGCTTGAGCTGAGTACTTATCTGCAAAAGGAAGATAAAAGGGTGAGTCTCACAAACTCGGTGATCATCAACTCCGTGAGTAAGGCGTAGATGGAAAACAAGCTAAAGGTAAAAAATTTAGATGTTAAAAATATAAGGATATATAAACAATTTAACTCAAAAAAGAGATTTGTGCCTTATATGTAAAACCAAGAATTTGAATACCAAGTAATTATTTCAAACAATATATCAAATCCAGTGCAAGTAAAAGTTTCTACCGTCAAAACCATTTAATAACTTTACTCAAATCAAATCAGTATATACACGCATGCTCTCATAAAATTAAACATTATGAAAGCTTATACACAAATCCACAAATCACCTAGTACGTGAGGAGTTAAATCCACGTCATAGCATAAATAGGGGAGCTACAAAAAATCTTATAGTTTTCACCATGCAAAAGAATACGGGTTTGAAAACCCAAAGAGATATTACTCTCGAGTAGGTGATAAAAATAAAGAACTCGTGGACCCGCTTCCACGTAATAACATCCAGGAGCCCCGCTCCACCAGATTCTCATAGCCATGGCAGTCTTGACGATGTTGGCCAACATCAAAGAAATCAAGTGGTCGCAACCACATATAACAACTTATGGCCTAGCCAAGTATATACATCACAGACTGTGGCCCCAGCCACGTCTAACAGCCCGACGGTGACTCAAAGGTTCTCTAGCTAGAGCTCACTTGTGCACAAAGGTCACACTATATCGATGTGACATTCGACCTACTCTCAAATCTTCCAGTTTGATAAAACCATTTAAAAATCAAGTCAGGTTCTCAAAAGCTGATTTCAAAACCACTTCTAAAATATTCAACATGGTAACATGATGAAATCCCTTATAAAACTTTATAACATAAAACCTTTGCATGAGGTTAAAATATCAATCCACATGGTGAATATGTGTTTTATTCATAAATGCACATCACACAAACTATAAGGCACATTTTGAAAGGAATCGTATTAAAAAACTTGTTTCCCGATTTTTAAAACCCTTTACGTATATAACTTATATATATAATAGTCAAAACAATTTCAAACATTATGGCATCCACAATTGCCTAGCATTTCTACCAGTTCATGCTTTCCACAATAGCAATTTACAAATCTATCATGAATAGTAGTAGACAAAACGCTATTCTATATATAGTGCAAAATCGTTTTGAAATAGATACCCCCTACTCACCTTACAATAGCGGGACACTACGTTGTTATTAACTCGGTGCATATCTAACTAATTCTACTTGCCAGTGACCCGTTATTTCCTCTGGTATGCCATCAGGGCAGCTTTCCTCACTTACACACTTCCTAGCAACAATTCAAACTCAATATATTTAATTCCTCACATGTACGGGCAACACTTCAATCAATAAATCCTTAATCTAATTTCACATTTTTTTCATCTTCATCATTCACAATAATTTAACATGCAATCCACATACATGCATCTATTTCTTTCAAATCTTGGAGGACCTTTGCTGCCTTAAACAATTTTACAAAAAAGTTCAACCGATTGAGTTAAATAAAATGACCATATTCATAATTTCTTACCTCTCAAATGAAACTCCTAGCTCCATAACTCTATTGTGCAGCCTTAACTCTCCAAAGATCACTCTACACAAGCTCGGGTTGAAAAGGAACAAACATGCAGCAAGCTTATCCAAACTGAGCTTACTATTTGCTACACAATCAAAACAACAATATTCAACCGTTTATTCTCAACTATAATAACTTAAAACTAAAGCTCTTACCTCCACCATGAATTTCGTAACTCCAAATCAATGCTAAGGAGCTCAAATCTCTTGGGAGGAAGCTTTAAATGTACGGGGTTTTAAAGAAAAGGATAATAGATCCATATTTCTTCCAAAAATGGTGAAATGCCCAATGTTGGCTGGTTGCTTGTTTTTATTCCTTCATTCTTAAAATTTTTTAGCTCCCATTTGAGGTTATGAAGTTTAAATTCTTTGTGTTGAATTTTGAGAAGCTTGGGTTTTCACTTGGAGAGGAAAAGAATTAGAAAAGGCCTTATAAAAAGTGTTTCTGTAGTATCTTGTACTTTGAGGTGGTGGCTAATAATGCTGACCAACTACTAATTGAGGTTGATTACCGAGTAAAAAGGGTAATTCAGAAGTGAACCTGTGAAACCTCGACCTCTATAGACACGTAACTAGAAGTAGACACGATAAAACGGACTAGGGATAATTTCATCATTTTCTTTAGTGAGCCTTTAGAAGTATGCTTTCAAACATTATTAAGGCTTAAGTAGGCCTAAGGCACAAATGAATGATGAAAACAAGGATAAGATGACGAAGGAAATAGAAATAATGATGATTTCCAAGGTAGGGGCAAAATGATCATTTTTTATCTCAGGTCTAAATTTTTAAGTTTTCGCGAACTCGAGTACTTCTAGACCATTATGGACTTTGTCTCAGTGTCTAAAGAGTAAAAAGTTGAACCAAAGGAAAGAAGAAAACAAAGTCACCTTATGGAGGGCATTTTGGTAAATTACATGAAAAATTGGATAAACTTTAGATATAAATATCTAAAGCTCCAGCAATTTCCAGCAGCTTCCAACCATTTTTTCTTCCTTTCCCATCTCACGTTTCTTCATCTCCATGGGAGCCTCCTTTAAAGCTTCCATAACTTTCCCTCTCTGGCTTCAATTTTCATGCTTTTGAGCACTTTTTCATAGAACTTTTTGTGCTCTTTCACTCTCCCACCTTAAAACCCTCGAAAGTCTTTGTTCAGCACTTTCTCTCACTACTTAGAAGTTTAAGAGAGAGAAAGAGAGACTTGCCATAGTAGCTTGAAAACTCTTGAGAAGGAATTCAACTACAAATCCACCAAGGTTCCAACAAGGCCTCACATGTCCATTTGGAGCATTAGTTAAGGCTAGAGTCAAGCAAAAGAATCAACAAGACCGGTGAGTGAACTTGCATCAAAGTGTTTTTGGAAAATACATATGTGTTGGGATGAAGCATTTAAATGATTTTACTTGGTATTCATTAAATTATGCATGGGAACAAGCCCTTGATAAAATGTTTTGATGTTGTGAAAATGTGAAATGTGTAAAAAGATGAATCCATGTGCTCCTATATTATGTTGGTATGTATGTATATGAATATGTATTGTGCATTGATGAAAAATGTTGTGTGACGATGATGACCTGGCTATGTGCGAGTAGGGAGTACGCATAAGCCGATGATGACCTGGCTATGTGTGAGTTCGGAGTGCGCATAAGTCGATGATGATGACTCGGCTATGACGATGAATGAAATGGGGTGGTGTACGTGTTTATATATGTTTACATATGTATATGTGACAGAAAGTTTATGATTATAATATGTGATTGAAATGAATAATGAGAAACTTGATTATTGTCAATGTGTTCACTTTGATGTGCAATATGGTAGGAATGGATTTTGTGGCATGTGAAAATCCTTTAATTGTCATTTGTCCTGAATCTCACTGCAGCGAGAAACTCTAGGGTGGTGGGGGCACAAACCAGCCCTATTTTTAGCTGCAGCAAAAAAGAATTCTCGCTGCAGCGATAAACTCTCAGGTAGTCCCAAAATTCTGGTGCAGTACTTCTAGTTTAACAATAATTTTGACCACTTTATGATCAGAAATAGGTAAAATGGTAAACATAAAAGTTGTAGCCCAGCCTCTTAGATTTCTAATGGTCCAAAAATCATATCAATTGGACTTCTATAGTAGGAGATACGCTTAAAAAATCAAAATATATGCAAACCAAGAATGTTTCTCGTTTTAGCAAAAAACTTGCTGTAATGCTTACTACCTTGCTTGATTTTGACATATTTTTCACCCATTTAACTTCATGGATTGATCATGGGTTTTTGAAACACTATGAGGTTACTAATCAAAGTTTGAAATGAGGGGTTTTTAGTAAGAAATTAAATCAATTGCATTGTTTTTGAAACAAGTGCATCATGATTTCCAAGTTCTCCTTATCGATTGCTTGTTCCCTTCTTATGTTCACTCACTGAGTTTTATACTCACATTTTTAAACTTCATGTTTTCAGATTTGGAGGCAGTTGGGGCCTAGATTGAGTGTCCACGTATGCTCATCTTCTTGGTAGGTACTATGGCATCTCAATAGCAGTACCTTCACATAAAGTCACTCCGCTGACGGTCAAGAGTCTGTTACCTGTGAACACTTATATGTAATGTAATCCGCTAGAATCCATGTTATAAGTCAAATATGTTTATTTGATTACTGATGCCACTATGAGTTGGCAAATGGGTGACATGATTTTGACATAATAAAATGGTGAGTATTGGGTCACTATAAAACGTTACTGAAATATTTTTAGTTAAGATTTACAATATGTGGTTTTAGAAATGATGGTTGGGAATAATGATCGGAATTGCATAAATAGACTTGCTTGGGCTTAGTGGGCTATGTCCATTAGGCCCATGCGTCTGTCATGGCCCGAGATTTGGGCTGTGACAGTTTCCCCTCCTTAACATTAATACCAATTAAGTCAAGATAAGCATGCACCTTTTGCATGCAAAGTGATAGCCAATAAGGGCTGCCGTTAATCCCTAAGAAAGCATGTAAAAATGCAACCTTTTTCATGTAAATTGATAACCAATGAGGGCTACCGTTAGTTCCTAGGTGGTTTCGATAAAATATTAACCTTTGCATGCAAATTCTCTTCTTTAGTCTTTGTTATTAACACCACCTTCTATGGTTGGCTTAAGCATGCATTAATTTTCATTCTTTTTATTTATTTCATTAGTTTAAGCATGGTCCCACTTAATCTTTAGTTTACTATTATAATTATTTATTTATTTTTTTTATATATATTTTTTAAATCAATTTAGTGTAATGATTACACCTTTTTCTTTTCAAATCACATTACCATCCTTACTTTGTTTACCATGGGTTATCTTTGCCAAACCATGGTTTTCATTCACCTAAATACTCTTTATTCTTTGTCACTTTATCAACTTTCACATGGTGGGGTTCTACATGTCTCCCACTAACTTCCTCCTTTTTGCATGCAATGATTTGCATGTAATAGTGAATTCACATGTATATTTCATATCCCACATAATCTAACTTTCCTTGATTAGTAAATGTCCATTTAACTTCAAATAATGAAATTGCACACAATTCCTCAAACTTTTCCTTATTTTCCATTCGACCGTCCAAACTTTCATCCTTTACAATTTGGTCCTTCCAACATTTATTTAATTCTAATTTCCTTTTATCTTCTTTCCTTTACACTTATACAAATAGGATATAAAATTTGCACTTCACCAAGATGTCACCATAATATTTAAATATATACTTACCCACTCTAGCTCTATTTAATAAAGACATGTGGGCCCCACTAACATCGTTTTTCTTTAAAATTCTTCCTTACTTCCACTTCCCCACTTATGTTGACTCCATTAGTTTTTGATGATAGTAAAACATTTCCATTCATTTGTGTCCAATACCTTTACTTAAGTCTGCAGGAAAATTAATGTATGAAATTAATAAATCAATCCTTCAAAGTGTATATTAAAAGAAAAAAAGAGATAAAAATAATGAGACATGACTGATTAACAAGGAGGAAGCTCATTAGTTGAATAAGGAAGAATGTTGGTTGGCCAAAAATCAAATTGGAGAAATGGCGGGTTGAAGAGTTTGAGAAACAGAGACAACTTAGTCAACCAAGAAATGGACTAGTCGACTAAGTGCTTACTGCCAGAATTGCCAGAGACATGGAGCAGAAAATAGAGACAACCTAGTCAACTAAGATATCAAGTAGTCGACTAAGAGCATTCTGCCTGCAAGTTTGAAATCTGCACTAAAAGACAGAGAAACGGCTAGAACCGACTCTCAACTATCTCCAACGGCTAGAAAACTGTCAAACTACCATTAGAGATGTTTCTTCAAGTATAAAAGGATCTTCCAACAATTAGAAGGAAGTTTTTTTAGAGTTTAGAGAGAAGATTTAAGCCTTATAGAGCAGAAAAATCAAAAAATCTTCTCCACACTTTGTTGCACTCAAACAATCATCTTTTGTACTTGTATTCAGCACTCAACCTTGTACCATTCAGATTAACTTGTGATCATAGGTACTTTCTTCTACCTTTCTTATTTTATTCTTAGAGTGAGGGAGTCACTCTAAGAGGTTGTTTCAAGCCTAGTGTGCTTGAAGGTGTTAAGATTCTAACTTAGCCTTGAAAAGTTAGGTGTTGGGTTTTAGTTTAGCCCGTGAAAAACTAGTGTAAAAGGTTTTAGTTGAGCCTTATAAAAGTCATTGTAAAGCTTGGTGAAAGCTTGTAAATTTCACCGGTTCTTAGTGAATTTGTTGGGAAAATCCTTGGTTGGATAATCAAGGTAGTGGATGTAGGTCTTGGACCGAACCACTATAAATTGTTGTGCATTGTTCTCTATCTTTGTTTTCTTTGTTCTGAAAATTAGTTCCTTATCTTGTCAATAGCTGATTTGTGCGATTCACCCCCCCTCTAGCACATATTATTAGGACCAATAACTTAGACAACTTGTACAAATCACACATTTTTCATGCAATATAGTTAATTTGGCATCAGTATTATTTTAATATTATTTTATCCAAAAATTATTATTTTATTTCAAAATTTTCCTCTAACCTTCTAGAGCTCCAAAATACCTTACTTTGCCCCGGTTTAGCTTTATACCACCTTTTAACTCCACAACTTCGATCGCAACAAGATATTATTATTTTATTATTATTTTATCTCATCCAAAATATTTTATTCTAAGATATTCCTTTCATCCTTCAACACTCTTAAACACTTATATTTATGCCAATTGACCCTTTGTCTTGTCGATAAGGTCATATTGGTTTCTATACGAGGGTATGAGATGTTACAGATTTTAGTTCATTTTATAGTGTCATTATTTGAAGTCAACTACTCCGATGATTTAAGCGTTAAAGTGAATCACATTCTTTTTGTTGGTAGTAATCTAGACACTACAGTCTTAATATGACCAGCTTTATTATTCAACTGTGAACTATTTTAGATTATATTAAAATACATGACTCCTATGTATGACTCTTCATACAAACGTATTTTAATTCCTCATGAGAATCTTCACACCTTTATAACTAGTCAAAAGTTGCTTACATATTAAACAAACTCTTCATTTTATTATCAAAAAATTTGCTTTCATTACAAATGTAACAAATGGAAAATATGAAATTATATACTTGCTTTCCAAGGCATAATATTTCCTAATTTTCAACATTTATAATATTATTGCTTCCATACAGAAATCAGAAACCTTTTAGGTAAGTTTCTAAATTTTTCTTTCTTTTTATCTCATTTGATTAAGAATGTAGTTATACTTCTCTATTGTAGACAACAATCTACTTGCACCTTTACTTATTGTGAGATTCAGTTTAGTTTTTCTCTCTTTTTAATTTTTTGTTATTATTTCTCTTAATGTTTTAATTTCTTTACTAATTACATTTATAATTTTAACTTTTTTTTCCCAAAGAAGTTGCCATACAAATAAAGAAGAAAATTTTCTTATCTTCGTGGTGACTACCCATTGTTATTGATTATTTTATGCATAAATTTTTCTATTTTATAAATTGATGTGGTTTTTGGATTAATTTGCTAGAATGCCATTGATTAATGTTGCTTTATTTTGTTATACAATCCTGATTTTTATAGGTTTAAGATGGTTTCGAAGTATAATTATTTCAATATTTTAAGTATCGTTCTTATTTTAATTCTTAATTTCATGATTTTCTGTTTATTCAAGCTTTTATTATTTGGTTCTTTATTATTTTTTTATAATGTTATTGTTTCCATATAGAAACTAAAAGCTTTGTATGTAAGTTTCTAAATTCTTTCCTTTTATCTCATTTGATTAGGTGTGGTTATACTATTTTATTGTAGACAATGATCTACTTACACCTTTGGTTATTGTGAGATTGAAATCTTTGTTTAGTTTTCTTTCTTTTAACTTTTTGTTATTCTTTCTCGTAATGTTTTTATTTTTTTTTATTAATTACATTTACAATTTTATCTTTTCTTAAGAAAAATTGCCATGCAAGTAAAGAAGAAAATTCTTTTATCTCCGTAGTAATTACTTTTTGTTATTGATTTTTTTATACATGAATTTTTCTATTTTATAAGTTAATGTGGTTTTTGGATTAATTTGTTGGAGTGTGTTGATTTATGTTGCTTTATTTTTTATCTTATCCCATATGTATCATATAGGCTTCAGGTTTCTTTTTTTTTTCTTATTTTCAATTATCTTTATTTACATGTTTGTTATTATTATTTTTACTGTATTGTTTATATATAAACTCATATAACATTTTTATTGTAGGTACTTTTTGACTATTCAAGAATGTCAAGAGTAAGTGTATTTTTATACCTTTTACAAAATATAATAGTCATCCCTCTCTTTTTATGTCGGTTTGCAGTTTTTATGGTCTTCCAATTGATATCTCTATCATAATTAGTTTGGATTGTGAAACCTCATGAGCAAGTTAGTTGCTGAATAATGCAAAGACTGATTAGATTTTGGGTTTTCTAGAGAATGGGATGCTTATTGTCATTATTGGGAAAAAAAAAAGCTTTACAGGGACCATGTCAAACCCTGCTTTGTAAAATAATTATGATGTTATTCACATGCTCGATAGAATGTTTGTATATTGAGGAAGCCCGAGAAATTGACAAAAGATGGTATTGCCCCTAGAAGTGCTGTGAAGTTGATTTATACCTCAAGCTAGTTCAAATGAAAAATTTAAAAGGGATTTGAGAGTTCTGAAACCCCAAAATCTACTTGGAATGGTGATTCGGAGTTCGAGGATCAATTTGGAATCAATCAAGAAATTTGACTGGTTATGGGGCAAAATGGTCATTTTGTAATATGAGGACAAAATGAAAATTTTTTTTTTAAAAAAGATTTTCTTAGACCCATTTGGCATATTTGAGTATGATATGAGTATTGAAGTACAATTGGAAGATTTAGCAGTGAAAATATATGAATTTTCGATATTTTAGGAGTATAGGGGCAAAATGGTAATTTTACCACCTGAGGATGAAATTGAATTTTTTGAGAGAATTTAGATCAAATTTGATTAAATGGAGCATGATATGAGTACAAGGAGTGAAAATTATGCATTTTGGTAATTTTTCAATTTTTGGGGTAAAAATATAATTTTTCACTTTTACGGGGGCAAAAGTATAATTTTTAAAAATTTACTCCACCAAAACTTTGAAAAAGTCTAGAAATTTCATGGAAGACATGGATAAGTGAAGAGGATTGAGTGGTAGAAAAAGAAAGTCAAAAAGATGGCTAGAAAAAAATAAAATAATAAAATATTCAAAAGGTAAATAAAATAATAATATTTTATTAAGCCTATTAAAAGGCTTGAAAATTTCAGAATTCTTCATTTGGAGGGTCAGCCAAAGCCAGCAGGAGAGAGAGAGAAATAAGAACAAACCCTAGAGTGAGAAAATTCAAAGAAAAAGTGTGATTTTTCAAAGAATCAAGTGTTTAAAGGTATGATTTTTCAAGCTTAGCTTAAGATCTATCATTTCCATGCATTTCTCTTTATTTTTCATGGTTAAATTATGTGTTTTGATGGTGGATTCAAATCTGATCATATGGGTTTAGAGAGAGAAAGTTGTTAGATTAATTTGATTTTGAACTATGTTAGTGTTTAGTGTTAGTTTAGCATGTTTATGAGTAAAATAACAAGAAAAATATTCATTTTCTCCATGAATTTCTATAGGCCGAATCTAGCCAATGGTGTGTGAGGATGAGGTTGACTTTATTTTAAGAGAATTAGATGGAAAAATGATGAATTATGAGGTTGGAAATTAAATGGGAATTTTTGGTGCAAAAAAATTGAAATTTTTACCCACTAGGGGTAAAAGCGTAATCTATGGTCTGAACTGATAAATTGGACCACATTCACAATCATTGAGGTATTATGGATATAATTATATAATTGAAATTGAAATGGATGGAATTGGAGTTGAATTGGAGATTTTAGAAATTTACACCGTGTATAGGCGAGTTAGGTCGGACACTGTGATTAAGTGATTGTCCAAACATTTCACACCCTATCTAGTGCATACGCATGGATAAGAGCCTGAAATAATATATATTGATTTGACACAAATTATTGAATTTTTTGTGTCATGTATTGTGGATAGGTGGTGAGCTATCTGATACGGGTAAAAGACTACACCCGAGGATCGAGAATAGGAGTATATCTACTCCTAGTACAGTGAGTAAACTTACTATCGTCTTAATTATCTAGAGTAGATTTATTTAATTGTGTGATTTTATGGAAAAATAGTTTAATTGGAAAATTATTGTGTTTTATGGGAAAATGGGATTTTATAAAATAATTTTATAATATTTTTGACAATTTAATAATGATTTCAAAAATAGAGTAATTGGAGACCTATACTATGATTGTGTTGTTTATTCATGATTTTACATTAAATGGCTTATGATAAATGTGGGTATGACTGGTTATTTTTATGATTTAAAGAATATGTGAACTGCTTTGATTTGCCTTGAATGTGTTAAGTGAGCCATGTCATACTATTGTGATTTTATTGGTTGGTGGATTATAAAGTGGGCACTGCAGTGACGAGGGTTCCGTGGGCCAACCTAATTAGAGGGGCACGGTTCCCATTTATTGAGCTTACCTCGATTGGAGAGGCGCGTAGGATAACTTCCGAGGTAGGATTTGAGTACACTTCACGCTGGCCACCACGTGAAACTGGGACTCAGCCAACGCCAAGGAACGGCTGTGTTGTCAGAGGTGAAATGTGTTTGTGTGTGTGACAATAAATAGCCTTGGCGATCTTGGTAAGATGCCTCCGCGGGGTATCCTCGAGAATGGATTTTTTGCAAGGGCCAAGTTTTTGAAAAGTACATAAGCCATGTTGAGTAATTGAATGAAATCCAATTATTTATATGGGTTGGGATGAATTATTTTAATTGTCTCATATTACTCGGCTTTAGATTATTTTGATGATGTTTGTCTACTCACTGGGATTTTATAATCTCGCCCCTTCTTCCTATACATTTTTCAGGCTCAGAATAGGCAGTAGACTATCAATTGCATCGAGAAGTAAATTTCGGAGTTGCATCCTAGAAAGCAAAGTTATAGACTTAAACCTTCTCAGTTATTTGGGGGCCCACGTGTCATTGTAATTTAAATTGCATACTCCAGTTTTTTTATATTACAGTATGTATAAATTTATTTTGTTTTTATTTGCAGAAAATTAATTTTTGATGTTTCAAAAATATATATATATTGTTTTACATTAAAATATATTATTTTAATTAATATTTTTATTTTATTTTATTATTTAAAAAAATAGAGGAGTGAAAAAACTAGTACAAAAGCCTTGCGAAGTCTCGAAGGGCATTCGGGGGAAAAATGTCTGTCGAGGCTTCGCGACGGTTGCCACGGGCTAGATGGGAGTTCCGGGTCGTGACAGACCAAATGTTAAGGTCGTTGAAATCATTGAGTATAGTCACTTATCATATATTTTGTGTGTTCCTAAGTTGTGTGTTGTAGCTTATATTCACAACTCTTAAATAGATTACCACTTTAACAATTATGCAACTTTTGACTTTTTTTGTACACATTTCAGTTGACAAATAGCTTTATGAATGCTTATGTAAAGTGAGCACATATGATTATTGAGATATAGATATATGTCAACAAACATTGTTTTGCCTATATTACATGAGTGCATTGCACGATGCCATGAGCAAACCTTGTATAGGGCTATGACAAGGTAGAATTCTTTAGGAGATTAAGTCTTTTGTACCTTTAAGGGAGATATCCCCCCTTTCAAGCATTATAATGGCTCTTGGTGACATCTCTAGAAATACTTGTTAAGTTTTTAAGAGGGAAGACCCTTTAGGAAAAGAATGCACCCATCTCAAGCATTGTAATGGCTATTGGTGAAATACTTGTAAAATCTTGTAAACTCTTTATAGGAGGTGAGCAGTCAATGAGTTGTTGGGCTATCTCACTGGTTCAAGTGCGTCTGTGGCTAACCATCTAGGGCTGCCCCTAAGGCTGGATGATGGCTCGTTCCTTCTTTGGGTCCTTTTGTACTTATTTGTAATATTAATAAAAAATTCTCTTTTATATAACACCGGTATGCCCTTTGATTTTAATATTACTTTCCATTGTTGGCTCTATAAGTTTTTGATGATAACAAAACATTCCCATTTATTAATGTCTAACTATACTACTTGAGTGTGCAGGATAAAAATGTATGTCAAAGATAAATTAATTACTTGAAAGCAAACATCAAAACTCATTAGAATAAGGAGTTACAAATGAGCTACAAACAAAAGCCACTTAGTCAGATAACTAAGTCAGTTAGTCCGCTAAAATCCAAAAGTGAAGTTGGCTGCTTCAAAGACAGTAATTTCTTAATCGGTTAAAGTTTGACTTAACCAATTAACAAAATAAAACTGATTGCGAAACAAAGAGTACTTAATTCACTAAGAAGTATGGTTAGCCAGCTAAAAGCTCACTGTCAGAGAATTTAAATTTGAATGTCTAAAGACAAACTAATAGCTAGAAAAGGTTCTAAACTGTTTCCAATGGTCTGAAGCTATCAACATCCATCGGAGTTAATTTTTCAAGTATAAAAGACATCTCCAACGACTGAGAAGATCAAGATATGCTTCCAAGAACAAAAAGAGCCCTAAAATAGCAAAAATTCTCTCAATTCTTCTTACGTTTCACTCCAATCTTTGTAATAGAGTTTAGCACTTCATCTTGTAGCATTTAGATTAGGTTAGTGATCATAAGTACTTCTTCATATCTGTACTCCTTGATTACTTTGAGTGTGTGAGACACTCTAAAGGGATTAATCAAGCTTGGGTTAGCTTGGTTTCTATTATAAGTTTTAACTTAGCCTTCAAAAAGTTAGTTTTAAGTTTTGGTTGATCTCAAGAAAAACCATTATTAAAGGTTGTGGCTGAGCCTATGAAAAGCCATTGTAAAAGCTTGGTGGAACCTTGGGACTTCCATCGATTCTAGAAAATTGATTTGAAAATCCTTGATTGGAAGATCAAGGTGTGGATGTATGTTAAAGAGATCAAACCACTATAAATCTTTATGCATTGTCTACCTTCTTTTATTCTTTCTTCTCATTCTCCTTTAAATCATCCTTCTATCTAGTTTTCAAATCTTTATCATCTACTTTTAACAAACTCAAAATTAGAGGTTAAGATTAATGACATTTAGAAAGTGTTATTCACCCCCCCTCTAGCACACACCTAGGGACCAACAAGTGGTATCAAAGCCTAACCCTCATTCTTAAGGCTTCACGCCTTTAGGGAAGATCCAAATGGCTCTTCAAAAATCTGTTGTTGCTGAGGGACAGTCCACAAATAGACCACCTCTACTTAATGGATCAAACTACCCCTATTGGAGCACTATAATGTCTATTTACATAAGAGCAATAGATTGTGAAATGCGAAATGTTATCACTGATGGACATTATATCCCTTCAACCATAAATGTTGTGATTAGTGAAAGGATTCCTAGGCCAAGACCTGAATGGACTAAAGCTAAAACCAAAAAGGTTCAAACAAATTTTAAGGCAATTAATACTTTACATTGTGCCTTGACTCCTACAGAATTTAACAAAGTGTCAAGCTACACCACTGCGAAACAAGTTTGGGATAAACTTAGAATCATTCATGAAGGGACTTCACAAGTCAAGGAGTCCAAAATTGCTCCCTTAACCCATAACTATGAAATGTTCAAGATGGAACCTAGTGAAGATATCCCCAGCATTCTTGATAGGTTTATTAACATCACCAACAAACTTAGTCAATTAGGTAAGCCAATTCCTGAACATGAACTTGTCAAAAGGCTTGCTAAGAAAAGCTACGGAAGAGATTAAAGTTCCTCATGGAAGATCATAATTAAAAATGAATCTAACAAGAAAGAAGTTATTATATGTTTTGAGTGCAAAAAACCAGGACACTTCAAATCAAAATGCCCATTGTCGAAAGAGGATACTCCTAAGTAAAATAGAAAATGAAAGAAAGCTACGGTGGCTGCAACCTAGTCTAATAGTGATACATCAAGTTCAGAAGTTGAAGAGAAAATGGAAAAAAAAAAAAAAGCAAACCTATGTCTGATGGCCAAAGATGATGAATCTGAGGTATCCTCTACCCTTTGTGATATTTCAATTGATGAATTTCAAGAAGAATATGAATGCCTCTATGATGAGTTTGAAAAACTTGCATCAAAATATAAAGCCTTAAAAAGAAAGACTACATCTCTTGAGAATGATCTAGAAAAGATAAGATATGATTTCAACTCTATTTTTTAACAAAGAGATTTCTTTCAAACTGAACAAGAACATTCTAAAACAGATTTTAAACTTTAGAAATTGGAACTTGAAAACATAAATGAAGCGTTGCAAAAGGAAATTGATGAAAACATTGCTCTTAAGGGCTTGACAAGAGAAACATCAAGAAGAAATACAACCTTTAAGCGAAATTCTCATGGTTACTCATCTAAGTGTTATGTATGTGGCAAAATAGGTTATCTTTCTTATGAATGTCATAAAAGAAAAAGCACTCAAAGAACAAAAATGATTTAAGTACCAAAAGGCTCTCATGTATCAACTAACCTTCAAGGACCCATCAAGGTATGGGTACCTATTAGGAAAGATTGAAAATATGTTTTACAGGTTGAGCTAAACCAAGAGGACATATGTTCAAAAGCTCAACTGAAGCAGAAGCAACCATGGTACATGGATAATGGCTATTCAAGACATATGATAGGAAATGAAATGCTATTTGCTCAACTGGATAAGAAAAAATGCGGTACAGTATCATTTGGTGATGATTCAAAAGGCAGAATTCATGGTATAGGAACTATTGGTAAAAATTATAATGCTCAAATAAATCATGTTCTGTTTGTTAAAGGCTTAAAGCATAATCTATTAAGTATCAGTCAATTGTGTGACAAAGGGTTTAAAGTATGTTTTGATTCACATAAATGTGAAGTTATAGATATTAGTACCAACAAAATTGCATTTATAGGAAAAAGAATCAAAAACATGTATGTCATATTTCTTGAAGATCTTGACCTAGATTGTGAGACATGTCTTATGGTAAATGATGAAAATGATAACTAGTTATGGCATCGAAGACTTGGACATGCAAGCATGCATACCATTTCAAAACTAATGAGAAAAAATTTGGTTATTGGATTACTTAAAATAAAATTCGAAAATGATCAGATTTGTGATGCTTGTCAATTAAGGAAACAAGTTAGAACATCATTCAAAGCCAAAAAGATTATTTCCACTTCTAGACCTCTTGAATTGTTACATATAGATTTATTTGGTCCAATCAGCATAACCAACATATGAGGCAAGTCATATGGTTTTGTGATAGTTAATGACTATTCCAGATATACTTGGGTCTACTTCCTTGCTTACAAAAATGATGCATGACTTACATTTGCAAATCACTATAAAAGAGTTCAAAATGGAAAAAAGACTTCTCATTATCAGCATTAGAAGTGATCATGGTGGTGAGTTTGAAGGAGACGAATTTAAAAATTTTTACAATGACAAAAGGTTAGATCACAACTTTTCCACACCTAAAACACCTCAACAAAATGGAGTTGTTGAGACAAAAAATTGAACTTTAAAAGAAATGGCTCGAACCATGCTTTATGAAAACAATTTACCAAAGTATTTTTTGGCAAAAGCTGTTAATACAGCAGCCTACATTCTAAATAGAGTTTCAATAAAGGCCATGATATCTAAAACTCCTTATGAATTATACAAAGGCAGAAAACCAAATATTTCTCATTTTAGAAGTTTCGGTTGTAAATGTTTTGTTTTGAACAATGAAAAACATATTCTTGGAAAATTTGATGCTAAAAGTGATGAGGCAATATTTCTAGGTAACCAAGGGAGTTAGTCACTAAAATTCAAAAGTGAAGTTGGCTGCTTAAAGATAAGCTCTTAATCGATTAAATTCTTACTTAACCAATTAACAAAGTAAAGCAAATTGTGAGACAGAGAAGACTTAATCGACTAAGAAGTATGGTTAGCCTGCTAAAAGCTCACTGTCAGAGAATTTGAATTTGAATGTCTGAAGACAAACTAACTACTAGAAAGGGTTTTAAACTGTTTCCAATGGTTTTAAGCTGTCAACATCCATCAGAGTTGATTTTTTAAATATAAAAGACATCTCCAACAACTGAGAATATCAAGATATGCTTTCAAAAACAAAAAGAGACCAAAAATAGCAAAAATTCTCTCAATCTTCTTATGTTTCACTTTAATCTTTGTAATAGAGTTTACCGCTTCATCTTGTACCATTCAAATCAAGTTAGTGATCATAGGTACTTTTTCATATTTATACTCCTTGATTACTTAGAGTGTGCGAGGCACTCTAAAGGGATTAATTAAGCTTGGGTTAGCTTGGTTGCTATTATAGGTTCTAACTTAGCCTTAGAAAAGTTAGTTTTAGGGGTTTGGTTGATCTCGAGAAAAATCATTGTTCAAGGTTGTGGTTGAGCCTATGAAAAGCCATTGTAAAAGCTTAGTGGAAGCTTGGGAATTCCACTGATTCTAGTGAATTGATTTGAAATCCTTGATTGGAAGATCAAGATAAGGGATGTAGGTCAAAGAGACCAAAGCACTATAAATCTTTGTGCATTGTCTACCCTCTTTTATTCTTTCTTTTCATTCTCCTTTAAAGCATCATTCTATCTAGTTTTCAAATTTTTATCATCTACCGTTAACAAGCTCAAAATTAAAGGTTAAGATTAGTGACATTTAGAAAGAGCTATTCACCCCCTTCTAGCACACACCTAAGGACCAACATCCATGACTTAACTCGTGGCTATTATTCATGTTGTTCAGATATAATTGAGTAATTGGTTGTCTTGAGTGGAAGCATCCACCCGAGCGTCGAACAGATTATCCTATACTTAAGTGAAGAGGGCGTAATCCGTAACAGTTGGTATCAGAGCACAATGAGACGTGCTGAGCGAAAAAGCAAACATGGTGACCACGCGAAGTTCACCAAAGGACCATAAGAGGATTAATGACCTATAGGTTGCAGTGGTCGCTAATAACTCTATTATATAGAGTTATTTTGACACATTTTGGGGGCTTAAATAGTGAGATCTTTAAGATTGTAGATTCGAATCGTAGCATCTAAGGTGTTTTTTTAGTTTAAGTTTGATTACGTGTTTAGTAGTTAATTTCAGTTATTTAAGTTAAATTTTATGTTATTTTGTTTTAAATTACATTAAGAGTAGTATTGGTAATTTCTCTTATTGCTTTTGTAAGAAATTTGATGAAAAAGGCTCATTTGATGAAAATCCATGCAAGTATGGTGATGGCTTCATTTGTATATGTTGCGGTATTTTGACCATATCTCTGTATAAAGAACTCCAAATGAAGTGATTCTTGAACCAATAGACTTATAAGAGGAAGGCATACAACTTTTATGTTGATACTTCACCCAGTTTGGATTGGATCATGGTCAAAATATTTGTCTAATTCAAAGCACTATAGCAATATACATGGACTGAATATGATGCAGTATTTGGAGCATATCATTGGAAATTGAAAAGATAGGGCTACAACTTTTATGTTTATCACTTTTCCCAGTTCACACCAGATTAGAGTAAAAATCATATTCAAATTTGATAGATCGTCGCAACACTAGGAGAACAAAGCTGCAGCGCTGGTGAAAAGAAGCTCACCATACAATTTTCTCGAGAGCTCAGTGCTGGAGAAGTAGCGTTGCAACACTACTGTAGCAAAAAAACCAGCACCACAGCTCCAAGAAATCAAGGCCGCGACACTGGGCGATTTTCTAAAAATAAAAATTTGACGGGATTTTGGAAATTAAGTTACTTAGAGCTTATTTAAAGAACCTTTTTCAAAGGTTTTAAGGAGGAGGCAGCAACCAACTATTCTAGAGATTTAGAACCGAGAACAAAGTAAGAAAACAAAAGAATTTGAGAGAGAATGGAGATCATAAAGCTTCAATAATTAGTTTTTTTCTCTACTTTTGTGTTTTTCCTATTTTCTTTGACTTTGATTCATGGCTAAATTTCTTTGGATACTGTTTTTATTTGTTATTATGAGCTAAATTATCTTTCTAGGATTGTGGTGAATTTCAACATGTAGTTTGAATATTAGTTTCTTTTTTATTTATCATGAATGGTTGTAGTTGTGTTGATTCAAATATGTTCTTAATGCTTTTGATTGCTTGACCAACAATTAACTGATTTGTGAATCTAATGAGACTCGACAAAGAGATTTTAGATTGGACTAAGGTTTGAATAATGTATGTTTATGTCACTTAGGTGATCTGCTTTGCAATTCGAGTAGACATACGCCAATTGCCATACATAGCCACATTAGGACACTTGCTTAATGAACTTAATTTAATTAATTCCTATAGATATATAGTGAACTAATTAAGTTAGGTATTTATATGAGCAACTCAACGGAAACTTGTCCATAGCTTTGGATTATAGGTTAGTCAAGCCACTCAAGAAAGATAAATGATAAGAAAAGCTGGTATCAGATAAAATGTTGAATAAACCCATAATCCTAGGTCTTTAATATATTGTTTTTCTTAACTTATTTAATTTGTTAGTTTATTTAGTGTTGATTTTTAATTATTTTTAATTAGTTTTTCTTATATTTTTGAATTACTTAAATAAGATTAATTTGTTTTATAATTTTAGTACTTAGTGAAACTTTAGAAACAAATCTCCGTGGGAACGATACTCTACTTATCACTATACAACTTGTTCGATACGTATACTTGTGTATACAAAATCAACAACAACTGCAGTAAAAGCTCAGATGGTCCTGCGAAAGCGAATAGATGAAATTGAGATTGTCTAGTAAGAACTATCTAAGATGATTAATACCCTAAATGATGAGACCAGGGATGCGTTAAGCACTCTCCAAGGCAAGATTAGGAAATTGAAAGCTCAGGTAAATCTTTTGGTTATTGTTGTAGGTAATATTAGTGAAAACTCAAGAGATCAAGGTAAAAGTGCCAAAGTGCCAAAGTGCCAAAGCTCAACCAATATGAAGGGCCAGAGATGCTAAGGAGTTGGAGAACTTCCTCTTTGATATTGATCAGTATTTTCGAGCTATGCACACCAAGTCGAAGGAGGATAAAGTGGCGATGGCTTCAATGTATCTTGTTAGGGATGCAAAGTTATGGTGGCATTCCAAAATTCATTGATAAAGAGTGCTGCATCAACACTTGAACAGACCTCAAGCAAGAACTGAAGAACCAATTTCTACCTAAGAATGTTAAGTATATGGCGTGGCGAAAGCTACGATAGTTGTCATAAATGGGATCAATGCGGGAGTTTGTCAGGACCTTCTATACTCTCATGCTAAATATTAGAGATATGAACGAAAAGATAGATTGTTCTATTTCCTCAAAAGTCTCAAACCATGGTCGAGTACGGAGTTATAGTGATAGAAGGTACAGGATGTGACTTCGGCAATGACGACTACCAAGCACCTTATTGATTATAATGAAAACTCTAACAAAAAGAAATACCTTTTATCCAGGACCAGTAGCTCTAGCTCCAACAATGGGATAAAAGTTTTGAGAGTTAACAGACCCTCGAGTGAAGGAGGCAACAAGAGACCACTTTTTAGAGACTCACCCCAATTGAGAACAAACAAGTCGTGGAACTTCAAGCCACAACCTCTAATATCTTGTTTTTTATGCAAAAAACCACATCGAATAGTTGATTATCCTCACCGAGTAGCTCTTAATGGGATATGCATTGGCAATGTTGAGACACCATCACCCCACACCATAGTCGAAGAACAGAGGAAGAGCCGGCATGAATGGGTTTCATTCATTTCCTCAACACTTTACAAACGTGATTAAAAAGATGGAGAAGGAGCCCCAACGAGGTGCAATCTAAAGGTTAAGAAAGACTTTGGACAGATAAAAGCAATTAACTCACCAACCTTCGTTATTGTGGGGAATTCAAAAAATGTGAAGATCAAGATTGGTTCTTGGGAAAAGAGTGTAAATTGAACTGTAGCTACAATAGATTATTTTGACTTTGACTTTGTCTTTAAATTAGATTTCATGACAAAAGCACAGACCATTCCATTTGCTGTGACTACTTTATGTTTTTTAAAGGACAACCATGTGTGGTATCAACTACAATTCTACCTAAGAGTAGGAAGAAGGTTATATCAGCCATTCAAATTAATAACAAATTAAAAGAGGAAAATTGTCCTACATGGCGGTGTCGATCTACAAAGGTGGAGAAAGCCATGATCTAGTACTTGTAGGAGTAAAGTTAGTTTTAGAAGAATGTAAGGATATGATACCAAAACAATTACATAAAACGCTACCACCTCAACGAACAATTGATCACGAGATAGAACTACTTTCGAGTTAAGCCGTGAGCAAAAGTATCATATAGGATGGCTCCCCCAAAGCTAGCATAGCTAAGGAAACAAGTTTACAATTGTGCGTGGACCATCGAGCTCTAAACAAGTTCAAAGTACAAAATAAATATCATATTCCTCTAATAATATATATATTTAACCAGTTGAGTTGTGCAAAGTAATTTTCCAAATTAGATCTTAAGTTTGGCTATATTCAAGTTAGAATTGCTGATGGGGATGAATCGAAAACCACTTGTGTCACACGGTATAATGCATTTGAATTTCTTGTTATACTTTTTGGACTAACCAATGCTCTTACCACATTTTGTACATTGATGAATCAGGTTTTTCATGACTATTTGGACAAGTTTGTTGTACTTTACTTGGACGACATCATATACAACTCAACACTGAAGGAGTATCAAAACATTTGCGAAAAGTGTTTCAAAGGCTTCGGGATAATCAATTATATATGAATAGGAAGAAGTGAGCTTTTGCACAAACTCGAATTCAGTTTTTAGGTCATATCATTGAGCAGGGTCACTCTTGAATAGACATGTAGAAGGTGAAGGCCATTAAGGAATGGGCGACTCCTAAGAATACAATCGAACTTTGCTCATTCTCAAGGCTAGCTATTTATTACCGGAGATTTATGGAAGGCTATTCAAAAAAGACGATGGTACTCACGAAATTACTCAAGAATGAGCAAAAGTGGAGTTAGACACAACAATTTCAAGTCACTTTCGAAGGCTTGAAAAAGGTAATGATGACAGACCCTATTTTAGCCCTCCCAAACAACGAAAAGCCTTTTGAGGTACAGACAGATGCATCAGACTTTGCTCTCAGAGGAGTATTGTTACAAGAACAACACCCAATTAAGTTTAAAAGATGTAAACTGAACGAAGTAGAAAGAAAATACATGGCATAGGAGAAAGAACTACTAACAATGATTCATTGTTTACGAGGTGTGATGACACTACTTGTTAGGATCTTAATTCGTGGTTAAGATTGACAACACTGCTGTAAGCCACTTTCTCACACAACCAAAACTTACAAAAGCGAGATGGAAAGAGCTCCTAGCTGAGTTTGATTTCTCCTTTGAGCACAAAATCGAAAGGACCAACAATGTAACAAACTCCCTAAGTAGAAAGATCGAGTCCACAACTCTTAGGGTGATAGTGCCAATGATAGCCAGCAAAGTGACCACAAATATCCATAATCTTATTAAAGAAAACTTGCATCAAGATCCCCAAGCAATCGCCATCATGAAGTTTATGGAGAGTGGACAGTCAAAATACTTTTGGGTGAAAAATAAACTTTTGCTAACAAAAAACCATGCATATTTGTTCTAAGAGTGAGAGAGTTGAGACAGAAGTTGATGTGAAAATGTCACGACACCTTTTGGGTAAGACACCTAAGTTGGCAACGAACCGTTGCACCACTCAAACATGGTTACTATTAGCCTCATATGCAGCAAGATGTGATGGATTATACCAAGACATGTCTCATTTGCGAACAAGACAAAATGGACAAACAGAGACAGACGGGAATGCTCGAACCTCTACCAGTGCCAACCAAATCATGGGAAAACATTTCTCTAGACTTCATAGTAAGACTTTCTAAAGTGGGAGATATGATAACGATCTTGGTAGTGGTGGACCATTTCTCCAACTACGCGACGGTCATCCCAGTGTAAAAGTTTGATTTAATAGAAGAAACGGGTTGTACGATTTTTAAACATGTGGTAAAATACTAGGGTGTTCCTAAAAGCATTATCAGTGACAAAGATCTAAGGTTTACATGTTTCTTTTAAAAAAAAAATTTCAAACTATTAAGGTCAGAACTCAACATCTCTTTCAATTATCACCCGTAAATAAATGGCTAGATAAAATGCTTTAATAGGTTACTAGAAGAATATCTGCGACACTTTGTATAGGCAAACCAAAAAAATTGGCCTTACCTGCTAAATGTGGCCAAACTATGTTTCAACTCTCAAAAATGCTCAGCCATTAATAAAACCCCTTTCGAAGTCATCACCAAATAACAACCTAGACTTCTCCATACCTAAATGGAATCATATAATGGGAAGAGTCCTCAAGCATTCAACTTTGCTAAAGAGTGTAGATAAAACACTGAAATCGTCAAAGCCTATTTAGAGGAAGCCTCAAACTGCATGAAGAAATGGGTAGATAAAGATTGAAAGGAGCAACACTTTAAGGTAGGAGACTTGATACTAGTGAAGTTGGTACTCGAACAATTTCAATTCTTAAGGGAAAGAGATCGAAAAATGGTGCAGAAGCATGAAGGCCCAACACCAATTATGGCCAAGGTGGGGAAAACTTCTTACAAGCTTGATCTGCCCAAGTGGATGAAGGTACACCTCGTGTTTTACATCAATAACCTAAAGCCATTCCATGCAGATCTAATAGATGCAAACATGAGTCAAGCTACGAGAGCCACCATCACAACATAGAGTAGAGGAGATTTTGGCAAGAAGGATGACGACAATCAATCGACGATCAACATAGGAGTATTTAGTGAGATGGGACAATTTATGGCCAGATGAAATCACTTAGGAGAAGGAAGCCGATCTCCGCACCTTCAAGCAAAAGATTGAAGAATTCTAAGCCAACCAGTTAACAAAGGCGTCAACAGATTGAGTGGGGGAGGTTGTCATGAGCCAACCTTGTACAAGGCTATAATAAGGTAGAATTCCTTAGGAGATTAAGTTTTTTGTACTTCTAAAGGAGATATCCCTCCTTTCAAACATTGTAATGGCTCTTGGTAACATCTCTAGAAATACTTGTTAAGTCTTAAGGGAGAAAAACCCTTTAAGAAATGAATGTCCCTATCTTAAGCATTGTAATGGCTATTGGTGAAATACTTGTAAAATCTTGTAAACTCTTTATAGAGAGTGAGCAGTCAATAGGTTGTTAGGTTGTCTTAATGGTTCAGGTGTTTCTGTGGCTAGCCATTTAGGGTTACCCCTATGGCCTGATGATGGCACGTTCTTTCTCTTAGTCTCTTTGTACTTATTTGTAATATTAATAAAACATTTTCTTTTATATAACACTGATGGTTGCATATATAGCATTCGGTATGCCCTTTGATTTTAATACTGCTTTCCATGACTTAACTTGTGGCTATTATTCATGCTTTTCAGATATAATCGAGCAATTGGCTAGCTTAGTGGAACTATCCACACAAGCATTACATGAACTATTGTGTACTTAAGTGAAAATGGCATAATCCCTGACACAAAAGTATACACTAGTTTATTGTAAATGAAACTAACAAATGCCATGAGGAAAATTTTTACTATGTATCATTGTTGGCGTGAACAAATTTTTTTTTTCTTCCCTTCAAAATAGTCCCTTCTCCTTTTCATGGCTATTAGCTAGTGGCCAAATTTGGCTCCTGCCGCTCAAGTGAGAGGGGCGAAACTGGCCTACTTATGTTGTCGACCTAGCGCAAGGTAAAGAAAAAGACAAAACTAAGAATAAAAAAACTTAAGTATCTTAAGGATAATTAGACATGACAAATTTTGTCATTAAATATAATAACATGTGGTAACACATGGACAATGACAATGAAATTTTTGCAAGTAGTTTATGTTAGTTGAACATACGTAACAATTCGTGTTTTTGATCCCCCTAATTCTGTTTAGTTACGGTCAGTTTCAATTGACGTTAAGGGTGTTTTTGTTTTGAAGTAAAAGTTTTTTCAGAAAACATTTATTGGACATATAGGTGTTTAAAGGACTGAAAATGAAATTCCAAAAGAAAATGTTTTACAAGTCAACAAGTAAAAGAAACATTGACTCCCAAAATTGTCTTACACCTTTGAGGGATGTAAGACAATTTCTTTAAGGCAAAAAAAAAAGACTACTGTTAATAAAAAACTTTTACCCTAAAGCTTGAGTTCGTAGCTTTGTCATCCCTTCTTCACCATCCATTTTTCCTCCTTGGGTTCCTCCATCGACGGTGGTAAAGCTCCCTCCAATGGCAAATCTCTCTTCTTTCAGTCAACTATGCTTTGGTTTCCTTTTTCCCTCTCAAATGTGAAATTTCCTTAGGTTATGTATGATTGAGCAAAAAATATTGGGGATCTATAATTTTTGAAGTGTCTATACTTTATCTAGTTGCAAGTTATATAAAGATTGGTTGCTAGGTATTTAGGTATTTTTCATATTCTTCAAATCTGCTTATTGCTAGTTATGATTTTTGGCTTAGGTTACATAATCTTTCATTTGAAGTCAAGCTGAAATTTCATTTGAAGTGATTGTAATTGCATATGTTTTTGCTTGTGTTTAGGAATTTTGGTGATGTGATTATGGGATTAAACTATTAACCAAATAATGTGGTTGTTGGAGTTTTGGAATTGAAACAATTTTTCATAAGACACTTGGATGTTTGAAAGTCAACGACTTTGTAGTTTCAACAATTAACCCAAAATCTTTTCTGGTTGAATGTTGATATTCTATTTAAAGTTACAAGTTTATTCTGAGTTTGACTAAATTTGAAAGTTAGGAGCAGAGAGGAATCTAAGGCTTTAAGTTTTTTTTTTTAGTTACAATTAGCAAGTCAGTTACAATTTTTTTTTTTTGGTATCATTTATGCATGCTAGTTAGTGTCATGTTGGCATTAGCAATACTTGAAGGTAAGTATTTGAGAAAGTAGTAATTTTAAATGGTGTATGCATGATCCATGACTCGTTTTCTGTCTCCCTCCCTCTCCTATATTCTTTCAATATTTATTACGAACTTGTGGTTCTTTCAATGTTTATCAAGTAGTTCCCCCCTCCACCCCAAGTTTTAGCTGCATTTGGTAATTTTGATATGAGAATCCTTATCTTCTAGTTTGCACCATGATGCAATATGAGAAATATATCCACTTAAGAGAAAAATAAGTAAGTTTTTACAAATCCATATTTTTCTAAGAATTTTCTTATTATCTTATCTGGCTTTGCATTCTGTTACACCTTGCCACCTTGTGTTTTTCTCTTTTGTATTGTTTTGTTTTTTTTTTTCTTTTTTATTTAAAAGAACTCAATATGCAATCAAAAGTTATTTTGGTTAATTAACTGTTAAATGTGATCAGTATGTTTGAAATGGTTGAAATAGTATATAACTTGAGTCTATGTTATGAGTGAATGTTGAGTAATCTATAAATTGGTAATGCATCCTAGTTTTGATTAATATTAGAGATTGAATGGTTGTATGATCTCTCTCTCTATCTTTTGATTTTGCCCAGATTCTTGAACCACTTTCATTCTCATGTCACTAGGAGTTTATTCTATATTCATGGAGATAAATAGCCTAAATAGCTAATTCATCTTGATTTTTTCAAATTATGCATCAAAAAGTATTGGTTTAAAAAGGAATATTAAGTACCAATGACCAGCATGAGTTCAAGGCTTTGTAGATCCTAATTTGGTTTGTCTTTGTTGGGTTCTTATTCCTTCTTGTCCCCTATTTTGTGGTGTAATTTCCAACAGGTCTATTTAATGATTCCTTGTTTGGTGATTTTATTATGTGTGTGTGTGTGTTTGTATGTGTGTGTGATATTATATTTATGTCTTGTAGATGGATACAAAATCTTTGCACGCAACAGTTATGGGTGTAGCTGCATCGGTATTAGCTTTCAGAGTTATTTTTATTAAAAGATATAGATTTAGAAACCATATACCTAGTGAGCCTAGTGTCAATCGAGATCAATAGAGTGTTGTGCATTAATAATATTTTATATAAAGGTGATCTCCATTATATAAACCAAATTAGGATGAGAGCACTAGCATTTTTTAAGTTGTGTGACGTTTTTAGTAGGAACAATTTGTTACAATCAAGTAGATATGTGTCTGTAGAAGAACAAGTGATTATATTTTTACAAATAATTAGTCATAAGGTAAGGTTGTGAGTGATTGGATCGAGATATTTTAGATCAATTGAGATGATTCATCGATACTTTAGAATTGTCTTGAAAGCCATATTGAAATTACATAAGGATATGATTAGGCTACCCGATGATTCCACTCCACTTGAGATAAGGAATAATCACAAATTTTATCCATACTTTAAGGTATGAATTAGTATGTGTTAGTTCTTTTCTTTTCTTTTTATTTTTATAAAAAAGATTTATAATTAAATTGTACGATAATAATAGGATTATGTAGGAGCGTTAAATGGCACTCATGTTCATGCATTTGTGCCACTTGAGATTCAAGGAAGATTTCGTGGTTGAAAAGAGGGAACCACACAAAATTTATTAATTGCAATAGGTTTTAACTTTAAATTTACCTTTGTGTTTGCTAGTTGGGAAAGCAATGCACATGATTGTTGTATTTCGAGTGATGCACTTTTAAGGCTAGGAGGATTTAGAATTCCAGAAGGTTAGATAATGAACTTTAAAAATTTAAGAATTATCATTCATTTGATAACTAATTTATTTAGCAATAATATAATGTTTGTAAACTTGTAGGCAAATATTATCTTGCTAATGTTGGATATGGCATTCGAAATGGAATTATAAGTCAATATAAAAGTGTTCAATATCATTTAAAAAAGTTTAGTAATGTTTGTCCTGAAAATGAGAAGGAACTTTTTAATCTTAGCTTATCATCATTGCGAACAACTATTGAATGAGTATTTGGGATTTTGAAGGAATGTTTTCGCATGCTAGATTCCAAACCATTTTAGAATTATGACATGCAAGTCGATATCATTTTATATTGTTGTATCCTAGATAACCACATAATGAGAGTTGATCCTAGTGACTTACTTAATCAATTATCATTATATGACATAAAGTCTGAAAGAATAAGAATTGTTCCAACAGCTCATGAAGAAAGAGAAGCAACTAGAGCATAGATGACTAAAAGAGATGAAATTCCACATGCTATGTGATTGATTATGGGGCTAGGAGAATGTAATTTTAATTTTTTGTTTGTTTTCTAATTTATGTTTTGAACATTGATATGTTGCTAAAGTTTTATATTATGTATGTTTTTACTTGTTTGAAATTGTTGCATTGAACATTTAAGTTGCTATTAACATTTTATGTACTTTTTTCTTTATTATTGGTTTCCTATATATATTTACATATGATTATTTATTGTATTTTTTTGTGACTTATTTGTTTTAAATATAAATCATTATGTTAAAGATGGTAAAGCCAAAAATTTTGGTGAACAAAACCTATGGAGCATATATTACTTGAGATATTTGTTGATGAGGCTCAAAAAGGAAACAAGCCTTCCAATATCTTTAATGCCTTCCCATACACTCAAGTAGTGCAAGCTATAAATGAAAATTTTAATGTTCAATGTGAAACAAAACTATGCGAAGAATCATATTAGGATAGTGAAAAATAAATGGAATACTATCAAAAAAATTTTAGCCAAGAGTGGATTTGGATGGGATGACAACCTAAAAATGTTCACTGCAGACAGACAAGTGTATGATGATGAAGTCATGGTTTGTATATATTTTACTTAATTCTTTTTTATTTAAATTTTATTATACACTTTTCATATTGTATATTAAAAAGTTAATTCTTTTTTTATATATAATTCCAAGTACATTCTAAGCGTGAACCTTTCATCAACAAGAAGATTAACATGTTTAATGAAATGGCATTAGTCGTTGGAAAAGATATGGCAACTGGGAGCTTCGCCAAATCATTTACTGATATAGATTTTTAGACTCATACCAAAGCTAATGCAATGCCTGTAGACTTGGACAAAGATGTTGATATGGAGGTGCGAGGAAGGCAGTCATCTTCATTAATGGAAACTTCACTACCACGATCTAGACGCAAATGATCATGCAGACATTCTTTTGAAGATGACAACATAATATTCATGTTAGAAAAATTGAGAAACATTGCATCTGCTATTAAAAGGCTAAGTGATGATAAAATTGATGATAGCCTTTTTTATGCTCAAGTGATGAGCATGGATGGATATGATGAGCAATTTCTTATCTCTGCATTTGATTATTTAATGGAGCATGAGAAACAAGCAAAGGCATTCATGGTCAGAAGCGACAATCTAAAAACAGCTTGGCTAGACAAAATCATGTTTCGAGGGACTAACGATTAGATTTTATGATTTGCAGGATGTGTGTTAGACATTGCAGGATGTTTAATTATGTATGTAGGAACCATAATGTAGAATGATTAACTATATTCCTAGTAGGTTTTATGAAGGATGATTTTATATTACTAATAAGTTTATGTAGAATGATTAATTATATTACTAGTAGGTTTTATTATTTTGGATAATATTTGTAAGATGTTTGTTGGATATTTTCTTAATGTTTTTAATTATATATCCAATATGAATTTGTAGGATGATTAATGATATGTTTTATTATTAATGTAGAATGTTTTTATTATGCAAGATTATTAATTTTGATTGATGCATAGATTTTTAAGTATTTTATTATTATATCATATTTTTATGTTCAAATTAAAATTTAGATGTTATATATAATTAATGAATATTAATATTTTCATACTTCTAAAGATGTTAGAGAATTGGTATTTATATAATTTTTAAAATTTTAGTGATGGAGAAAAATATTTTTCAAAAGATGATCCAAACAACGGAAAATGTTTTTAACAGATTATCCAAATAATAGAAAATATTAAATTTTCTTGTAAAATATTTAACACAGAAAAAATTTTCCCTTGGCAAATTATTTTACGATTAACAAACAAACCCTAAGTTATTTATTCATCTCATTATTTATTTAGTAAATTTTAATAGGTAATTTATTGATTTTTTACCCTAACAGTACATCTAAAATTTATTAAATTTTAGTTTTTTATGAAAATAAAATTATTAAACATTAATTGAATTAAAATTATAATTATGAACCACAAACTTGATCATCATGTACATGTGCCAATATGTTAAGCATAAAAATCAAATTAAATATTTGTTCAATTATAAATTTATTTAAGCCAAAAAAATATATATTTCATATTTGTTGCAATTATTGTTATCTAAAATTCAAGCTAAAGGAAAATATATATGAAGAATGCATAGTATTGTTATCATTTTGAAAATTTTAAAATTACAAAATCATCAAATTACTTATGACTACGAATACTACATTTAACAGTAGAGTTTTTTTTCTTTTTTGATAAAGAAAAAGAACATTAGACTATTTTTTGAAATAGGGGCTTGATGAATGTGCTTAAGTGAGAAAAATAGCAACACAAGGATAGCTTAATTATTTTCCCAACACGAGGCAAAATAATGGTCGGCCGTATACGCACGGAAAGCTGTGGCCCAGTTCTCTGGTCGCCCACGTGGTTAAGGGCTCTGAGGGATCAATTTGTCCTGGACTCTTTTTTGGTTGTCAAATATCCCCCACCTCCGCTTGGACGCAAGAAACCAAGTTCTGGCTTGTGCTTTGATATTTTCTATCCCCTCCTCCCCACAAAGTCAATAGTCAATCACTGCCATTACTCACCATCCACTTTGAAGGGAAAAATAGAAACAAAAAAAACAAAAATAATTCCTGGAAAGGAAAAGGAAGACACTGGCATGGCATGGGATTTCATGGCGGTTGCCAGTAGTAAAGGAGAAAAGAGAGGTTTGATTTCAAGGAGAGAAACAAACTCCATGCTTGGTTGGGAGAATAACTAAAATGAGTCTATTCTTAAAAGAACATTTGTTTTTTATTTGGATGTCAAATGTTTTAAAGAATGGCCATTCTTTTAAAATGGTTATTTCCCAAAATCAGTTAAAACCAAGAAATAGCTATATCAACTTTCTTATGATATTAATTATTTCATAATTGAAGAATAATCTTAAAAAATCATAAAGATCAAAATGCTCTTTACAAGTTTAAAAACTTACAACCTTACCTACATAAAAACTTTCTTTTTTTTTTCTCTCTTTTCATTCCCCCTTCATTCCCTGCCTTGTTCTTTCTCTCTAATTTTTAATTGTATATTGTAAAAATGATATTTTAATGTTAAAAAATAATTAAAATTATTAATATTTAATTATAACATCATTTAAATTATAAATATAATATTAATATTTTAAAATATTAATGATTATATTATAATTAATATTAATATATAAATTATCAATTATTAATATTTAAAAAATAAAATAAAATCAAATATTAATTATATATTATAAAAAATAATAGTTTAAATTTAAAAATTAACTAAAATTATTAATGTTTTAATCATAATAACATTTAAATATAAATAAAATATTAATATTTTAAAATTTTATTTATTAAATTATAAATGAAGTATTAATATTTTAAGTTAAATATAAATTGTTAATATTTAAAAATAAAATAAAGTTAAATTTTAATTATATATTACAAAAATGAAATTATTTAAAATTATTAATATTTTAATCATAATAAATTTAAATTATAAATAAATATTAATACCCTAAATTTAAATGATTAAATTATGAATAAATACTAATACTTAAATTATCAATTATTAATATTTTAAATTAATTATAAATTATTAATATTTAAAAAATAAAATAAAGTAAAAATAAATAATCATATTATAACAAAAGGTATTTTTATCTTTTTATCATCTATTCCCTTATAACTCCAAAATTATTTTTACCAACCAAACATCAAATTTATAATAACAATCCCTACTCTATTACATTCCATAAATTAAATAATTCTTTCTTTATTCTATTTTTACAAAATAATTATTTTATTTCATTCTGCGAACCAAACATGCTTAACTAGAGAAAAAAAAAAAAGAAGGAAAATTGTGTCATGCATCTTCAAAGGACATCGTAATGACAACGTTTTAATTATGTTAACAGTAGAATAAGCTTGTAGAATCTGGAATGCTTTGGGAATTAGGTATAAGAGAAAAAAGGTGTTGTTTTTAGAAAGTAGGAGGTTAAGCTTATAGAATTGGAAAGATGAGTACAATAGATTGTGCTTCATTTGGTTACTTCCGAGAGAGCCAGTGGTGGAGTTAGGATTTTATATTTGGCGGCCAAAAGTGAAAGACAATATAAAGTAACTTAGACGAAAAAATTCATATAAAAATTATTTAAATAAATTCTAAAAATCATTTAAAAAATCAATCTTAATAATTTACTTAAAAAATTAACTAGTATAATCATAAATATTTTAATAATGATAATAATCCCAATCTCTAGATAAATCTTAACAACAAACAAAAATTAACAAATATAATAACAAAAATCTTAATAGAAAGCAATCCATTAAAAAATATTAAAAGCAATCAATAAATAATTCAATGGGAAGCAATTTGTTAAAATTAATCACAAAAATTAAATACAATATCTTTAAACAAATCAATGAGGTAGCAATCCCGAATTAAAAACTTAATTATTCACAAGAATCCAAACAAATAAAAATAACACCAATAATTTGGAAGAAAGCAATCAAACAATTCCTAAATAAATAAGTAATAATTAACTTTACGTGCTTAATTAAATTCTTGATTTGTTGTCTTCAACAAAAAATTACTAAGATAATAAATCCTAAATCAAAATCATCAAGTAGAAATTCTTAAATAAAAAAAATATAAAAATAAAAATATTAAAAATAAAATAAGTAAATAAATCAAACTTACCAATTATCATAATATAAAAATTGAATGCTGGCAAGCAAAAGTGTAAAAGAAATTTTTTTTTTTGTTTTTATAGTGTTTGGGGTAAAAGAAAAAAGATCGATGGGTTTGTTGTGAAGTTTTGAAGAAGTAGAGTTTGTAATAATTCTATTGTAATAGGTTTTATTTTAATTTTATTAAAATTAGTTATTAACTAATTATTGTGAAACATCTCATTAAATAAAAAATTATCATATAGATAAAATTATAAAATTTCAAAAAAAATAAAAATATGTTAAAATTTTAAAAAATTTATAAGAGTGAAATTATTAAATTTTGAAAAAATAAAAAAAATTAAAAATTTTTGAAATTATTGGGGGGGCGGGGGCCCCTACTAGCCCCCCTCCCCTCCCTCCGCCTCTGTGGAGAGCCACTGTTCAACTTGGATTGGTTGATGTGGTAAAAGTTCGAGTTTTCATGGTTCAGCTCAGGACTGGGATAATTGCTATGAGATTTTCTTTTGGATGAACAAGATTACTTTTGTTTTTTATTTCACCTAGGCTAAAATAGTGTGTCAATCTTTGAGTTTGTACAACACAAAAATATAAAAGATATTGTTTTATGTGCGCCTCACTCCTCGGCCCAGTCGTAGCACATTTCCTACTTGTTAGTCCTTTTTCTAGAAAAATAGGCGCGCCAATAGGGGAAAATGGTCTCTCCCCAAAAACCACCCAAAAATGAAAAAGCAGCCGCAATGAAAGACGACATGCACGCAAGCCACGTGTCATAGCGATTCCGTTATCAAGGCCGCACACCGACCGACTTAACTTGCTTCTAATACTGCTACTAAGTTACTCCACCTTGGCCCCTCATTTTTCTTTTTAAGTAACTCATCCGTATCAATTATTCCATTAACTTCCTGCGTTGCTCCTCCTCTTCTTTATCTCCTTTTCCCTGCAAGACAAACAAAAAGCAAAAAAATAGAAAAAAAGCAAAGAACAATTTTTTTAAAAAAATTAGGACAAAAACCGTCCGAGAATGGGGAGGAGGAAGGTGCAGATGAAGCGAATCGAAGATAAGAGCAGTCGCCAAGTCACCTTTTCGAAACGCCGCTCCGGCTTGATCAAGAAGGCTCGTGAACTCTCCGTTCTCTGCGACGTCGAGATCGCTCTCGTTATCTTCTCCAGCCGCGGCAGGCTCTACGAGTTCTCTAGCGCCGACGGGTACGCTCTTCTCGCTCTATGTCACTCTGTTATCTCTCTCTCTCTCTCTCTCTCTTCCTTCTGTCTTTGCTCTGCCTTTTGGTTTTCGAATGAGTCAACGGAAAGTCAGAGATTATTCAAACAATTTTGAAACCTTACTATTTTAGTGCTACCTAAGTTGATTTTCCCCCATTTTGTTTTGTTAGTGTACGTATTCGACTTTGCATTTATTTCTTTTTCTGTTCATATATATATATTCATATTTGTCTTCTTTATTGCCTTAATTGGTCCCTAGGGATGTAGAGCTGCTTCTATCTCTAGGAACTAGGCGCGTTTCCATTATTTTATGCCTGGAATGGCTCCAAAAGCGAGTCCGTTTTCTTTAAAAGCCCAAATCCTTTAGTTTTATCTTTTGTATGTACTTTCCCATGCTCAAGTCAGCTCTTATATAAAATTAGTAACTATAATCTAAAAGAGTCTTGTTTTTTTTTTATTGATTTATTTTTAACTTTATTTTTGTTCACGCACAGTTGCTCTAAAATGTGGTTCAAACCTCAAAATTTACGGCAGTTTTAGTTGTTGCTTTACGATTTTTTTTTTTTGAAAGATATTGCTTTAGGATATTATGATGTTTGCTTCTGCGTAGACGAAGATTTTCCCTGCTGCTGCATGATATTGTAGCGTTCTATTTACTGTATTTCCTCCACGTGTATGTGACCGATCGAATTGATTAAAGTCACCGCGAAGATGCCAGCAGCAGATTTTTGTGTTGCTGGGCTTTTCTAGTGACTCATGATATATTCTTATGCAACGTAACGATATTGTCTCTTCCTTCTCATTTTAGCGTCTTAGGAAGCAATCTATTTGTATAGCATTTTTGGCTTTTTTTTCTCTCTGATAGCGAAACACCAAGCGCTTTGGTCCATTGCCTGTCCCCTTCAGTGCTGATAAAGTTTTGCCACGTTTAACGTTGACCCACTGAAACGTTAAACATGAGAGACGTTTGTTGAGGATAAGTTGGGGACTGTCATCAAGTGAAAGGATATCACGAAAGAGCCATTCGTAATGGGTTTAACAAGAGGAAGTCTGCAGGAGAACTTGGCTCACGGCAAGAGAAATGCAATTAATTTGGTAGAGGATCTACCTAGCTTTAGGTGGAAATGAAGGATGTGAAGGATTGAAGTAGATGATGAATTTGGACTTAGGTGCTTTTAGATACACTTACTAGGGGAATCAAGTATCTCCGTTAAGCATGAGATGAGGAAAAGATGTTTAAATAGTTTTAGGGAAGTCTAGATATATGTTCAGATTGTGATTCTGTTGAAGCAATAAGAAAAGAGAGGATGGATATATCATCACATTGCAAAAAGCTGTGTCATCCTATGCTATGCTCTACTATAGGTCTCGAGTAATACCGGTGAAATTTAAACTACATAAATTGTTTTAGGAGAACTTATTAATCTAGTCTTCTGGATTCTCCCATGGTTAAATTCTTTTTTGCATGTAGGCCAATAGTGTTTGAGTAATTACTATTCAAGAAAAAGTATGCAAGTGCACTTTTCCAAGATGACATTCTAGTATATTAGGCTTAAAAGGATATGCAAGTGCACTTAGTTTCATAAAGTTTGCAACGAGGTAACTGGGATGCCAAGGTCATAATTTTCATGTAAGTGAGCTTATATGTTATGACATGTAATTTCATTTTTGTGTGTTCTTGTGAGCAGTCAATTTAGTTGCAACTAGGGAGTTGATTGGATTTAATTAGTAGGAAAATAAGGATATTGGGAATAATTTGATGATTATTAAGTAGATATTGACATGACAAACAATTATTGGAATTTAGCAAAGGCACCAATGGAGAAAAAGTTTGAGAATGAGTTATAACAAAATAATTAGGGGAGATAAAGAATCGTGACATTTGCAAAATTTAGATGGAGATTTTTTTTAAAAAAAAAGTTGTACTCTTATTAATAACTTTATAAACGGAGCTCAAACCAATCAAAACAAAGTGGGGAGAAAAGGCATTAATACACCCAACAAATTCCCCCAGCAAGTTACACAATAACAATTGGTAAATGAACACAAAACAAGTTCACCTCTAGCATAATGCCTAAGCACAATAGCATTGAAACTATTTGCCAACTACTCAACCAAAAAGCTACACTTTCCTTGCTCTCTCCTGGTTTTCATCTGGTCATGAGTGTCCACACTTGAAATTGTAGCTTCAACACACACTAAATGTCTTGCTTATCCCACCTTCCACAACTTTCTTTCTTTTCAAGCATCTAGCAGTAGAACAACACCAAGCAGTGCCATACCGCCCTTCCATCACATACATCCTTATAGCTCAACCTCAACAATGTATGTAGCATAATAAATTTAAAGCACAAGCATGTAACACAAATAGACCAATCATTTTGTTATAAGGCAATGGATCTTCAATAGACAATTCTTTTCTAATAGGATCAACTTTTAATAAACTTCAAACCAATTTCCAGTTAAAACACTGGTAAGAGACCCTTTATTCTTTGTACTTAACTTTTTGCAAGGTTATCAGCAACCTCATTTGCCTCTCTATGTATATGGTGGATGTCATACCTTTTTAACTATTTTTTAGGTACTTTATGTGCAATATATAGTTCCTCATTCTCCATAGAGCTTCCTGGGGCTTTTTAATCCAATTCATCCCATTACTTGACTCACTTTCCACAATAAGTATATGTGTATCAACCCATTTAGCGGTGGTAAAAATGGTGACCTTTTTGATGGCCAATAGTTTAGCACCATTGGACTCTTGGATGCGCACATCTTTAGAGAAAATGATCAGAATAGTGTTTGTTTCATTGTGCAAGACACCTTTTATTCTAATTTTCCATGGGCATGCCCTTACATCCTCATCAACATTGAATTTTAGTGACCCCTGAAGTGGTTTTTTCCATGGGTGAGTTGTGTTCTTTTCTTTGGTTGGCTTTGCAGTTGATGTGAGAATAGGACACCTAAACAAATCCAAAGTCAAAACATTCTCATCTAACCATTTTTCTTTAATTTGCCATGCAATTCTTAGTTTCACATTTTCTTAAAGTTGTTAAGCATTTCACATTTTACTTTTAAAAACAATCTACTTGTGTAAGAGCCACAATGAGCATATAATAACAGAGAATGCCATGCACCATACCTGCCTATTTCGTTTTGAAATCTGCATGTCATTCCATGCCAAAAAGAAAAAAAAAATGGCAATTTGAGGGGTTACTCGTCCAATCCCCAACATTGACACCACTTTACCCAAATCTTTCATGATTCCATACGAGTGAAGAATAAATGACTTATCGACTTCATTTCCTTATTGCATAATGGACATATTGTCAAGCTACTACTTACCACTCCTCTATGAGCTAATTCCATTTTTACTATCATCATTCCTTTAAATATTTGCCATACGAAGAACTCCAACTTATGAGACATAAGTCCCACCCATATCTTCTTCCAATGGTCTAGTCTCACATTGTTGGTTGTCATAATTGATCTATAAAAGAAATTAACAGAATAATTGCCACTTGGTGAGCCTTTCCCCACTATTTTTTTCCATCTCTAAACATTCTCGTAATAACCATATTAAATGGCTCCATTACTCTTTTTCCTTGTCAAAAGGGTTCCTTCTCAACTTAATCTTCCACCTTTAAACAATCTTTTTCCATTCCTCGAATTCCTTAATCTTTCCTCTTTTTTTAACTGCCAACTTGAAAATCCTTGGGTATATTGTCGAAAAAGCATGCCTTTTATCCATTCCTCACTCCAAAAGGATAATTATTTTTGTTCCCCACCACATATCCCAAGCCACATTCACAATGGGAAAAAACCTATTTGAAGTGAGTGATCTAACGATATTCATCCACAATGTTGATGCCATACTACAACTTCTCGATTTCAGTAATAGGTATCCATTTATTGAGTAGTGCTTTGTTTTTCATTTGCATATCAATCACTCTAAATCCGCTAAAATCTTTATTTTTGTAGATAGACTCCCAATCAACATTAAGTATTTCCTCTTTGTGGATGACCTTTCTACCTTGAATGTTATCCCATCTCTTTAGTCCTTAACGACCTCCTTATCAATACCCACACTGAAGAGATTGTTTTTTTGAAAATTAATCTCCAACCCCGAAATGACTTGGTAACATTTCGTATTCTCTTGACATTCAACAAACACTTTAATTTTGGTTCATAGAATATCATTATGTTATCTGCATATTAGATATGAGAACTTTCCAATCTGTTTTTATTAATCTCTACCTTTTGCAAAGGCTTATGCATGTCACTTTGTTCATCATGTTGGTCTTGTTGGAGTGTTAGAAAGGGGTGAATAACAGTCCAAATTTTAAGATCAGTTCTTTTTAAATTATAGAACTTTGAACTAGTTGAAAGAAGAAGCATTTAAAGCTTGTAGTAGTTAAAAGATAACTAGTAAATAAGGATATAGAGAAGTGGACAATGCAAGAGTATTTATAATGGTTCGGTCCCCTTGACCTACATCTACTACCTTAATATTCCAATCAAGGATTTTCAATCCAACTTCACTATACCAATGGAATTAACAGCTTCCACTAAGCTTTTACAACGTAAGCTTAGATTAGAGCTTAACTTCCTTTAATAGATTAGAGCTTCACTTCCTTTAGCTTAACCGATTAACACAAGCTCTAATCAATTAAAAATTCTTCAAATTTGCACTTCTTCATTTTGGCTTCATTCAATGGTCAACATCACTTTGAATTTAAATTTTGGCACTTAGGGATTCTTCAAGTCTTTTGCTCTAACCGATTAACTCCATGCCTTAATTGATTAGTACATCTCTGTTTTCCTTTGTCCAGCAATATCTTAATTAGTTAAGCCTAGTGCTAACTTATTAAAATTTTTCTGTTTTGCTTTAACTTGTATCCCCGTTATTCCTTAACTGATTAAGGCCTTTTGATAATCAATTACAAAAGCTTTGTCTTCACTAGCTCTTTTCATCTTTCCCATTTTTATTGATTAGTCTCTATTATATGATCTTGTTTTTAATCATTCATTTCATTGAGGGAATTTACTTTATCCTACACACTTAAATAATGAAGTAAAACATTAATGAATGAGAAATGTTTTATTATCATCAAAAACATATGGAGCCAACACATCAAACATTGGAAAGCTTCTTCTACTATATTGGAAAAGAAGAGTAATAATGGGCATTTTATCTCAATCCTTTCCTCACCTTGAATTGTCTCATTGTTGTCCTACTAACCAACAAAGATTAAGGTTGAGGAAATACATCATCTAACTCCACCTTGATGCAATCATCCAAAGCCCATCTTTCTCGTAGCAAAATCTAAAAATGTAAAAGAAATATAAGACTCAGAAACCTCAATGATGCATGTAGCATAATAGAATTTAAAGCACAAACATGTAACACAAGTAAAGCAATTATTTTGTTCAAGGCAATGAATCATAAATAGACAATTCGTTCTAACAAGGATGGACTTATAGTAAATCTTAGACCAATTTCTAGTTAGAACACCAGTTAGAGATCATTCATTGTTTGAAGTCCACAATTTTGCAAGGTTATTGACAACCTCATTTGCTTTTCAATGCATATGGTAGATGTCCTAGCTTTTTAATTATCTTTTAGTTACTTTATGTGCAACTTGCGATTCTTCATCCTCCATGGAGCTTTTTGAGGGTTTTGTTAACCCAATTCATCGCATTACTTGACTCACTTTTACACAATAATCTTATGTATCAACCTATCTAGAAATGGTAAAAATGGTGAAAGCCTTTTCCATGGCCAATAATATAGCACCATTAAACTCTTGTATCCCCATATCTTTAAAGAAAATGATCAAAATAATGATCAAAATAGTGTATGGTTCATTGCGTAACACACCTTCTATTCCAATTTGTCATGGGCATCTCCTTGCAACCTTATCAACGTTGAATTTCAATGACCCATGAGGTGGTTTTTTCAATGTGTACGTTGTGTTCTTTTCTTTGGTTGGTTTTGCAATTAATGCGAGAGTGGGCGATCAAAACAAATCCAAAGCCTAAACATTCTAATCTAACTTTTTTTCTTTAATCTGCCATGCAATTCCTAGTTTCAAATTTTCACAAAGTTGTAAGGCATCTCACATTTTACCTTTAAAAGCAATCTCGTTGTGGAAGAGCCATAATAAAGAATGCCATGCGCCTTACTTGCCCATTTCCTTTTGAAAACTGCATGTCGTTCCACACCAAAATGAAAGGAATGGCATCTTTTAGGGGTTACTGACCCAACTCCCCACGTTAACCCTACTTTAGCCAAAATCTTTCATGATTCCACACAAGTGAAGAATAAGTGACTTACCAATTTTGTTTTCTTATTACATGGTGGACATATCGTCAAGCTCCTGCTTACCCATTCTATTTTTAGCTAATTCCACTTTTACCACCACTTTTCCTTTCAATATATGCCATACAAAGATCTCCAACTTATGATCCATAAGTCTCACCCATATCGTCTTCCAATGGTCTAGTCTCACATTGTTGGTTGTCATAATTGGTCTACAAAAAGGAATTGGTAGTATAACTACCACTTGCTGAGCCTTTCCCCATTATTTTTTCTTCCATCTTTGAATCAACATAAATTCTTGTAATAACTATACTAAATGGTTCCATTGCTCTATTTCCCAATCCAAAGGGTTCCTTCTCAACTTAATCTTTCACCTTCGAACAATGTTTTTCCATTCCTCGAATTTATTCTCATCTTTTTAATTGCTAACGTGAAAATCCTTAGGTACCTTTATTGAAGAAGCTTGCCTTCAATCCATTGCCCCCTTTAGAAGGATGTAGTATTTTCATTCCCCACCACCTATCCCAAGCCAGATTCACAATGGGAAAGAACATTTCATCTAGAATGAGTGGTCTAATAATATTCATCCATAGTGTTAATACTTTACTACTACTTCTCAATTTTAGTAACAGTTATCCACTTAGTGAGTAACGCTTTATTTTTCATCTATTTGTCAATGACAATATCCACCAAAATCCTTGTATTTGTAGTTAGACTCCCAATCATGTTGGTCCCAAATAAATGTGCTAGAGGGGGGGTGAACAACACTTTTTGGCTCTTGGCAAGATGAACTAATTTGAAAAGCAATAAAAATAAAAACAGAGTAGACAATGCACAGGAATTTATAATGGTTCGGTCCAAAACTTACATCCACTACCTTGATTATCTAACCAAGGATTTTTCAACCAATCCACTAAGAACCGGTGAAATTAACAAGTTTTCACCAAGCTTTACAATTGCTTTTATCAGGCTTACCCAAAACCTTTCACAATAGTTTTTCTCGGGCTCAACTATAACCCAACACCTAACTTTTCAAGGCTAAGTTAGAACCTTTACACTCAACCAAGCTAACCCAAGCTTGATTGAACCCCTTAGAGTGATCGTTTCACTCTAAGGACATAAAGAGAAATGAAATAGAAGTGTACTTATGATCACAAAGTTGATCTAAGTGGTACCAGTTGAGGTGATAAACACAATTACAAGGATGAGCGTTGAATGCAGTAAAGTGCAGAGAGATTTTTGCTAGATTTTTAGCTCTTTTTGCTTGGAAGCTTTCTATCTTCTCTTTATATGTTTTCTAACTGTTGAGAGACCTTTTTATACTTGAAGAAACAGCTTTGATGGCAGTTTGACAGTTTATGGTCGTTGGAAACAGTTGAGAGTTGGTTCTAGCCGTTAATCTGTCTTCTAATGCTCTGGTTCAAATTGCTGACAAAGAGCTTTTAGTCGACTAACTGCCTTCTTAGTCGATTAAGTTGGTTCTGTCTTTTGGCCTCAGTTTCTGGCAAAGAACACTTAGTCGACTAACTTATTTCTTGGTCGACTAAGTTGGTTATGTCTTGAAGTCCAGATTTCTGGCAGTAGCTTTTTAGTCAACTAACTCACTTCTTAGTCGACTAAGTTAGTTCTATTTCTCAATATTCTTCAGCCCGTCATTTCTCCAATTTGAATTTTAGCCAACCAATATTCTTCATTATTCAACTAAGAACCTTCCTTTTTGTTGATCAATCATTTTTCCTCATTCATATGATTTTTGATATACACTTTTAACGGATTGATTTATTATTTGTATACAATTTTTCGTCCTGCACACTTAAGCAGAGATGTTATACACAAATGAATGTGAATGTTTTATTATCATAAAAAACTAATGAAGTCAACAATCTCCTCATTTTTTGATTATGACAAAATATTTCTTGATTAAAAGCACGATGTCTTTTTATTCTTTTTAATTCTGCAAAAATGAAGATTGCTCCCCCTTAGTGTGTGCTTATTTTGCTTATTCATTCCAGCAAATTTTATTCATGTCATATAGAAAATGATACTATACATTCAAAGTATATATATGTAGAAATATAAAGTGATTTATAGCAGGTGAATGTTGACAGATTATCATCAATATTTCAGCAGTGTCTGTCAACAATATATTGTTATCAGATTTTGTCTATGCCATTCATCATTCAACAGATATAATATACTTAGCATCCATATGTATTCACAAACACAATCCATTCACAATGTCATAATAAAAGTCAGTCATCAACATACTATCCCAATATCAGTTTAGCACCAGATTTTTATCAACAGTAGTAAAAATACCATAGACAGTAAGACATCATCAAATATTCAATCATCAATAACTAAATAACATAAACATATTAGCATTCCATTTTACACACAAAAATATAAACAACAAGGTTAAATTCAAGTGTTCAATTGTCAAAAGGGCACAAACAACAAATAACTAAAAAATAACAGTTAATGTTCTGAAATTGCCCCTAGATAGTTTCTACTTCCTATCTCCTCTAATCTTTCCATAATTTCTCCCCTAATCTTTCCCTTAATCTTTCCATAATTTCTCCCCCAAGGTCCTTACCACACTTCTCTCCCTTTTTGTCATCATCAATTCCTAATCATTTTCTGAGGATGATGACGTAGAGGATTCATCATCAGTGTAGTATTTGACATTGAGGGGTTGAGGAGAGGATTCTGGTTAAGGAGATGGTTGAGGTGGTGATATTTCAGGGGATTATTCAGGGGATGAAATTTCAAAAGGGTTTTGAGGAGAGCAGATTGGTGTTGGCTTGGCTTTCTCAACCAATCTGGATGATTTCCTCCTTTTGATGAACTTTGTTTTAGTTGCCATTGTTTTCTTGCCCATGCTAGGTGGTTTGGACTTGACTTGGGGAGCAGTAGTGGTCTTTGCTTTTCTTTTTCCAAGTTTCCCTTCTACAGTAGGAGCTGATGCAGATGCTGCTTGCTGAGCTTTTGCCTTAGCTACCTCTTTCTCAGCTTGCTCCTCTTGAACCATTTGATGGAAAAGTCCCATGATTGAAACCTCTTCAGAATGTGGAGGAGATGGTTGAGGTTAGGGTTCAGAAGGAAGATTTTCATTAAGTGATCCAAGCTCCTCGGTTCCTTGTACTGATTCTTCCTTGTCCTGAGGCTCAAGTGAGGGGGATTTTCTTCTGTTGTTCCACCTCAGGTTCATGACCTTCAGCTTGCACCTCAGCTTTTTGTCTTGCTGGAGCTAGGCTAGGAGTTGCAGAGTTGTCTGCAGTAGTTGATTCAGATGGCATTTTTTCTTTTCCTTTCATTTTGCTTTCCATTTCTGTTAACCTTTCTTCAATTTTTTGAATTGTTGCTCCTTGATTTGTGAGTTTCCCATCAATTCTCATTAGCAGATTAAAGATTACTTCATTGGAGAATTGAGATGGTGTTGCCTCTGGTTGAGCAGATAAGAAGGATTCTTTTTCTAGACCAGTATTGGAGGTTTTAATGTATCTTTCTCCATCGAGTTTATACCCCATTTTAGGCAAGCATCCTAGATAAATGGCTTGGTCTCTGATTTTGACCTTGTTTGCCTCATATCTAGAACTCTAAATTCCTTTCTTTTGCACTAGAGAAGTGATGATATTTTCATAAGGCAAGTTTATCTTCTCCAGTCTGCATGCTCTCCTCATTCTTTCAATCATAAACCTACCCAGATTAAGTGCAACACCACTAAATGCATGTTCCATTAGCCATAAATCTTGGAGGCTTTCACTCCTGCCATGAATATTGGCGGTAACAAAGTAATGTAGAATCCTTATTTGAAGACTTGTAATAAGCCCGACATTACTCTTGGAAAAATACTTTTCTCTTTTCCCTGTGATAACTTTCCACAAGAATGAGGGGTCATACTTCTCAAGGAATTCAAATTCTCCCTCATTACACTCTATTTTAAGAAGTTCACCTAAATCTGCAGTAGCGACAGTAAATTCTTTCCCATTCAAAAGCACATTCAGACCCTCATCAGAATAGTCATCAAGATTTTCCACTTCATCCTTGTCAACAACTATACTCGAATAGAATTCTTTAACTAAACTAGCACTGTATGATCGGTTTTTAAATATGTTGAACTCCTTCAATTTTAATTCTTCAAAATAATCTGATAGACTTGTCAGGATTTCAGGCATTTCACAAAAGCTTTTCCAATCAATATATTTTACACAAGTGATAGGTGCATTCTTTATTTTCCTAAGTCTCTCTTCATGTACTTTATTTTTGAATTTAGAAGATGAAGTAGTACCTTTCTTGTGCGATTTGCTATTATCTTTCTTCTTTTCAAATTTGTGGCTCTTCGATTTTTCAGATTCTTTACTTATAGATCTTGACTCAATCCTCTTCTTTTTCTTCAGTTTTTCAGCTTTCAGACTTTCTTCCATCGGTCGTTTACCTTTCTGCTTCTCCAGAAGTTCTTGAGATTTTCCTAACTTCATCATTTAGTTTGGATGATTTTGGACTCAAGGTTTTGAATGGTTGAGAGGCGCGGGTTTCAATTTCAGGCGTTGGTTTTAGCAAAGAGAGAATGTAAAGAAAATAGGTTGAGAGTAGTTTAATTCCAAAAGAAAAACTTTCGGACTCCCCCTATTTAAGTGCAGTTAGTAACTTCCCCTTCAAAATTCAAAAATTGTCTCCTAATTTTATTTTTGGTTTGGGCGGTTTTTCCTTCTCTATTTTAATTCTCGGTAAGCAGTTTCTTCTCATATTTTATTCCTCCTGCCTTTAACTTAATTGAGTCTTATTATTTAATGAGACAGAATGCTCTTAGTTGACTAAGATCTCTCTTAGTCGACTAAGTGCCTTCTATTTTATGTGTATGAGTTAAAAATTTACCTACAACTCCGCATATTAATCATCCCTAAATTTCTTCTAATCTCACAATCTATCTTCATGTAAAAGTTTGGTAAAGATGTCAGCTAATTGATGCGAAGATTCACAAACTCAATTTTAATATCACCCTTCATTACATGGTCTTTAACAAAATGGTGCCTAATCTCAATGTGCTTAGTCCTAGAATGCTGCACAGGATTTTTAGATATATTGATTGCACTTGTGTTGTCACAGAAAATTGGTACATTATGTACTGTTATTCCAAAATCTCATAGTTGTTGTTTGATTCACAAAATCTGAGCACAACAACTACCTAAGGAAATATACTCTACTTCAGCTGTAGAGAGTGCTACAGAATTTTGTTTCTTACTTGACCAGGATACTAGCATACTTCTTAAAAATTGACATGTTCCACTAGTGCTCTTTCTATCGGTTTTGCTTCCTGCAAAGTTTGCATATAAATAGCCTACAAGATTAAATAATGATTCTCTAGAGTACCATATTCCTAAGGTTTGTGTTTCTAAGAGATATCTAAAAATTCTCTTAACAGCAGTTAAGTGTGATTCTTTAGGTTGTGACTGAAATCTAGCACACAAACACACACTAAACTAAATATATGGTCTGCTTGTTGTTAAGTAGAGTAATGATCCGATCATACCTCTGTAGAGCTTTTGATCAACATCCTTTCCTTTTTCATCTAAATCAAGTCTGGTGGATGGACTCATTGGTGTACAAATGGATTTTCAGCTTGAGCATATCAAACCTTTTGAGCATGTTTTGAGTGTATCTTTCTTGGTGGATGAAGATTCCTTTCTCGCTTTGTTTAATTTAAAGACTAAGAAAATACTTCAGCTCACCCATCATGCTCATCTCAAATTCACCCTACATTTCTTGAGCAAAGTTCTTGCATAAAGCCTCATTAGTTGCACCAAATACAATGTCATCCACATAAATTTGAACAACGATTAAATCCTTTATGTATCTTTTAATAAACAATGTAGTATCAATGCTACCCTTAACATATCCTTTTTCAATTAGAAATTCCGAAAGCCTCTCATAGCAAGCTATAGGAGCTTGTTTCAATCCATACAAGGCTTTGTGAAGTTTGAAAACATGATCTGGTTTTTCAAAGTCTTCAAATCCTAGTGGTTGTTCTACATACACTTCCTCTGAATAAATTCATTTAAAAATGCTCTCTTTACATCCATTTGGTACAATTTAAAATTCATAAAGCATGCAAAAGCAAGCAACAATCTTATGGCTTCAATTCTAGCAACCGATGCAAAGGTTTCATCATAGTCAATTCTTTCCTCTTGGTTGTATCCTTGGGCTACCAACCTAGCTTTATTTCTAACAACATTTTCTTGCTCTTTTACTTTATTTCTAAACACCCATTTTGTTCCAACAATAGGGTGGTTTAAAGGCATAGAGACTAATGACCACATGGTTTCTTTTGAATTGATCAAGTTCCACTTGCATGGCCAATATCCAACTTTCCTCTTTTTTTGCTTCATCAAATGTCTTAGGCTCAATTTGATATATGAAAGCTGAAAACTCACAGGTCTTTCTTGTTGCTCTTTTAATCTTAACTCTTTGAGAAATGTCAACTATGATTTGTTCTTGTGGATGGTCTTTTGCATATCTTCAACTCCGTGGAAGATCACTATGTTGAATTTCTGTTCTTTGCAAATTTTCTAGAGGTGGAGTTTCATTTTCTTTTCTAGGTGAGCTTTCTTCATTATTTTTATTGTTCTCTAAGCTCATTTATTCTATTTGCCTTTCTAAGATTTCTACACCATCATCATCAGCATGGATTTCCTTTTGTAAGCATTGGACTCATCAAAAACTACATGAATTGATTCCTCAACAGTTAAAGTTCTTTTGTTGAAAACTTTATAGGGCTTTGAGTTTAATGCATATTCAAAAAATATTGCCTCATCACTCTTTGCATCAAATTTGCCTAATGACTATTTTCCATTGTTTAACACAAAACATTTACAACCAAAACTCCTAAGTTGTGAAATATTAGGTTTCTTACCTTTGTAAAGTTCATATGGAGTCTTTGATATCATGGCTCTAATTGAAACTCTATTAAGTATATATGCTGCTGTGTTCACTGCCTCAGCAAAAAAATATTTTAACAGGTTATTCTCACATAACATAGTTCTAGCCATTTCTTTTAAGGTTCGATTTTTTCTCTCTACAACTCCATTTTTGCTGGGGTGTTCTACGTGCAAAAAAATTATGACCCAATCACTTTTCATTGTAAAATTTCTCAAATTCATCATTTTCAAATTCTTCTCCATGATCACTCCTAATACTAACTATGGTTAATCCTTTCTCATTCTCAACTTTCCTACAATGACTTATAAATGCTGGTGGGGCATCATTCTTATGAGCAAGAAAATAAACCCAAGTGTACCTAAAGTAGTCATCAACTAGCACAAAGCCATAAGATTTTTCTCTTAAACTAGTTGTACTTATTGGACCAAATAGATCAATGTGTAACAATTCAAGAGGTCTAGTTGTTGACACAATCTTCTTAGTCTTAAAGGATGTTCTAACTTGTTTTCTTAGTTGGCAAGCATCACATATTTTATCATTTTCAAATTTTATATCCGGCAGTCCAACAACTAGATTTTTCTTGATTAATTTTGACATTGTATGCATGCTTACATGACCTAGTCTCCTATGCCATAGCCAGCTATCATTTTCAGCATTTGCCATTAAATACATTTCACAATTCATTTCAAGATCTTCAAGAAATACAACATACATATTTTTTAATCTTCTTCTTATAAATGAGACTTTATTGGTGCTTATATCTATCACTTCACACTTATTTGAATCAAAGCATACTTTAAATCCTTTATCACACAATTGACTAATGCTCAATAAATTATGTTTTAATTCTTTAACCAATAACACATGATTGATTTGAGTTTGAGAGTTCTTACTAACCGTTCCTATACCATGGATTCTACCATTTGAATCATCTCCAAAAGATACGCTTCCTCCTTTTTTTTTGTCTAACTTAGCAAATAGCATTTCATCTCCTGTCATATGTCTTGAGTAGCCACTGTCCATATACCAAGGCTGTTTCTTCTTGAGTTGAGCTCTTGAACATGTCTCCTTTAAGTGCAGCTTAACCTACAAAATCTAATTCAGTTTTTCTTTATAGGTACCCATACCTTGATGGGTCCTTGATTCTTAGTTGCAATATAGGATCCTTTTGGAATCCATATTTTTTTTGTTTTTTTAGGGTACCTATACCTTGATGGGTCCTTGATACTTTTTCTTTATAGGTACCCATACCTTGATGGGTCCTTGATACTTTTTCTTTATAAGTTGCAATATGGGTACCTATAGGATCATTTTTTTAAAACAATCATATGATAAATGTTCATGTTTTCCACAACTATAGCATCTAGATAAAGCATTATCATAATTTTTCTTCAAAAATGTGTTCCTACTTGATGTTTCCCTTTTTAAACATTTGAGAGATGTGTTTTCATCAAGTGTTTTTTGCAAAGCTTCAGATTTATTATCCAGCTCTAATTTTAAAACTTCAAAATCTGTTTGAGTGTTCTAACTCAATTTGCAAAAAATTTCTTTGCTCAAAAACAAAGTTGAACTCTTTTTTTATATTTTTCAAATCATTTTCAAGTGATGCAGTCTTTTTCTTTAAAGTCTTGTATTTTGAAAAGAGTTTCAAATTCATCATAAAGGCATTCATACTAATCTTATAAATCATCAATAGAAATATCACAGGGGGATGAGGATACCTCAGATTCATTATCTTGTGCCATCAAACACAGGTTTGCTCTTTTCTCAGCTTTTTCTTCCTTACTTTCAGAACTTGAAGTGTCACTGTCTAACCAAGTAGTTGCCACCATTGCCTTCTTTGATTTCTTGTTTTTCTTTGGAGTCTCATCTTTCAGTAATGGGCATTCGAACTTAAAATGTCCAGGCTTTTTGCATTCAAAGCAAGTTAGCTCACTCTTTTTGTTGGGGTCATTTTTGTTTCTAGTTCTCCATGAAAAACCTTGATCTTTTTTAAACCCTTTTCTAGCCAATCTTTGGTTTCTTTTGTCCATAAGTTTTCTGAATTTCCTTGCAACTAGTGCTAACTCTTCATCATCATCACAGGATAGCTCTTCTAGCTCTTCTTCAAGAGTGCTAGCTTTTAGTGCAATGCTATTTTTCTTTTCTTTTGCTTCCTTACTATCTTCTTCATCCTCTTCCTTGAGTTCTAGTTCATGAGTAAGGAGAGAACCACAAATCTCATCTAGAGTAATAACATTTAGGTCCTTGGCTTCTCAGATTGCAGTCACTTTAGGTTTCTAATTTTTTGGTAAGTTTTTAAGAAGTCTTTTAACAATCTCATGCTCAGGTATTGGTTTGCCTAGCTGACTAAGTTTGTTTGTGATGTTTGTGAATCTATTTAACATGCTAGTAATATCTTCATCAAGTTTCATCTTTAAACATTTCATAATTATGGGTCAAGAGGGCTATCTTGGATTTCTTGACTTGAGAAGTCCCTTCATGGATAATCCTAAGTTTATCTCACACTTATTTAGTTGTTATATAGCTTGATATTTTTTTAAATTTGGTGGGAGTTAAGGCACAATGCAATGTATTGATAGCCTTAAAATTTGTTTGGACTCTCTTAGTTTCAACCTCGGTCCATTCAGACCTTGGCTTAGAGATCATCTCATTTGTCACTATATTTAAAGTTGAGGGAATGAATGGTCCATCAGTTATGACATCTCACATCTCATAATCAATTGTTATAATATATATTGACAACTTAGTGCTCCAATAAGGATAGTTAGAGCCATCAAACGAAGGTGGTCTGTTTGTTGATTGTCCTTCAGCAACTACTGATTTTAGTTGAGCCATTTGGATCTTCCCAAGGGTGTTAGACCTTAATGACGGGTTAGGCTTTGATACCACTTGTTGGTCCCAAATAATGTGGTAAAAGGGGGGTGAATAGCACTTTTTGACTCTTGACAAAAGGAGGAACTAATTTGAAAAGCAATGAAAATAAAAACATAGTAGACAATGCGCAGGAATTTAGAGTGGTTCGGTCCAAGACCTACATCCACTACCTTGATTATCTAACCAATCCACTAAGAACCGGTGAAATTAACAAGCTTTCACCAAACTTTACAATGGCTTTTATTAGGCTTAGCCAAAATCTTTCACAATAGTTTTTCTCGAGCTCAACTATAACCCAACACCTAACTTTTCAAGGCTAAGTTAGAACCTTTACACTCAACCAAGCTAACCCAAGCTTGATTGAACCCCTTAGAGTGACCCTTTCACTCTAAGGACATAAAGAGAAATGAAAAAAAAGTGTACCTATGATCACAAAGTTGATCTAAGTGGTACAAGTTGAAGTGCAAAACACAATTACAAGGATGAGCATTGAGTGCAGTAAAGTGCAAAGAGATTTTTGCTGAATTTTTAGCTCTCTTTGCTTGGAAGTCTTCTATCTTCTCTTTATATGTTTTCCAACCGTTGGGAGACCCTTTTATACTTGAAGAAAAAACTCTGATGGCAGTTTGACAGTTTATGGCCATTGAAAATAGTTGAGAGTTGGTTTTAGCCGTTAATCTGTCTTTCAGTGCTCTGGTTCAAATTGCTGACAGATAGCTTTTAGTCGACTAACTTCCTTCTTAGTCGATTAAGTTGGTTCTATCTTCTGGCCTCAGTTTCTAGCAGAGAACACTTAGTCGACTAACTTATTTCTTGGTCGACTAAGTTGGTTCTGCCTTGAAGTCCATATTTCTGGCAGTAGCTTCTTAGTCAACTAACTCACTTCTTGGTCGATTAAGTTGGTTCTGTTTTTTAATACTCTTCAGCCTGCCATTTCTTCAATTTGAATTTTAGCCAACCAATATTTTTCATTGTTCAACTAAGGACCTTCCTTTTTGTTGAGCAGTCATTTTTCCTAATTCATATGATTTTTGATATACACTTTTGACGGATTGATTTATTATTTGTATACAATTTTTTGTCCTGCACACTTAAGCAAAGATGTTAGACACAAATGAATAGGAATGTTTTATTGTCATCAAAAACTAATGGAGCCAACAAATCAACATCAAGCATTATCCTCTTTGTGGATAACCCATTCCAAAAGAATCTTCCTTGTATTTTATGAAGTTGATTTTTCACTTTTTTGAGCATTTGGAACAATGACACATAGTAGATGGATAAGCTCCTTAAGATGGAATGTAAGATTATTACCCTTTTGCCAATGGAAAGTACTTTCGATTTTCAACTTGAAAGTCTAGATTCGAATCTCTCCATAACCAGCTTCCACACTTTAATGGAGTTCTAGCTTGCAATTAAGGGTAGCCCAAGATATGTGGACCTTTCTACCTTGAATGATATCCCACTTGGCCAGTCCTTAACAACCTTCTTACCACACTGAAGAGATGTTCTTTTGAAAATTAACCTCTTAACCCCAAAATGACTTGGTAGCATTTGAATATTCTCTTGACATTTATCAGACACTCTAATTTTGATTCACAAAACATCGTGTCATTTACATATTAGAGATGAGAAATTTCCAATCCATTTGTATAAATCTCTACCCTTTGCAAAGGCCTATGCTTATCGCTTTGTTCAGCAAACAACTGATAACATCTTCTACTATATTGAAAAGGAAGAGTAATAATTGGCACCTTATCTCAATCCTTTCTTTTTTGAATTGTCTCATTAGTGTCCCATTAATCAACAAAGATATTAAGGTTGAAGAAATACATTATTTAACTCCACTTTGATCCAATCATCCAATGCCAAATCCAAAAAATTTCAATTGATGCTATCGTTTGTCTTTTCTAAATCAACTTTGAATTCAAAAAGTCTATCATCCCATTTGTAATTAGTGAGCAAACAATAATTTGCCTTCTTTTGATAAAATCAAATTAATTTCGCCCAACATCTTCTCTACAACTTGCCGCAAGCGGTTTGTTACTACCTTGGCAACAACCTTATAAACACTACAACCAAACTAATAAGTCCATAGTCTTTGATGGTGGATGGATTTGGTGCCTTCGGAATAAGTTAAACAATCTTTGATGCAACCATTTAATGAGCATGACAAAAAGAATTCCCCCATGAAATTAATCACCTCCTCGTTGATTGTCAACCACTCCTTTTCATTGGCCTCTTTAATTTAGATGGAGCTTTGATTGTTAATTATCTACTTTCCAACTTTTTGAATAGATTACTTGGAAGTACCTCAATTGCATCCCAAGAAGTCGATCCTGTGAAAAACTAGAGAGAGATAATGTGGTTGTCAAATAATCAATGTTAGGTAATGTGAAATACAAATTAAAAGAAAAGTATATTAGGCATTTAAAACACTTATTTTCTAAGTTTTTCTTTTTCAACACTTCTTTAATTTTTTTTCTTCGCAATTAAGAATTAAAAGGAAAAATATAAAAAATGTTATATAAAATGGCATTGAAGATTTGGTGGTCACATCATTCTTTTGTCTTGGATTTAAACAGAATCAATTAAAATGATTATATTTTTGTACATTATGAAAATTTTCGTGATTTATACGTGACGAGTTAAAATTTAGTGAGAAAAGTAAGAAAAGTATGTAATTTTAATAACCTTTCATGAAAGTAACTTGTTCACAAAGCATGACGCAAAGGAAGAAAGAGAAATGTTGATGTTGATGACAGCAACAATAGTTAAATTTTGGCTTCAATATGGTGGCAAGTGGTGTCAATTTATGTAAGGTTATGCAAGTGAAAGATGATGCAATGATGGTAGGTGGAAGAAATAAAGTGATATTGAAGAATGATCCATTAATGCTACACAAAGAGCCAAATGGTGTCAATTTATGTAAGGTTATGCAATAAAAGTGAAAGATGATGCAACGATGGTAGGTGGAAGAAATAAAGTGATATTGAAGAATGATCCATTAATGCTACACAAAGAGAAATACCTTTTCCAAAATTCGAATAAAGAAAAGTTAAAATTCTAAACATTGGAGTTCTAATTCAATGCTTAATTATTCAACAATTTTCATCAGATGTAGATATGAATGCCAAGTTGAGATCAAGATTGTTACATAATTGTTCGACTTTTTCTCAATGAATTAATATTTTGAAATTCTTTTAAACATCAAATGATGGTGTTTAAAGCATGGATATGGCTCCATTCTTTGCATATGTGTTTTATAGGTGTCATACATATACAAACTAAGATATAATTGGGCATTTATTAAACATACTAGATAAGTTGAAAGCAAAATTTTTATATTGGACCTGAGATTGTACATGACGAAGATGTTGTGGTTGTAGTGAAGAGATGGAAAATTGTTGTCATCATTTATCAAAAAAAGTGCTGTCAACGAAGAAAGAGAAATGGTGATGATTGTTCAATTGTCTCTTCAATTCAATGTCATGTGGTGTTAACTTACATAAATGTAGCTTAGGTTAGGATTACAAGCAACTTTGCGTTTCAAAGAAGGAAAAGGAAATATCCAAGTAGATTTAAATTACGCCAAGTCAAGTGGGCTTTTGTTTGGAATCTCAAACTTAATAGGTGATATTTATTAGTCAAGTAAAATTATTGGGTCATAATAAGTGTTCTCTTTTAGTTTAAAATGGGAAGATTCTTGAAACCATTTATAAATTTGTGAATGACGTTAAAATTAGTTTAAGAAATTTTTTTTTAAAATGTAAAATAATAATATGTAATGAAGATATAAGTATCACAAATAAGCCAATGCATTAGGCTATCTCCAACAAAATGCAACTAACATAGAAAAAGAAAACAAGATAATGCTAACATAATCAAATAGAGCAACATAACCTAATTACACAGCAAGTTAATTAAATTTGTCCACATTTAGACTCAAAAAGAATATCAGAATTCCAAACTTTCTTTGCTCAAGCATTTAGCATAAAACTAATTCTGAACGAAAATCATGCAAACTTTTCACAAACATACTTGGCAAGTCATTGATTGACAATATGTGATTTACTTGAAAAAAAAATTATAAGGTCAATAAAATGATTATTCATGACCAAAAAGTATAATATATTGTAATGGTAAAATATTTTTAAAATATATGTAAGGAAAAGTGAACTACAAAATCAATAATCATTACCAATTGTTAAATTTTTTAATAATTGCTTTAATGATATTATATATAATTATCAATAATCATCATATTATTACATCATAAAACAGCATAATAATGTTCGTAGGATTAAAACAATTTAATAGAAAATAGGTGCTTATAGAACCCAATTATTTTCTTCAAAGTATGCAATATCATAGGGTAACTTCCAAGGGATAGTGTTTAAAAATTCACTTGTTCTAAAGTAAAAAATGCTTTATTTTACAAATTGTAAATGTACTAAGTGTATATGTCCATTATTAGGGATACTTGTTTGAGGCTCACATGAAGGACTTGCATGCTTCAATAATTTGTCTAGTTACACAATTTTCATATAAGATGTGAAAACCTTAGAACTCGTAGAAGCAAATCTTAAAGTCAAAGGTTTGATACGGTCTTAATTCATGGATGGGTATGTTATTATGAGAATCTATGATCACTCTATAGGTAGGAACTACAAGGTGAAGGAAAGAGAATAAAAGGAGGGGGGAAATGCAGGAGGCAGGGTACATAGATAAATTCTAACTGTGGCTGCTAACCTTCTAAGTCGCTTACGTTTCGATTATCCTTCGAATCATTTTGATTCAGTTATTAAATCTATTAAAATGGTATTAGTGTAATTCTTCAATCAATATAGCTTCTATCATTGGCAGATTTTTTCCATCTAAGTTTGACTCATCAACATACACAGTATCATGTTTATGTTTTACCACCAATTTATATGGATCGAATTAGGGATGGATCCAAAAAAATTATTCACCTTATCAGTATCATATAAGTTATATTTGTTTGGTTTGAGGTTTTTTTTCTTTCTTTTACTCTAAAAATAAGCAAACAAATTGAAACTCAAATTAGCAAATATGCCCATTTTAGAATCAATCTAAGTTTAAACACATTGTTTGACTCAATGTGGCTCACAAGTTTGAACTCGGTTTCAACTAATTTATGTTTAAACTTCATATTAAAACAGCTAGAAAGACTTGAATTGTAAACATTGAGAAATAGAGTGCAAACAATCAAAGGAAAGCCTTGCATGTGACAGACTCTTATAGTGAACTCAAAAGCAATAATAATAAATAACATTAAAAATATATATTTTTGGTAAATAAATTGCTTCTCCCTAATTAGAAGGGTTCCAAAAATTATATTGAATTAAAATTTCCTATGTATTCTTAGCAATTATTAAGGTTAAAATATATGTTCCTTGATGTAAATTAATTGTTATTAGGAACTGATTGATGATCTTTCAAGTCATTTCTCCATTATTATATCCATCTTTCATTTTTCAAAAAATAAAAAATCATTTTGAAAGGGAGAAGTAGGAAAGAAACAGTGCTAATCATTGTTAGTTTATTATTTCTTCAACTATAGAGTTCTTGCATATTAAGTAAAATAATGTTTAAAGAATTAATCTCAAATTTATAGTAAAAAAGTAGAAAATCTTATATTTTATATAGGAAGGTAAATGATATGTAATGTAAAAGTAAAACATTTATAAGTATTACACATGTTTTCATTGAAGCTACTAGATCATACTAAGTGTCAAAGGCTTAGAGAATGATTTGTTGACTAATAAAAGGATAATTTATTTTCATAGTTATGATTTAATCAGTGTAATCTTTTTACAGATTCTTTATATAAAAAAATCTTAAAATCATTGTTTTTCTCGTTTGATAGATTGGTAACTCTAGAAAACTATATGCCTTCGCTTATGATCATATTTACTATGTAGATAAATCGATGACTTTCCGCCAACAAATAGGCTTTTTTTGTCAATAAAGTTTATATTTGTGTGAATTTTTGTTCATAAACACAACACACTGATGGCTAGCTAGTTATGCAAGTTTTCAGCTTATGGGCTTAATATTGATAAGGAGTGGAACAAGGCAAAGTGAACTTCATGAGAGGAAATAAAAGGTCATCAAAAATTGGGATGACCTCTGGTGTGGCAATACAAGCTTGGTGTCATGATTTCTAAGCCTTGAAATAAAGTGATGGTGGCTAAAGATAGTTAGCTTGTTATAGATTTTTACTTGAGTTAGTGTTTTGATTTTCTTTGGTTATATACCTTGTGAAGATGAATTATTCTTTGTTTCTTTTTATGTAAACATTGTTTGAGCATACACTAATTCGAAGGTTGCCTAACCACATTGTAGCCAAATTTTTTAAAGCAAGTACATTATTATCAAGAAATTAGTTCTATTATTAAACTATGGCTAAATAAGCTACACACATTATGTTGAAGATCCTTAAATGTTTATATTAACTTTTAAGTAAAACCATTTTGAGAATTCCAAGAATGATCCAAATGTTAACTTGTTAGAAATGAAAGGCATGGGAAATACATGTAGCATCATCACAAGTGGATGCTTTAAATATTGTCATGAGATCAATTTTCACTTCCTACATATATATATATATACATATATCACTTTTTATATATATTATAACACAATAAAAGTTCATATATAAACATTGGCATGTTTACTTTGTTGATACTCAAATGGAGCCTTTGTAAACTTTGACATTATTTGCTTTTTACTATGGTTTATTTTTCACATGATAGAATTTGTAATTTTGATTTATGTTAATGAAATTGGAAGAAAGAACATTTGTATAGTAATATGAAAACTACACAACGATTGGAATTATGAAAGATGTAATCATGTTGATAGGATGTGGAAATGATAACAGTCAAGGTAGCAAAGTTTGAAGTAGTTATGTAGGAGGCAACAATACATGAAGATGATAGTAAAAATATCTTTGGTGAGCTACAAAAAAGATTGGTGGATTGATGATGTTGGAGTGGTAATCGTAGTAGTGATTGTAGAATTAATGGGTTATTAACAAAGATTATTACCCTATACACTAGTGGTGGACTTAAAAAATTCCACAAGTGAATTTAAGTAATTGCCATGTGTGTCTTTAACTACACATTTTTACTTAATATTTGACTTTCTTATTCTTAGTAACAAACATATGGACTTTTAAAATCCACCACTTGTTTATGGAAATCCTATTAACCATTAAAGCTATAAGTGGTAATGTGGTAAGGAAGAACAAATATCTTGTTGAAAGGTAGTCAAATATTAAATATGTTAAAGCTTGTAAGGACCTACCTAAATTGGTGGAAATGGTGATATTGTTAGTAGGAAACAATTATAGTTTTGGTAGTTAATTTAAATGGAACATATTTAGGTTGTATGTGATTGTGGTGACTATAACAATAATGATTGCTGAGTCAAAAATGTGCTTGATATCATGAGTAAGATTTTGAAAATAATTATAATATGATTATTATAAAAGATTGTGTAATTCTTTGGCATTTCTTGTTTTTAAAACATTTTAAAATATTATGACACCCATATTGAAGAAAATATTTTATTTGGTTGACTGCACTCAAAATATCATGTTAACTATTATTCTTTCTAGAGTTTAGAGTAATTTTTTTTCAAAAGGCTAGTTGAAAGAGTGCCTCCTTTTTTTTGTTTTCATTGGGACTTTTTTTTTAGGACTGGGGGAGTGGGTGAGTACATGGACTTGAACTCTACCAGAGAAAAGAGACGTTAGTGTTAAGTGGTGTTAATTTTGCTATGGTTGAGATTGAGATTCTATAACAGCCTAATACTCGTGTTAGGTTTCTCCAGTGATTTCCTATTGGCTTTCGGTTGAATACATTTACATGATATCATATCCCAAGTTGTTTGATGGTATTTATTGTCGGTTTTCCACTTTGTAGGTGCAATTGTCTCATTATCTAAATCTAAGATACAAGAACAAAAATTTAAGATACAGGGCTTTGCTAGAGATAGTTTTAAAACTAGATGGCAATTCACAAGCAACAAATTGTGTTAGATGTTAAGTTATATACGTTATTCTATCAATAGCAGACATAATCGAGTTGGCAGTATAGGTGAGAATTTAGTAAAAGGGCAATAAGGAGGTTAGGTTGTAGGATATGCGAGTTTTGAAAGGTTTAAGAGGAGGGTGGAGTTTGTGTAAATATTAGAAATATTCATTATCATTGAAAAAAATATAAAGAGAGTTGAGCTTATAAAGATTGTTTTACATTTTTTCTTTGGGTAATGTATTTTTCTTTTAACTTTTTTCCATAAAATAATGCTTTATTAAAAATGAAAAAAGAATCAATAATTAGTATGTAAAAAATTAAATTAGGTATGACTTTAAAAAATCATATTTAATCAACTCAGGTCAATAAAAAACCTATCATGTCACCAGTTTTCTCATAAACCCGATTGGCCAATGTGAGTTTCTCTAGTTCAACTGCTAACGGTCCAATAAAGAACTGACCAAGGTCAAGGGTCGGGTCACTGGGTTGGCCAATCTGACTGTTGTTGAACCAGTTCAGTTCTGATAACCATGGTTTATTGTTGATAATAACTAACAAAATAGTTTTGTTGCTTGATCTGTTAAATTGATATAACATCCTTAAACATCTTACAATGGGGCATTTCGTAGAACAAAAAAATCCTTTTGAATACTAAATCTAGTGACTTTTGTTACTTTTTGCCTTGAGTTGATATAGAGTTATTATAATTGGGTGATGGTTTAAAACATGATAGTGATTACCCCTTTGACTTTTGATTGTCATATGCTCTTTTATCAGACTTCTAAAAGGAAAATGGCGACAATTACTATTGCATTGAGTGAGTGAAATCTAGTAGGCTTATGTTGAGTTGCGTATGGGGGCGCATTGGATCCCCATAGAGAACAAAAACTATTGCAACAAGGGACTTATATGAAGTCTGGTCCTAACTTCTACATTTGGGCCTTTGCTTGGCGAACTTCTTAAGCCATATCTGCTCAATAGGTTGTTTGGTTTTGTGGGAATGATCAATGGAAGGTTTGTCTTTGTTGGTTGGTCCTCTTCCATTGTCAAGTAGGTGATTCCCACATTGATTTCCATAGTTGAATGGGGAAAATTGCTTCACTTTCAGATGCTTGATGTGGATGAGATTCTATCATTGGTGGACTTCTCATCTTGTTTTTACCATAAAACTTAGGAATCAAAGCCTAGAATCTTTTGTTAACAACATGGCAGCAAGTTAAATTTTTTGGCTTAGCATTTGCAAGTGTTATGAGAATGTGGTATATGGTGATTCTTGAGGAAACAACTAGGATTGACATTGTTCTTTGGTATCCAGTATATCGAAAATCAAGGAGAGGAGAAAAAGGCACACCAAACCTATGGTAGTCGATGGTACCTATGCTTGGTTGCTTAAGTGGCTTGCTCAAGAAAACCTGGGAAAAGAGGGGTGGATGTGGAACCCTAGTGTGTTAGATCAATTTTTCATGAGTAGAAGAGATTGACTTTGAGGGATGATTCAAGCGGAAATTGGTACCATGGGAGGAGGTCATCTCTTAGCTAGTAACACTGTCACAATATCACTTCCACTCTTCCAGTTTTCTTTCTTTGTGTGGGCAGTTGTATTCTGTTAAATATAGGTTTGAAGAGTTGTTTTTGAAGTATAAATGACTTGATCATGAAGGTTAGACAAATTATGGTGATGATTGTCTGGTTTAAGCTGGTGGAACCTTATTGGTGCCAACATCCATTAGAGCTATCCAATGTTGCAGATTGGGAGACTTATATGCACCTTCATAGATTTCTTCCCTGAATGGAGTGAATCAGGACCCCGATTGAAGGAACTTTCTAAAGCTGTGATGCTAGCAACTATGTTTCTGGTTCCCTATTTTTGGTCTTTTGGTTTTACATTAATTGTTGACTCATCTCTTGTGAGCTCATTTGTATTCAATAATTTATACCTAAAACTTATTTCATTGTGTTCCAAGTACTACATTTACTCTGCTTTAGACCTTAGTTTGTTTTGCCTAATCAGCCCTTTTTTCTGTCAAACATCAATGTGTGAATATTCCCCAGCGAACATACACATAAATGTTAAAAGCTGTTAGTATGGTTGCCTCATACAGCTCCTGTTGTTGAAATCTTTTGTAGCATTGTCCTCCAAGACATCATATAAGATAGCAAATCCTTACATAAAATGTTCATGGCTTGGACAACTTTTCCATTGGTAATGTTTCATGCAAATACTAAATAGCTTTGATCTACTTTTGGTTTTAATGACTAATGCAATCAGCTCTTTTGGCAGTTTGACCAAGATTCTTGAACGTTATCGATGTCACTATGAACAGGAATCTGAGGCTTCTAAAGATGTTAATGAAGCCGTAAGTGATCCTTCTCCCTTATACAGTGAGCTTAATGCTGTCAACCGCATGTTGAAAAATATCTTTTTTTTAAATGAGGTCATCTAAATGATTTAAAAATTAATCAACTAAATAGCTCATACTCCACTTCTGCAAAAAAGGTTCTGGGTTGACTTGTTGCTGGTGGTTCTCTACCAGAACACCACTAAAATGCTAAAACCTTTAATAGGAGACCCATGTTTTTTAAGAGCTCTTGGCTTCAAAGCTGATTTACAGATGTTCTATTGGATATAGATCACTTGTGAATCTACAAAGCATCTGAACTGTGTGATCAAATTTGGCCCTACTACTGTTCAAAATTGCTGTCACATAAGCTTGCATGAGCATGTGAGGCTGTGCAAATAACTCTAATTGTCAGTTTGTCAGCATGCTCTCCAAAGGACCTTATGCTAAATTATAATTTGATCAGCCATCCATAGGACCTTATGCTGGTAATTATAGGATCATAGATACTGACATCCTTTACTTAATAGTGATTAGCAATCAACCAGAGCTTGCTTCACTGTAATTTTTACTAATATGCGTTTTCTTGCTCATTGACAATGTGAGCTTCATGCAGGTTTATATTCTTTTTAATAAACCTAGACATCTCCTGGTAATATTTTTGGTTCAGAGGATATTCCAAACAAGTACGTACATTTACATCTAGGGTTTCTGTGGAGTGAATTTGTTCTCTAACTACATTGATGCTGCTTGTACTTTGCATCCCATTATCTTTATGAGTAGGCATGTTCTCCATATGCTTTTAACATGATCCTGCTAATCTCTGAGAATGTAATGATCTAACGCCTATTGGTCCTCCAGTTAATCATTAAACTGAAGTATGGACTTCAAACATCAGTTAGTCAAGCTTATGAGGAGTTTTGTCTTATTATATTGCAATGAGCTTCTAGGTACGGTCTACTGTGGTATTTCTCGTCAATATTCACTAAGTAGCCCAAATTGTTTTTCTACAGCTCCGTTCACATACAGAGCTACTGCATATAGTGCAAAGGTGATTTTCTTAATCCTTATTGGTATACTAAAAGGTATCATACGAGTTGTGGTTTGACATATCAGTTTGTTTTGACAGCCAACTGGAAGAACCAAATGTTGAGCAGCTGAGTCTGATGGACCTTGTAAACTTGGAGAAACAACTTGATATGGCACTTTCCGAAACAAGAGCTAGAAAGGTTAGTATCCCGTATTGAAGAAAATATGGCACATCAGGGTAACAATCTTGTGTAAGCTACTTGTTTTGTCCTAAGAAATCAGATCTTATGTTTTTGATCTACAATTTGGAAATCTTTTGCAAAACCTCAGCTACGCACTCACCTCTTATCTTAGAGAAGTGTACACGTTCCTGCTACTCTCTTCAGTTGTTAGCTTTCATTCAAGCTTGTACAATACAATTGGAGTGTAGAGGAGATTAACTGTCTATTTGATTCTTCCATATTATTGAACTACCCGCTGGGATAAGGTAATGCTCCATTGTTAATGTTCAGAGCTCATCTACCTGCAAATCTTCTTGGTATTTCGGTTTTTTTTTTCTTTTTTTTTTTAAAATGGTTTAGCAGCCCCTATAAGTGAATTTTTGCTGCTGGTACTTGTATTGTCTCTGAAGTTAAAAAACCATTTTTATAAGAACAATTTTTTGTAAGTTAAAATCCATAAATATTGACAGATGTTCAACCACCTTTACGAGGTTGATACAATGAAAGTATTTCACATTGAACACTTTTGCTGACCACTTACTAGGATCCTTTTTCACTATTATGATCTACCAGACAACTAAGATTCTAGAATTGAGCAAGTTGGCATGTCAAGAGAATCTAAAAGATGATTACCAACCAAAGAAACCACTTAATCACCCTAAGTATTTATGTTTTCATTTACGGGATAGGCTTTCTTCTGCATAAGAGAGTGTATGGAAAAATTTGAATAGTGTTTGCTTAAGACCTACTGCATCATTGACTTTTTATGCATTTGAAAATTATTGCAGTAAAGAACTTTAAGTGGCTTTCTCTAGTAATATCTGTGTTATGCATAGCAAAGGTGAAATCTTTTGTTTGCTTCTGATTTTCCTGGACAAGAATGCTGCTATGTGATACTGGGACTGTCCTGCGCGTCTTGTTTATTGAGATTCTGACCTGATCAATTTTTTCTGCAGACACAATTGATGATGGAGTCCATAATGACCCTCCAGGAAAAGGTACGCAACCATTGTGGTTATAGTCAGAATTTTACCGTGAACCTCTTAGCTTTACCAGAATTTTGAAGAACATCCTGTTGGCTTCTATTATTTAATAATGTTGTCAAAAGTATGGGATATTTTAACTGTACTTATATAGCCGTTAGCAACCAGCATACTAGAAAATTTTCAGCATATCTGTGAAACATGATTGGACCATTTCTAGATCACCCTTCTCAGGATTTCATTTAGGTTGGCTCACTATCTTTTATTTATCCATTTAACTTAGACCATGACATGGAATCTTACAGCTCTGAAGACAGTCCTAAAACTATGAACAGTCGCTCCCTTGCCCCTCTATGGACCATGTGCCTTATGCTTGATCATATTTGAACGCACAGCAGAATTGTTTTGTTTGCAACAAGTCTCTTTCCTTATTCTCGATTTCACAGAAACTTTCCTGTTTAACTTTGCTTGTATGCTCTTCAGGTTAACATTTTCAAGATCCTCAAAAAGGACTTTAAGATTTGCTTTAAAAAGAGGGAGGGGGGGTGGGGTGCGGACAGTGGCGAAGCCGGCGGGGGGCTTGGCTTTTGAAATACCTGGTTAATGCCTTGTTTGCTAAAGTGAAATGGGCATATTTTGAATTTGGGACCCCACAAAAATTTGTACCATGCTCCTCCTCCCATCTGATAAATTTTATAATTTGATAACAATTGTAGTTCTAAATTTCATTTCTTTTAACTTTTTTTTATGTAAGTATCATTATACTTGAAATTTAATTGCTTAAATTACAAGTTACCTTTTAAATGAATTAAATAATATTTTGACATCAATTATTGTATCAATAGTAACGAAAGAAAATACATTAGTTAAGAAAATTTAGTTGCTATATTTTGCATACAAAATCAATTATGCTATGCACACAACTTTTTTCTTTTCCTTTTTTTTTTATCTATCACCCCCACTTTTAGTTTTTTAAAAGGATTGAAACTTTATTTAACATTTATTTTAGTTACCAAAAAGGTATTTATATGATTTACACAACTAATTACTACTTATTTCATTTGAATTTGGTATTTTTTTATCATATTTTTTTTATTGAAGAGACTCTCTTTACTATTGTTTTCTTCTCTTTGAATTATAATTAAACAAATTATTCTTATCCCACCCCCAAGCCAAAATTCCTGGCTTCACACCTGGTGTAGAGTGTCAATATAGATTTGATCTATAGGACCTAGATTAGATGTAATAGATAGTGACCTGCTACATCATATGCAGCTGTCTAAGTTCTTATAATCTCCCCGCAGATCTGAACCTGGAGGATGTGTTCTTACATATTCTAAGACTTGCCAAAGAATTTGTACCAAGTCTGTTGCCGATAGATGTCCATATCAAACATTATACACTGTACAGCATCATAACACATAATCTGTATCATATAGATAATCTGATTTGTAGTTCTACAATTTCATGCTGTCAACTTTTGCAACCCAGAAGTTCTATAACAGGATGAATCCAAACTATCTTTGGTTAAACAGTTACACACCTACAATCATATCCCCTTTGGATTAATTTTCTGGTTACTTGTTGCAAGACTAGTCTCTATAGCAATCTGAGATTCTGAATGTCAAAAGCCACTACTGATTCTTGTTGCTCAACTAAAAGAACCATTTGACTATAAGTTTCCCCTGCCACTCCTAGTTCTCTTGAAATATCTACTGAGTTGGTACTGTAATTGCTCTGCAGGAGGAGTTTTACATGGTTAAAAGTAGTTGCTCTGCCTAATATAATAACACACAGCCTTCTTGATTATAACATATCGAATCCACTAGGGATGGTCAACACCGAATTATAGATACAGCTGATGACATAAGTCTTTGCAGACAAGCAATTTGATGAAAATTGTAGAGGAACGGAGCTGAACTAAAGTAAGGCAAGGAGGAAGGTGAAGAAATAAAAAAAAAATTAAAAAGAGAAGAAAATAGTCCATAAACTAGAGAAAATACAAGATGTCATAGTGAGACAGAGCATAGTACAATTACGTTACCTTTGATACTTTTAACAGCAGCATTATATTTGTTTGTGCAGGTCTGTTAGCAGCATGGAGTAACACCATTTTCATTGTATTCGGTTTGTTCTAATCCGTGACAATTCCTCTTCACGCAGGAAAAGTTGCTGAGAGCAGAAAATGAACTTTTAGAAAGAGAGGTAGAAGATTTCCAGAACTAATCTCTATTCTTTCTCAACTTAATTTTCATTAAAGCAGACGAACAAATATTTAGAAGAACAAAAAAAACTGAACAAGTTTTGGGATGGTTTTCCTGTGACTTACAGAGTGCAGCAATGGAGAAGAATGAAGATGAGGGGAATGAAGTGGTGATAGGGTTCAGCAATCACCAACATTTGGGTAATCTGCGACAGCAGCAAACGCTTAGCTTGCTTCAATAGCAATAATATTATGTTAGTTGGCTATGGACCTGGCTCTAAGGTGCAATGGAGCTACTGCCACTGAGCCTGTCAACTTTTAAGCACCAAGTAAGCAACCGAAAGCATGCAGAGATTATTATGTCACCGTAATAAGCTTGTGGTCAAGTACCTTGGATCCTTATGCTGTCCAACTCCCACCCGCTTGTAATAAGTATCCGAGAAACTCTCAAATACGGTCTTTTTTTTTTTTTTTGCATGGATTTCGCTCGCATATCTGTCACTTGTGCAGCTAAACCTATATGTTATCAGGGTGAATCCATTAGTTTTTATGTTCCCACGCAATCCCATCTGTGTCTGTCTCTTCCGGCTGATGTTGTAATCCGATTCGTATTTATTGCTAATATTGTTGTAAAAACATAGGTGGAAGCTAGCGGTGCACATATCGTAGTACCAGATCATTCTATTTATATCCTTGCGTGCGTGCCCACACACTGGACAATGGAACACGATGTGTACTAGATTGTTCCAAACAGAATACAAGTAGATGGTAATAGAAGTAGAATCTTACCCCTTGACGTGTCCTTCCTTTGGTAAGAAGGCAGGTTAATTTCGAGCCATGTGGGATTGAGGAAAGCACCGTTTTGACGAGTTGAGGAAACTCTTTTTTTAAAAAAAAAAAAAGTGCTGGTTTTGCATTGACGAGAAAATTCGGAAACTGGTAGGGCTCCTATAAAGTTAGTAGATGATGGGATATCCTTGGATACACGGTTTAGACTTATGGAGAGAGAGAGAGGTAAAGATGCGCATGACTTGGCGCTTTTATGAAAGGTAGGGTCACGCTGACGCTACCAACCGGCAACCGCTCAGGTTCAAATGCGTTATCCAATGGAAACCAAACAGCACACTAGGTTGCATTATCTGAAAAAGCTGGGAATGTCTTGTCACTGTCACTGTGGCTCTATTGTTTTGGATCTAGCCCTCTCTTGTTTTCCTTTTAAAGCTTGTTAAACCGAAATCACTTTCACGATAGCACAATTTAACAAAACTTGACCCTTTCCGTTCCTTTGCTTTTGAGTTAAACCCAAATCTTTTGTCATTTTTGGGGTTCTTGCCAGAGATCAGCTGGGTCTTCCAGCCACTCAAGCACATTAACCAATGCACCCATTAACTTTCTCGCCCTCTTTTCCTCAAAATTCGCAACTCCACCGCCCCAATCATCTGTAAATCTATTTATTTCGCATTTAGCGCTGATGTTATTTTCTTCGATAACATCAAAATAATATCCACAAGTGAAGTAATTAAATAGTAGAATTAAGGATAGTTGTTTAGCATTTCTCCTATTTCCAATACTTTTTAGACAAATGGGAAGAGTATTTTACCAACACATTTCTGGTTGTGGAACTCAATATCCAATGCGTCTCTATATGTATAAAACATACACTTTATCTAAGTCGAACCTGTTGTCTTTACCAACATTTTTTATTTAATTCTTACTCTATACTATTTTCTTTTACCATAAAGTAAAAGTAAAGTCATATTTGATTTAAAATGATAAACTACTTGATCAATTACAATAATTCTATATAAAAAGAAACTACTTGATCAATTACAATAATTCTATATAAAAAGAATACAATTACTGCTATTTATTAACCTCAGTTGTTAATTATCGTAACATATATATGCTCAAGTAAGCTTTTTGTATCTTATTAGTTTATTTGGGTTTTATTTTATTGATTTTTTTTTATTTTTTGTTTTCTACTTATTTTTAAAAATTAAAAAAAATAAAACAAAATTCTATGATTTAAGTGACAATAAAAGAGAAAAAAAACCTTGCTTATTTCATAAGTGTAGCATGTTACGTTATGTTATGCGTCGAAACTTAAACTAACATCATGTTACCTTAAATTCTAAAAATAAAGTTTAAATAAATTTATAAATTTCAAATTCACGTTCTTAATCTTAAAGATATGCTTGATAGGTGGTGAAAGGTCTATATTTATATATCCAAGACTCACTCAATTATTTTTTATTGATGTGAGATTCGTGACATTTTATTTCATCAAATTATATAATACTCTTGTTGCATTGACTTTTTAGTCGTAGAAAAGAGGGGTTCTTACACTATTTTAAGTTTATCTCGATTTTTGTATATCTCATGAAACTTTCACATCAATGAAAATTTAATTTTACTCTAATATCAAATGTCACGAGCTAGAATTTAAGCTTAATCTCGTGTAATTTTAAACTTTGAAATCACAAATCCACGTTCTCAATTTAAAAAATATATACGGTGAAAGATTCATATTTATATACTTAAAATTCATCCATATTTTACCGTTGTAAAATCCAATCCATAACACCTTCTATGTACAAGATATATCTCTTTCACTCTACACTTGTCCATGGGCGGGCCCAACTATAGCTGGACCTTGGATAAATGTTTTAGACTTAAGTCTGATTCGAACTGATCCAGATATTATTATAATAATAAATATTCTTTAAATAATTAAAATATTTTTAAAAATATTTTATAATAAATAAAATTTAAGTAAACGTATGGAATGGTAACTTAAATTTTGGAGGTGAGATTCATAAACAAAGGCATCTGGTTTTAGGACTTTGACCAGAAAAAGAAAAGGCCTGGGCTTTCCACTCTACATTTGTTGATGCCAATCCCTATTATGATATGGCCCATATGCTTTTGAGTACTATTTTTCATTTTTAATTAATAATTATTTCAAAGCTGTGCCTGTGCTTAGACGACGTGTCTAATTATCAACCCATAAGTTATCATTATACACTATAAAATAATGTTACTACCAAATTATTAAACAAAAAAGGACCATGATAATATAATGCATCATAGCATTATATTAAATGACAAAATCACGTTGAAGATCCCAATTAATAAAATTCACTTTTAACTTGATTTTTTTTAGTTTAAAAGCTATTGTAAAATTTTTATAAAAAATAATATTTTTTAAAATTAAGTTAAAAATATTTGATAAATTAATTTTTATAAGTTTTTTTATAAATAAGCTGTTTGGTAAAATAACTTATATAAGTTTTAATTTTGATTAAAATTATTAAATATTTAATAAATGATGATATTTTTTATTTTGGTTTAAATTACTGATATTTAATAAATGAAGACATTTTTTAGAGGATAATGTTGAAATTATTTTTAATAGATGAAGATGTTTTTAGAATAAAAAAATTCTCCAAAAAAACTATTTTTTTTTAAAAAAAAGAAGAGAAAATTACTTTCTATTTTTTAAAAGTTTCTTGAAATCTTATTTAACCTAATTTTTATTTTTAAAAGATAAATAAACTAAAAAAACTAGATCAAACAAACACTAACATAGGTTTTTTTTTTAAAGTAAAAACAAAAATATTGATTTCGTCATTTTCTTAAAAAAGTAAAAAATAAAACACGTTTGATAATATTTCTATTACAAGAAATTTTAGAAAATAAAAACATAAAAATATTTAAAAAATTTCTAATTTCGTCTTTATCTTAAATGCTTAGATTTAACAGGAAAACATGAACGTAACTATCATAATTCATAGAAAAAATGACATAAAAAAAAGAAATATTATTCTATTAAGAGTCTAAAGTCTCCCTAAAAAATAAATCAAACCCAAAAAGTAAAATAAATTAGAATGAAAAGAGAGAAAAAGAAAAAAGTCACCTGTAGTAGATCAGATACGAAGAAACTCACCTTAGATGGAAAAGCAAATGAATTAAACAAAAAAAATAGAAAAGAATTTAAGGTGTTGTCGTTGAAAAAAGGAAAAAAAGAAAAAGAAAAGGAAAAAGATAGGTGGTTTGGTAGTGGCCTAGTTGAAATGAAGTGATTTAACATGTTTTTTTTTTTTTTTTTTCACCAATTTTTTAAAAACAAACAAATACAGAATTACCAAATATTTTTTTATTAATATTTTTATAATTTTACAAAAGAAAAAAAAAAAAAACACATACATCACCAAACAAGGACTTACCATCGCCCACTGCTGATAAAAAAAGTCAAGGCTTTCATTTTTTTTTAGTCTTAAATGATTTCAGCAGCGAGACTTAAAAGATTGGCATGTCCATGATACACGTAAGACGTCATCCCTGACAATTCAATTCCAGCGGGGCATACCGTTTTCTTTGCTTCTACGTTTAGATCCTACCATGTCATCAAATTATTACTCCATGTCTCCCTTCCCAACAACTGTGTACATTATTATCAAAATTATTCTATGTTTATAGGCATAGCAAACAACTAGAATAAATAAAAGATGGATTGAATTTTAGTTTTACCCTTTTCTTTTTTGGGTAATTTACTTAATAATTAAAAATACCTAATTTGACTCCAAGTAATGCCTGCCCAAAATTAGTTTCTTATTTGATGATATCACACAATCTTGTCCAAAGAAGCAGCAATTTACAGTAATTCACAGCCCCACGCGCTTAAACAATTTGCTTGACCACCGCAAAGTTCAAAGATAAGGTCCACGTCATCTGTCCCCACGTTGGACTTCCACGTCCGCCCTGATCCATTGAGAGTTTTCAACACACGCGCTCAAAATTACGGTTGGACCTATCCTCGTCTAGAAAAGTCTCTGTTCTTTTTTTATTATTATTCTCAAATTTCTTAAAAAAAAAATAGAAAAAGAAAAAGGTATCGTGCGTGCGTGCGTGCGTGATCATTAACAATGCCATTCTAATTTTCTTTCAATCCAAGCTTCAAAACCTTTCCATTTTCGGTTTCCGAAAAATCCAATTAATCTGAATAACAGCACCGCCGCGTCACTTTCTTTTTGGTTTCCCTCCAGAATTGCCTGAGAAACAAACAAAGCTTTGCCCGTCAGAACTCCCCAGTTGTTTATTCCTTTCCAATCAAACAGCGGTTTAGATAACTGTCCCCGAGTTTATCCATTTGCCTCGTTTCTAGCAAAAAAAGAAAAAAAAACACCAAAGTATCCTATTACTATCTGAAATCTTTTTCATTTTCTTCGGATTATAGGGTTTAGTCAATTTTCTATCTTTGATTTTCCGTAGGATTTTTTTCTTGAGAAAACAAAAAATGAGAAGACAACAGCAAAATCATCTACATCAGGATCAACAATCAAGGGTTTTCTACGAGCTGTCGGCGCTGGTTCTGAGTCTTCTACGATCGCCGCTGACGCCGATGCCTTTCTCCGACCATTCACCGGCACCGGCACCGGCACCGGCGAGGAGGCCTCATCCACCGTCGACATCGACGTCGACGACGATATCGCCGGCGGGATTCGCTTGGCTGATGCTAGGGATATCGGTTTCGTTGATGCTGTGTGGATCGGTTACTTTTTTTATAGGGTTCATGTTGATGCCTTGGATTCTTTGTTTGGTCATGGTTTTTTACGTTGCTGGTATTGTTTCCACGGTTTCCATGTTAGGTCGTTCTATTCTTTGTTACGCCATGGCTCCTCCTTCGCCGCGAAAGGATATTCCTGGTAATTTGTTTTTTTTTTTTATTAATTTTCTCAAATGCTATCTTTTTAAATATTGGTGTTGATGGTGTCTTTTACATTTAATTTTGTCTTATATTAGGACTTTTAACCTTTGATTTCTTAATTTGGTGCTTTAATCTTTGAGATAAATTTCTTTTGTTATATTCTGATTGTCTTTTTTTTTTTAATACTATTGTCATCTCTTTGGTTGTTGTGTTGGATATTTGTGAAGAACTACGGAGAAAAAAAGTGTTTGATTGTAGGTTCTCCTTTTATTTCGATTAACTGAAAAGTTATTCAGCTAAAACATACCCTAGGCTCCTTTATCATGTCTTTGATTTCCAAAGTGATTGGATTCCTTTATTAAGCGACTTTTTCTTTTCTTTTTGGTACAAGTGACTTTGATTTCAAAACCATGAAACCAATGTACTTTAGGAATTGCGGGTTGGGAGATTGGGGGTTTCTTTCATAATCTTAGCTGAATCAATAAATAATGCAAAAAAGTGCATGTAATTTATCTTAGAGTTGTAAATAGATTAGTGTGAATCAAATCTCATATTTCCCCTAGTTATCTCTTCTGGTAACGGGAATTAAATCTCTTCTGTTCCATTCCCTGCATTTCTTTGCAATAAATATGATTTATTAGCCTTAGCTAAATGGTTGTTCACCTGTTCCATTAAAATTTAGCATCAGATGTTTTAGAATGCATGGTCATTGCTTGATTTTTACTCAAATAATGATGAACTATAGTGTGAGTGGTAAGCATCAAACATGGAAAAACAGAATTTGCAGATTACCTGTGGAAATTAAGAAACTAGAAAAAAAAGAGCTTAAGCACAACTCTCTTTTTGGTGTTATTTTAATTATCCGTCAGAGGCAACTCAACCTTTCATTGGCCAAAATCACATGATTGGCAGGATTCTGGAATCTCCAGTGAGACCGATTATTCTCCTTCATATTATATTGGGAATATTTAGAATGCTTTCAAATATATTGTTTACTCTTCATCAAAATATGCTTCCGCTTTGACCTATTTTTTAAACTTCATCCATTGATATTTGGTACATGCTTCTTCAGAACCTTTTTATGCAATTAAATGCTGAATTCTTCTTCTTGTGATGCTGGAAAATTTAGTTTTGACTGAAAAGATGTTAGAAAATTAATCAAGGGTTAATTACAAATTTGGTACTCAAACTGTAGTGAAACTGTTGATTTGGTATCTTAATTAGGTACTCCAACCTTTATTCCTTTAAGCAGGTAGCACCTTTGTTAACTCTGTTAGTGACATGTTCAAAAACATCCAATCAGAATGTGCTCTGTGTGTAAAATAGTCATATCATTTTTTCTTTTTCCTTTTATTTTTTAAATTTTAATTAAAAAATTGTAAAAAAAAAAAAAACCAGAAAAAGAGGGAAATTGGGAAGAGAGGGAAGGGGAGGGGAGGGAAGAGTGAGTGAGAAGGCAAGGGGGAGGGGGAGGCTGTTGCGAGCCAGATTGGTGCCAACCTATCCGCTCCAAGGCAAATCAGTGCCAATCTGTCTTGAAGCTGGCAGATTAGCATTGATCTGCCCACACCGGTGCCGGTCAACCCCTCCACTTCCCACTCCCTTTTGCACTCTTCTCTCCCCTTTCCTCTTTCTCCCCCATTCTTTCTTTCTCTCTCTTTCTCTCTCTTTGATGGTTCTTTCATTTGAATTTTTTTTCTTTTTCAGATTTTTATTTTTTAATTCCAAAATATTTTTTTTAAAAGAAAATGACCTGGCTTTTTTTTTTGTACATGTGGTGTATGTTTATTGGTTATATTTGTCCATGTTAGACATTTGACTAATGAAATTAGTTAAATGTGCAAACTGATGGATGGAAGTGTAGTTCAGGTATTTAATTTTGAATTTTCTTTTTCAAGTAACAAGTTGACAGTTTCACTGTAATTCGGCTGCCAAATGTGTAATGAAACCTAATCAAATAGTTTCATATTAAGTTTTGTTGTAGAACATTGCATTTTTTCTTTACCTTGGTTAAAAGTGTAATGAATGCATTATCTTTGTAGTATCTTTTTAGCACACTCATTGACATTAGCAAGTTCAAGATATGTCAAATTGTTAGTTGGTGGGTTTCTTTGACAATAGGTGGAATAAGACAATAATAAGCAGTGACTTGTTTAAACATTTTTTGTTGATCAAATTTGGGCAGAAGTTTTGAAACAGGTTGGCAGAGTTTGTATTTGAGCTTTGGATCTAACTCGAGATAAATCAAGCTTCAGGTTGAATAGTATGACATTTGGTTAAGGTTTTAGTAGGTTCATGTCTTTGCATGAATAAAACTTTTTTTTGCAGCAAAATAGCTTAAAGGACTACGTTGTATCTGACATATCTGCTCTTCGCTATTCATTTGTTATCAGTTATGTTTTGCATGATACAACAGGTTTTCAAAAGCTTGGGCAAGAAAAGTAGATTTTTGTTTGAGCTGCTAATTTACTTGTGTGATGAAAAGAAGCATGTAGTTCATTGTCGCACAGACTGCATTTTTTTTCCTCGTTTCCTTCAATCAATTAAATGTTTGTATCATTTATGAGATTGCTGATATATTGCTGATTTTATTTAAAATGATTTCACATTGCAGCATGGAAACTTTTATGAAGAGAAAAGTGGTTCAGACAGAGGGTTGGATAATGTGTTGGAGAATCCAGTGGCACTTGAGTTCCTGTGAATGGTGCTGCCTGTTGCTACAAACAGGGAAAGGGAATTCACCAGGTTTCTTCGACTATTAATGCAGGGAATGTGGATAACTCTTGCTTCAAAATGTTACTGAAATATGTGGATATGGCTTCTTTGTCTAGTAGAAGTAGTGACTTGTCGAAGGATTTAACTGATCATGTGTATTGTATTCTTATTTGCGAGAAGAAATGGGAGGGTTGTTTCCCATTTCTTTCCTATATTCAGTTTCTATCGGGTAAGTCCCTGTTTCTTTCTTCTTTGTTTGAGGGAATCATATTGCCACAATATTTAATCTAAAAGAACGTGGAATAAAAGAAAAAAAATAAAAAATGGGGGGGGGGGGGGGTGGAATTTGGAGAAAGAATGAAAAGCAGTTAAGTTGAACAGTACCTTGGTGTTCTTGGATGGCAAGGTATCTTGACCAAATAATAGATGTAGTTTTGGGGCAGGTTCCTTCAATGATAAGGGTGGTTGGAGCCAGTTTGGCTTAATCAGGAGCATGGATGCATGAATCCATTCTGGGCAATTACTAGTGACACGGTCGATTTGCAGTTCTCACTTAACTAACGGTGCCGCCGTCCATGTTTTCTATTCTATTTATTTTTACCCGTGGAAGTTATCCTCGTGTTTTTGTGAACATCTGCAATTGTACAAGTGGCAGTATTTGGAAGTTTGGTGGCGCATTCATATTAAACAATCAACTGCCTTTTAGCTTTATGCCCATGCCCAAATATTGGGTGCGTCATATTTTAGTATAGTATAGTGTCGAGTGTTTATCCCGATAGCAGCGGTGGAGAATGGTGCGTGGGAGTTGGGACCCGTTCGTCTTTAGTTGGTTTATTTCGTTGTGTGCTGTGCACGAAGTTCACCACTCTGACAGGCCTAGGCCGCCGCGGCAGTGCACAGACCCTCCTATCTGAAGTACCAGGTGTCCCAAATTTGGCAGCCTGCTCATGCGAATTTTGTCTACTGCGCCTCGCCCTCACCCACTCGTTTGCGTTGTTCGTTTTGTTTGCAGTGTCAGTTTTAAGAATCTTATGGGACAGGTGAGGTGTCTATTAAATAGGCCTTTGCTCCTGCTGTCTTACACGAAACTCCCCTTACCCCTTTGATCTCGACAGCGATCAATGGTCAACTCTAGTCAGCTTAACACAATGAAAACAAACATCTGATGTTAGGTAGTCAGGCAAGAGCACAGGTAATTGGACATCGATCTTACCCAAGCCAAGGCAAGGGCAGAGTCGACCGAGAGTCACAAGACAAGCAGAATTTTGTTATTTGTCCAATCATTTCTATGACTGGTAAAAAGTGTATTGACAGGAACAAATCACAACCAAGAGAATCAAATCATTACATTAATTCCCCAGGACCAGGAGGAATACACAAAGCAATCGGAGGGGTAATCAAAGATGCAAAAACGATGAGATCCTAAAACGAAATAATTAATACACAAAATCACAAGAGAAAATTCCACATGGACAAGTGAGAAAGGTCAAAATCTAAGTGGGTGTCTATTCAGTGTAGATGTGAACACCTATGGCGATGAGGAAGATGGTGATAAGTCCAAAGAAGATTATAGTGTGGACAAGAATCGATATCCCACTGGTTTGCATGTTCCCGAACTCCACCACTTTGCTCCTTCCTGGCAACTGAAACAACAACCCTGGACTTAACAGCACAAAAAGCACCACTGCTATCACCACCGGACCCCAATCCGCCATGCTTTTTCCAATCTTTCTCTGCAACCTACTACTCTGTCCTGATGGTGAAGAAAGAAAAGGGAAAACTTATACTATAGCCGATGAAGCTCAGAAGAGATGGAAGATTGAGCTGTCTTCGAAAGAAGAAAGCACGGAATAGGATGAGAGGGGAGGAGAATCTGTAAAGAGCGAGAAATGAGGTAAAGGCAAAATATACATGCATGTCGACATCGTGCCTTCTCGACAGATGTCAGTGCAATAGCTACGTGGCGGCATTATGGATCGTCCGTCCCTTTCCAACGAAATATAGAATGAGAACTCCTTTTTGGTTAGAACAGTGATTGTGATTTTCCTCTCTCTCTTTTTAATTTAATTTAATTTTCTCTTTTTCCAGAAAATGCCAGAATTCCAGAATTGCAAGCAATATGCCACGTGATTTGAATTGCGAGCAATTTCGTGATTGGTCCATCTTTCTTTCTTCCCATATTTCTTTTTTGTAATAAAAATAAATCCTTGCATTATTAATTCTTCTGTTAAACTAATTTATGTCAACATACACGTGAACAATATTACATGACATGACTTTTGACCAGAAAGCTACAGAATTGAGTCGATTAGTTGGTGCTGAAGCAATAACTTTTGACCTCAAACCTACAGAATTTACGAATAAGTGACAGACATTCACTTCCTGTAATGGCATAATTGTTGCAGATGTGGACGAATTACAAAACCAGCTTTCAGCTTGGCTACCCAAGTTAAAAACAAATTCACCAATAAAATCCACAATGAAAATGCTATAAAACATATTCATATCAAAAGCAATAACTTCAAAAACTTAAAATGAAATATTCAAATGAAACATTTTTTTATTAAAATTAAGATAAAAATTTATTAAAATTTTATTTTTTACCTTTTAGAGGTGTAAAATGTCTAATTAAATTTTTATATTACAAATTGAAAAAAAAAAGAATTGGTTTTATATATAAGAAAAAAAATAGTTGTTAAAGATCATTAAACATATATTACTATTAATTGATTGAAAATAAAAGACATAGTTAATAATTAATAGTATTGTGGGAATTTGGTTTAATAACCTCAAAGGCCTAGAGGTAAATATTCAAATGAAACATTTTTTTATTGAAATTAAGCAAAAAAAATTTATTAAAATTTTATTCTTCTAACTTTTTGAAATGCAAATTTTTTAATTAAATTTTTATATTATAAATTAAAAAAAAATTGATTTTATATATAAGAAAAAAATAGTTGTTGGAGATCATTAAATACATATTACGTTAATTGATTGGAAATAGGAGGCATAGTTGAGAATTAATAGCATTGTGGAAATTGGGAAGTGATAAAAAAATTGAGATTTATTAGTCACGTAATTAGGGAAGTGAGAAAATCTATCATTTAATTAATTGTCTTGACTTTTACATATTTTTAATGAGAAATGAGATAACTGTCACGGTCCATACCAATCTCTGTGAGATATTGTTTACTTTGGCCCACTGGTCTTACAGTTTTATCCCACAAAAAGCACCTCACTGGTTGAAGGTAGTGTAAACCCTTAAATGCCCAGTCGATGTGGGATTCATGGCTCCCCTTTAAGACCATGACATCCTCTTTTAGCTCTCCTTTAGGAGTTTCTCTTCGATGTGAGATCTATGGCTTTACCTATTGGGAGCATATATTCTTCGAAGTGAGATTCACATGGTTCTATACTAGGACCGTGACATCTTCTCCCATTTAAATAAGAGCCCACTATCCTCAGTGGCACATCATTAGTACCCTTAGAGTTCGTAATAACCCATGCAGTGCTTGGGTGGACGCTTTCATACAAGTCAGCTAAGAACTCGATTATATTTGAGTAAACACTAATAATAACCATGAGTTAGTTTATAAAAAATTAATAGCAAAATCATAGGACATAGTGAATACCATTTATGTAACCGTTGTATTCACATAAAAGAAAAATGTTTTATTAATATTGAAAGTAAGTACAAAGGGATTGAGAGTACCAATGCGCAATTGTCAGGCCATTAGGGCAGCCTTAGATGGTTAGCTACAAACATACCTTGACTAGTGAGACACCCTAACAATCCGTCAAATGCTCAACCCCTATAAAGAGCTAACGAGCTTTTACATTTATGCCATCAAAAACCGTTACAATGCATGAAATGGGGACATTCCTTCCTTTAAGTGTCACGACCCGGAACCATCCTTGAGTCCGTGACAACCGTCGCAATGTCCCAATAGGCACTCATCCCCCGAATACCATATCGAGACCTCGTAAGGCTTTCGTATCAGTTTCTTATCTCCCCTGTGGTTAATCGTTGCCAAATGTCGTATTTTAGAGGCTTTTAAGCCTTTTTTCGATTTAAAACAGTGAAAAAATAAATTTCACTTCATAGGGGCATTTTCATCATTTTTCGTCAAAAATTTCAAATTCGACCAAAATGTAGTACTTAAGCGAGAAGTGCATATTTTGAACTCAAAATTAAATTTGAATGTCTAAAACGTGATTTAAAATGGAATTATAACCATTTAAATAAAATAAAAATATTCGACAAAATATTCTATTTTTTTACAAATTAATATTTATAGAGTATTTTGAAAATGATTTTTAGTAGCGTAAAAGTTAAATATATTTATACAAACTATAATATGGAAAACCAAAGAATGAAATTTAATTTACAGTGCTACGTAGGCCCACAAATGAACAAAAGTAGTAAAGATAGTAAACCTACAGTTTTTGAAGTAGTATGACCAACTATAGTTCTCGACGATGTCTGCTATCTACAAGCTAACCTGGCCTGAAATGATAGGATAAAAAAAAGGGTGAGATTATAAAATCTCAGTGAGTAAACAAACACCATCTAAATAATCTAAAGGCGAGTAAAGGGAGACAATTAAAAATAATTCATTTCAGCAAATTTTTCACAACACGAATATTCATTTCAACCAAATAATCAATATGGCTCGTGAATTTATCAAAACTTGGCTCATGCCAAATCCTGTACTTGGAGACACCTGGACCAGGGGTATCCAACAGAGTCCGCCAAGGTTGTGAAAAATTTTATATAATCATAAAACTTGTCTTTATTTTGAAAAAAAAAGCAGTCGTTCCTTGGCGTTGACTGAGTCTCACTTCACGTGGTGGTTAACGTGAAGTGCACTCAAAAAGCCCACCTCAGGAGATACCCTACGCGCCTCTACAACCGATGTGAGAATATAAAGGAGTTTACCGTGCCCCTCTAATAGGTTGGTCTGCGAAACCCCGCCACTGCAGTAGCTAATCTTTAATCCACCAATTGATCAAATCTCAATGGCATAGCATGGCAATTACATTACTAACCAATTTATCAAGGCAAAACAGACAGTTCATATTTTTCAACACAAGTATAAATTCAGCCAATCATGCCAATTTATCACAAGCCATTTAATTCAAATCATAATTTACAATAAATCACATGGTCTCCAATTACTCAAATTTTCAAATCCAACATTCTATTTTCAAATCAATTTATAAAAAATTCAATTTATTTTATAATTCTATTTATTTTATAAATTCATATTTTTCTCATAAAACAAGAAATTCATCATTTAAAATAATTTTCACAAATCACAAAATTGAATAAAAACTACTCTAGATAATTCAGACGATAATAGGTTTACTCACAGGTTTCAAAAGTTCAGTTTTTGAGTGTACTCAGCTTAGTGATCCCCAAGCGTAATTTCCTTACCTTTGTCGAAGGGCACACCACTTTGACACAGTATAAAATCAAAGAATTTACTACGTTGCCCTTAAATTGAAATAACTAATTTAGATCACTAATGCATGGTATGAAATGCAAAAGGTCTAAATTTTGACTAAACACCGTATTGACCTATTTCAGTCTTTTACCCGATAAATTGAAATACGCATCCAATTTAGCTCCAATTGATCCCATTTCTTTTTCTAATGCTTCAAATCACCAATGTCCAGCCAAATAACCCCAAAATCAGCAAAGCCACATTCATTTTCCTTCTTGGAAAAATTCGGCCAAAATGGTGCATCATTGTCACAATTTTTCCTACTTGATTTTCTTTCCATAATTCATTAATTTTCATATCAAAAACCATGATTTCATAATCAAATAACCTAAAATAACATCACATTCTTCCTCACCATTGACTTGAAAATTCAGCTAAGGCTAGGTAATGGGAAAAATGAATGTTTTTCTACATATTTTGTTTACTAACATGCTAAACTAACACTAAACACTAACATATATCAAAATCAAATCAATCCAACAATTTTCTCTCTCTAGACCCATATGACCAGCCATGAAATCACCATGAAAACATGCAATTTAATCATGAAAAATAAGGAGAAATGCTTGGGAATAAGAAAACTCAAGCTTAATAGAAAAAATCTTACCTTTTTCACTTAATTTCCTTGAAAATTCATAATTTTTCTTTGATTTTCTCTCTAGGGTTTGGTTTTTATTTTCTCTCTCTTCTTGCTGGTTTGGCCGACCATGGGGTGGAAGATGGGCTGGTTTTTGTGCCTTTTAAAAAGGAAAAATAATAAATTAATAAATGCATGACACATGGCATCATGTCATTGGCCCGTTTTTTTAAAATTTTGACTTTTCATTTTTAATTTTCTACCACACCTTTATTCCATCTTTATCCATTCCTACCATAATTAAATTTCACAAATTTGACAAGTGTTGGTGGTGCAAAATTACCATTTTGCCCCCAGTATGGCAAAATTATCGTTTTGCCCCTATACTCTATAAATACCGGGAATTGAAAATTTCTCACTCCTCAAACTCCAATTATGTTCTAAATAATCTAAATAATTAATCTTGATCAATTGTTACCAAAATTTTTTTTAAAAAAATTCCCGTTTTGTCCTTAAATGACAAAATGACCGTTTTGTCCCTAATCGGTCAATTCTCCCAATTGACTCTAAACTGAACCTCGAACTCCGAATCACTGTTTTGAGAATTTCCTTAATTGTGAAATTTGAAATTTCATCTTAAAATTTCTATTTTAATTAGTTCGAGTTATAAATCAACTTAGTTGTACTTTTAAGTACAATACCGGCTTTTACCTATTTTACCGAGATATTCTAGTACACAGGCATGATGTCAACTATATGTATGGCCTGACAGATAATTTAGGGCTAGGCTTGACATTAAGTGTCTTCCCTCTAACGACTTAAACAATCTTTTATAAGTACGCTACCAAGTACCATTACATTGTTTAAAATGGGGATATTTCCACTTAAGGCACAACGGACTTAATCTTCTAGACAATTTTACCTTGTTATGGCCATATACAAAGGTTGGCTTATGACATCCTCCCCCATTTAATCTGTCGACGTCCTCATTGACTGGTCGGCTTAGAACTATTTGATCTTCTACTTGAAGGCGTGAAGGTTAACTTCTTTCTTCCAAGTGATTTCATCTGTTCCAAGACTTACCCATTTATCCAAAAACTCCTATGTTGGTCATCGAGAGACTAGCGTGGTCCTTTTTGCAAAAATCTCCTTTACTCGGTGATGTGATAGCGGCTTGGTGTTGATGGCGGCCCTCGTGGCTTGACTTTTTCTTGCATCTATTGGATTTGTATGGAATGGCTTCAGGATGTTGACGTGAAACTTTGGGTGTACCTTTATCTACTTTGGTGGATCAATCTTGTAGAGTTCTTCCCAACCTTGGTAGTGATTGTTACCAAGCCTTTATATTTCTGCAGTAGTCGTCGATCTCTCTTTTTTAGGAATCTGAATTATTTTAAGGTACCATTTTCACTGACATAAGGTCACACACCTTAAAGTGTTGCACTTTTTGACTTTTATTTTTCCATTTCTTCATGTGGTTAGAGGCTTTTTTCAGATAGACCTAAGCAATATCCATATTCTATCTCCATTCTTTAAAAAGTTAAAGGCTCGAGGGCTTTTGCTCTTCCCTTGATATGACTCCAAGGAGGTGTGGGGAAGTTTAGGTTGTTGTTCGACTACAACTTCGAAAGGGATTTTATTAATGGAGGAGCTTTCTTGTGAGTTGAAACATAGTTGGGCCACATCTAATAGAGTAGGCCAATTTTTCTAGTTTGCTTGTACAAAATGTCACAAATATTCCTCTAGTAATCTATTGAAGCGTTCTATTGGTCATCTATCTAGGGGTGATAATTGGAGGAGATGTTGGGTTCTAACCCTAACAGTTTGAAGAGCTTTTCCAAAAAAAAAAAAAAACAGTAAACTTTAGATTCTTATCATTGATGATGCTTTACGGGACTTCCCAATATTTCACCAGATGTTTGAAAACCATATGCATTGTGTCTTCTACAGAGCCAAACTTTTAAATCAAGATGAACATAGCGTACGTCGAAAAATGATTTATTACCACCAAAATCGATGCCATATCTCCAACTTTGGTAAGTCTTACTATAAAATCATGGGAAATGTTTTTCCAAGGTCTAGTCGATACTAGTAGAGGTTCGAGCATTCCTTCTGACTTTTGTCTCTCTATTTTGTCCTATTGGAAAAAAAGGCATGTCTTTATATAATCCATCACATTTTACCACATATAAGGTTAACAGTAACTTTGTTTCAATAACACAATGGTCCCTTGCCAACCTAGATGTCCTACCTAAAGAGCATAATGGCATTTTCGCATCAACTTCTGTCCCATTTCTCCAACTTTTGGGAAAAATAGTCATGGTTTTCTTGTTAGTAAGAGTCCATTTTTCATCAAAAAATACTTTGACTTCTCCCTCTCCACTAATTTCATTATGGAAATGGCCTAAGGATTTCATTTCAAGTTCTTTTCAATAAGGATGTTTATGTCTGTGGTTTCTCTGCTTGTTGAGATTAGAGTTATCACCCTAAGAGCTATAAATTTGGCCTTCCTATTGAGGGTGTCTGCCACTTGGTTAGCCCTTCTAGCTTTATGCTTAAAGTAAAAATCAAAACTCAGCCAAGAACTCTTAGCATCTAGCTTGTTTGGCAGTGAGTTTTGGTTGTGTAAGGAAGTGATTGACTACGGTATTGCTGTCTTAACCATTAATTGAGACCCTAACAAGTATTGTCGTCATGCTTGTAAACAATGAATTACTGTTAAGAGTTTTTTTCCTTTCGTCATGTATCTCCTCTCAACTTTGTTCAGTTTTTTACTTTTTAAACCTAACCGGGTGTCCTTAGTGTAATAATACTCTTCTGAAGGCAAAGTTTAATCTATCTGTTTATACCTCGACAAACTTTTCAATATCTAGGAATGCCAAGACAAGGTTTGTCATCATCATTTTCTTCAAGTCTTTGAAAGCTTCTTTGCATTGAGGTGTTCAACACCACTTTTGTCCTTTTTCAGTAATTTTGTGAGTACCACTGTCCTTTTTAGCACCCTTCCACAAATCACCAATAATAGTTGGTTAGCTTTAAAAATGAGCAAAGTTCAATTGTATTCTTATGAGTTGCCCACTCCTTAATGGCCTTCACTTTTTGCACATCCATCTAAATGTGACCTTGTTCAATGATATGACTTAAGAATTAAATTCGGGTTTGCGCAAATGCACTCTTCTCTCTTTTCACATACAACTAGTTGTCTTATGTAACACCCCTGACTTTCAATGTTAAATGTGTATGATGGTTAAGCAGATAGAAAAGGTAATTTGAACGTTAAAAGGTTAATATATTTTGAGTTTAGATGTCAATGAAATTGAGGATATGCCTATGTTCATAGAATATGATTATGTATAAATGAGTAAGTGAAAGTTTTAATGATATTGTGCATACGTTTCGTACATAAATAAAGATATTGTGCATATGCTTGGCACACAAATGGTATAGTGCATTGTTTGGCACTTAAATGAGCATGGTGTGTGTGTGAACTATGTTATGTTTCCTTGACATGTTATGTGGCATAGAGCATGAATGAGTAATTGAAGTATATAATGAGTATATGCGATTGATATTAAGTGAATAAAGATGTACTGAGATGAGAATTTGAGTAAGAAATGAGATAGGAGTTTGGAATTTGAGCTAGAAAGCTATAAGTGTTGAAAATGTACATTCTAGACAATAAGTATCGATACATAAGCTTCATGTATTGATACATTGAATGTAGAAAGAACACGACAAGGGTATTTTGGTAATTAAGTATCGATACATTACCTAATGTATCAATATATTTGAAAAACATTATAATGAAGGCAATTTCTATTGATACATTGTCCCAATGTATTGATAGATTTGAAGAGAGGTACATTTTGGATGAAATCTATCAATACATGGTCCAAATGTATTGATAGATTTGAAGCAAAAAGCATTCTGTGGGAATTGTATCGATACATTGCCACATGTATCAATAGATTTATAGTTAACTCGGGGAAATGTATCGATACATTTTCAAATGTAGCGATACAAACATGTAGATTTGCAAAAAATATAAGACATTGGGTTGTCAGCCTATTTGCAACAAAAAGAGAAAATAAGAGCTTTCTCACCCTCTTTCAAAACCCTTATCCCCGTTAGTGAATTGGAGACTGAAATAAGGCATTTGGAGGCTAGAAAACTAATTTAAAGGTAGGATTAAAGCTTTTCATGGATTGATTTTCAAATTGAATGATTCAATAATTAAAAAGTCTATGTTTCAGCTTAGTGACTGGTGGAGTTTGAATGTGGCTAGAGAGTTGAAGTTTAAATGTGCCAAAGTGATGCTTAAGGTAAGGAATTTAGTTCAATGTTGAAGAATATGAGAGATTCAATTTGTACAATGAATACTAAAAAAATGTGCTATGTTGAAAAGTTGGGACTAATTCAAAAGACAAGATTTTGGCTTTGAAATTGAGATTATGATGTAAATGCTGATGATTATGCATTGTTAAATGTTAGATTTACCTTCGGAATAAGAATTCTACCCAATATTTGAATGGAAAATTGTTGAGCTAAAATTAAGGCCTTGTTAAGCTGAATTGTGCAAGTGCCGATAAAGGAACACTTGAAGTGTCAAAATGAGTAGGGAATTTATGAATTAAGAGCATAATGACTAGATGTGCATGTGTGCTTCCTATGTTAGCTTAAATGTTATACGATATGTTTATATGTTATGTACGTCTAGAGTTAGGATTCCTAAACAAGAAAATGTTTATGAAAGATGTGATATGCTTAGTGATAGTGTGCCTAGGCTAAATGATGATATGATGACTTGTACATGATAAATATGTCTAATGGTGTTATGTCTAGACTAGTGAATGCTATGAAAATCATATGATATGCCTAAAAGGATTGTGCCTAGGCTAAATGCAAAAACGTAAACCATGATGAGGAGGAAATGTAAGTCAATGGTTAGATGATCATGAATGATAATGATGAGTATGATTTGTCCATGGATGATTGAAGACAATGATGTGAATTGAGGATGAGTGTGTCGATATCCCTGTGACCATGTATATTCTGCTAACAAGGATAGTGGTTTTGTCTTGCCCGTGATTCTTGCTTGCTATGCGATGATGATACATTATGCCTACAGGGATGGTGGTTTTTCATTTCGCCCATGATTCATAATTAGTTATCTGAGATAGGAAATTTGTGTTTGTGTTAATTGTGGTGAGCCACATGTGGCATTATGTTAGAACCCATGGTTTGTAAGACCTAGAGCGAGAGGCCTACACATTGTGCAATATGAATTATGAATAAGGACTGTGCCGATTTATGATGAATGGACTTTCAATTATGTACATGGCAAAGTGAGGTGATATTAATTATGTGAGGCCGAAGGGCCATGATTACTATGGACATGATATAAGCATGAATGCCCATGTATTATGGTTCATTTGAGGATATGCATAAGGCTGTTAAGCCATGATTGTTTTGATTGAATATGACAAATACCCATATGTGGTTATAGGCATAAGGTCTTATAGATTTATTATGTTTTTTTTTAGGATGCTTTAGAGGTTTAAAGGCACTTAGAATTATACCGAGCTTAGAGATGACTAAAGCTCATTGAATTTGAATATGATTTGATGTGGACATATGGAATGTTACAGGCACGATGACCTAACTTAAGGATATGTGTTCCGTTCGAGGGATGAATTCTAGATGTTGATTTGATTTGAGGTTGAGTGGAGTCCCATGCCTTGTGACTTTGTGTGCTTACAAGGATGGTGGTAAACAGGAACAGTGGCACTAGTTCCACCTATGATTCCCACTTGCAATGTTTTGATGCCATTCGTTGAGATTACTTTGGGTGATGCCGACATCGAGAGATTACTTCGGTAGATGATCTGTTCTACGTTAGTTACTTTGGCACTGTGCATGATCTGTTCCCCACCCGTCGTTTTGGCACATGCGTGATCTGTTCTCAGCCCGTTGCTTTGGCACATGCGTGATCTGTTTCTCCATCCAGTGGCTTTGCCCTACGCGTAATTTGTTTCTTCGCTGGTAAGCCACTGTGCGTGATTGATGATGTCCAGGGCAAGACCACTCATTTGATTTTGTTTGACCATGATAACATGCATCGGGGATGGCATGATCTGATTTGAAATATGAGTATGTGGTGACCACTGTGAATGATATTTGATGAAATGTTTCGGAATAAGCAATCACATGTAAATGAGATGTGAGATTTGGCTCAACAACTAAGGTGTGCCTATGAAGCCTAGTTGGATGGTAACGACTTTAAAGGTAAGTCTTGATTTGATATGATGTGATGTGAGGACATGAAACTTGTGAATTGTGGATATGATACGCCGTTAAGATGTGATCTGATAAGACCTGATATGATGAGTTGTGCATGCAGGATATTAAAATGATCCTCGCACCTTTGAATTAGAGACGTTTAACTATGAAAGTGTTACAGCTAGATAGGCCTATGTATATTTTATATGTAAAATATTATGTTGTGATAGCATCCCCTCACTGTGTATTAAATGACTCACCCCTTTGTTGTACCATATGCAAATAAGAGAAGCTATGGGGCCACGTGGCAAGTGTCATTGATTGGACGGACATGTAATTGGCATTCGATAGGTCTCCCTCCCAACATGTCACTTTGCTGAGTCTGTGGGGGCTTTCCACCTTCCAGTTTGATTAGCTTGTGAAAGATATTAGGCACGACATGCCATATGAATTTGTGTATAAGGATTGTTATGTACAAACCCAATTTGATGGCCAATGTATGGCCTTATGTATAATTATACGGGTTGTGAGCCAGGGATAACGTAATATATTTGAAATTGTTATGAATATTTGATTATAAATCCCTTGGCATATGAGTTATATGGTTGTAAACTCTAAGGCTTGCTCGGGTCTAGAGGGCTTGCTTGTTGTGCTCGTGCACCGGTCACGGACCCTTGGATTTGGGTCGTGACAAATTCTTGATGTAATATAAGGGATCAAGGTTATCAATTCTTCTTCATTGCGAAGCATAATCTAATAATACTTTGAACTAATTAAAAAATTCATTGACAATGAATCTTTTATTTATTCTAACATGTCTATAAAAAATCAAATTGAGAAGCTTCAAGAACTTATAATTCGCCAATAAAACTCAGAGTTACTTGATAATAAAGTTGTTGGGTATAATAATGACTTGCAATCTGAGTTGGTAAATCTTGAAAAGGAGTTGAATGCTTTACGATGCAAGAAGAATAAGATTGAATCTTCTTTTAAAGAGAATGAAGAAGAGTTGCAAAGAAGGAAAGTTGATACTTTCAAGAATAATGAAAAGATAGTTTTCAAGTCTTCTCTTATTTATAGTGATTGAAGCCAAATCTTTAGAATTATTGAGACCATGTTGGAATCTTCTTGAGAAGAGCTGAAGAATTATAAGTGTAATTGTTGATTTGATTGCTTCCTTATTCATATAACTCTTGCTTATGATTTTTTTAAGAATTTAGACTTTTCAAAATTTCTTTCACATATTTTTAAATTAGCAATAAAATCAATCTTTTTTTATTGCTTTTATTTATTTGTGAAGAAATTGCAAAGATAATTCCATGAAACTTTTTTGACATTTTTGTATTTAAAAATTCTTTGATCACAAGTTAAATTTCAAAGAAATTCAACTTGCAATTGCAATTTGCTTCACTTGAGATTTAATGGCTTGAATCATACAAGTCAAAAAGAAGTAAAAACTTGACTTATTCTTCAATTATCCTCGTCTACTAGGTAGTGAAGTAAAAACTTGACTTATTCTTCAATTATCCTCGTCTACTAGGTAGTTTTATCATTGAAAAGATTTTAATCAACTTTAATCCAAGAGATTTTTTCTTTTGGGTTGACTAAGTTGCCTATGTACTTTCGAAATTGAAGGATCAAGTCATAACGTGTGTGTGTGTATGCCCTAACTTTTGCTTAAGTTGTCATTTACAAGATTTTCAATGTAGCAAGTTTTTTTTAAGAATAGTTTAAACTCTTACTTGATCTTTAAGCATAGTAGCACTTTAAGAACTTGCCATTGATTGGGCCAACCCTTACTTTATCTTGATCAACAATCTTATATGTATCATTGGTGTAACTTCATGAACAACATGAAAGGAACTTGTGGTCGATACGATATGAAGTCTTTATTGATCTTCTCGTAGCAAGAACTAAGTCTTCAACTTGGGATGATTGTGGTTTAACTTAATTGTTGAAAACTATGGATAATCGAGCTTGATAGCACTCTAGATGTTATTGCAACATTTTCTCATCCAATGCTTCGAGGTCTTTAAAACGTAGTCGCACATTATCTTTATTTGAAAGACCTTCTTGAATGAAAATTCTCAATGATGGAATTTGACATTCTAGTGAGAAAACAACTTCTACACCATAAATAAGCAAATAAAGAAACAATGTATAAAAGTGTTGATAGAGTAAAAACAAAAAAAAAAAAGAATTGTGAAACTCGTGTCAAGCTTATTTGCAAGAAAAAAAAACTAATGGTAAGTTCCTAAAAGGTTTTAATAATTTTCACAAGTCATTCAAATTAAATGAAATTAAAATGATTTAATGATGTGAAACTAGAGTAGAAAGAAATCTCAATGAAATATAAGTTTCAGTTCTTGCTTTTCTTATATAAAAGATTGTTTTTTTGTTCTCTCTTTAAAGTGACCTTATGCCTAAGGAATAAAAATATATACCATAAATCATAAAAAAGGCCTCCTACATTTATCATCATGACGATAACATGAGGCTTAATTATTGAAAAAAAGAAAAAGAGGAGAATAACACGAGGCTTAACCACGAAGACAAACCTGTTTGAACATGGTATTGATGCAACATTTAAGCATTTACTTTACCTCGATGGTATTGATGCAACATTTAAGCATTTGCTTTACCTCGATAATGACCTCCATAAAGTCAATGACATGTAAAAGAATCCAAAACCCTTTCCAACCCAACAACTCCACAGGAGTAAAATTATTCTCAGACATTTAGAAATACAGTATATGTATGAAGCCTCTGACAGTAAATTGTAAAGCTCACGCATGCAATCTTAGGTCCCCTAGGAGATGCTGATTACATAGCATAAATCATTAAACTAGATGTAAGGAGGAAATGATTTGAGATACTAATTAACTTTGAACTTTCGGCTAAAGAAGTGGGTTCTGACTAATGCCTAACAATTAAGCCCACATCAATTCTCAACAGCAGTCGGTGCATTTTATCAGCAACTCCAAAGTCAGGGCCTGTCTATGCTCTGTCTAATCATTTTCTACCATTTCATGACTGAATTGCTTCTCATTCTTGTCATTCCACTGCTAGCTTTCAGAGAGCAAAGTTTTTCCTTCTTCGCTTTTGATGACTCTGCGTCTTTCATTTGACCATCAACAAAAACCTTTAACAGCGTAGTCGTTACAACTTACAAACAGGAAATTTATGCTAATAAATATATCTTGAAGAATATGTAATTGAAAAGGAATATGCCAATTTAGCCAGATTGGTTTATTCCTTGGGGGAGCTTTTATATGAACTACAAGAAGAAACTTTATTCCTAGAAAAGGTAATAAAGATGTGAACAATCGATTCTTTAGACTTTTGAGAGCTAGGCAGAGTAGCATGGCATTCCATGCCACGCATGGCCCATGGGGTGCTAGCGAGTTCCCTTCTGGTGGCAACAGTGAGCAGCAGCCCATCACGAAGTTCTACAAAGTATTAATCAAGGCACAATCTAGTATTCCTGTCAAGATTATTGTAGCCTGTATGGAAAGAAAAAACAGAGGGAATTACGAAAGAAACTCCTCTCTTTTGTTCATATGCTGTTCTTAATACTTAGCTAGTCATGAGATAAAGCTATGACTTTGTTACATGAGGTCATTAACCAGCAGTCAAGACTCGAGTAGATATTTCCCACCCTCAGTCTGAAGATACCTGACTTGGAGCGATGGTTTCATGGAATCAGCTAATCACTCTTGGAGGAAGTTACACCAGCACTGCTTGCTTGAATCTCTGTCATCATTGAATCAGATCTAGCTGGAGTTTGGACTGATCAGTCATTGTGCGGGCAAATTATCTTGGTATTAATTTCAATACCCTGAATTTCAGAGGCCTATGCCAGAAATAAAAGGGGGGGAAATAGTACAGTATGTGTGCTACTGCCTAGCAAGTCCCTTAAAGTGACTTCTTCAAACGCCATGAATGAAAGGTAAATTTTCATATAAAATACATCCTCCCCCGTGGATGAGGAAACCTGAACAAATAACTTGCCCAAATCTATTGGAGGCCACAAGAGGACTCATGTTACCATGTTGCTACGCGAAACGAAAGAAGGATATTTATCTCATGATAAAGTTAGCTGAACCTGTTGGTCATCATGGTTAATGTACCTGGCCATAATGAATTCTAGAAAACCTACAAGTCCTTTTTCCTTTTTACAAACAAAGGAAGGTAACTGAGTCTGGAAACTGGGACTAGGTGGCTAAAGATATCATCTGGTTCTAAAAGCAAGCTGCTGCTTCAATTCAAGTTGGGCCTAAACTTGTACTGTTGAGGGGAAAAACAGAAAACATTAGTAAAATTTTGTTATTTTTCTCAACTGGATAATTCTCGGATAATACTACTTCAGGATAATGTCCGAGACTCAACAGCTTCCCAAGAAGCCGACTAGCCAAAACAGACCACATTTGTATATTGTCATGAGATAAAATTTATGGATCCAAAGTTTCAGTGCAACCTGAGAACTATCCAGAATTAAGAGAACTCCACAAATTTGGTTCTACGGCCAGACCCAATTGATTGCTAGTAAACAAGAAGTTCTCACCTGTCAGGCTAGCTAATGAAAAGAGAGCATTCATCAATGAGATTACTTGAGTATATATGTCTTATTTTAAGTGGATGGTAGCCGAAATAGTTGTAATTCCAAGTCATATTGCAGCGTATGATCTGAAGTTCTGAACTCAATTCACCGTTCCGGTCCGTTCATCAGTCGAAGAGTTTCTTGCTCAATAATTATCCAAAGAAGCAACAGTTTTTTTGAATTGAAGAAAATACTTGGCCAATTCAATAACAACAGAATCAACAAATACAAAAGAGCTTAAATTTTCCACGCATTAAGTTCAAGACTCAACAATAGAGTATGAAACAAACAAAATAAGACAAGACTACAATGGAGCGGAATAAGATATGTAGGATAATCCTACAACATCATTAATCAAATTATATATGACCAGTGAGGGCCACATTAATCATCAACCGAGATACAAGTGAACCTTGATGGCAAGCAAGAAGACACAAATGAGGCCAAAATACAGCAGGGAATGGACCAGAATCGAAGCACCACTTGTCTTAAAGTTGCCAAAGTCCACACACCTGAGGTGCCCTGGCACCTGAAACAGCAGCCCCGGTGTTAGCAGCACGAACAGCACCACTGCAACAAAAACAGGGCCCCAATCCGACATTGTTTCTCTTTTTCTTTTTTTTTTCTTTGGAGGGGGACGGGTAGAGGGAGAGAGGGTCTCTGACTGCCAACTTGGGAGAGATGCAGTGGAAGTGATTGGTGGAGCTGATTAATGGAGTCCTGAGACAAGTACATATATATGCAAAGAAAAAGTCGAGGGGATACAAAGACAGAGAGTGTGGAGAGTAGTGTGGGGCGGAGGTTAGGAGATGAAGTCATTTGGATTCACTGCCGCCGTCCCATTTTTTGCACTGCTGGGTTCCCTCTTCCCTGCTGTAGCATATGACAACTGGCACCAGAATAACTTGCTCCCCATGCTTACACTAGCGTACTAATTCTGTTGGTATACCCAAAATTGAGGTAGTATGAAACTTTTTTAACTTTTTGATATCAGTGGGCTAATGCAGCATCCGCAGAGAATATGTGATGTCCAAGCAAATTTAAAGAAACACAAGTAAAGGATCCACCTGTTATTGGTGTTGGAATACGAGTCCACGCATGGAGATCCAAACTCCTTAATACATCTACATGAATTATAGGAAAAGGTTTTTTACATGAGCATACACTTTATTGTAGTAGAAATTTGTTGTAAAAATATGATATTAAAATCATTTATAAATATTATTTAAATATTTAATTTATTAGTTAATACATAATTTCTTAAATTAAAATAAAGAGTTCGAATCTCTTTCTCTTTATTAAAAAAAATCACTTATGAATGAAGAGAAAAATCCAAAATCAATTTTGAAAATTAAAACTTTGATTCTCTCACATGGTTCCATTTTAGAGCATGAAATTTATATGGTTAAAGTCCTCGTCTGACATCTCATAAGCTTTCCATGAATATATTATTCGCATTATTTAGATGTGTGATTAATAAGAACTAAGGATTTACAATTTCGGGAACTAAACTGAAAATTTAGAAAAATTTATAGTGAAAATTATGAAAAATAACCTTTGTAGTAAGGTCATTTAAAAAATGACCATTTATATAATTTTAACTGTTTTTAGCTAATTTTTTGGTAAGACTTGACAAGAATACCCTTTAAACCAATTAATCCAAATGAAAGTGCGTCTCGGTTTCTTTCTTTTTGCTCTCCCGCCATTTAGCTAAAAATTTCAAAATTAAATCTCGATTTAGCTATCCCTCCATCCAGCTCTCCAATGGCATCTAGGTATATATCTCGCCGTCTAGCTCTCCAATGCCATCGAGATTTATATCGACAGCCAACTTTCTCACGATCCCAAAGTGTAGAGATGACATTAAGGTATTTGTTATGAGTTCTTGAGTTTATTTAGGTTTATTCATAGAACGCAAAAGTTGATGGGTAAATTATATGAGTTTGAAAACTTAAATCTGGCTGGCAGTAGCGAAATCAATTAGTTTATAGGCGATGCGTGAATATTTGTTAGGCATTGAGTCACTGGATATTAGGGTGTGTGACTAGATATTAGGAATCAAACCTATTTATTTGGCATTAGGTGCCTAAATATTACGTGACTGAATATTTGTTGAACATTGCGTGACTTATTTATAGGCATTACGTGACTGAATATTTATTGAGCATTGCGTGACTTTATCTACCTAATGCTGAAGGTGATTATCTACTGATTCAGCCCCCTTAATAGCAAATTCTATAAAATTAGAAGAGAAATAGACTAAAGCTATTTGGTAAATTGTTTAACAAAATAAATTATATAAGTTGTAATTTCGGTTAAAATTACCATAAAGGATATTGAATGTCATCTTCAATCACTTAATAAGCTATAACGAAATGCTTGAAGTTTATTTATAATTTCAGATATTAAAATCAAAGAAATCAATAAAGAAACGAAATAATTTTCAGACTTGTATAGTAGCAATAGTATTAGATTTTGGTTGATCTACCACGCAATCGGACCATGATGCTTAAATTTCAAAAAAAGAAGAGAAAAGAGGAAACGATGTATGTAACATTAAAATCCTTTTGATTAGTGAAAAAGAGAGAAAACCTTTAAGGTGCTTTTTATTAAGAATTTCTCGAAAAATGATGTTTGGCCTGGCTTTTGCTTTTAAGAGATAGATAAGATGAAACGCCAGGCCGAACAGGTACTTAATAACCAATTCAGCCCCCCTTCATTGCACTTATATGGGTGTAGAAAATGAAGAGTCAACATTCATGCCTATAAATAAAGGGAACCATTAACCATTTGAATCAAATTCAATTATCTTAATCAATCTCAGATTATTGTAAAATGGCCTCTAGAGATCCAAGAGTCGATAATGGGGAAGAGGTAGCCTTCGAAGAGGAAGAGATGCCTCTAAGGAAGAAGTTAGAGATATTCCAGCAAGAAATGCACACCCTCATCAACAAGCTGATGGCCAGGACTTTCGAACTGGAGGCTGACATCCTAGGCAACAACAAGATTCTCTGCGAGATATATGAAATAGTAGATGAACTTAGGAAGAAATGAACTACGGTTCATTTTTTTGTATCATCTCCTTTTATTTTCGAGAATCTAATTAATAAAATTTTAAGAATTTTCATTGAGCAGATATTTTCTTATGTCTTTTCTTATTTTTATTTTCTTCGTTTAAGTTATATTATGCTAAATAACTTCGTGAGTAGATGTTAGGCATTATGTGACCTATTATTAGGTATTGGGAGATTGGGTTATACGCGACGCGTGAATTGTGCAATGCATATCTTCTGTTGAGATATTGTGTGAGTGGTTTGTATGTAGATGGAATAGAGTACATATGGTGACGTGTTGTTATGTATTGCGTGACGTTGGGCTAGCACGTGATTGGTTATGTTGGTATAATGTGAGTGGATATTAGGCATCGACTGACTTATCATTGTGCATGACTTGTGCAATTCACCTCTTGTTTTGAGGCTTATTATTATTAGGCATTGAGTGACTTATTCTTAGGTGTTGCGAGCCTGACAGTGCGTGACTGACTTATGCAATTCATGTCTTGTTTTGAGGCTTTGGTTCAGTAGTTTTTTAGGCATCGCGTGATTGGTTTTTATATATTGCGTGACCTGTTGCTATGTATTTCGAGACTGGTGGCGCGTGACTTGTGCAATTCACTTCTTATTTTAGGGCTTTTGATCACTAGATTTTAGGCATTGCATGAATGTGCATTAGACATTGCGACACTTAATTTTTGTTAAATTTCAATAGCCGGTCAAATGTGACTTAGGCATTACGTAAGTGGTTTCTATGCATTAAGGGGCAATTTTCGATAAATTGACTGATTGTGAAACTTATTTTCTATTAAATTTCAGTGACTTGCCAAATGTGAAGCTTATGATTACATACGGTGGTCATTGGGTCGATGACACTTACAAGGGTGGTGAGACACGAGTGAGGGGTGTTGGGAGTGATTTGTCATTTTTGGGCCTAGTGAAGTTAGTTGAAGAGGTTGTTAGGGTCAACTCATATAATAATGAAATCGAGCTACATGCATCGCTCAGTCATGCCGTAGGGGTTTTGCGCACAATTATCAGGGATGATGAAGATGTAGCAAGTATTCTGCGAGATGAAAGGGCAATTGTTGTGTTTGCGACAGTTAAGGTAGGAAATGCAAACGATATTCCACATGAACACAGTATCCAACATAGTAATCACCTACAACAGAATGTTAATTATTTTGACATACCACACCATGCATTTCCTAACAAACAACCATGGCAATCACGTTTGACGTATCCTCATGAGTTTGAGTAGTCCGGCACACACATGAGGTGTCTGCAAATGATGTCTGCACAATTTCGATTGGAATGTGCATCGAACAAAATACTTGGTACTTTGCAACAAACACAACTGTCGCTCAGAAATGCAATGGGTCCATTGTCATTCATAAACGACACTGTGATGGTTGTGAGTGATGACGATGCATCTAATCAAATTGAAGATGATGTTGAAAAGGACGACACGGTGGATTGGAACGATGAGTTACATGATGACTGTGAAGATGATTATGTTAGCGGACATGAAGACTGTTCAGAGGACAACAAGGTTGAGCACACCGACATTCCTAATTACAATAATGTAGATGGTAGTACAGGTCATACCACAATTGTTGTGTTAAAAGAGGTTGAGTTGGATGACCATGCCACAATTGTTGAATTAGATGATGTTGAGGGTGTCGACCCTATTTACGAGAAAGCCATCGCACTTGAGAACGACATTCATTTGCCTGATGACAGGGATCAAGAGAGGGTAAATACAGGGGTATCTCGTCAATGGATTATTCCCGAGGTAGATATGATATCCTTCCAAACAGTTGGGAGTGAGAAATCCAAATCAATGGACGACCACTTATATCGTGGAAAAGTGTTTCCATTGAAGGCCGAATTGAAATGAGCTTTAAGCATGTTGACACTAAAAGAGCATTTTGAGGTTAGAGTTAAAAAGTTATGTCACGCTCATTTTGAGGTTGGTTGTAAGGAGAAGGCATGCAAGTTTACTTTGTGTGCAACGAAGTTGCCTGAGGGAGAATATTGGCAACTTCGGATGTTCTAGAAGGTACACACGTGTACTATTGATGATTTACAATGTGGGTACCGAACTGCGAGTGCGAGGTTAATTGGTGAGCTTATCTTCACCAGGGTGCAAGGAAATTATGTAACCCCATTGAGACCAAAGGAAATAATGGAAGAGATGAATCACAAGTGGGGATTGCAATGCCTATATGATAAGGCCTGGCAAGCAAAGGAGTATGCGGAGAGTCTTGTGTTTCGTCCCTCGGAAGAGTCATTCCAACTTCTTCCCTCGTATTTCCATATGTTCGAATGTGAAAATCTCGGTACTATCACGTGTGTCACTACAAATGGGGAACAACGATTCAAATATTGTTTCTGGGCGTTCGGGTCATGTATTCGGGATTTCAGTGCTATAATGCGGCTTGTAGTCGCTATCGATACCATACATCTGAAAGGTAGATTCAAGGGTATTCTGTTTGTAGTGGTATGCAAAGATGCGAATGAGCAGATATATCCAGTTGCATTTGGCATTGGCCACGTCGAAGACAAAGAGTCTTGGTCGTGGTTTTTTAACCAATTGCGTCGTGCGATTGGTTGTCCTAAAAATGCAATGTTCATATTTGATCAGGATCTTGGCATTAAGAATGCAGTTGAGAAACTGTACAAGGACGCTTATCACGGTCTATGCAATTACCACTTAGGGAAAAACGTTAAAAACAGGTTCAAGCGCAAAGATGTTACCGTGATTTTCACCTTGGCCACCAAGTGCTATAGGCTCGCCGATTTTAACAAACATATGAATAAGCTGACACAGCTTTGCAAACCTACTTATGACAGCCTTATGAGATTAGGCCTTGAGAGATGGGCACATGCACGGTCACCAGTAAGGCAATACAAGCTAATGACATCCAACATTGCGGAGTGTATTAACTCCTGCTTGAGGCATGCAAGAAAAATGCCAATAACGGTGTTGATTGAGTGCATCAAAGGCATGTTTCAACGTTGATTCCATGACCGGCACAATGAGGCATTGAATTTGACCATGCCCCTCAGTTCTTAGGCTACCGATCTGTTGAACAGACGGTTCAATGAAGCATGTCACTTTTCCATACAACCAATCGATCGGGTGGAGTTTCAAGTTATAGATGGGACTAAGGATAGAATGGTCAACCTCTCCACCAAGACGTGTTCATGCAGTGAGTTCCAGACCGATTTATTCCCCTGCACACATGCTGTGACGACAATAAGGTATGAATAATCATGTTTTGTTATTTTATGCATGATGAATTGAATTTTTACATTTTTCGCCAACTATGATTTCATTACCTTGGCAGTAAGTGCAAACGTCCAACCATTGAATTCTACTTAGACTATTACAAGACTCGGTCTTGGGTGGAGGGATATGCGGTTCCCATTCGCCCAATTGGGCATCCCAGTGAGTGGGACATCCCCCATGACATTCAACAAATTGTTGTTTTGCCACCAAGTTGGCGAGGTCAAGAGGGAAGACCTAGGAGGAAAAAGATTCCATCAACTAAGGAAGGCATTGGATGACATAGATGTTCATAATGCAAAAGGTATGGTTATAATAGACAAAATTGTTGGACTCCATTTGCAGCTCCATCGATAAACGAGAAACATCATCTACTCAGCGGACGACTCGACGACGACGACCCAAGGCATGTCCAATTTACAAACAACCCGGACACACACGAAACCGCTATTGAATGCGGATTACAAACTCTGATAACGTTATAGGTGTCGTACCTGAAGATAGTGGCCTTTCAAACGTCAGTTGTTAGGGATTGTTTAAAACTGGCCATTGATATTTGCATTGAATAATACTATTTGAACTTGAGTTTGACAAAGTCTAGTGATAATACTCTGACGAGTACAAAGAAAAAAATTGAGTGGTGTGATTAGAGGAGAAGCAAATCTAAAACACAAGAAGTTGCAACAACTATGACCAATACAATGAAGCAAAATGACTGGTGTGATTGGGGGACAAGCAAATCTAAAACACAAGATGTTGTAGCAACTGTAACCAGTACAGTGAAGCAAAATGAGTAGTGTGACTGGGGGATAAGTAAATCTAAAACACAAGATGTTGCAGTAGCTGTGACCAGTATAATGAAGCAAACTGAGTGGGGTGATTGGGGGACAAGCAAATCTAAAACACAAGATATTATAGCAGCTATGACTAGTAAAACAAAAACTGAGTGGGGTGATTAGGGGAAAAGCAAATCTAAAACACAATATGTCTCTTTAAAAATGGATGGAACTTGTATGAAAGAGCAAATTGAACTATTTGGTTGGGGAATGAAAAAGTATGATACACAAGATGTCCCCATAGAAGAGAAAAACTTCAAGTCCAATGGTGGGGAAGTTGGAACTAGTTGGGGAACAATGGAAAAAGAATATGAAAAACCTGATGCTAGTGATGCACTACCACGGTTTGGTTGGGGAACACAAGACGTCATTCTTACAAAAACCTTGGATGATTCTTCCAAATCTAGTGGCTGTGAACAACAAAAGTCACCAGAATGTTAGGAAAGTTAGGGTTCCCTTGATGAGTCAAATCAACCAGCAAGTTCAAATGGCTGGGATACACCAAATGGTTTGGGTAGCACTCAAAGTGAAAAATAGCATCACTCACGCGACAGTATAGGGGCTCACGTCATTGGGCTTTAGATGCTAGTAAAAAGAATCGTCTTGTGAAGTCAACTCAAGTGATGAATGATGATTCCAGTATGACTGTAATGTACACTGCTACAAGACAAAGATTAGACATGTTTACTTCTAAGTAACAAGATATTCTCTCAAATGTTGAGCCACTAATACAGTCAATCAGAAAAATAATGCACCAGTCTAGGTAAATTTCTCTTACATTTGCTCTTGATTTCTATGTCAATAAAGGTTTTCAATTGCCTCACAAGTTGGAAGCAATTTCTTTGTGCTGTTACTTTTCCCATGTCTAGTTGACATGGACCTGCATGAGTCAGGAAATTCTTGTTAATTAGATACTTTATTCTGCTTTGAAGACTTGAGAAATTTGCACATCCAATATTTGGTACCGATTATTGTAGAATTTTCATGATTCTTTTAAGCTGCAACATTTTCTCAAGTTTGTTAGATACGAATGTTTCAAAGCAAATACTTCCATTTATTTAGCCCATTGTGGGATCATCAAATTCATTGTATTCCTTCATAATTTTTTTTCTTTATAAACAATTAAATTAAAGCACAAAATATTTAATAATATTTACCTGATTGATTTTCGCATCGTGCTTCATATTTTTGCCTAGAAAATTATGTATAATAATAGCATTATTTGGATAGCTAGAGTAGAAGGGTTTAGGGTTTTATAGTACTTGCTTTTATGGTACTTGTTCTTAATGTGGACCGTTGTAATAAAAAAAAACATAAAGGGCATAAGATAAACAAAAGACAATCAATCAAGCGAAACAAACTCACATAAAAGTATGGCAAGCAGCAATAGTTCAATGTACCCGATACATCAAAGATACAAAAATTTGTAAATACAACCAAAATCTAATGCACAGGTAGCCATGGAATCGAACAGTCCAAAAACTCAGTAGAACAAACGTATGCAGAGAGAATTCATGATGGTGGAGGAAATTGAGAGTGAAATTGATCCTCGAATTCTTTTTGGCGTTGCAACATCTCACGATTTTACGCCTCCAACAATTCCATATGAGTAGTCAACCTAGAGTCCATTGTTTCCATAAATGAAAAGAGTCTAGTGAAAGCTTGCTCAACATCGAATGTGGTAGAATAGGTGCACTAGATTAAGCAGTAGACGGGCCCGTAGGATACGCACTCGGCTCTCCCTCATTCCCCTCTTCATCAAATTCTGGGTTATCAGCTACCCCCTTCCTAACCCAACTATTGTTTCTGAACTGAAAACCTAGCTTTTTAATACTATGCTCATCGATAGGATTGAACAAAGCATGGTTTTTGGGTAGATCACAACGGGTGTCAACTTTGAAGTAGTCGATGATCTCACTGATCAACATGCCGTAAAGCAAGCTTTTAATGCCACCTTGAATGGTCCGGAGCATGTCATCCATGATGAATTTAGCAAGGTCAATACGGTAATTTAATTTGATGTTAAATATGAACCAAAGGTCCTTTGTGGTGACAATCGAGTTGTTTGAGCCTTGAGGACGGATAGTATGAGTGATGATGAGGTGTAAGACTCGATCAAAGAAACATAGCCTTGTGCAACTAGCACTGCCTCTCTCATTTGGTGGAGGGTAGATAAACGCCGACCGAAGGTTCCCATTATCAAAGACACAGTGGAGATCTTTTTAGAGGGAAGTAAGGTGAAAGACTCGTTTTATCAGCTCACGAGTAACAAGGATCCGTTGTCCTATGACATGGGTGACAAACGTATCGTCATGGTTCACTAGTTGACTTGTTTTTAACTCCGCATACTTTTGTGTTGCATTGAAGTAAAAAATTCAGACCAAATTCTCATAGTTTTTCCTATTCAATTGTAAATAATGTGTCCACCCAAAATTTTCAAAGTTCGCAAGGTATGGGAAATCTATAGACTTTAAACAATCAAAGTCAATTATACGTTCAAGCATTACCTTGCGTTTGGCGAAATTGGCATTGAATCTTTCAGCGTGCGATGGATGAGTGAAATTTTACAAAAAAGAACTCACCATCGAGGCTGAGGATGTTTTTGCACTAGTAGAGCTGCCTGAACCACTGTTCTTAGTCACCTTTGTGCATTTAGTTTTGTGACTCATTTTTCAAAATTAGGAATGAGAAATTTGGAGGTTCCGGTGTTTTAAGGCAAAACGATTCAATATAGATGTTAAAGAGTATGACGTAAATGATTTAATTGATAGAATCGAAAAATGAGTTTGGTTAATTTGTGAGTTCGTGGGCGAAACTTGACAGGGAAACCCTTTAAATAGTTTAGGGTCTAACACATTTACAAGTAACTTCAGAGGTTTACAGGGTGAGAGGGTTTTCAAGGCAGCAGCATAGGTGGTCTATGAGCGAAATATCTATCAATAGATATCAAATATATTGATAGATGTCGTTTCATCTTCCAAGCATACGAAATATCTATCGATAGATTTCAAATATATCGATAGATGCCCTTTCATCATCCAGCATACGAAATATCTATCGATAGATTTTACATATATCAATAGATGCCTTTTCATCTTCCTGCAAACGCCTACAACTACAGATAGATTTTAAATGTATCGATAGATGCCCTTTCATCATCCAACATACAAAATATCTATTGATAGATTTTAAATATATCGATAGATGCCCTTTCATTTTCCTGCATATGCCTACAACTACCGATAGATTTTAAATATATCAATAGATGCCCTTTCATCTTCTTGCAAACACCTACAACTATCGATAGATTTTAAATGTATCGATAGATGCCCTTGAATCATTCAGCATATGAAATATCTATCGATAAATTTTAAATATATCGATATATGCCCTTTCATCTTCCTGCATACGCCTACAACTACCGATTGATTTTAAATATATCGATAGATGCCCTTTCATCTTCCAGCATACACCTACAACTACTGGTTGATTTCAAATATATCGATAGATGTCGTTTCATCTTCCACCATACGCCTACAACTACCGATAGATTTTGTTCTGGATTGTACACTACAGGCTATAATGTGGAGGTCAAAGAACAATGTTTCGCATCCAACTCATGCAAAACTATCAAAAGTTAGTTTAAGGGTGAAAAAAAGGTCTTGCAACATGATTATTGCATAATATTTTATATAGAATATTACTCAAATCATAATAAAAAAAATAGCATTACTATTTTTAATTTTATTCAGTTTACTCAATAATATGTATTTATGAATTTCATAAAGATTTCAAAAGTTTTAAAAATATTTAAAAATTGTAATGTTTTTATTTCAATGTGACTATTTATTATTTTAGAGTATTAATATTGAAAAGTCAGATTTATATTAAAAATTATAAGTTTGTTCAACTTATACGGTTTCTTATACATAAGGGTAATTTCGTCAATTCACAAACGATGTTGCAAAGTCATATTCCCAAACACTATAATGTAATCCTCTAAGCGATATTCCCAGAAATCATATTCCTTGCAATATAACAACAAACCTTAACCCATTATTAAACAAAAATCTCTTAAACCTATGTGTAGTTGTAAGTTCAACCACTAAAGCTAAACTTTCCTGCACTGTCTTAAGCAATGGCTGCAACTTCGAGCAAACCCAATGTTGGTGACTATGCGAACCAAATTACAGGTGATGATGAATACTCAACTCTATGATCAAGGAAGAAATGGAAACTAGCTCTTCAACTGCCTATCGCATCAATTGGTTTTTCAATTGAACTAGGTAATGATCTATCCTCATCCTCACGGTCTAAGGGCAACTCACATGCTGCTAGGTATAGGGTAATAGAGAATGCCATCATATCGTGCAAGAAAGTGGTAAATTGGGAAAGCTTTAAGGAAAACATACACCTTGAGGGTGACTTAAATTCATTTTTTGACATGGGTAAACTTAAAAGTCTAAGTACCTTTCTACATACTGATTATAGCCCAACTCTTGTTAGGGAATTTTACTTCAGTATTTGCCGGAGTAAAAATGAATTTGAAAATCGTAGTGATTTTAACCCATTTGTTTTGAACGAGTTTTTGGGAGTAATAGAGTTTATAGTGACTGCCTTTGATATTGGGAGGCTCTTGAAAACGGAGTACACACAGGGACAATACATATTTCCCTAATTTTATAAGCCGTGCCCCATGTGGGCCCACTTGACAGGTAGAAAAGAACTATACAGCACAAATTTATGTTCTGCTCATTATGTGAATGCTGCACCCTAGAGGCTGATACATAATTTTCTTGCATCCACATTACCTGGAATGATCAGTCGTTTAAGATGTGTTAGCGCTGAGGATCTGTGGATGATGGAATCAATTGGGACCTAGTTGGGCCTAAACATTGTAGAATATATGATCTTCAGAATGAGAGGAGTTGCCATACAGGAAGAGACGACCTTTCCATACGAAAACATCATATCGACTCTAGTTAAGAAGAAAAGGATATAGAGCAATAGGTATCTAGCTAATTGGACCAGTGGTAGGCCTCGAAATCTCTCAATTGGATGGCTTGCGAAAAAGGGATATGACTTGAGTGTTGATGAGCCAGATGAGCCATTCAACTTTGTCAAAGGCAGCTCAGTTCATCTTACCCATGATACTCCATCCAGTGGCCCATCTAGAGTTATTCCAGATGTTGTTTCCAATGATGTGATGTATAATATGCTTATGAGGATTGATGAGAAACTTAGTAACCAAACTGCTAGAATGCAGACATTGAAATTGAGGATACAGAATGTTAAGAATCTTCTACTACAAAGAACAGATACAGTTACTCGTGTAGTAGAAGCGCGGCTGAAAAAAATAGTCATGAGATGAGTTTCTCCCACATGAACCTCAGAGGAAAAAGAAGTTAGTTGTCATTGGTTCTGGCTGAGTCAAGCAGAGCAGATGAAGATTCATATTTTGAGAGTTGTGGGTTAACTGGATTAAGGATGCTGTAATACTAAACAATTTACGGTATATTGTTTATTTTTATATTCGCTCAACATGTGCTTTAACTTTCATGTGTTTAGGGTAACTTTTGGTCGAGGGTTAAGGGTATTCGACTGAATATTTTGTTATGATGATGGTTGGGGTTGGTTATGGTTTGATATTGTCCACCATAATTGGCTTACCCCCTTTTTCAAAGAACATGACACACAATAAATGAGTCACGCGATTCCTTATCAACTACTCACGCGATTACATAACAAGTGGTAACTCCAATCCATAAATACTACTCACGCTACTCAATATAAACTAGTAACGCGATTTCGTAATAACCAGTCATGCGACGCCATGTTTTCTACTCACACGATCTTATAATAAATACTCACGCCATCCCATAATAAGTGGTAACACCATTCCATAGATACTACTCACGCGACTCAATATTAACTAGTAATGCGACTCCATAATAACTAGTCACGTGATTCCATAATAACTGCTAACGCCACTCCATATTTACTACTCATGCGAGTTAATATCAAATACTCATGCGATTCTAAATCTTAACGGTTCACGCGATTCTATGTTTAATAGTCACGCGATTCCAAATCGATTAGTCACCCGATTCCATATTAACTACTCACGTCATTCAAAATTGAGTAGTCGCATGATTCCATATCAAATACTAGCGCGAATCAATATCAACTGGTGACGCGATTCCATCTCCACCATGGTCACAACTCAATATCAACTGATTACAATCTTATGTCATGCAATGTAATTCAACATGTCATATAGGCTATAAAGTAAGGGGGTGGGGGTGTTGGCATATGCAAACTCATGAACGCTGGCATGTAAATTGTGCAAAACTAACAGAATTTAAGATATGAATAAGAAGAAAACAAGGTTGTCTTTATTGGACCCGTATGCTTATCACGTCAATGAATTCTGAACTGTTCTTATTGCCCTTTTTCTTTCTTGTTAAATGATACAAAAAATGGAAAAAATGTAAATGATACAACAAAAAATAATATGGACATGATATAGAATAATGTTATTTACATATTGAAAAAGAATAAACAAATTAAAAAATTTCACTACTGATGCTATTTGCAAATATCTCAAGGGTAAACTTTTTCAAAGGCCATCTATGGCATTTGCCTTAAGTGTATGATCCTCCGAAGATATCAACCACTGCAACAAGGCTATAACCCAATCCCCGTAACTGTGTGAATCTTTCTGTATCGAGGTCTTTGCATTTAACTTACACCTCATCCGCATCAAATGTCATTTTTGACGATGCGAGCTAGCAAAGTACCCAGCCTGGTGGCATATAATGGGAAACAATGTTGTTAGTGGACTCATCTACTGATCACGCAAGCCGAACTTCATTGCTTTTGCCCGACTGTATGATGAGTACACTAACATAATACTCTAACTCACCAAGTTGATGTGCACTACCACCTAATGGCAGTCAAAATAACACGGTACGAGAATTGAGTCAACCTCATGCCATGGCAAACCCCACAGAGGACTCCCACCCCTCACATACTCAAGCACATGGTCTAGCATTACCGTCTGACTCGCCTTGAATGTTTTTTCAGTGGGGGGAGGATTTATTTCTCAGGTTAACCCCAGCAAAATTAGCCGTCAATTACATTATGCACAATAGTTAGATGCAATTAACTAATACACACCCCATACATTTGAATAATTACAACTCATTAACATATAATATACTTACATAGAAGCTGGTGTCAACGATGCATATTCTCTACTTGTAGAGTTGTTGATGGTGCTCATGCGCCTGCTTACACAACACACTGATGCATGCGTCAATGTGTTGGCTGTTCAACAACTCAGTCAGCATCTCTAATTGTCGAAAAAAATAAGGCCCTCATATCCTTCAATGCCCAGAATGTTAACCCTGCATATTTGTAAAACCCACGTCAAAAGGTATATGGAATAAATACCATAGAACTGTTAACCCTAATATCGTCTACTGTTATCATTTTACCTTACTTGCTCGTTTTTCATGAAGGAGTCATATCTGTCTTTCTAATCATCTTTTGCTTTGCGCTGGACCAATAGCGGGTTAACATATAGGCTTCGAAGGTATTTGTGGCTAAGCTCACAAGTGCATCTTTGGTCTGAGGTCGAGGTGGAGCCTCAAGAGAATGAGTGATCTCAGCATGCAGGGGGGCCTCTAGTGGAGTTGGGACGGGAGTAGGATGCAGGGAAGTTGTAGTTCGACTACTCACAAGATGAGGTGCCTTTTTGACCTCAAATGGAGGCGAAGCCTCATGAGAAGGTGTGCATTGAGAATACTGGGTTGCCTTTAGTGGAGATGGGATAGGAGCAGGATGATGTTCAATTGGGCCAGCGGGAGGTGAGCTTTAAGCAATGCAATTGATTGATTGATGCCACTTGCATCGTCAATATCAACCCCAATACCGTTGCGCTCTTTGTCATGCGCACCATTTTCTTCACCCATCGTGATGAAAAACATAAAAGCTCATACCTCATAACAGTCGATTAGTCGACCGACAATCTGATTTTTTAACCCTTACACTAATTGCTAGATATGCTGATGCAGTGACTGCATCTGCATCGCTCGCTGGATCTCCAACTGCATTGCCCACTAGATCTCTAACTGTATTGCATGCATCTGCATCTTCATATTCGTCTGCAATGATTGTAGGTCTTTCTTCCATTATGTCTGCATCTATTGCAGCTCTTGCTTAACGCTCATAGTCATTTGCTGATGCAGAGCGGGTTACGCGCCTAAAGATGAGGAAGGGCAGCAATAGAAGCAAGAAAAGGAGCAGCTTGAGGAGTCATAGTAGTAGCAGCAAGAGGAACAACAGGAGAAGTAGCATGAAGAGCCGCAAAAAGAGAATCAGGCTCCTTAGCAACACCTGCGGCCTCATTAGCAATGAATTGGGAATGGACCTCCTCGTTCATGGTGCGTCTCCACTTAACGGCTCATCTTACCATACTTTTCCCTTTGCGGTCCATTGTCTTCCTCCTTTGCTAGGGATCAAATTTTGACTGACCCACTAACTTCCATAATGGAACGTATTGATGCCCTTCAGAGATATTGACGTCAATGTCGACCCAATATGCGGTTAACATCTCGTCCGCAGTTGGCTCCAACGTCCTCACTGCACACAAATGCACCAAAACATACATTGTCATTAGGTATAACCCTTGTTACCCTATGACAATAAAAATAAAATTTAATAAAATAAAAAATTATGGTTTATTTACTCACCTTGCCCTCTCTCTCCAAACTTGCAATATTGGCGTGGAAGCCTGTAGGCCTCTCGTCACAATGCCATTTCAGCATTCTTGACCAAAGCTGTCTGGACTGGTGCTACTTTCCAAACAAGCTTCTCATTTCAGGAATTGCTTCCAACGCCCAAAACTACACATTAATTGTGAAACATTTATTACTCACCTCATAAATTGTTATGTGAAAAGAATAATGATAATGATAAATATTAGGGTAAGGTAAACTACCTGAAACACCCATTTAAATTCGTAGAGGTGGTAGTGCTTCTTCTCTGGTACACCCATAGCAAGAGGTTTGAAACCCCTCATCAAGTACTCGACCGTCAAACTCCAAACGTAAGTGCCCCATGGGAACACATTCCACATATCGATGTTCTCGGCCAGTGAAAACAACCATGGAACCACTGATCGTCTGTAGTCTTGACTGAATAAAACATTGGTCGCAATCAAGAAGAGGGCCATCTTGGTCGCGTCTCCCTCCTATTGAAACCGCCCTCCCTTGAACGTGTCTAACACATGTTGTATCTTCACCTCTTTCCCCGCTCCCCAATATCGTAGGTGAATTCCTTCAGGGAGGGCCTCACAGGGATTGACAATAAGGGCCGGTAGGGCACCAAACTTCAATCCTGTCATCAGACAGAACTCCTTCTTCGAAAATCGGGCCTTCGTTTTCCCTATTGCAAACCATAGCTCACCCTCGATGGCATCAGGTTCGTTGATTCTACACAGCATTATGTTGTGCACGAGACTGGCGTAGAATAAACTTTTCTTTGATTCGACGTCCATCATGTGCCCAAAGCATGTTCTCTTAATGTTTTCCAACTCGTTTACTTTACATAGCATCTTACGTATCACGTGCAGATATGACCACTTACAATGGATGTTAATGCCAATGTTGAACCCCCACTCGTGCCTCGGCACACAAAGCAAAGACTCCACATTATCTTGCTCTATTCCTATGTTGGCCATCTGCAATATAAAACAAACAACATCCCCATTTTAGTCATGTTAATACCATCATTATAGATTAACAAAATAACAAGAGGAATTGCTGTGAAATAGCCCTCCTCAGAAGCTCACTCAAAAAATAACCCTCACAATAATTTTAACTGCTTTTAGACAGCCTTGAAACAGAATAATTAATGCAACTGTCCAGCATGGATTATTAAGAAAATAAACATATACACATTAAAGCATTACAGTTGACCTAAAATAATACATAATGAACCCAATGTCGGTCATGCAATGCCATACAGATAAATTTCATGTAGTTATGACACTCGTGCAATTTCATACAAAAAGAGTCACGCAATGCCTTATCAAATAGTCATGCAATTACTAACATTAAATCACACAATGATTTATAAACAAGTCACGCAATGCTAAGAATAACTAATTGAATCATGCACACACTAACTAACGCCATGCCTGAACAATATTCATGCAATAACCTAGAAACCAGTCATGCAAAGACTTATTAATCAGTCACGCAAAGACCTATCAATTAGTCACACAAAGTTTAACGTTTATGCAATCACGCAAACCCTAAGTGACCCCATGTAAAAATCTAATCACTAAGGTGCCAACCATGTAAGCAAGCCCTCAGTCACGCAATATCTAAACCCTTAACCCAATTCCTATCAAAAGGTCATAACGCATACATATCAACCACTCACGCATGCCTAGTGACTTTTCCACCCCAACAACACCAACAATACCACCTTTATGTTTATATTCAATAATTTCAAACAACAAGAATATCAATATGAACAAGCAATAAGTATAGGTTTATGCTCAAAAACCTAAGCCCTAAAAATGAAGAATAACCATTTCTCCGCATGGTTCAAAATAAAATAAAAAAAATTATACCTTTCTCCGCATAATGTCAACTTCCTCTCACTGCTCAATATGTGAACTACCTTTATGTGAATAATAACCACTCCAAAATGCTCCTACCACTGCGAAAATGCTCAGAAGTTGAACTGGCGAGGAATACTTTGAACAAAATTGCTTTTGAAGAGATGTACAGTCTGCTGATGAGAACTGATGAGTTGTGGACCATATTAACATACTTGACCAGTTAAAAGGTTTCGGGTTGAGGTGCGGATCCTAATGAATGGGTCGATTTCATTAAGGATAATTTTATCCAAATTTTATTTCTCTTGGCTAAAAACAGTTAAAATTATAAGATGGTCTATTCTCAGAAGCGCCTTATGCATGGAGCCCATTTAAGAAAAGTACTCAAATTTATATTAGGGTTTCTAAGATGATGGAGTGCAGAAAATGGTAACCCCACTCTTCACTCATATGCATCCACTCCACTCTTTCACTGCATTGCATATTAGTTGCACTAATCTACCATAATAATTTTTCGGTAATTTTTCTAGCCCACTTGCGCATTGTTAGAGCATGGAGGTGTATGGAGCCTCCATGGGGCACATATTGGAACATGGTTTTTACCAAAATTTTAAATTTTGTTTTTTTAGTATTTTTTATATTTTTTGAAACTTTAAAAATTACGAAAATATATTTTTTAAGTTTTAATATAATACTTAAAAAAAACTCTTAAACTATTCAAAAAAATTCACATTATTTTTTTATTGCTTTCAACTTGGTTCTTAAACTTTTATTTTGAACCAAATAAGTTCTTATATTTTTATTTTAAACCAAATAAACCCTTATAACTAATGATTAATTTAATTAAAATGTCACTTTTCATTTTATGTTGCGTGATGCTAACTTGATATGGTAACATATTATAATGACTGATGACATGACATGATAACATGATCAAACATTTTTCACCATCTATGTCAATGCTATGTGAGTATAAAATGATAAATGATATTTTGACTAATGATAATTAATTAATAATTAATCAATTGATTTATATCCAAAATAAAAGTATAAAGAATGTAATATAATATTAAAAACTTATTTGAATTTTCTTGAATACTTTAAAGGTTTTTTTAGTTTTATTTTATAATTTTTTTATAAAAAATTATATAATTTTTATGTTTGTTTTGATGAAGTGGGACTTAATTTGGGCTTTCTAAGATTGTAGACTATATATGGTGCTATATATATTATTAATTAATTTAAAATTAATTAGTTAAGTTTCTTAATTTAATTTTTAAATGGAAAGGTAAAATGTAATTAAAAAATTTTAAATCCAATAATTTATAATTTTAGCATGAATATTTAGGATAAGAATATCATGTGATTTATTGCATGCCATGATTATTTTCTTTTTGCGATAAAATTATTATTTGTACCTTAAATATGAAGTAGGCATTTTTTTTTTCTTTTTGGGTTTTTTAAGGAGAAAAGTGGAGAAAGCGGTGGTAAGTGAAACTGAACAAGAAGAGTTTGAGACTGATGGGGATATGTTTGGGAAGTTATAGATGAACAAGCGACATCATAAATTTTAATTTTTTTAAGGTTACACCTAGAAGCTAATCACTTTTGAGATGTGTGGGAAATCTCCAACAATGCTCATGAAGTGCATTGTTTGTTCAATACAAGTTTATGAATACAAATGCCAATGCGACATTTCTATTTTTTTTAAAGTTAATTTCATTTCAAAAAAAATCTTTACAAAAGAAACCACCTTTTGGTAGCTGGCAAGGACACAATTCGAGTTATGTGATAGCAAAACTCTATGTTCTCTTATCAAGTTGCCTATGAGATCAAGATGAACCTCACATATCCATATCTCATAACAACCATAATCCTATACTTATTCACTGTATACAAAATATTAAAATTTGAAGAATTTCTATCTCAACTAGGACATTCAACATAGAAGACAACAGAAACATAAACATCCAAGCCCATGGGAACATCCACCATAAACAGATCATTAGCATAACAACAAAAAGAAAAGCCTTGATATGAAAACCTTACTCTCAAAGTGATAAAAGCATCAGATAACCTTGAGCCAAAACCCAGAAAATGCTTGCATCAGCACCATCTTTACCTGTCTAATTTCAACTCCAACAACTCACTTCCCTACTAACTCCCTCATTCACAATAGAGTCAACCTCATGATTGCCTTCCCTCAGAATATGGTCAACTCTCCATTCTTTGATTTTCTTTTTGATCATTTCAATATGCAAGATCCACCTCTTAAATCTCCATGGTGGTTCTTAAGGCTCCTTAACCCATTTGACAACATTCCTAGAATTGCTTACGACCATAAGACAACATTCATTTGCCTAGGGTGATTCAAAAAACAAAGTGAAAGCTTCCTTAATAGCAGCAATTTCAGCCATATTAGAGTCTCGATCCCAATAGATTTTGAGAATCTAATCAAAACTTTTCCAAACTCATTCCTCATAATCCCTTCAATACTAGCTTCACTTGGACACTCATTCCCTATGCCATCCACATTAAATTGGATTTCCCCTTTTTTTGGCCTTTTCCACACAATATTCAGTTTCTTGACTTCATTCTTTCTTTGTTTAATCTCCATAATGGGTTGCCTATACACATTTAGACCAGAATTAAACTCTAATGGCCATTTTGCACTCATTCATAAGGCAATTCTAAGTTTGATTCATTCCCAAATCAACCCCTTATCCCATTTCTTGTTTTGAAGCACCACCTCATTCATACTTAGCCAGACAGTCCATGTAATTGCAAAGATGGCTAATTTCCAAACCCTATCATCCCCCCTTTCCACACAAGCAATATTCCACATAACCATCAATTTCTTAAACCCGTTTGGCATCACCCTTTTCACATTCCATTCATTGAACTAGGGCCCCCATAACACCTAAACTTCTCTGCATTTCATAAATAAGTGACTTATCATTTCAAGTTCATTATTGCACAAAAGACACACAACCGCCTCAATTCCCATCAATCCTTTCTTAGCAAGTTTCCATTTTACGGCAACTCTACCATGAACAATCTGCCAAACAAGAGCTTCTATTTTTTTAGGTGCAACCCCCACTTACAAATCCACTTCCACACTCTTCCCCCTCCATTAATTGGTAAAATGACTTAACTGTATACCCCCCATTCATAGTCCTTTTACATACAAGCTTGTCCCTCATACTTGGCTTAGATGATAACCACCAATCATGCTTAAAAATAGTTGGTATTATTACTTTTCTCACCCCAAAGCCAGTCTCTTAAGTTGCACCCTTCATTCCCATATCCCATCAACCCATTCTCCATGTTCTCATACTTTTCCATTTTTGTTAATAGCTAGAGCAAAAATCCTAGGAAAACACCTTTTAAGCTTTTCACCCTCCACCCACCCATCCTCTCAAAAATTAATATTGTTCCCATCACCAATTGCAAACCCAAGGTTGGGCATTACCTATAGCAAATAACGATTATAAGGGGAAAGGGGATAGTAATATTTTCCAAACAGTCGACATTCTCCTATTTACTTTTCCTCTTGGTAGTAAAAAAGTAAACCCCTCTCCATTTTTTTCCACCAAAACCTTTCTCCAAAGGCTATCCACCTCACTTTTAAACCTCCAAATCCACTTATTAAGCAATGCTCAATTTTTTATTTCCAAGTCAACCACACTAATTCATCCTAGTTCCTTTTGTCGACAAACTTTTTCCCAAGACACATAATATACCTTTTTTTATTTTCATCCCCTTCCCACAAAAATCTTCTTGTATTTTTTCAATCTCCTTCCTAACCCTCATCAGCATATAAAGATAGACAAAAAATTTTGGCAAACATGAAAAGATAGACCTCATCAATGTGATTTTTCCTCCTATAGAAAACAACTTGTTTTGTCAACCCACCAATTTCTTTTCAACCTTCTGGATCACTAGTCTCTAGACTTACAAAGAGTGGAGCCTTGCTCCAAAAGGAAAGCCGAGATATTTACTTGGGAGTTTGTCACTCTTATATCTCATCACTGTTGCCCATTCCTTTAGAGTCTCAATTTCAATATCAATCCCAATTAAATTACTCTTTGCAAAATTAATTTTTAACCTTGACATAGCTTAAAAAATTCTTAGAAATCTCCTAACATTCTTAATCTCCTCAAGATCCAAGTAAAGGAAAACCATTATGTCATCTGCATATTGTAAATGTGACACAATTAATCCATCTTTCCCATAAGGATCTCTCTACAGACCCCTTGACTTTACGTTTTTTTCATTAAGCAACTGATGACTTCATCCACAAGATTAAATAGAAACGGTGAGAGAGATAACCCTGCCAAAGTCCTCTCTCCATGCTAAACACCTTTGTCGGAGATCCATTAACAAGCACAAAAACCCTTGTTGTTGAAATGTGCCCCATGACCCATATTTTCCATTTATCCCTAAATCCCATCTTTGTCATAACCATGTCAATAAAACCCTAATCCACAATGTCGTTTGCCTTCTTAAAGTCCACCTTAAGAATCACTCCTCATGTTCTCTCCTTCTTTAGCAAATCAACAATTCATTAGCTATTAACACTGAGTCCATCAATTGCGTCCCTTTAATAAACACGAACTGATTATTTTCTATGACTTCCTCTATCACTTTCTTGAGCCTATTATCCTACGATTTAGCAACAATCTTATAGAGGCTACCAACCAAGCTGATGAGCCTGTAATCTTTGAGTTTCGAAGGGTTACTAACCTTAAGGATAAGGGTGACAAAAGACTAATTTACCCCACTCCCAAGACTACTAGTATCAAAGAATCTCATAATAAACTCCATCAATTTACCTTTAACTGCACCTCATTGTTTCTTGTAGAAGTTCATGTTGTATCCATCGAGCCCCGGAGCTTTGCTGCCTTCACAACCACATATGGTATCCCAGACTTCTTTTTCAGTGATAGGCACTTCGAACGATGTCATTGCATTCTGGCTCAACATTCTAATATCACAATCTTGCACATCCACTTCTAGCACTCCATTTTTTTTATACAACTCTGCAAAGTGCTTTGCTATTTCTTTTTTAACTACTTTTGGATCCTCAATCATCTTGTCATTCACCACCTTATCAATATAATTACCTCTCTTTCTAGTCGACACCATTTAGTGAAAGTATTTGTTGTTCTTATCTCCTTTATTCACGCATTAAATCGTTGGCTTTTACCTCTATTTTCTCTCCTGTACCCTATAAAGGTTCCACAATTTTGCTTTCCTTACCACTAAATTTTCCCTAAAGCTACTCTCCTCTTCTTCCACCAAAAACCCCCGATTCAAATTATAAAGCTTCTTTTCTAATTGCACGATTCTTTCTGTAACATTCTCGAATATACTTTATTGTCTTTCTCTGATTTTAGGCTTAAGACTTTTAAGACATCCCTATGCCCTATTCTCATATCTGTTCCCCCCACTCACATTACCCCACTACTCTTCAATTAGCTTCTTAAATTCTTCTTTATCAAGCCAATGATCAAATATTCAAAATAGCTTGAGACCCCAATTAACCTCTTTCAACCCAATTTTCACTGCACAGTGGTCTAAGATAGAGCAAAAGAGACAAGTTCGCAAGATATTGTTAAAATAACCTAAGATTTTAGTGTCAATGAAAAAGTGGTCTAACTTGCTGATAGAGCCTCCTCCCAATCGTTGCACCACATAAATTTGGTTTTAGTTAATGGCAAATCTACCAATCCCACTTCATTTATGAAATTATCAAAATGAGCAGCAAATCTCCCTATCTCTCCTTTCTCGATTCTTTTCTCTTTTGATCTATCAGTATTAAAATCACCCCCAATCACCCACCAAACCTCAGACTTTCTCATCTGCTCCATTAACTCATCCCACACATCCTTTCTTTTTCTTTCCTCATTGGGTGTGTAATTATTTATAAAACCACATTTAGAACTCAATCTTCTAACCATCCCACCCACAATCAAGTAACACTTGGACTGGATGCATTCCTCCATTATGAAAAAATTGCTTTGTCACATACTAATCATCCCTATTGATCTTCCTTCTGCAAACACTGCTCTCCCATTAACGTCACCCTTTCTCCATAATCTTTCATATAGGGACTTTTTCACCTCTTGAAGTTTCATCTCTTGTATGAACACCATACCCAACTTTTATGATTCAATCACTCTCCTAATGGCTCTTCTCTTCTCACATTGCCCCATTCCTTTAGCGTTTCAAGTTATTATATTTATCATGAAAATCAACCCGTACTAGACAAACCATCCCTTAGTCTCAATCTTTCTTCCTCTTGTTAAACCTCTCTAAGACTACTTTTCCTTCATTCCCAACCTCCATCTCTTGGAACCTCTGCACCACTGTGTCTCTACTTGCCTTAAACTAAACACTTATATTCCTACTCAGCTCCCAAGTGGCTATTGCTTCATTGATCGATTGCGGTACCCCTCGAACACTGTCATTCTCCAACTCTGAAACACATTCCTTAAGGCTTTCCATTGCTTCTTTAGTACCCCTCAAATATTCTCTAATCTCTTTTTTTAATTTTTTTTTCCTTTGAGTCTGTAACTTACTACTAGTGGCCCTACCATCTTCCATCTCACATTTTTCTCCTAATTCTCCTAATTTACTATTCACATATGACTTACCACCACCCATTTTCCAACTTTCTCTACTTTGGTAACTACCGCCCACTTTACTTTTTTTCCTCCATATTCTTTTTTCCCTTACTTGACTCTCACTTCTTTCTTCCATTAAACCCCTAGAGGCATTTCACTAATCGTCCTTTCTTGGCTCAATCCCTACTTGGTTGCTTCTTTTTTGTCAATGACATCCACATTAAAATGCACAACTTCTTTGTTTCTATTCTCTTTTTTCTATCTTCTTTTTCTTGAGTTGAAGCCTTTTAAAGTTACCATTTTTCCCTTAAGAGTTTTCCCATCTGACCTTGTGGATTTCACCAAATCTTACTAGTATTTCCCTCATTCACTGTCACATCCCCATTTTGTTTGACATATGAATAAAGCCCTCGTGGCAATAACTCATTGTATCTTTTCTTCTTTCATGAATTGACACTACACAACTGCTTTTGTGTCTCCCTTTCATTTCCAAAACAATAGGCCTCCATCCTTGGGCTTGCCTCCTTCATTTTACCTAGGCTTAAGTTCCTTTTCTCAATTTCTCCCCTACTTGTGCACTCTAAGTATCCTTCTTAGGCGTTGACCTCATAAATCAACTTTCTCTTTTCCACCTCATCAAGTGATTTGAGCTTGCACGACCCAATCCAGTTGCTCTTTTCCTTAGTTTTTTTCTCACTTTCATTCTTACTATCCTCTTATGATTTTTCAAATTTTGAAATTTGAGTTTAGCCATCTGCTTCCACGTTATTAACACAATTCCCACCATACTCCTCGAAATCACTAGCGAATTGCCATGGTTCTGTCCCATCTTCTTCTTCCACAAAGCACGGATACTCTATGTTCCTAACAACATCAAGAAATCCAAATTTCTTATTAGACTCACCTTCATCGTCGCTATAAAAAACTCTAATGAGCTAACTATGCTTTTAACCACTGTTTTCCCTTTCTTTTTCACAATTGACCTTAGGTTTTTCGCATAACCCACTGATCCAATGATAGTGACTCGAATTCATGAACTTTTCCTTAGCTATGACCCTGTTAATCGCTATAATTTTAAGTTTGCTATCTACTTTCACTAGAATTGTTGCATAATTAAGCCTACCTTTCTCTTTTGTCACACAATCTTCTCTAATAAACTTCCCTTACCTGTTCCCAAATGGCTCAAATGTGGTTTTACGCCACAGATGCAAAGGGATGTCTTCAAGTCTAACCCACACTTGATAGATTCTGCCCTCATTCCATTTCTTGTATGATTTTATATCCTCAAACCACACTTCAAAAATTTCTTGATACAAGCCCAAAAAACACTGCATTTCCTTACTATCCTTAAAAAATATCAACATTAAGTAGCTTACCATTGTTCTAACATGGACCCATGCCCCCTCAGCTTGGAGAGCATGTTGGATACCTTTAGAGCTAAGGCTTTCCCTTGGTCATCCAACTACACACCGTTCTACCCATTCAATATTAATATCTTTCATTTAGATAGAACATTCGGACCACTTAGTGTACTTTTCCCCTACCTTTTTCTCAGTCCGTTCCTGAACGATTTGTTGTGTCTGCTTTTCCAACTTTATCTTAGTCTTTCTCTCTTCTTTTTTAGTACTATGCCTGTGAAACCTTGACTTTCAGAGACTCGTAACTCGAGGTGGAACTTAGGTTTAAAGGTTTAATTTGAGCTAATGATGCTAGTTTTACGTTACTTATAATTATTTTATGTCGTTATAGGAGTAGGATTAAAAATAATTTTAATTGGTGAATAAAGGTGCATAATGAACAGTAGGCCTATTTGCATACGTTTTGGTTTTTCAAGTATATCTCCCACTAAAGAAGTTCAAATAACATTATTTTTAGACCATTAGAAAGCTAAAAGGCAAGGCTACAACTTTGATGTTTATCACTTTTCTCAGTTTTGGCGAGAATGTGGTCAAAATCTTTGTCGAAGTGAAAGGACTGTGCTAGAAGAACAGAAATTGGCAGAATATTTGAGCACCGCGGTGCTGGAAATTGAGAGCTGCGGCCCTCACCATAAATTCCACAAATAACAATATTTTAGGGTTTTTGAAGCTAGGACTTTTGGGGGCTACTTAAGGGACCTCTTTAAGAGGATTTTGGACCTTTTCCTAGTGTCAAAAGAGTAAAAGATTGCACAAGAACAAGAGGAAGACAAGTGGCATTACTACGGGCATTATTGTAATTTTATGAACAATTGGATAAGCTTTAACTATAAATATCTTCATTCTCCAACACCTTCCTTAGATTTCCAACACTTGATCTTCTTATTCTTCCTCCCATCCCACATTTCTTCACCTTCCATTGGAGTACTCTTCAAGCTTCCATAACTCTCTCAAGTTAGCCTTCATTTTCATGCTTTTGTGCATTGGTTTTATAGAACCTCTTATGCTCTTTCACTCTTTCACCTTAAAACCCTTGAAATGTCTTAGATCAATACTTTCTCTCACTAACTAGGATTTTAGAAAGAGAAAGAAAAACCTTCTATAATAGTTTGGGAATTCTTTAGGAGATATTCAATTATAAATCTAGCAAGGTGAGCATTAAAATTAAGTTGATATTTTAGTTGTTGAGAATGATTAATAGTTATATTTATGAGTGTTTTGTAGTTGAGGTAGTTTATTCATTTTGGTGTGATTATAATAGTGCAAATAAATAGCCACTTGATGGTAGTTGGAAGCTAGTTAGGAATAACTAGTGGAACATGATTTAGGAGATAGCTTTTAGAATTATGGTTATGTGATTGAGTTGATTGTGATGCTAATGTGTGATAGGCTCCACCGAAACCCCACATCACCATTCAGGGCATTAGTGGAAGTTGGAGCTGCTTTAAGAATCAACAAAGATAGGTGAGTGAACTTGCATTTCAAAACTGTTTTGGATATGTGAATGTATTTGGACAAATATTTTTAATGATTTATCCAATTCTCTTTAATAAAAAATAAAAAAAAAGTGCCTGGGAACAAGCCTTTATGAAATGTTTTTATGTTGTGAAATGGATAGTGTGATGAATCCATGTGTTTTGATATAATGTTGATATATATATATATATATATATATATATATATATATATATATATATGTATAGTACATTGGTAGATAATATTGTGTAATGGATATAACCGTGTGTGTGCACGATGTGAGGGGATGCACATACCGGTAATGACGGTGGTGAGGTAGGCAAATGATGATATTGCCCGTGTGCATGATGTGGGGGGATGTACACGACGGCATTAGATGTGCACGATGTGAGGGGATGCACATGAACTGGGGAGGCGATGGATGTATATATATACATACATGTTTGCATATGTTCAGATGTATTAATGCAATAAAGATTTTATGAATAACATGTGTGACTATAAGGTATGTGGAATCCTGCTTGCTGAACCTTGAGCATTTTTTTTTAGTGTTCCAAATTGATTTGCATTATAGTGAAATGGTTTATTTGGGATGAAAAGAAGTCTTTCTTGTTGCTCTGTTTCTCGCTGCAGCGAGAATGAAACTTTTTGTTCCGCTTATCATTTGGCTAGCTTTTGCCATAGTTTCCACTTCTCCAATTTCATGTTGAATATGAATTCTCTATCGTCACATGATTTATCAACCAAGAGTTCAATGAGGGTTTTAATAAGGACTTAAGCTAAAGTGCATCGTTTTCAAATAAGTGCATTATGATTTCAAACTTTTCCTTATTATATTGCTTGTTCCCTTCATATGTTCACTCACTAGGTTTATACCCATCGTTTTCAACTTCATGTTTTCATATCAAAAGGTAGTTGGTAACTAAGTCGAGGTGTCTTCGTATATTCGACCCTTGATAGGTGTCTCGACATTCAGTAGCTGTACATTCGTCTGAGTCTCTCCGCGGGAAATTGAGTCTTCTTTTTTATATGTATAGACAAACCTGATGTAAATTGTTAAGACATATATTTTAGACAATGTATGTATATTTGGATTGGTATGCCACTAAGAGTCAGAAATGGTTGGCATTATTTTGGTTCGAAATTACGAAATGTGACTTTAATAACTTTGATGGAATAATGAGCAAGAAAATATAGGTAGGCTTGCTTGTGCTTAATGGACTACGTCCATAAAGTCCATGCGCTGGTCACGGCTTGGAAATCGGGTCGTGACAATGCCTCTCCCCCAAAACTTCTCCATAAGTTTTGGACCTTTCTCTACCCTTCATCATACCCAATCTACCCATTCTTCTTTTAACCCTCCTTACAACAAGTTTTTTCCCTTTTATTCTTATTCCCTACCTCGCATTAGTAGCTTTCCTTAACTTTCATTCATATATGTATCGAATGAACGTGAAGCCAACAAATTTATTATGATTGGACTTGAAGAAGTAAATATTCATAATTACTCTAAATCTTTAAAAACAATCCTTAATTTCCTGCCACATAGTCCTTGGGAATAGGTTCATAACAAACACCGAGAATAACTTATTCCTCCAAGATGTAATATCCGACCATCGTTAGTGTCCTTGGTTCCTGTAGCTGACAAACTTCCTTCTCCTACCATTCTCGTGACCTTCTCTAATGAAAAATCTACATCCTCTATGCCACTCGTACATTCTCTAGTTTCCCTCTTGCATCTTTTCCCTTATTATGATATTTCATTAAATGCAATGTATTAGGAATTACCTATTGTAAAAAGGAGTTGTAATTCTTGATGTATTAAATAAAAGCATAGTGAATAAATATATTTACACACCACTTATTATAAATAAAATTGTCTTAACATGATGCACCTGAATACCAATAGAGTCACATTGGACTCACCTTACATATTTATGTGATGGTAAAATCTTATAACGAGGATAAAGGGATGAATTTACATATTACACCTTATATGCTTAGAGATGATTATGGATCTTAAAAGTGAAAATTGTTGAGCTTAGTGTATGAGAAGAAATTTTAAGGTTTAATTAATTTCAGAATAAAATATTGAATATAGTGCCTAACTAGAAGCTTGCACAATGATGTAAAAAATGACAATCATAGAACTTAAAAAAAAAAAGCTTAATAAGACTAATTGTGATATATGGCATAGCAAGATTTAACATCTTCTAAATGACGAAAGAGTGCTGAAAACTTTAACTAATAACATAAATCTACTAGAGCAACAGAATATAACCCAACGTCAAAAGGATTTAGAGGCCTACCAAAATTAACTTAAAAAGCATCGTATTGCATGCTTTACCATGTTAAGTTGCATACATGATGATTATATTAGAGAGCTTGAGACTTTCCATACTGCTAAAGATATATGAGATTAACTGAAAGTGAAATATGGTGGACTCACTATAATGAGGCTTTCATGCCTTGAATCTTAAGATTCAATTAACTAAGTCTAAAGTGTACTTTCCTTGACAAACAAAAATCTCTTTTTCAAATATAACAATTCCCAAATCTAGGAAATATTTTAATGCATCTAGATCTTTAAGCTTGAATTGTGATTTCAAATATTGCTTCACTTTTTCTGATGCTTCAATTGATGATCTACTGATCACATTGTCATCAATATACACTGATAAAGTTATGAAATCATCCTTTGTCAATATGTGGTTATAATCCATAAGTGTGGATGTTGGCTTTGTTCCTAGGAAACCACATCCATTGACTAAGTCTAATGTGTACTTTCTTTGACAAGCAAAAATCTCTTTTTCAGATCTAACAATTTCCAAATCTAGGAAATGTTTTAATGTATCTAGATCCTTAAGCTTGAATTGTGATTTCAAGGCATGAAGCCTTGAAATTTATTCTCAAATAAATTTGGTGGATCTAGGAAATATGGTGGACTCACTATAACGAGGGTTCATGCCTTGATTGTTCAATGCCTTGTGTTGTGTTTTGTTGTTTTGGTGAGATTGGATTTCCTTCTTGTTATTCCTTGATTTTGGGTTATTATGTTACTGTTAGGATATAGTAGTTCAAAATCAAGTTGTGATTTATTGTACAATCTAGGGAATGATTTATTCTTTCATGATAAATGAAATTCTATCCCGAATGGTTTTGAGGTTAAAGGGGAGTATCCAGCAAGCTATAAACTTGTTTACAAGTTTAAAGAGTCTTTATGTGGTCTCAATTAAGCCTCAAGACAATGGAATTCAAAATTCACACAATTTTTGTTAAATTTTGGATTTCAACTGTCTAAAAGTGATTACTCTTTGTGCACTAAGGTAAACAAGAAGGGTGATTTCATAACTTTATCAGTGCATATTGATGACAATGTGATTAGACTTCATCAATTGAAGCAATACTTGAAATCACAATTCAAGCTTAAGGATCCAGGTGCATTAAAATATTTCGTAGATTTTGAAATTGTTAGATTTGAAAAAGAGATTTTTGTTTGTAAAAAAAAGTACACATTAGACTTAGTTAATGAAGGTGGTTTCCTAATAGCAAAGTTAACATCCACACCTATGGATTATAACCACAAATTGACAAGGGATGATAAAGTAAAATTGTTGACAGATGCTACAAGCTATATGAAGCTTGTTGGAAGGCTGTTATACTTGACATTCATAAGACTTGATATTGTACATATAGTACAATGTCTTTCACAATTCATGGACAGACCTAGCATCATTCATCTACAAGCTTCCTACAAAGTCTTAAAGTACCTAAAGAATGCACTTGGAAAGAGAATACTTATGTCTCAATTGTGAGACCTTGTCAAGCTCGATTAAAAGACGGTATTGTACCGAGTGGTACAACTAAGTTAAATCGAGTCTTGAACTAGTTCAAATAGAAATTCTAAGAGGAAATTGAAAATTTTGAAACCCACAGAATGACTTAGAATAGTGATTCGGAGTTTAAGGTCCAATTTGGAGTCCATTAGAAAAATTGACCAATTAGGGACAAAACGGTCATTTTACCATTTGATGATAAAATGGAGATTTCTAGCCAAGATTTGATCACATTTGATCAAGAATAATTATATGAAATATAATTATGATTATTGGAGTATAAAATGATGTTTACTAGTGAAATATTGTGATTCTCGGTATTTTTGGAGCCCAAGGGTAAAATAGTAATTTTGCCACTAGAGGACTAAATGAGAATTTTTATAAAACAATTTTTACCCCATTTGGTTAATATTGATCAATATTAGTGTTATTTGAGGTTGAAAAGTAGAAATAATGTGATTTCGGTACATTTCAAAGTATAGGGGCAAAATCGTAATTTTTCCATCTCGGGGGTAAATCGGTAAATGCTTTGCCCCAGCACTTGTCAAGACCAAGGAATTTTAATTGTGGTAGGATTGGATAAGTACCAGAATATTTGTAGTGGAAAATTAAGAAGAAAAAGTCAAAAAGTTAAAAAATGGGCCAGTAAGCATGTGACACGTGGCATGCTTGATTATTTTATTATTTTCTATAGAAATCAGCCCATTAAATCCCCAATTCTCTCACCATATTCTGCCTAGGCAACCAGCAACAAGAACAAAGGAAGACCAAAGGGAAAAACAAGAAAACCTAGGTGAAAATTCAAAGAAAAAGTGAAGAAATCAAGGAAACAAGCTAGGTAAGTTAGAATTTCTTTAATTCTCCTTGATACCTAGCTTATCCATGCTTTTGTTTTTGATTTTCATGGTTGAATATTGAGTTATCATGATGAATTCAATTCTAAAAAATGGGTATGGAAGAGGAATTATTGTTGGAATAATTTGATTTTAGACTATGTTAGTGTTTAGGGATAGTTAAGCATGGTTATGAACAAAAACACAAAAGAAATATTCAATTTCTCTAGGGTTCCTTGTTGGTCGAACCATGAGGGCTAAATATCAATGGGGGATTGTTTTTATTTCAAGGAAAATGGCTTGGAAAATGATGAATTAAGGTGAAATGGTTATGTAGAAAAATTTTCAGTGCTAGTGCACCAAATGACCGAATTTTTTTATAAGGAACTGTGAGGGTTCTAATGCTGAATTTGGCTTTATTTAAATGGTATGTGGTAAATTAAGGTATTAGAGGAGAAATGGATTAATTTGGAGGTGATTAGGACACAATCGCCAATTAATTGGGTGATCGATCGAATTTAATCGATACCGCGATTAAGCGGTAATCGAACGTATTTTTGCATTTACGTATCAAGCATTAGTAATTTAAATTAGTTTATATCAATTTAGGGACAATATAGTAAATTCTTCGACTTTGTTATTTGTCAAGGTAGTGAGACGTCCGAAAAAGACAAAAGAATGCGCATGAGGGCTATTAGTTCGAGTGCACCCGGAATTCAAATTTTCGATACCGGTGAGTGGACTTGAATTTCAAACTTGTTTTGGGGAATATGAAAGATTCTATCCAACTTGTCTTAGAAAATGTACCTTGGGAACAAGCTTTTAGTAAAATGATTTTATATTGTGAAAATGTGCTATACAATGGTTTATTTGTTATCACAATATGATAAAATGCATGATATGCATTGGATGCTTCTTTGCATGTTGATTTGGACCCGGCTATGTGCGAGTAGGAGTGCACATAAGTCATTGCTAACCCGGCTATATGCGAGTAAGAGTGCACATAAGCCGTTGCTGACCCGACTATGTGTGAGTGGGAGTGCACATAAGTCGTTGCTGACCCGGCTATATGCATATAAGCCGTTGCATATGAGATGATGATGATGGGATGGTGTGCATGATGATGATGATGGGATGGTGTGCATGTTGATGATGGGTATATGGTTGTAAATGCAAATATGTAAGCATTTGTTTTGTTGAAATTTGGAAGTTTACATATGTTACATGTTGCTATTGTTATTTTAGCAGAATGACTTGTTTTAAGGGAAAAAGGAGACTTTTTCCTTGATGTTCTGGTTCTTGCTACAGCGAGAATGAAGTTCGCTACAGTGAGAAACTTTCTGTCCATTTTGCTAACTTGTGGGTTTTTGCCATATTTCCCATTTCTTTGGTACCATAGTTGAGCATGAATTTTTGTAAAGTGATTTACTCATGTGGGGTTTACATGAGGGGTTTAAAGGAGCTAAAACAATTGTATGGTTTTGAGAAAATGAATGCATCATGATTTCGATAAACATTCCTTATGGTATGCTTGTTCCCTTCTTGTTCACTCATTGAGTATTGTACTCACGTTTTATAAAAATTCATGTTTTCAGATCAGGTGACTGTTGGACCCTAGATCGAGGAGTCCCCGTAGTGCATCTCCTGGGTATGTGTCTGGCATTCGATAGTAATCCCTTTTATTGTAAATGTCTCCACTGGAAGTCATGGGTCCTTTTGTATTGTGAATACAATCTAACAATGTGAATATGTGTATGCAATGTAAATTGCTAAATACATAACTGGTATAGTGCATGTATATTATTATCGATAATGCCATTGTGTTTTGACTATGTTCACACCCGAGAAAAGGTGTGTGTGTATGCATGATATGATAAATTTGTTAAGCAAAGGTAAATGGATAGGCTTGCTTGGGCTTAGTGAGCTATGCTCATTGAGCTCATGCACCGGTCATGGCCCGAAAAATTGGGTCGTGACATCAATAGTCCAATTTCAAGCTCGTTCATCCATAAGTTGCTTGTAAAGTATTGAACTACCTAAAGAATGCACTTAGACAACTGATTCATCTACAAGTTACCTATAGAGTCTTGCAGTACCTAAAGAAGGCACTTGAACAAGGAATACTTATGTCTTAATAGTCCAATTTCAAGCTCATTCATCTACAAGTTGCTTAGAGTCTTAAAGTACCTAAAGAAAGCACTTAGACTAACATCATTCATCTACAAGCTACTTACAGAGTCTTGAAGTACCTAAAAAAGTCACTTGGACAGGGAATACATATGTTTCAATACTCCAATTTCAAGCGCATTCATCTTACAAGCTACTTATAGAGTCTTGAAGAACCTAATGTCTTAATAGTCCAATTTCTAGCTCATTCATCTACAATAGTCCAAATTCAAGCTTATTTATCTATAAAATGCTTACAAAGTCTTGAAGTACCTAATGTCTTAATAGTCTAATTTCAAGCTCATTCGTCTACAATAGTCCACAATAAGCCATGACTATATAAATGTGTCTAGGAGAGTAGTCATCTTGTGTCTTGGGGGAAAAGTGTCCTTATTTCAAATAATGTAATGGTCATTGAAAGTATACTTGTAAAAACTTGTTAGCTTGTTAAGGAAAGGTCCCTTAAGGGAAAACGTGTCCCTATTTCAAGGAATGTAATGGTTATTGGTAGCACACTTGTAAATGTTTGTTAGCTTTTTAGAAGAGGTGAGCAGTCGGCGGAATGTTAGGCTACCTAATTGGTTTCAGTATATGTTAAGCTAACCATTTAGGGATGTCCCCCTGGCTTAATGATGGCATGGTGATATCTTCGATCCTTTGTAATCTTTCTATTATTAATAAAATATTTTCCTTTTTATGGGAACAATGGTTGTATAAATGGCATTCATTATGCCTTATGATTTTGCTAGTGCATTCATGAACTAACTCGTGGCTATATTGTGTGCTTGTTTTGATGTAAACAATTTCTTGCTAGCTTGTGTGAAAGCATCCACTCAAGTGTCACGCTAGCTATAACGAACTTAAGAAAAGGAACTTAGTCCGTACCAACTTAAGGTACATGTCTGCTTCTACCCTAAGGGTAGATAAGGGATACTTATGTTTCAACAGAGTCCAATTTCAAGCTACAAATGGATAGGAATACTTATGTCTTAATAGTTCGATTTCAACTTGCAAATGTTAACACTTTGCAAGTAGACAAGGAATTATGTCTCAATAGTCCAATTTAAAACCATAGAGATTGACAGAATGACTATCATTTTGTAAGGGATAAGGTTCTAAAAGGTATGATTCACATCAACTTGCAAGGTATTGTCCATTTTGGCCCTATTGGTTTCACAATTTTGTCTCACGGAAAAAGTGCTTCACAAGTTGAAGATGTTGTGAACACTTAAATATCCAATCTCACTCTAGTACATAACCGATGTGAGATTCATTGCTTCCCTCTGAGATCGTGGCACAGTGCACATGTTAATAACACTATTATAATTGAATAAGCTATTAGTGTGAGATTATTACCATAAATGCATGATATCAATTCTATCAACACTATTATAATTTCCCAATTCTTGCAGTTGTCTCGATTCTCCCATCAATCTCTAACAATATAAAGGCAATTGCAAAAGGAAAATGGTATGTAATATAGGGTTCGTTTGGTAATTGGAAAATAACTTGTTGAGGGTATATTTTTTCTATGTAAAATATTTTCCGAGAAAATTTAATATTTTCAATTGTTTAAATAAACTATCAAAAATATTTTATGTTGTTTTGATTATCCTATGGAAAATATTTTTCATCATCATTGGTGGAGTTATGTGAGTGTTAGGATGATAAATATGAGTTGATTATAAAATAATGGTATCATTTGATTTTCATTAATTTTGGATCAAAACTAAGAATGGAAATGAAAATGGACAAAATCAATAATGATATTTCTCAAAGTATTTAACCGCATATTTGTAATGAAAGTGCGTTTTAAATTTTTTAAAAAAATTTCCATTTCATCAATTTTTTTATCATAACACTATAAAAATATCAATATCCATCAATTGTGTAAGGCATCTAAAACCTATACTTATAAATGTGTATTCCTCGAATGATGATAATTGAAATATTTTTTATTATAATTATTAGTAAGATTTATTCAATTTATAAATAAAAATTTTAATTGCATTGAATGATTTCATTAAAACATACTTTTTTCAATTTTAATAGTGTTGAATAATTTATATATTAATATTTTAAATATTTTAAATTAAATATCATTTTTAAATTTTTTTTTAATATTTTGAGTTATCTGTTGTTATTCATGAAACTTATATTTGTAGGTTTAGTATAAAGTTTTTTTTTTTTGTTCAAAAAATGTCTCACGTCCTCAAGAGCACGGGCAGGTCCATGTTAGAGGGAGTGGTGTCACTTCCTAAATGTTTTAGTTTTTATACTATTTATCTAGGGTTTATGGTAGTTAATATACTAATGAACCCATTATCTTTTTTTTTTTTTTTTATAATTTTATAAGGAGTGGGGTCAAGACTCTAAGTAAAAGTAATTTATGTATTAGTAGTTAAATACTACAAGAAAAGACAAAAAATTTTCTTTTTATAATTTAATATTTTATTAAAAAAATGTCAAAACCTAAACTACATTCTCTATCTAAAAATTCAAGTCCTTCTCCTTCTTGGTCCTTGGTTGTGTTTTTCACTCTCTCAAACAACTCATCTAGGCTTCAATTATAACTAATTTTTAACCCAAATTAAGTTTTTAAATACTTCATCTCTAAATATTTTTGGATTAATTTGATAATTTGAGTTCATAATTATATTATAGTTAATAGAAAATAGTATTACATGCCAAATAATATCTTGAAATTATGTGTCTTTCTTTTTTTAATTTATTTTGTAGATATATTATTTGATTATTTGTTTTTTTTATTTAACTTTATGTGGTTTGTAGATGCTTATATTTAGTTTTGATCAATGAATAGAAAATTGTCATAATTTGTTATTTAAGATCATATTTTAATTAATTCTAATATTTTAATTTATACCAATTAGTAATTTTAACAAGTTTTCTAATTTTAGATAAATAAGTCATGAAAAGATATTTTAAAAGAAAAGAATTGTCTCACAAGATTTAGATTCTGGGCAACAACAACTAAATTCTACTAAAGACAGTACTCAACAAATATTCTTCTAAGCAAAGTCGTATTAAATTTGATCTAAGTATACCACCAGCAGATCCTGTATCAAGGAAAAAATTTTCTAAATATCATCTTAGTGACACTACTCAGAAAAATTTCTGAGTTCGCCCTTGTTCAAGATCTTAACTAACTATTAAAATATTTTTCCGTTAATTATTAAAATATTTTACATTTAAAATAAAATTTTGATTTTCTAAACAAATATAGGTCTCAAAAATAATATTTATGACGGATCCATAGTAAAACAAGAATCTCCTACTGTGTCTGGTAACTAAAAGGAGCCTTTTTCGTGCTGTTAATTTCTTATGAGAACATAGAAAAAGAAATTAAAGAGGTGCATATCAGACTTGACTTGGTCGTTGCGTCGGTCATAACAAGAACAAGTCGCAAAGGATGGTCCCCTCTGCCTGCGTCCCTCTGATTTTAGGTCATTCTCTCACCTTATAATGCACGTAAGAAGGCATGCGTGAGGCCAGTTTTTCGTTTTCTAGGGGTCCATGTGTGTTCCTCTTCCAAATCACTTGAGAGCTACCAAATGCCAATCCTCTACTCGAAATCATAGTAATTTTCTAGTCTAGGGCAGGCAGAGCGGGAACTTCTATTCGAGATTTGGCCTGTCCATTAATTAGTTGCCCGGATTTCTTCAACTAGCATACCATTCGAAGAAGAGTAAAAGAGAAGAGAATAAGTGGTATACCTCAATTCTATTAAAAAAACATACGAATATGTGGCATATAAAGCAACAGGATTGATGTTAGTATGTTGAAAAAGTACTTTCTTTCGACTTGATTTCGAAAGCAAAATCAAGTTGGTTATGTAGTCAACTGGAATCATAACAACAAATTAATGTGATGCAGGGGCATTATTTTAACTTGATGTTAGCATACTGTACCATGAAGGAATTCAGTCGTTTTCTGCCAGCTTAGATTAAGCAGGTATGACTTGGACACGGTAGAGAAAATATATTACCATGTCCTTTCATTGACTTAACTAGTATCTCCACTATAGCAACCCTTTTCCAATTCCAAGGATTCAGACTTAGAGATACTCTATCAAACGGTGCTTTTTGAAGGCGTGTCGTGTAAGACCATTGGTTTTAGTCCGAACAGTGACAGGTTCATCTGAATTCACTTATTGTGGCCCTGTCAGGCCCTTGGACTCCGAACTTACCCACAAAACTATGGAGAGAGACGAAAGAGATTGAGATGGAAAGGCATTCATTGGATTCAGCCCAGAGTTTGGCCTTACGCGAGAATAGATAAAGCTAGATTTGATAATTTTAAATACAATACAGTAACAAGACACAATAAGATACAAGATTAAGTAAATTTGAGTTTAGTTTAACATGTTTTGTGTTTATTTATATTAAATACATTTAAAACATGAAAACGATTAAAACACATTTAAATTTATTTAATTAATCATATTAATTATGTTTAAATGTATAAACGTGTTTAATCATGTTCAAACGTGTATATGTGATACGTTTATCAACTTATTAAAAATTAATAATCAAAGATTATTTTAGTTTTACTTAAATAATTTTAAAAATTATTTTAATAAGTTTTTTATATTTTATGAAGATAATAATGTAATTATGCTATGTCTAAATCTTAATTTTGATTTTTTTTGTTATATTTGATGTTTATTATTATTTTATTTTGTTATAAATATTGATTTAAAATTTAAATAATAAAATTTTATTTAATTATAAATATTTTTATTTAGTCGTGTTAAACGTATTATTAATCATGTCGTGTCGTAAATTGACATATTTAATAAACGTGTTAATTATATAATATTATATAATTATTAAATATATATATATATATATATATTTTAAATTTAAGATATGAATATTATTTGTATCATATTTATTTTTAATTTTAACATATTTTATATTTAATTGTATATAATGAAAACACGAATCTTGAGGTATAAACAGAGGCAATGCAAAGTGGTACAAGTAAAGAAAGCAAAAGATTACAACTTTTTGTCAGTCCAAATTTTCCAAAAGCACACGCAATTATGGAGACCACAATTCCATTCCAGTCCTTCCATGAGCAGCAACAACTCCCGTTACCAGGGCGGGAGTGGGGAAACACAAAGAAACTTCCACTCAATCCTACTTTCCAAATTGCGCTACCTTTTTAGCTCTAAAGCATCATGGGAGAGGGAGCCACATCTATGTGGGAAGGCAGCGTGAGTTCCCAATCATAGGTTCCACTATCAAAACAAATATGTAGAGTTACAGTAGAACAAAAAGGCCCATATATGTACCTTACAAAATTGAATTGGAGATAAGTTGAAACTTTCCTTTTTCCCTTCTTTGATGCAAAAGGAAATCTCAGAAAAGCTAACACAGGAAAACAAATTAAACAATCGAGACCAAACAACACCAATCAAATTTTCCGATTTCCACCAGAAGGAAATGTTCCATAAATCATATGCACCATTATAACAAATGATTCGATGTTAGCTTGAATTCTCTTTTTCCAAATAAATAAATATATAAAAAATAGAGCTGGAAGAAAGTGATGGTTGGAGGGGCTGTTCTTGGTGTAAGAAATGGATCAAGTACGATGAGTGAGAAAGAAATATCCTTGTACTGTACACATAGTGGATAACGTGAATCTAGATTCTAGGGGCAGGCAGTCAGGCACCTTTTGCACGTGTTTATTGTTTTTAAAATCTCGTAAAATATTCAGCGCATTATCTCCCAGGTCTGGTCTGGCCAGGCCACTTGCTAAGGCCAACGACCCTTCCTCCCAGCTTTCTACAAATACTAAAAAATGAATACTCCATCACCATAACGCCATTTCCTTGTGTTAAACACCGAGTCAAAAGCCAATTTCCTTATGCCAAAATTGCCTTGCCTGCCAATGCTTCGGACTCTGATGCGCATCCCACATGAATCCATGACTTACTGACTTCCAATGGATTAGAATGGGTTTCCGACTCACAAGTCGCAGCTGCAGTTTTTTCTATTTGGATTTGCGTATGTTCAGCGGTACAAACAAGTGCGTGTCCAGCGGGAACATACTAAAGGGCCCTACTATTGACTATAGCCAGTCAAAACTTGCCACGTCATGAACTAAACCGCACTCATCATTTCTTATGGGCAACCAGATTCCACCGCACCTTCGTGGTTCCAGTGATTCCACAATATTATAAGTCCCAGCCGTACAGTGAGTAACCCTGAGATTTTTCAAGTCAAATTCCAATCCCTTGTCTTTCTTTTCTCTTCTTCGCTCTTTTCCTGTGACATGGTACTAATTAAGAGCTTAGACCTGACCTGGTTCAAGTGAGATCCAGTGTAGAATTCACTTTACCTCCCTTCTTCCGCCACCCGGTTATTCCTATTCCCGCTCGGACCTTTGACTTGAGATTCATTTCCTCCTCGGTCCAGTTAAAGGTTCCCCGTTCCAATGAGCGCAACCATGTCTTTTTCCCTACAGTTTGTTTATTTTTTATTTTTTTTTTATAGGAACTGAAGATGGCGCAATCGGGTAAGTATAAGATATCTTTTGTTTTTCGTTTTTGAATTTCTCTCATTACTGTTTAAGTTAGATTTAAATGTGATTTAGGGCTTAACTAATTTGGGAAATATAGAAAATAACTTTAATTTTTTTTTATGTCAATAATCTCAGAGTATGATATTAATAATCTCTTTCGAGAAGCTCAAGCTCGGTGGTTAAAGCCAGCGGAAGTGTTCTTTATACTGCAAAACCATGAGAAGTATGAACTGACCCAGGAGCCTCCTCAAAAGCCAACAGGTAAAATTTTTTAACTTGAATTATCATATTTCGTTAATTATAATTTTACTGCTATTATTACGTTTTTGGATGTCCATGTTATGAACTGGAAAATTTCTTTTATAGGTGGCTCTTTGTTTCTTTTCAACAAGAGAGTTCTTCGTTTCTTTCGTAAAGATGGTCATAGTTGGCGTAAAAAGAAGGATGGAAGGACTGTCGGCGAAGCCCATGAAAGGCTTAAGGTTTTGTCAAACACCCCCTGCATTTTAATTATGGCCTTCTATTTGTTATCTTCTATTTTATGAGATGAAATTTTTGTAAAATCTGTGATTTTGGTTATTTAGAAAATAAACGAATCACTCGTATCCCCCAGGAACTTATCATAAGGCAAATCATTGGCTAATTCAGTGATATAAAATGAACTCTTGTTGTGTAGGAAAGATACACACACACACAGAATACTTGAAAACCATGGCTAATTGACCTGAAGAACCAAAGAAGGATATCTCTTTCTCTGTTAGTGTTGAATGTTCAATGCATTTGATTATTCTTATGTCAATGGAGTTCTACATATATTTCTTCAATCTGAGGGGTGATAGGTTGTATGCATGACCAGGTGGGTAATGTTGAAACTTTAAATTGTTACTATGCTCATGGAGCGCAGAACCCCAATTTTCAGAGGCGTAGCTATTGGATGCTGGAGCCGTAAGTGTACTCCATAGTATATTTATTTACAGCATTCATTTCCTGATATGAAATATTTAGCCATCCATTTTGAGCCTTGGGGAGGCATATTTGCTAATTTTTTAGTTCTTTGGCAGGGCATATGAGCATATTGTTCTCGTTCATTATAGGGAGATAAATGAGGTGAGTTTGGGTATTTAGACTAATAACTATTCATTATTTCTGCTAGAATCGAAATCTGTCCAGCCAGATGTTCTTACCCTTAGCATGGTTCCCATGCTATCTTTTTCATGGGATGAGTTTTCTTCCAACACTTCTTCTCTGTGTAGCTGGTATTCAATATAACTTTTACCGTTTCCCATGAGGGGTAGACATGCTTTGCTTTATCTTCTAAACTAATGTCACTCTTCATATTTATATACAGGCTAAGCCCAGTTCTGCATCCATTGTGCAGTCACCGGTATCCTCTTCTGGTTTTAGTTTAAGTCCAAACTCTTATACTTCTCAAAATCCTGGATCCAACTCTCTAGCTAGCGATGTGCATGAACCGTATCAGAATTCATCTAGTCCTGGGTCTGTTGAAGTTAGTTCTGATATAGTCATTAAGAACAATGGAATAGATAATGCAGTAGAGTATGCCAGTTCAGCTGATCTTCAAGTTAGTGAGGCTTTAAAGAGGCTTGAGGAGCAGTTAAGTTTGAACGAGGACAGCTTCAAAGAAATGAGTCCATTGTGCTGCCTGGATGGAGATACAAATGATTCAAGATTTCTGGAATATGGAAGAGAGATCACCAAGCAGGAATTACAAGCAGGTCTACTGTACGAACCAAATGATATTGTTCAAGATCACCTTTATTCTCAACATCCTAGGGTGGAAAATTATTCAAATAGTTTTGGGCTGCTTCCGGATGGAGGTTTGTTATTTTGCCAACTGTCAAAATTGACATAATACATTATTTTTTATCCTCCATGTTTGCTTGGAAATTATTTAATTTAGTTGACTTGGTGAAATTTTCACATATTTAGTTACTATCCTGAAAAGCAATATGCCAATTGAATGACAGCTTTTTCTCTTGATTTTGTTGTTCATGATAGCTTTTATGCATTTTTATGCTCTCTTCTGTCAAAAACCCATGCAAGAAAAGTTGAATATTGTGCAATGTTTGTTACTGAAAAGATTGTAGCCTGATAATAAATCTTAATCTCAACTGCCTATTTAAATGCATATTTGCATGCAATTGCCAGAGGTAGATGCCTATAGTCACTAGTGTTGCAATTGTACAAACTCAGAAGAAAACAGTGAAGATGTTGGATCAAAAAGTTTAGAAGGGCCTTAATGTTCAATATCTATTAAATAGAGGCAATAATCCCAACTTTTGTACCATATCAAATTCAGGAATCATGAAGAAAGATCTTTATTTAATACACTTTTATAGCATGATAGATTGAAGAACTTTGGCCAATATTTGATCATATGTGGAGACAATGTTCACTTTTAAATTACTATTGTGACGGAGTGAAAATTCAGTTAGCCATAGCTCTTAGCCCCTATATGTTTGACACCCCCCACCCCTTTTCAAATGAGGAAAAAGAAAAGGTCCTATGTCTACACTCCACAGTAAGAAGAGTAGAATGGTTGAAATCACACCCAAGGAATTTGCTGTACTTTGAAAAACTGTAAATTTCAAAAGTTCCCCCCCACCCCCTTTCTCTCCAGTCTTCCTCTGAGAAATGGAGAAGGGAAATGAAAGGAAAGACAACGAATATAAAAGAAGTAAAATTTGATAACTTCATTGGCTAGTTTGAGATTGCACTTTTTTTTTCCTATCAAAATTTGTGGCAAACATGGACATTGGACAGATGTACTGTATTAAATTAATGGCTGGCCTATGTTTTTTCCTGTTTATGTATTTTTCAGTTTGTTCTTGAACATGATGGATGAGTAAGGAAGCTGAAAAGAATTACTTATCTATTTCTGTAGGTAAAAATGGACAAAATAGTCAAGTATATGTCAGTGATAGTTCAGATGGAAGCAAGGAATCTCTGTATTGGAAAAATGTATTTGACTCATGCAAGACTCAATCAGGAGTTGACTCCCAGGTAAAGAATTTTCTGCATTGAACAGAAATGTTAAAGCATGAAAGATTTTAGTATCTTCATGTTAATTATCCTCTATTATATATTTATTTACCATGACATAAAGGTTTCCTTATGAATTGGAGAATCTTGTTTCCAATTTTATTGTTCGTTGCTGTATGAGCATAAAACACCAACACTTCTAATAGGCTGTTAAATATCCTTTGTAATTATTCGATACTAGGTTACCTTTTAGCTAGCTTACAGAGAGTATCTCCCAATTGCTGGATCTGGGGTTTGGGCCTCAGACCTATTGTAACACCCCTTCTTAAAGGTGGATATCTGACCGAGTGAGCTAAAGTTCAGAGTCTTCAGATTACTGTTTGGACTTAATATGGGGCCTGTTGTTTTTTTTGTGCTATAAGGAGAGTTTCTTTGTCCTTAAAACAGGGAAAGCCACTAACTTCTTCAAGAACTGGACCAGCTTCACAACAGGAACAGAGTCGTTGGCTGAATATTAATGGATCCAACATTGGAGACTGTATGATCTCCTTCTACTCTTGATTATAACTTGACACTTGAAATTCTAATTTCTAGTTTATTTTGTTAAGTTCTGACTATCTCTTTCTCTGTCAGCTTCTGTACTGCTACATCAAGAAGTTGAAAATGATATAATTCCTTCCTATTCTTCTGCAATAGAAGGTGTTGACACCAATTCTGATTATTATGCAATGTTGTTCAACCAAGATGGAATAGGAGTTCCTCTCGCAGCAGATTCAAGCTTGACTGTTGCACAGAAACAGAAGTTCACAATTGCGGAAGTTTCTCCAGAATGGGGTTACTCCAGTGAGGCCACAAAGGTGTGTGTTAAGCAATTCTATGTCTTCTGTTCTTTCTCACTATAATATCTTTTGTTTCATGAAGTCCTTTATATTTACCCTTGCAGTTAAAGCTTAAAAGTTTTGCATAATTTCCAAATGCAGGTCATCATTGTTGGATCTTTTCTGTGTGATCCATTAGAATCTGCCTGGGCATGTATGTTTGGGGAGACTGAAGTTCCTCTTGAGATCATTCAGGAAGGCGTTATCTGTTGTAGAGCTCCTCCTCACCTTCCTGGGAAGGTCACACTCTGCATCACTAGTGGCAATCGTGAATCCTGCAGTGAAGTCAGAGAATTTGAGTATATAGCTAATACTAATAGTTGTGCTCAGTGTAATTTGTCCCACAAAGAAGCTAATAGAAGTCCTGAAGAGCTATTGTTACTGGTCAGATTTGTGCAGTTGCTTCTGTCAGACTCCTTGCAGAAAGATAGCATAGAGTCAGGAATATATCTTCGGAGTAAGTTCAAAGCTGATGATGATTCATGGAGTCATGTCATAGAGGCTCTTTTAGTTGGCAGTGGGACTTCATCTGGTACCGTTGATTGGCTTCTGGAAGAGCTTTTAAAGGACAAATTGCAGCAATGGTTATGTTCTAGATCCAAGGGGGCAGTTGATCAGTCAGGCTGCACTATGTCCAAGAAAGAGCAAGGAATAATACACATGGCTGCTGGATTGGGCTTTGAGTGGGCCTTAACTCCGATTCTAAACCATGGAGTCGGTATAAATTTCCGAGACATTAATGGGTGGACTGCTCTTCACTGGGCTGCACGTTTTGGAAGGTAATGAGAATCTGACTGACGTTTGTAGCCTTATTCTCCCTTTCTCTTTTGCTATCAATAGTTAATAAATCATTGAGGATTAATTTTCAAAAAAACAAATCATTGAGGGTTATAACTTTCAAAGACATAACAATAGCATCAACACTCCCTAGTTTAGAGAGAGAGGGGGAGGTGTATGCAGGGAGGGAGGGAGGTTGTTTAAATCTGTCGTATTAAGGTTGATTGCAAAGTTAAAGGGATATAGCTGTTACATCTGTATTCATTTTTGATACATCAAAGTTACTGAACGGTGTGAATTTTTTTTTCTTAACAGAGAAAAAATGGTTGCTGCACTTATAGCTTCTGGTGCTTCAGCTGGTGCAGTGACAGATCCAACCTCACAAGATCCAAGTGGCAAAACCGCAGCATTTATTGCTGCCTCCAGTGGCAATAAGGGACTTGCTGGTTATCTTTCTGAGTTAGCTCTTACTAGCCATCTTTCATCCCTTACACTGGAAGAAAGTGAGCTTTCCAAAGGCTCAGCTGCAGTTCAGGCCGAAATGGCTGTGACTAGTGTCTCAAAGGGGAGCCTTGCCACCGGTGAGGATCAGCTTTCACTTAAAGATACCTTGGCTGCTGTCCGGAATGCAGCTCAGGCTGCTGCACGTATACAAAATGCTTTCCGTGCACATTCTTTCAGGAAACGACAACAGAAAGAAGCTGTTGCTACTGCAGCAAGTGTAGATGAGTATGGTATCAGTTCAGACGAAATTCAAGGTCTTTCTACCCTGTCAAAGCTAGCTTTTGGAAATGCTCGTGATTACAATTCAGCAGCTTTATCTATTCAGAAGAAATTTCGAGGCTGGAAGGGTCGCAAAGATTTTCTGGCACTTCGCCAGAAAGTTGTGAAGATACAGGTATCTTACTACTTATCAGAAACTACTAAATTGGGAGCTTCCTCTCTTCCTGTCAAATCCTTATTTACTGTGTCGGTTAATGGGATGGAATGTTTCAAATTGTTTTCTTTGTTTTCTATCAGGCCCATGTGAGAGGTTACCAGGTCAGGAAAAATTACAAGGTAATCTGTTGGGCTGTTGGTGTTCTAGATAAGGTTGTACTTCGTTGGCGACGGAAAGGAGTTGGCTTGCGAGGTTTTCGCAGTGAGCCAGAGTCCATTGATGAAAGCGATGATGAAGACATTCTCAAAGTGTTCCGCAAGCAGAAAGTGGATGTAGCTGTTGATGAGGCTGTTTCACGTGTGCTGTCTATGGTTGATTCTCCAGATGCACGTCAACAATATCGCCGGATGCTTGAAAGATATCGCCAAGCTAAGGTAAGTCAGCAAACAGCTTTGTGTGGTCAGTTGATTGTAGAATTTGTGATATTGGTAATAAGGAGTGGCCACATAAGATTTTAAGCAGAGAGAATCCTAGACCCACAAATTATCATGATGCTTTTGCTTTGAATCGTGATAAATTTCCAGTTTTGGAAGTGTTAATTCAGACCCAATTTTCTGCCATCAAAACTTATGCTATCGTTTTTGTATCCTCGTTCTGGAACTTATTTTGCAATGGTATTATAATTCTGAGCCTACTTAATATTCTTGCAGGCTGACCTTGTTAACACAAATGAACCAGCAGCATCAACTTCTATAGGTGATACTTATGATATGGAAAGTGATGAATCTTTCCAATTTCCATAGGTGCAGCTTCTGATCAGCCTAACGTACCTTCCTCCTCTTGGACCTCATGTGATAGTTTACAGGATTTGTTGTATAATAGCCTGCATTTCACTATAGTTGTAACTTAGATTGATTTGCCCATGTTCCTTGCAGTTGTGCTGTATATGCTTCTTGTAATTAGTAAATTACTGTAAATGATTTATGATGGGGTTGATTGTGCTTGTGACCTAGAATTCCCACAAAAAATGGGCCATAAGTTCTTCCTTTTTCCCATCTGTATGCAGTAGCCAAAATCAAACTTTTGAGGGTCTAAAGAGGAATAATAAATGAATAATACTATGCCGTTTGCCGTGAAGATTAAGATGAAGAACATATGCTATCGCTTTATATGGGTTTGGGCATGGTTTGTGTAGTCCCAGTCATAAGTAGATGTAGTCACTTCGAAGTTTAAAGTTGGAAGATTTGCCCTTTCTTTTTAACAGATGCTTGCTCTTTCCTCAATTGACCTTGTTTGATTATTAACAAAAGTGGGAAACTTCCATCTTTCTATTTTGGTATAAGAAGTCGTATGAAAATATAAAGTAAAGATTGAATTGAACTTTGTACAAGCAGAAAACAAAGATTGCTCTTCTCCTGTCTTAGTCCACCGCCAGAAGCAGGCGTATGGGCCAGTGGGCCGGACAAGCTCACGTAATTGCCAAGTGACCTCCTCAAGTGTCGTTCTGGCTTCCACGTCCACCTCTCAAAGCTCCAAAGCCAAGCATTATCGTTATCGACCAGAATCATCATCCCCAAACCAGCCGTATTTCCATCTCTCAACCTAGCAAATGGGATCAACTCAAGGCATTGAGCTGATCAATCTGGCAATCCAGAAACTCATACAAGAAAAGAGGATCAGACATACCTCTGCCTCTGCAGATCAACTCTCGGAAGAAGACGAGGACGACCAGCTTCTCACCAGATTGCTTTCCCAGGTAGGAAATCTGAAAGTACAAAGTGTTCATAGGAATCAACCAGCACCACCTTGTTGTTTTTTCAAGTTGATTTACTTTTTCCTTCCCTTTCGGGAAAGGCGCTTTTTCATTTCGTGCTAAATAAAGGCAGAATCAACAAAGGCGTAGGAGTCTTAAATCCCCGGTAAGCGTAAGATGGACTTTTTATACTATCATGGGTCATGGGAAAAAGAAATTGATGTCGTTGTTTTCTTACTTTTGTTCAACAGTTGGAATCATTAAGAGGGGATAGCACGCTCAATTGCAAGCAATCTGAAGGATCAATTTTACTAGAGGAGGTGACTTCTCCGATGGTTGATGAAGCAGAGGCAAAACGTGAAAATGGCAGCCGAGTGGAATGTGGATGCGGGGAGATCGGTGCAGAAGAGATAGTGAAAGAGCTTAGAGCGATTCAGAGGCAGAATACTGTGACTCATTGCCTTCTTTCAGTGATGATTGTTGTCACTCTAGTCTGGCAACTCTCTGAGGTGTCCCTGTTTCTCAAAGTCAAAAATGGTTTCAGCCACCCTTTTAGATCATTTGGAAGTATGCTCCTGAGAATGCTGCCAAACCCTACTCCTGGGATTAATATGCAAGACGCAGACAACAATTCCTCATCTACAAAAACCCACCACAATCACCCTCTTGACCCTTCGCTTCCCTCCGTCAGAATGCCCGAGCTTCCTCACTTAGAGTTTCCACATTTGGGACAAAGCACAAGCAGTGAAGGGCACTGACCCATCGTCTTGTCCTGACTTTGAAGCTGATCTTTTAGCAATTACAAAGTTTTTGTCTGGTTCTTATCGGTCGCCAAGTAAAGGAGAGTGAAATGTGAACTTGTATTTTTTGTTTACCTCTTGTTCTGTTGAACCGTTCGTAGAAGTGTTATAATAATACTAAATTCAATTTGCGACCGCGGAATATTTTTGGGAAACAGATTGCATACTTTGCACAGGAGGAATCTAATTTCATTGAATCATTTCGACTTCTGGTTTCTAGAAATAAAATATCGCTTTCCTTCAAGGTGGATTCCTACCAGATTCCTGTCAGGGTATACATACCTCTGCAGATCCCCTGTGAAAAGCTTTGATCATTCATTATTGATAAAACCGATGTCAGCTGCACCAGCAGTTCCCAATAATTAAAATTAATGGCTAGATAAAATTAATCTGTAACAGCAAAACTTCGGATTCACCCACAAATCCATCTTTAAACCTGTAAATGAAGTATCATAATGAACCACCCAAGGTTTAAAGCCAAGGGTCCAGAGCTCTGCAAGAACAGGGGTCAACCCCTCAAATGAAAATGAACCAAGGAAACAAAAATTGACCATTCCTAGTACGCATACAATTGCTTATATCTGTAATTCATTGATGGTAAATCTGTTTCTGAGAGCCATAACCAGCTTAACTTAAACAAGTCTTCAATCAAATATGCAACATTCAATTCATAAGAAAGCATCTTTCACCAACTCAACCAATCACAACAAAGAAGTCTCTTAAATATGGAGAGACATGGAAACCAGAATGAAACATGAAACATAATCAACCCCAAAAAAATTTTCCATTTTTCCATTTAAAATGCCTAAAACTGAACAGAGAGATAAGCAAACTTGTTTTGAATCCTTGACATTGTATTCCCACCCCTCAGACTGATTGTAGTGATTGTGTCTTCACGCATAGTTCAACCTGAATATGTCATTCAACACATAAAAGCTTCCCTGGGCTGTTGGCATCAAATGGAACATCTGAGAGCAGAAAGCAAGACAAGATATCCTCAGTTAGGAAAGTTGATAACAAAAAGATTTTAAAATACCAGGACCAATGCATTGGTAGATGAGAAATCAATTAATTTCAAAACAGGGCATAACAACATGCTCTTGGCAATAAGAACATATGTCGTGCACAAATAATTAGGACAACATAAAATGATTAACTACAAATGAGGATGAAACGTATATAAGTTTGCTCCGCACAAAAGTAGGACATAAGCCACAGGAAATCATCAATGTCCCCTGGTAAATACAGGGGATGATATAGTGGATTTTCATTTTGTATCCTGCACAGAGTCCCCAGAAACAACATTGAGAGAGATGCCAGATAATCATTCAGAGAGTAACCGATGAGAGCACCCTCTGTCATCCAATTAGAGTTATCAGTTACTAAAGATTATAAATGAACGCAAAAAAAAAAACAAACAATCACTGAAGATTTAATCTTTCAACAAATCCAATGAACACTACGCATTACAAACATCACAGTTAATACAATTATTAAGATCCAGATGAGTACATCAATCCCCCATTGATATACAATACAGATCAAAACTCATTTAAAAGATCCATCTAACAAATCGCATCGCGTAATTAACACCACCGATATCGTCATCGATGAAATCTACAGTGACAAATAGATTAGCCCTAGATCCATCACCGAAGTACGCATCTAAACCCTAAAAACCCTAAAAATACAAAAAAAAAAAAGAAAGAAATGAGGCAACGACATAACGGAGTTTACCTGGCTGAACTTGAGTGCATGCTGTTCGCCGGCGAGCTGGAGGGTACCACTGACGAAGACGAGCATGCCACCGGCACCGGATGGCTGGCAATCGACGGTGGTTATGTTGTGTTGGCACTGCTGGAATGGAAGGCTGGTGAGCTTAGCCACGATGTTCTGACAGCCTTGGATCTTTTGACCTTCGAAGGTCAACATGGAGCCTTCCTGATAGAGATTGGCTAGACCGGCCCGGTTCGCATCGAACGTCGTATAGTAGTGCTCAACGAAAGCCTTCGCTACTGCGTCGGGATCCATCTGCTTCTTTTGTTTTCTTTTTTTCTTTTTCTTTTTTTTTTTTTTGGTTTTTGCCTGAGCTTGAGCGGTGGCTTCAAAATCACGCAAGAGAGAGAGAGAGAGAGAGAGAGAGAGCAGGGACAGGACTGAAGCCAAGAGAGGCGAGTGAGATGAGAGTAGGGAGGGGTTTTTTTTATACATTAATCTTTATAGGAGGATGCATCCAACGGCTGATTGTGAATCATAAAAAAATCAAACAGGTGGCTGCCTGCGTGTGGGGTTTTATTTGATTTTTTTATCAGTCACTTTAGACGCTCCTCTTTTATACACCCTCTTTACTGTCTATCAACTGGCTGATCCCCTTTGCGTTGCGTCAATGGAACGCTGCCTACCTCTTCTTTTTTTGGACGATTTGACTAAATTACGTCAACCAACCGCGACGCTGCTTAAAGGCATTTTGATTTTCTTTTTATTAAATATCCAAATAAACTTATGAATTATATCAAATTAATTAATTAAGTTTTTATTTTTTTATTATATTTAATTTAATTTTTAAATTTTTATTTTAAATCTAATGAATCTCTTTCACATACAATTGATGAAATTTCGTTAATCAACAGTATAATTAATATTTTGATGTCACAACATCTACCATGTAATATGTTATTTTGATGATATCATTATCATGTGTCAAATAACATGTCATTAAAACTTACTAAATAAGAATTAGGTTTTTCATTTTTAGCCGACCACATGTTTTAAAATGATTGACTTATGAATTTAACAAAACAAAAAAAAAACAACTTGCTCCATTCCGTTTATTTTTAATCTAATAGAAAAAAACTTAGGATTCTAATTATACCTAAACAAACTAAAGAAAATAATATGTATTTATAGTTGTATCGCATTTAATCAAGTATCGAAAGTGTATCTTACGATATAAGATGTATCATACGATACAATCGATAATTTTTTTAAAAAAAATTAATTCTAATTAATTATTAAAAATTTTAATTTTTTATTTTTTTAAAATTGAAACATGAAAAATTATATTTTTTTTATAAGTTTCAATCTTTAGATGTTAAATAAAAAATACTAAAAAAATCAAATTGCCTTTTAGTTTTCGCATGATAAATATTTTTTTTATTTTTAATTAATAAAATAATATAAAAATATATATTTTAGTTAAAAACTATATGATTAAGGAATATATTGAAAGTTTAAATTAATTAAATAATCACCTTTTCAATTTATGATCTATAATCTTCAATTCTGTTAAAACTATAATTTTTTTAATTTATTTTTGTATTTTATATGAATGTAATACATACTCGATACTTAATATTAAAAAACAAAATTTCGATACGTGATATGTATTTGGATTTAACAATAAGACTAATATCGAGAAATTGTAGACTTCTTATGAAAAAAAATTGATTTTCCCCCACCACTTCATCCATATGATTTGAACTTGGATTCATCTTAATTGGCTTCCATCCGTATAAACGACATAACACGGCTTCACCAATTCGAACCACAAGAAGAACATTTGTGAAAAGTCATTAATCTAACACTCCATTTCTTTGTTCTCCCCGAACGTGAGGAGAACTTCCAATCCTCCCAGAGGCCTAATGAAGGCGGTGATACCTTGATTCAAAAGGCTTGATTGAATCACCTTGGGGTTGAAGGTCTCTCTTAATAAACCCACCACACTCCGGCATAGACAACGCTATTTCTTTCACTACCTCTTCTTTTTCTGCTTGACCTTGTGTTCATTAAGAACTTCCTAATAAGACCTACCACCTTGTCATTCAACATTTTACTTCCTAAATGCTCCCCAATGGATCTTGGCTCCCTCCTCAGGGCGCTTGTCTTCCTCTTCCTAGCTCTCCACCCAAAGGCAACCTTCTTAACTACCTTTCTCAACTCTTCTTCGTAATGGTCTCTCAAAAATGCGTAAGGTGCTTCTTCTCGTACTCACCTCTATTTGCCATGAAGATGTCCATGATGCAACCACACACTCCAAAGGCCCCCTTTAATGCCTGCCAAGAAACCTTAAGGTTGACGTTGTCAACAAACATCGTGAACAGTCAATCCCGCTAGTCTACGCTCTACTGTTGCCCTGCTTCGCAATTAAGTTTTTTTTTTTCTAAATTAAGAAATTGACAAAGGGTAATTAACTTTTTAATTATTTAAAAAAATTTAAATAAGTTTTTATTTTTTAATTAAGTTTTTATATTTTTATTTTATTCATATAAGCTTTTATGATTACCGAATGACTAATTGTTATTATCAAACTATCACTTTATCATTTTATATTTAGGTGACGAGAATGTGAAAAATAAAAAATATCATATGATTATATTATCATGTCACATTAACATATGTTATCATTATCTATCATGATATATTAACACGTCACATTAGAGTCGGGTGACATAAAATGACAATTGATTTTTTTTATTAATAATAATTAATTAATTATTAATTATAAGAGTTTATTTAGTTCAAATATAGGTTTATTTAAATTTTTCTAAATAATTTAAGAATTTTTTAGATATTATGCCATTAACTATTTATTCAAAATTTTTTACTTAATTCAATTTTAAAGATCATATCATATGAAGAGTAAAGGTAAAAGAAATTATTTCAAAAATAAAAATTATTTGAAATTATAATTTTTCATAAAATCTAAAAAATTAGAAAAAAATGTCCAAAATTTTAATTTTCTTTCTTTTGTTATTTATTTCTTTTACTTTTCTCTTCCTTGTATATATATATATATTTTTTGTCTTTTTTCTCCCCATCTCTCTTCCATCTGCCAAGAACTAGCCAACAACAAAGAAAGGCTAGAGCCAATTCAGTCCCTACTGCCTTCACATTAGTTGTGAAGCTCGATCTCTTCCCTCTGTCAGATTTGCAAAAGCAAGCATCGATCTAGCTCCAACCACAATCATAGAACCAACAAGGCCAGATCCAATCCTTTGCCACCGTCGGTCGGAAATAGAGAAAAGGGAAAAAGAAACAGAATAAATAATAATAAAAATGTGAGAAAAATTTTAAAACCTACATAATTTAATCTTGACATAATAATTTAAATAAAATTTTTTTATTACATTCAATTAAGACTTTTTATTTTTATTTGGATCATTTAGATCTTTATAATTAACAATGATTAATTATCATTAGTAAAAATATCTTTTATTACTTTATTTCTATTTGATATTAACATGATATTAATGTAATGGGTGAAAATAACATGTGATTATGTTAATATTTTATATCAACATGTCACATAATTTTTTATTATGATAAATCAGTGCATCATGTCACATCATATGACATAAAAAAGACAAATGACGATTTAATTAATGATAATTAATTAATCTTTATAACATTATAAAAGTCTATTTGATTTAAAATTAAAATATAAAAATTCGATTGAATGTAATAAAAAAATTTTATTTGATATTTTAAAATAATTTAAGAAATTTTTAAAATGTTATGCTTTTAATTTTTCTTTTTATTAACTAATACATGTATCCCTCAATATTTGATAAAAAAAAAAACACCAATTTATTAATAGATAAAAATTAAGAAATTATTTTTTTCAACTACAAGATGAAAACGTATGCACCTTAAACTTTGCGAAGTATGGCTCACTCACAATATATTTTGTTAAGTGTTGTGTATAAAAGATCCATATGATACTGATATTAGAGAAATTCAAAGGAGAATGAGAAAAGCAAGTGCGGAGGGCGAATTAAAGAGAACAATGGGTAGTGACAAAGGGGCAGGTAGGGGAGGTGGATGTCCTCCTCCATTGCACAAATTTCAGACCTGTTGTTGGGTCGTCTCATTTTCACCTTGCTCTTGCCATCCTTGTGAGAATTATTATTGCGGCGAAGGGTCCCACCTACATCCCTTGATTATATTCGATGCAAACTTTTTCACTTCTTCTCTTGCTTTGCATTTAGTTACAAAGAGGTTTGGAAATAACTAAAGCTTTGTGCATCACAAGAGTAACCCACTCACATTCTTTCTCAACTCTGTTTCTGTGATTTCTACCTAATTCGATTACAAAAGTCGCGGCTATAACTCACATTCTTGCTCAAATGGATCCATTGTCACTGTACTAGTTACATGGAACGCTTGTTTCAACGGACTCTCAACATTGTTACAACAAAGGTCAAAAGGAAAAAGCTACTAATACAAGTACCAATCCATCTTCATTTTTATTAAAGTGAAAATGTACAAGGTGGCAATCTCCCCTCTTGTTGCTGAGAAGCAAGCAATCTTCAGTTCTTTCAACTGAATTGGTCACTATGCGACAATAAATCATGCCCAGAGAACCAGCAAGATGCCTTGAAAATGGCCGCAGTTTTTATTACTACACAAGGATGATGCAATTTCTATAATACACTCAGAGGAATAAGATTTCTTCCATCCATTTGCAAGAGGTATTTTTCCTTTTTTAACCCTAAGTCATATTGAAGAGCTTTTAACTGCACAAAAAATCTCACTTCACCAACCCTGCTCAGAGGCTTGGAATTGTGATCTACTTTACAAGCAAAAGAAAAATCAACTGGCTTTGCTATCTTTATCCTAAGATACAAGAAAATTCAATCCCAATATACAAGCATGATTCTATGTACACTCTGCCACAAGACAATTGTTTCCCTGCAAAAACGTCAAGCATGACAAGATGTCAACAGACTGGTTAACAAGAAAAACATGATGCTTTTTTTTGCATAGCTTTGAGGAATAATTGAAAGGTTTTTCCGAGGCTTGGAAACAAACTAGATCTTCATGAGAAAAACCTTTTAATGGGAATACTTCAAAATGCAAAGAGTTACAAGATGAGGTTGGAGGAACTCACTCTAGGGAAGAACCAGAAATTTTTTAAGTATCCAAAAGCATGCCAGAGTACAGGCAGTCCTATTTATGCCATTGGCATGTTACGAGCGGAAGTCCTTCCAACAGATTCTGATCTGATGCCTATTGGAAAAATCGTGAAACTTCCCGGTATAATTGCTCCGCTTCAAATGGTTTTGACACATATCCATCCATTCCACACCGTAGGCATTCCTCGTGCGTAGCCTGTATCACATCTGCAGTCATAGCCAAAATGGGTACATGCCAATTGAAAACATTGTTATAAGTTTTAACTGATAATTCTCCAAATTGAATACGATTATTGATGTTCTGTTCCATATCCCGAATTTTCTTTGTAGCTTCAAACCTGTTGGAAGACGAAGAAAAACACTATCAGCATTAAACATGACTAAGTCAGAATATAATTACTTGAGAACTATAAACAAACCAATAAACTATGAAATGCAAACAGCAGCCAGCAAACATACGACATCGTAAAAGGCATCTTCAGTGCTCATTGCACCACCTACAGAACATAATCTTCTTTTCCCTTATTTGTTATCTTATTTTGTAAGGTTTCAAAACTTAATTTCCTAATCAGAATTGTACAAGAAATTTTTAAAAGCAGTATAGGTTTACGTACCCATCCATTTCTGGCATTTGGATATCCATGAAACAGGCATCAAACTGGTGAGGTGGTGTAAGCAGTTCAATAGCCTCTATTCCTCTCGCAGCACTAATCACATCAGCTCCATACTTTTTCAATGCACCAGCAGCTACTTTTAGATTCACATTGTTGTCATCTACAATTAGAATTTTTCTCCCAAGAAGAAGATTCCGAAGAGACAAGCTAGGTAACTCCCCATTGCGGGGATTCCCTTTGTTCCCAACTCCCATGGCTCGTTGTAAAGATGCCGCTAACATGCTAGCCCTCAAGGGCTTTGGGATGACGGTCAAGTTACAAACACCAGAAGTAGTAGTATTTGCTCTGGAAGAGCTGATAGAATTAGACAAAAGGAATGCCTTCGGAGGAGTACCATGATCTATTTTCTCTAAGCTACTGATGAAGAGAGCTGAACTGTTCAGATCCCTATCCCAAACTTCCTGTTCAATGAGAACCATGTGGATAGCATTATTCCCCCTGCTTATGCTAGATAAACCTTGATTCCAATCAGAAGCTACTTCAACATGAATTCCCAGCCGTTGGATATGATATCTTGACACCTTCGCCCGAACAGGTCTAGTATCCACAAGTAATGCTCTCATTCCATGAAACTCTGAGGAAACAGAGTTAGACTGTTTGTTGATTTGCTGGCTCTTGTACTCGTTTGAACTAGAGCAGCCACCGGTGAAAACAGCAGTAAATGTAAAGGTGGACCCAATCTTAGGGATGCTCACAAATCCAATTTCTCCTTTCATTAGACCAACCAAACACTTGCTTATGCTTAGTCCAATTCCCGTGCCTCCATGTGTTCGGGAAATAGAAGGACCCACTTGCATAAAACGGGTGAAAACACGAGACTGGGCTTCTAGAGGGATTCCTTCTCCTGTATCTTCAACCGATACGATAAGATTAATGCTGTCAGAGAAAGGTTGCATTGATCCTTCTTGACTGAAAGTTCTAAATCCTTTCCAGCTGACGCATCTATCTGCTACAGGAAAACCACTCAACGTGTTCTTTGATGAAGATTCTGTCTCAACTTCTATTGAATCAATCACCTCCTCCACAAGATGAACAGTAACAAGGATGTGCCCTTTCTCTGTGAACTGCACCAAATAAGCCAATTATAAGTTTTACAGCTACTAAAGCATAATCCAGATAACACTGCATTTAAATTGAAATTTCTGGCTCCCTGGATTGCTAGATGGAGCAAAAGAAAAGAGAAAATATTCTAAGACTCTAATTAGTAAGTTTCAACATTCATATATATAATAATGGCTTTATTGGGTTCATAATAACATTCATGACACTGTTCAACACAGTTAAAAATTTTAGATCCACATGAAAAAAATAGTTTCTCAGATACCAACAAATTTTACATGTATTAAATGGAGAACCAACCACATACTTTAATGGAGTTTCCCATGAGATTGGTGATTATTTGTCTGAATCTCCCGGGATCACCAATTAGCATCTCAGGAACTCGATCAGAGATGTAAACTGCCAACTGCACACACCCACAAATTGATTATACAAAATTGACCATACATTAGACAATGTTACTTGGATGGACACCAAATTAAGGATTAAAAAGAAAGAAAGAGAGGAGTGGAGGGGGTGGATGAATAAGGTGAGTCAGTGCAATACAGGTGTCTCACCTCAACTCCTTTGTCCTGCGACTTCCCAGAAAAGAGTGACAACACATCATCTAAGACTGCTCGTAGATCAAACTGCACTTCCTCGAGCTCTAGCTTCCCAGACTCAATCTTAGCCTGATCCAAGACCTCATTTATAAGTGCAACCAGAGCCTTTCCACTAGCTTGTGCAGTTCTGACATAATCTAGCTGTGTAACATCTAAATCTGTGTCCATAAGCATATGCAACATTCCTGAAAAAAAAAAAAGGTGTTTCACCATCACGGCTAAGTAAACTTTATTCTCTACGTGTTATTTAGTTTAATTTTCGAAGCATAATTAGACAATGCATAGATATAACTCAGGGAAATAAACGAAAGCTTCAAGACTCACCCAGAACACCATTCATTGGGGTTCTGATCTCATGGGAAACAGTAGCAAGGAACTGCAAAAAGGTCACAATTTAATTAGGAACAAATGTCCATATTGTGTCAGAAGGCTTGGGGTATAAATCAGACATATTAGATACCTGAGATTTGGCAACATCAGCTGCCTCAGCCTTTTTTTTGAGCTCCATCATCTCATGGAAATCATCTTCCACCTTAGCAATTCGATTAACAGTTGCATGGAATATATGCCCAACAAGTAATGCAATGACAAGGATGCCAATTGAAGTGGTTATAGCTAACCATGGCCATGGTGGCTTTTGCTTAAACCTATATGAAGAACATACTTTGTCCATGATTTATATTCAAGTTCTTTACATTTAAAACATTTGAAAAAAAAAAGAAGAAAAATGAATATAGAACCTCTCTGATATATTAAATTACCCTGGTTTTGTGGACATTGATAACAGTGAAACTTATATAAAGGTTGACATGTCACTCGCAAAGGCCAATTCACTACAATCCTTTGTTTTTAAGGAAATATGAGAATTTATGTTATATTGAAACTGATCAAAAACCAACAATAGAGGCCCATATCAAAGACAAAGTGAACCCTAGATCAATAGATGACACAAGATCAATGGACTACCTGCACCGCATCTCATGCTTTCTGAAAGGATCTCCAAAATTAAGGTGGCTGACATGTTCCAACCCATCATCGGATGCATTTGAGCCATACATACTAATAGGGTGAGACTGATTAGTTGTATCCAACACATTCACAAGGATTGTTTGTTTACTTGCAAGCTGTTGTAGCAATTTTTCCACAAGTGACTCAATATCAAACACTCCACCAAGATACCTGATTGAGCAATGAGGGCATTAGGATAACTCTCACTAGCTATCATGAAAGAGATCATCTTATTAGAGCCATTAAGTAGAGCATCACATCATGAATCTTTTGTTGAAAAGGTAATAGTTTGTTTCACCTTTTTCTGCATGACATTTACTTTGATTGATGCATATGATCAATTTTAGAGGGCTTAAGCTATAGGATATCTTCTTACAACTTTTCCCTGTTCATGCAAATGTGTATGTGTGTTTCCAGAGATGGGGAGCCTAATGAAGTCATCTTTCCACTATTTTCATAAACAAAAAGACATTTATTAAACATTCCCCTCTACTTTTTGTTCGTAGTGAAAACATACCCATCAGTTGCTTGAATCCTCTCATTAGGAGTTGCATTAGAGGGAAGATCCCCCTTGTAAACTGCAAATGTCAAAATAACTCCAAGACGATTTGTTTTGAGTAACCTAAAAGGAGCTGTTAGCACCCCTTTTCCTGATTTTCTTGCACGCAATACATTCTCACGATCTTCCTGTTGGTACACAAGAAATTGGTGCTTCACAACCGAAGATTGTAATAAATGCATTCAAATTTCTTTATTCAGCCAGTGTCAAAGCTCTTAAGAGATTGAAAACAGTGTTCTTCCAAACTAGAAAGCAATAAAATTAACTCTTCAGTCCTATTAAACTTAATACAAGTTATTCAGGAACTTTGGGTTTCTCTTCTGTGCTATTCTCCTTTATTAGAAATAGTACAACTTTCAGTGAAATCTATCAGTGCGAATTATGGCTACAGAAAGAATCAAAAGAACCTTTTAAAAAATAGTAAAGCAACTAACCTTTCCTGACAGCATATCAATAGAAACCACATGTGCAATGATATCCTGTGCAAAGATAACAGGAGCATATTCTTCCTGAATTGGTGATGGTTCCAAGAGGTCAGGATTATAGTCATCTTTATGAACTGGATTTTTTTCAAGGGTATCCATCCTCTTAATAGTCCAACCCTGTTGCTTCTCAAATTGTTCCCTTTCAGAGTGGAGCACCCTTACAGCATATGCCACACCACTTGTGAGGGGCCTCTCAAAAGCAGTTCGTTCCGTGTACCTCGCAAAAGTCCTCTACAGGTTCTTAAAGTGAGTTTCCTTTGTTGACTAAAAATCAAGTGATCGTAATTCATAACTAAAAACACTCAGATCTAGTTTGGTCTAAGCTTAAATAACCTTGTTTAACATCTGAACCAGGAATGGGTATCAAATTGGCAAAATTCTTATTTGATCTAAAACCTGGGAATAACAGTTCTGGTTGAGATCGCTTAGTTATATAGGTCATCAATCACATTAAGTAAGTACCCTAGACTAATCCAGATCAAGCAGTTCAATTGCTAAGATAGGGTGAATTCCATTCTAAATTAAGAAAAAAAGCAACAAGATAGCACTCTGAGTTGAGCACAAGAGAAAGAAGACACAAAATGATGGCAATCAAGCACCTCAAGTGCATAATTATCTCTCAACCACTTGCAGTATTCTAACTTACTAAAACTAAAAGTTGCAAGAAGAGGATATGACTTACCTGATCAATAGCAGAGGGGTGCTTGCCATGGTGGAAGGTTGAGATCAAAATGGACATAGCCTGGATATGGTTCATGCTTACATTAAACTGATCCTGCAACATCCTCGCTCTCTCATCACACATGCTAGCAAGTGTCTCCTTCCTCTTTTCCGTAGCTTGAGAGCTCATGTAACAGAAGATCCAAATAGAAGCTATGGTCCAAACAATTACCCATGAAAACAAGAGCTTTCTCCACCAAGTTTTGCCAAGTCTCTTTGAACCAATATACTGGTAGTAGTGATGGTGGATCTTGAAGCTATAGCTAGAAATTTTATCCCAGCATTTGAACCACATCTTGCTACCACTATCACCAAGGAGACCAGCCTTGGCATCCTTAAATTCACCATTAATGAACCAGTTCATAGAGATCATAGATGCTATCCAGCAACATAACATCCAAAGCAGATGCCCCACCTTCAAACCAAACCCAAATACATGGAGAAGACTCATCCAAGACACAGTGACCAATCACAAGCTAACTAAGAAAACAGTACCCCAGACTGAAGTGGGTCTAACTTCCTTGTTAATTCCAGCTAGAAGAGAGAGACCCACTGTCAAATCTATAGAAACTGTCTAGTAAAATCCAACATCGCCAAAAAATCAAGAACCTTGGGATAAGAAGAAAAACCCAGCAAACTCCAAATTAACTACAAGACAGATTGATTGGAAGGAGTTGTACCCGTGAGGGAAAGATTAAAAAGAAAAAAGATGCTATCTTATCCAGTACTATAGCCTCTACTAACTGAGAAATGCAAAATAGAAGAGCCAGGATTAGGAAGGTAAGGAAAATTTTGGCAATAACCACAAAAAAGAATTAAAAAATCCGTCAAGATTCTGGGTTTCTAATTCTAAACAGAATTTGCTTTTATCCTGTTAACTACCAACCAGAGTCCAGAAGTGACCAGAAAACAAAGATTCCAAAATTAGATATCAAATCAGTAAAAACTAGCTAAGCTTCCCCCTTCCCCCAGGCAAAAGAATCTGACATGAAATCTAGTTTACTAGAGAGAAGTCCTTAAATTCCTAAAATCAAGCAGGACGACAGTTATCAAACATGTGGGTATTAAGGTTTGACCCCAAAGATCACCTGTAACAACCTGTAGAGATCTATCAACAGAATTTACAGCAAAAATAAGATTACTACTAGTATTATTAAAGGTGACACTACCCTTACAAGTTGCTGGTGTAGTTGAAGATAAAGAACCTAACAAGAGCGGATTCATGGACATTTAAGATTGAAAGAATCTGTGAAAGAAAGATGAGAGGAATATGGTGGTAGAAATGTCTGCTAGCACAGGCCATTATCTCTATCCCATACCATTCACCCCCCCCCCCCCGCCCCCCCCCGCCCCAAAAAAAGAAACATATACTAGCAAAAGTTTTAAAGTTCAAAGCTTACAAAAATATGTATTTAATATTTTATATTTTTATACTAGTACTGTAGTACTATCAGTATGTCTTGTTCTTTTTTCTTTAAATATACTAATTACAAATATTTAATAAGGGTAGGAAGGGTATCTTCCACTGAGAAAAATCATTGTCTTCTTTCTCCTATGTGTTTTTTGGGTTTCCCAAACTCTCCCTTGTGTTCACATCTCCATCCATCCACGCCCTCAAGTAGACAACTTCTACACGCCAAGTCGTTAACTCCCTGTCTTTGTATGGGCTGTACTTTCTGTTGACAAAAGTACCCTCGCATGAGAACAAAATTTCTATCAATTGACATCGACTTAATTATTGTTTCACCCATTTTGGCATAAGGTGCCCTGCTCTTTTCAAAATTGCCATAACAGGACCCTGAGTCAAAAGAGTAGGTGAAGAGATGAAGCCAAGGCCATCCCCTCGAGCCAACTCCCCCTTCTCTCTCTCTATTCCATGATTGAAACCTCTCAAGGTCTTATTATGTCTTCTCCTCTATAGTGGAATCTAGGCCAAGGGTCCGCTGTTTAGTTACACGCTCACCATTTTTCTAGCTGCTTTGCATGCTAAAAAGCCTAAAAATTCCCATACTAGATATAAATTCTTGTGTGTTTTTGGTTCAAATGGAAGAAGAAAACAAACAAATCTTTCCGAATGTTTTTGCTTCAACAGGATGCCACTTTTACGCGCCCAAAACGTATCAATGCTTCTTTCTTTTGTATGAGTGACACCTCATCGCCTGTTTTTTAACAAGTTTAAGCCAAAAAGCTCAACCCCACCAATCATAGAATAAGCTTTTATCGTACCCCAGAAACCAAAAATGTGGTTGTAACCAACCTCAACCCCGGAAGCCTTAGGGTTATAGCTAGCCGCAGCATCTCCTTTTCCAGCTTTCTTTTTAATATTATTATTACTAGTATTTTTTGTTTACGTTCTAGGAAGCAAGAAGAAGCAAAATGCTTTTGACAAAGACGACAAAGGGCTTTGTAAATAAGGGGGAAGTGGGAGGGGCAGAGATGTCAAAGTAGTGGGTGATTGGCGACAACAGTGGCAAAACAGTAATTAGGGGAAAAAAAGCGGTAGCGAAAGTAGGAGGGCACTTTAATCAAGGCTTTGTCACCAAGGTGATTAGGCCATCACTACCCACTTCTTTTGGGTGTCCTCTGGGGGAGCTCTTCGTGATAGCGACGTCCCACGTCGGCCCACCGGTTCTCCTTCTCCAACCAATCGCACACTCCAACGTGTAGTCTCCATAATGGCCCTTGACTTTGTTACGTGGCACCCGTGGGGGCTTAGATTGAAAACTGCCATCTATCTGCCACGTGTGCAACGAGGGCTGCGGCTTACTCTTGGGCGGTTGTGTCGGGGCCTCTGTAAGTGAAGTTCGTGAAGGCGCGTTTGTTTTTCCTTTCCGTGCCGAAACAAGAAAAATCACTTCTTTAAAATTGTTTTCCTTTCGCTTGCATTTAGAAGAGATTAATCACACCACCAAAGGGTTTTGTTCAATTAGTAAATTTCTAAATCTTTTCACCCTAAGGTTTTGGGGAAAAGGGTTCCTTTCTTTGTGTTATTTATGAGTGATTGCCCTTTTTTTTTTGGTATATATTTTCTAAAGTTTTGAAATGCCATCATCCTTTGTCCTTGTGTTATTTATTAGTTTTTGTATGGTTAAAGGCTGTCTCTTCCAGTGTTGACAAACAATTTTTGTCCTTGCATTGTTATCACAACAGTCAGGCTTGGGTGTTCCCTCTTGTACACTTTTAAATTTTAGCATAAAAGAAAATCTCAATAATGGACAATCGCCAATTGCTCATTGAAGCTTCAAGATTTTTATCTATCAACTTGTTACTACTATACTCTTTCCCTCAGATTAGGGAATATGCCTCATCTGCGCTGGTTCCAGGATTTGCATCAAGCTCTACCTTAACTTCGTTTATGGAGCATTTGCCCCCCAAAAAAATCACATCTGTTGTTTTTGAATTTTGGATTATACACTATTTTGGCTTTTATGATTTAAAACGTTACTTATTAATCTTTATACTTTTAAATTAAAATAAAATGAATTTTTTCATAATCTTTTTTGTCAATTTTGTTGTTGAGTGTCAATTGGAGATATGCATGAAATGATGTTTCGGCTGACGTGTATGAAAACAGCTTAGGGTCTATTTGGTAAGCATGAAAATGGTTTTCTAATATTTTTTTTTTTTATATTTTCTCATGTTTGGAAAGGGGGAAATGTTTATTGAACATAAAATGTTTTTTAGGGGTGTAAACTCTCCCTTCACCTCTCCCTTGAAAATTCTCGAGACCTTCCCTTCTTTTCCCCTTTCAACTATGATCTCCCCTCCCCTCCTCACCCCTCCATCGACCTCTTCCATGGTCCTCCTTCCTCCCTCCCGCTTCCATCAATCCTCCTTCGTGCATTTCTTTTTCTTTTTGTTTGGTCACATCTGTAGTTTCATTGTCTATGAAGGCTTTCATTTTTGTGGGTGTGAGTGCATATGCAAATGAGATTGTCTAGGGGTGAACCAAATCATTTTGAATTGAAAAGACCGATCGAATCAAAGTGAGTTCAATTTTTTGATTCAATTAGAATGATTTTTGAGGTGTTGTTCGATTTAAGATGTTCTGCTAGTTTGAGATGTTTGATTGGGAAAATTCCAATTAAACAAATTGAGCTAATTGAATTGTTAATTATTAAAAATTATATATATATATATACACACACAGAGACACACAATTCATTTTTAACTTCATTCAATAATAGTTTTGAATTGTTAGTTATTTTTTTATTTATTTGGGTATATTAAAATTTATTTTTATATGTATTATCTTAAAATTTGATAAAAATATTTATAAAAAGCCTTTTTTTTTTTCAAATGGCAAGAGCTTTATTGATAAAGAAGAAAGCAAGAGCACAATAGTTCACCAAGAACAACAAAACATGAAAAGAAAAGTTGGAAAATCAACAAAAAACAGAAAAAAGGAATTGCACAAAGCAAAGAAACCAAAATCACAGGTAACTAAGACTCAAGAGAAGGAAGAGAAATCAACCAAAAATCTCCACAAGATCCTCAAGCCGCTCAACACCATTTTTAGCAAGACGATCAACCATATAATTCATAGATCTCAAAATATGAACAATAGTCCACTTAAAGAGTTTAGGCTTTAAAGACTTGATCATACATAAAATGTTCCTCATAGGCCATGGTGTAGAAAGAGGATCATTAGTCCACTTAATAGCATTAAAAAAATTGGATTCCATAATAAACTCATGTGTACTAGCCTAAGATGAAGCAGCAAAGAGAATAAAGGCTTCCTTAATGGTGTAGATTTCAGCAAGATTGGAGTCCATAGTGCCTACAGACTTGGAAAAGAGAATTTTAATATTACCATAATCGTCTCACAAGGTACCACCAATTCTAACAACCCTAAGGCCACCTCTCCCAGCGCCATCGACATTGAATTTCATGCAGCCAACACTAGTTTTAATTCAATCAGTCATTGGTTTGAATTTTTTCAGCAACAAAAGAGCCTTAGCAAAGGTTGGTGCTCGAACAATATCAAGGATAGAAGAATTATCCAACGGCCACTTGGCCTTTATCCACTACCCAATTCTAAATTTAATAATTTCATACATTTGGAAGATGTCAAAAGGTTTACCTTTGAAGAGTAGTTCATTTCTAGAAAGCCATATCGTCCAAACAATAGTAAAGAAAGCCATGTGTCAAAAAAGAAAACTCTTCTTTTTAGATATGGCACTATTCCAAGCAAAAAGAAAAGATCTCATATCATTTGGAAGAACTAAATTCCGATTCCAAGACTCAATCTAGAAGTTCCATATTCTTTGAGTGATAACAAAGCAAGAAAATGTGGTTGACCATTTCGATATCTTTATTGCAAATGGCACATAAAGCAACATTTCTTTTAACGAGACCCTTTCTAATAAGCGCCCTTTTGACAGGCATACAGCCTTTCAAAGCTTGCCAACAAAGAATTTCCACTTTAAGAGGTGCAAGGTGGGCTCAAATCATTTTTTAAAGATGCTAGTCCGTGCTTGCTTGCCTAGTAACAAGTTTACAAAAAGACTTGGAGGAATAAATACCATTGGAGCTATGTTGCTAAATGATCTTATCAGACATCTCTTTATCAAGGCATAGACTCTTCAATAAATCTATAAGGATGTTCCATTTCTCTTTTTCCCAATCAAATAAATTTCTTCTTAAGGAAATTTCCCAATGCCAAACATCATCAATCCAAGAACCATAGTCAATCAAAGTACCATTTTTGTTGACAAAAAGAGCATAAATGCGAGGGAAGATAGCTCTAAAACTCAAGCTCTCCACCCAAAAATTATTCCAAAAATTAATATAATTACTCATACCTGGCAGCAAATAAATGCTAGCTCTTATAAGATCAGATACTTGAGAGGAATCCCATAAAGGGCTCACAATATTCCTCCAAGTGAGAGACATCTTCTTAGGCTGATTAGGAGAAGAGATGAGAGAGTTGACATCCATATCATAACAAGCAATAACAACATACCGCCTTAGAGAATATTTTTCTTTTTCAAAATGCCAAATCCATTTGTTAAGGAGTGAATGATTTTCAACGTGAAGATCCACAATGCCCAAGCCACCATAGACTTTAAGAATGCAAATAGAAGACCAGTTCACATAGTGGATTTTTTCAGTTTAGTTATCACTGCACCAAAGAAATCTTCTTTGAATATAGTCGAGTTCCATTTTGATACTAACAGGTAGACAGAACAAAAGACATATAATAAATTGGTAGACTTGCAAGAATAGATTTTATAAGAATGAGTCTACCTCCAATGAAAATAAACTTACTTTTTCAACCAGCAAGGTGTTTTTCAAATTTTTCAACAACGGGTCGCTAGATAGCAAGAAAGCTAAGATTTGTTCCCAATGGTAACCTTAAATAAGTAGCAAAAAGAGAGCCAACTTTACTTGTAATTCTTCTAGCCTATTCTGTTGGCTCCATTAGTTTTTGATGATAATAAAACATTCTCATTCATTTGTGTCTAATATCTCTACTTGAGTGTGTAGGACAAAAATTGTATGCAAATAATTAATCAATCATTCAAATGCACATATCAAAGAGCATAAGAATAAGGAAGTCACAATTGATCAACAAGACAGAAGCCCTTTAGTCGATTATTGAAGAGTTAGTTAGCTAAGATTTAAATCGAAAGTTGGGGGGTTGAAGAGTATTGAGAAATAGAACTAATTTAATCGACCAAGAAATAAGTTAGTTGACTAAGTGCACACTACCAGGAACTGGGATTAGAAGGTAGAGACAACTTAGTCAACTAAGATATCGGTTAGTCGACTAAGAGCATTCTATCAAAAATTTTGAATTGTGCACTAGAAGACAGATTAACGGCCAAAATTGCTACCAAACTGTTTCCAACAGGCAAAAACTGTCTAACTCACATCAGAGTTGATTTTCCAAATATAAAAGAGGGTTCCAACGACTAGAAATGTAATTTAAAGGCTTCCAAGAACAAAAAAAAAAGAGCTGAAAAACTAAAAAAAAAAACACTTACTGCTCATTTACTGCACTCAACTCCTATCTTTGTAATTGTGGTCTACACTACACTTTGTACCATTTAGATCAACCGTGTGATCATAGGTACACTCTTATTACTTCTCTTCTTGTATTTTATTTTTTTAATAATTGAGGGAGGGGGGATTCGAACCCTGCTCTTTAGGTAGAGGGATTATGCACCAACCAATGAGACAAATGCTCAGATGTAACTTCTCTTCTTGTATTCTTAGAGTGAGCAAGTCACTCTAAGAGATTGATTCAAGCTAAGATTGCTTGATTGGGTATAGGTTCTAACTTAGCCTTGAAAAGTTAGGTGTTGGGTTTTAGTTGATCTCGGTAAAAACTATTGTGAAAGGTTTTGGTTGAGCTTAGTAAAAGCCATTGTAAAGCTTGGTGAAAGCTTGTGAATTTCACCTTTTATAGCAGATTAGTTTGAAAAATCCTTGGTTGATTAATCAAGGTAGTGGATGTAGGTCTTGGACCGAATCACTCTAAATTCCTACATATTGTCTGCTCTGTTTTTATTTTCATTGCTTTTCAAATTAGTTCATCATCTGGCCAAGAGCCAAAAAATGTTATTCACCCACCCTCTAGCACATTTATTTGGGACCAACAAGAAGTGATATCAGAGCCTAACCCCTGTTATTAAAGTCTAACACCCTTGGAAAGATCCAAATAGCTCTACAAAAATCAGTAGTTGTTGAGGGACAATCAACAAATAGACCACCTATATTTGATGGCTCTAACTATCCTTATTGAAGCACTAGGATGTCAATATATATTAGAGCAATTGATTATGAGATGTGGGAGGTCATAACTGATGGACCATTCATTCCCTCAACTCTAAATGTAGTGACAAATGAGATGATCTCTAAGCCAAGGTCTGAATGGATTGAGGTTGAAACTAAAAGAATCTAGACCAATTTTAAGGCAATTAACACATTGCATTGTGCCTTAACTCCCACTGAAGTCAATAAGGTATCAAGTTGTATCACAGTAAAATAGGTGTGTGATAAACTTAGGATTATCCATGAAGGGACTTCTCAAGTCAAGGAGTCCAAGATAACCCTCTTGACCCATAATTATGAAATGTTTAAGATGGAGCCTGGTGAAGATATCACCAACATGTTAGATAGATTCACAAACATCACAAACAAATTAAGTCAACTAGGCAAACCAATTCTCGATGATGAAGTTGTTAAAAGACTCCTTAGTAGCATACCCATGAATTAGAAGCCTAAGGTGGCAGTAATCTGAGAAGCAAAAGACTTAAATGTCATAACTTTGGATGAAATTTGTGGCTCTCTCCTTACTCATGAGCTAGAACTCAAGGAAGAGTAAGAGGAATATAGGAGGGAAGCAAAAGAAAATAAGTTAGAACATCCTTTAAAACTAAGAAAGTTGTCTCCACATCTAGACCTTTTGAATTGCTGCACATTGATCTATTTGGCCCAATAAGTGCAACTAGTCTAGAAGGAAAATCTTATGGCTTTATAATAGTTAATGACTATTCTAGGTACATTTGGGTATATTTCCTTGCTCATAAGAGTGATGCTCTATTAGCATTTATAAGTCATTATAGGAAGGTTGAAAATGAAAAAGGACTAACTATAGTTAGTATTAGAAGTGATCATGGAGGTGAGTTTGAAAGAGATGAATTTGAGAATTTTTTTAATGAAAAGGGGTTGGATCATAATTTTTTTGCACCTAAAACACCCTAGCAAAATAAAGTTGTAGAGAGGAAAAACCGAACCTTGAAGGAAACAGCTCGAACTATGCTATGTGAGAATAATCTACCTAAATACTTTTGGGCAAAAGCTGTTAACAGAGCAGCTTATATTCTTAGTAGAGTGTCTATAAGAGCTTTGATATCAAAGACTCCATATGAACTTTACAAGGGAAAGAAACCAAATATCTCTCATCTTAGAAGCTTTGGTTGTAAGTGTTTTGTATTGAACAATGGTAAACAGCCTTTAGGAAAGTTTGATGCAAAGAGTGATGAAGCTATATTTTTAGGATATGCATTAAACTCAAAAACCTATAGATTCTTCAACAAAAGATCTTTAACAGTTGAAGAATCCATCCATGTAGTTTTTGATGAATCCAATACCTTAAAAAAGGAAATTTTTTATGATGAAAATGATATGGATGATCTAGAAAAACAAATAGAAGAAATGAGTTTAGATGATAAGAAAAATGATGAAGAAAATTCCCTAGGAAGAGAAACAGAACCTCCACCCATAGAAACCTTACAAAGAACTGAAAATCAGCACAATGACCTTCCAAGAAGTTGGAGATATGCAAAAGACCACCCATAAGAACTAATCATAGGTGATATTTCACAAGGTGTTAAAACTAGGAGAGCAACAAGAGAGACTTATGAGTTTTCAGCTTTCATATCTCAAATTGAGCCTAAAACATTTGAAGAAGCAGAAAAAGAGGAAAGCTAGATATTGACCATGCAAGAGGAACTTGATCAATTCAAAAGGAATCATGTGTGGTCATTAGTCTCTAGGTCTATAAACCACCCCATTGTTGGAACAAAATGGGTGTTTGGAAATAAAGTAGATGAGCAAGGGAATGTAATTAGAAATAAAGCTAGGTTGGTAGCCCAAGGATATAACCAAGAGGAAGGAATAGACTATGATGAAACCTTTGCACTAGTTGCTAGGATAGAAGCTATAAGATTACTGCTTTCATTTGCTTGCTTTATAAACTTTAAGTTATTTCAAATGGATGTAAAGAGTGCATTCTTAAATGGTTTCATCCAAGAAGAAGTTTATGTTGAGCAACCCCTCGGTTCTGAGGACTTTGAAAAACCAGATCATGTTTTCAAACTTCACAAAGCCTTGTATGGGTTGAAACAAGCTCTTAGAGCTTGGTATGAGATGCTTTCAAAATTTCTAGTTGAAAAAGGTTATGTTAGAGGTAGTATTGACACAACATTATTTATCAAAAGGCACTTAAATGATTTAATTATTGTTTAAATTTATGTGGATGACATTGTGTTTGGTGCAACTAATGAGGCTTTATGCAAGAACTTTGCTAAAAAAATGCAGGATGAATTTGAGATGAGCATGATGGGTGAGCTGGGCTTTAAATTAAACAAAGTGATAAAGAAATCTTCATCAACCAAGAAAGATACACTCAAGACATGCTCAAAAGGTTTGGTATGCTAAAGCTGAAATCAATTTGTACACCAATGAGTCCATCCACCATACTTGATTTAGATGAAAAAGGAAAGGATGTTGATCAAAAGCTCTATAGAGGTATGATCGGATCACTTCTTCATTTAACAGCCAGCAGGCTTGATATACAATTCAGTGTGTGTTTATGTGCTCATTTTCAATCTCAACCCAAAGAATCACACATGACTGCCGTTAAAAGAATTTTTAGATACCTTATAGACACACAAACTTTAGGCATATGGTATCCTAAAAAATCATCTTTTAGCTTAGTTGGATATTCAGATGCTGATTTTGCTGGCAGCAAAACAAATAGAAAGAGTACTAGTGGAACCTGCCAGTTTCTAGGTAGTATGCTTATGTCATGGTCAAGCAAAAAGTAAAATTCAGTAGCTCTATCTACAGTTGAAGCAGAATATGTGTCTCTAGGCAGCTGCTGTGCTCAAATCTTGTGGATTAAATAACTAAAAGATTATGGAATGTGAATGAATAACATACCGATATATTGTGATAATACAAGTGCAATCAACATTTCAAAAAATCCTGTGCAACATTCTAGGACTAAGCATATTGAGATTAGGCACCATTTTGTTAGAGATCACATAGTGAAATGTGACATTAAAATTGAGTTTGTAAAAACTTTACATCAATTAGTTGACATATTCACAAAACCCTTAAATGAGGATAGATTCTGTGAGATTAAAAGAAATTTAGGAATGATTAATATGCAGGAGCTTTAAGAGAAATTTTGAAATTTTCTCAAAAAGACAGTAGGCACTTAGTCGACTAAGAAAGACACTTAGTCAACTAAGAGTATTCTGTCACTTTAAATAATAAGACTCAGTTAAGTCAGAAAGAAAAAGAATAAAATAGTGAACAGGAGTAGTATACCGGGTGAAGAAAATGGGTAAAAAATACTGTTTGATGAAAAATATAATAGGAAGCAAAATTTGAAATTTAAACAAGAGAAAAACTGACAATATTTAAGAGGGAGACAAGCAGTTTTTGGAGAAATTAAACTGCCCATTAACTCATATCCTCTACATTTTCTCTCCTCTGAAACCGACCTACCCAAAACTAAAACCCTCTCCACTAAGATTCTCAAAACCCTCGATTAGAATTCTCTCAAATCCAAAATAGCCAAAACCTCTTTGACCAAAGAGATTGTTGAGAAGAAGAAAGAAAAATGGCCACTAAAAGAAGGCATGTAAGCAGAACTACAGAAAAAGAAACAGAAAATTGGGTCTGCATCAAAGAGTGAAAAATCTGGAAAATCGCAGAAGGAAAAGAAACAAAAAATCGAGAAAATGAAAGAGAAGGGAAAATCATCTAAGAAAGGTAACACCTTATCTTCTAAGTTTAGGAATAATGCACATGAAGATAGATATAAGAAATTAGAGAATGCCCCAATTACTTGTGGAAAATACATCGATTGGGATAGTTTCAATGAAACCCTAAAAATTCAGACAAGTTTATCTGATTTTTTTGAGGAGTTAAAATTGAAGCAGTATAGTACTTTTCATTTTAGTTAAAGAATTTTATGCAAGTATTGCATTAAGAAATGAAGAACTTAAAGATTCTGATGATTATCTTGATGATGACCTGAATATGTTTTTAAATGGAAAGGAGTTTACTGTAACTGCTGCTGATCTAGGGAATGTACTTAAAATCGAATGCGAAGAAAAAGAGTTTGAGTTTCTTGAAAATTATGACCCATCCTCATTGTGGGAAACAATTACAAGGTGGAAGGAAAAATATTCCTCAAAAAGTAATGCCGGCTTGATTATCAGTTCTCAAATTAAGATTTTGCATTACTTTATAGCAGCAAACATTCATGGCAGAAGTGGCAGTTTTAGCTACATTAGCCTTTAGGACTTATGGCTAATGGAGCATGCATTAAATGCCACTCTCTTAGATCTAAGAAGATTTATGGTTGAAAAGATGAGAAAAGCTTGTACTGGAGACAAGATAAATCTGCCATATGGGAATGTCATCACTTTTCTAGTGCAGAAGAAAGGAATTTGGACTAAAAGATATGAAATGGACCTTGTAAAGAGTAGAGACCAGGCTCTCTACTTAGGTAGTCTACCAAAGATGGGCTACAAGTTAGATGGAGAAACTTTTATTAAATCACCCAAGGTCTCTACAATACCAACACAGTCAGAGGGAGCACCCTCACAATTTTTCAGTGAAATGATTTTCAATTTGTTGACGAGAATGGATGGGAAGCTTACAAAGCAATGTGCAAAAATTGTGAAAATGGAAAAAAGACTTGTAAAGATTGAAAATATGATAAAGGAAAAAGGGAAATCTATTGTTGAGCCTGCAGCTGAGGACACTTCAGCAACTCTAAGCCCAACACCAGCATGGGAAGCTGCTGAAGGCCTTGCCTTCCCAACTGAGAGTTCTAGATGCCCTGCTCCTTAGGATAAAGATGTTAAACCAATGATTGACCCTGAAGCTGAGCTTGAAAAGGAAAATGGATCAGATAAGATAACTGAAGTTCTTAGATCTCTTGATGGCACCTCTCCACCCATTCAAGATCCACAACTAAAACCTCAACTATCTCCTCCACATTCTGAAGAGGTTTCAATCATAGGTCTTTTTCATCAAATGGTTCATGAGGAGAAAGTTGAGAAAGAAGCAGCTCAAGCAAAAACACAACAAGCCACATCTGCACCAGTACAAACAGCAGAGAAGCAGACTGGGGAAGGAAAAGAGAAAACTACTGCTGCCCCACAGATTAAACCAAAATCACATGGTAAAGGCATCAAGATAATGGCAACCAAGACAAAATTCCTTAAAAGAAGAAAATCTTTCAGAATTGCTGAAAAGTCTAAACTTGCAACTATCTCTTCTCCTCGAGAACCTCTGCAAGTTTCTGACAAATCCTCACTTGACCTTCACCACCAAAATCCCCACCAAAACCTTCTCCTGAACCCCTCAATGTCAAATATTTCACTGATGATGAATCCTCTCCCTCATCTCTTTAGAAGATGATTAAGCATCCATGAGATTTGATGATGACAAAAAGGGGGAGAAGTGGAAAGCTAAGGGAAAGGGAAAATAAATTAAAAAAAAATGTTAAGGTAGAGGTACCAGAAATATAGGTGAAAATTAGGGTGTGGAATCTAGCTAGGTTGTTTATGGAAGATGGTCTATGGTAGTTTGCTGAAAATTGGATACTGATCATTGTGTTGAGACACTGTTTATTTATTTTGTTCTGTTTATTTATTTTACTGATGACTGATGCCAAAAGTGTGTTGAGAACTTATTTTGATAATGAACTGAAAACTTATGATATTTTGGTTGGATTGTGATTGAATGAAATGCTGATAAGCTGATGATTGAATATTTAAAGATGTTATTGAGTTTCTGCTGATACTTTGGTGTTGACATTGAGCTGATATGCTGATAATTAATTGTTGATATGATATTGAGAGTAAAATTTGGATGAAAATAAATATGAATGCTGATATTTTTGACTGGATGGTTTATGGCATATAGCTTTGGAATGAATTAAGTCTAGAAACAATATGACAAACAGCAAGCTAAAATAGTGATAATGTTCTGTCACTCTGTCACTTACTGCTTATTATTCCATAAGTCTGTATAAATATATTCTGTCATAAATTTGAACCCTTACATGTCATTTTTTATATGACAAGAATAAAAACATGCTGAAATGAATAATAAAACTATGCACACACTACGGAAGAGCACACACTTAGGGGGAGGAAAACCTCCATATGTGCAGAACTGAAAAAGAATAAAAAGATACTGTACTGTTAATCAAGGAATGTTTTGTTATCATCAAAAAGGGGAAAATTGTTGGCTCCATTAATTTTTGATGATAATAAAACATTCCTATTCATTTGTGTCTAATATCTCTACTTGAGTGTGTAGGACAAAAATTGTATGCAAATAATTAATTAATCAATCATTCAAATGCACATATCAAAGAGCATAGGAATAAGGAAGTCACAATTGATCAACAAGACAGAAGCCCCTTAGTCGATTAATGAAGAGTTAGCCAGCTAAGATTTAAATCAAAAGTTGGCGAGCTGAAGAATATTGAGAAATAGAACCAACTTAGTCGATCAAGAAATGAGTTAGTCGACTAAGTGCACACTGCCAGGAACTGGGATCAAAAGACAGAGACAACTTAGTCGACTAAGATATCAGTTAGTCGACTAAGAGCATTCTACCGAAAATTTTGAATTGTGCACTAGAAGACAGATTAACGGCCAAAATTGCTACCAAACTGTTCTCAACAGTAAAAAACTATCTACCTCACATCAGAGCTGATTTTTCAAATATAAAAGAGGGTTCCAACCGCTAGAAATGTAATTTAAAGGCTTCCAAGAATAAAAAAAAGAGAGCTGAAAAACAAAAAAAAAACACTTACTGCTCATTTACTACACTCAACTCCTATCTTTGTAATTGTGGTATGTACTTCACTTTGTACCACATAGATCAATCGTGTGATCATAGGTACACTCTTATTACTTCTCTTTTTGTATTCTTAGAGTGAGCGAGTCACTTTAAGGGATTGATTCAAGCTAAGATTGCTTGATTGGGTATAGGTTCTAACTTAGCCTTGAAAAGATAGGTGTTAGGTTTTAGTTAATCCCGGTAAAAACTATTGTGAAAGGCTTTGGTTGAGCATAATAAAAGCCATTGTAAAGCTTGGTGAAAGCTTGTGAATTTTACCTTTTATAGCGAATTAGTTTGGAAAATCCTTGGTTGATTAATCAAGGTAGTGGATGTAGGTTTTAGACCGAACCACTCGAAATTCCTGCACATTGTCTACTCTGTTTTTATTTTCATTGCTTTTCAAATTAGTTCCTCATCTTGCCAAGAGCTAAAAAGTGCTATTCACCCCCCTCTAGCCCATTTATTTGGGACCAACATATTCCTCAAGCACTTGAAATTGAACACTAATACCATAGAGGCTACTTTTGTGGAAGTTCATTTGAAGACCAAAAATCAATTGAAATCCACGAAAAATTCTTTTGATGCATAACAAACTTTCAAGATTCGAATCATAGAAAATCATGGTGTCATCTGCAAATTGAAGATGTGACACCATAAGACCGTTTATTGCTAATTTGGATGCCATGACAGAAACCAGGGGAGACAACATTGGTGACCATAACTCTAAAAGCCTACACCACTAAGTTGAACAAAAATGGAGAAAAGGGGCAACCTTGTCAGAGACCTCTACTTATTGTAAACTGTTAAGATAGGGTCCCATTGACGAGGACGAAAATAGAAGCCATCAAAATACAAGATCTCATCCATTGCCTCCAACAAAAGCTAAACCTTATTTTAAGAATAATAAGATCTAAGAAGTCCCAATCCACACTATCAAAGGCCTTTTGAAATTAACCTTTAAAAGATTTCACCCTAGTTGCTATTTTTCAACTAATCCAAGATTTCTTTTGCCACAAGAGCACAGTCAAAGATTTGCCTCTCTTTTGTAAAGACAAACCGGTTGATATTGAGAATAGAGTCCATAACAAGACGAATCCTATTTGCAAGAACTTTTGCAATTAGCTTATAGAGGCTTTTAACAAGACTAATTGGCTGGTGGTCTCCAAGATTCGTAGGATTGGTAATCTTCATAATAAAAGAAATAAAGGAATTATTAATTCTGATATCAAAGTTCCCTAATTCAAAGAAATTCGAAAAAAGAACCTGAATATTGGATTTGATTTTATCTCACTAATTTTGACAAAAACACAAATTGTAGCCATCCGGGCCTGGAGCCTTATTACCATCGTAACTTTTAAGAGCCTCTTATAATTCAGATTCAGAAAAAGGTTCCTTTAGTTGACTAGATTTGATAGAATCCAAAGATTTAAGAGGGCATTGAAAATCAGCCAATTTGAGGACACCCTTGTGCTTAAAAAGGCTTTCGAAGTGAGCTACAATAGCTTCCAAAATAGCTTTTGGTTTAGAAATCATGTTTTCTTCAAGAGAGATTCTGTCAATTAAATTTTCCCTCTTTCTATGTGAAGTAATAACATGATAAAATTTAGTATTGCGATCACCATTCAGAAACCATTTGATTTTGGATTTCTGATGCCAAGATCGCTCCTCAAATTTATAAAGTCTTCACAAATCAGCTTTGAGAGCAATAAATTCCTCTATAATCAAACAATTAGAAGGATTCTTATGCAGAATTTTAGATTTTTCCTAAATCTGGTTTTCAATTTCAACAAGTTGATGGCTAAAATTCCCAAATTAACATGCTGCCAATCTTTAATTTTGGGTTTAAAATGGTGTAATTTTTCCCAAATGTTCATGGAGGCACCAACATTAGTCTACATATAGTCCCAATCTTTAGTCAATAATTCTTGAAAATTTTTTTTCTTCAAGCTAGAAATTGAAAAAGCAAAAGGGGCAAGGGTCCTATCCAAGATTACCATCACCCAAAATAGCAAGATTATGATCGGATAAGGATGAAGAAAGACATCATTGGGTCAGATTATGACTCTCTTGTGAAAGATATGTATCAATAAAAAATCGATCAATTCTATTAAATGAGGGAGAGTCTCTATGATTGCACCAAGTGAAAGAACCACCAAACATGGGAATATCCATGAGACGAGAGTTAGAAACAAATTGTTGAAAGTGTAACATAGAAGCATCGCTGCCATGCCAACCAGATCTCTTTTCTTGCTTCAAGAGAACGTTGAAATCTCCCCTAATACACCATGGAATCGAAATTTTTAATCTTCTTAGACATTCTAAAAGAAAGAGCTTGTTGTAGTTTGATTTTTTTTTTAAATTAATCAAACTAATTGTAGTTCAATTTTTGGTCGATTCAGTTAAGTATACTAGTTTAGTTTGGTTTGATTTTCTCACATGATAAGTTTAATTTTTTTGATTTTCAGAATTTGACTACAATGCTGCATAATGGAGAAATAATTATGAGATTAGGAGAAAATCAGAGAGAAAATAAGGAGAAAAAAATTGGAAACTAAAAGGGAATTAAACATGGGAAAGTGACGGAGAATATAGGGGTTCAGCAAAGCCTAACAAGTTAGACAAGGTAAATCTTTCTTTTAAAAGATTTTAGATAGAATTTGTATGTGACAAGAAACTGCTGCGAAACATAATGACGGAGTGAAAAAAGGATACTAGAAGAGGATAGAATTCATAATGAGGTTGGTGATTTAGCATGAGGCAAATTAAAAAAAAAAAAGTGCATCGTTGTCTCTTCTACCCAATGTGTTATGCTTTATGCATATTCTTGAGGTCATCACTTACCTTGCTTTGCAATTCATTTATGCTTTTATGAATAGTTTCTGAGTAATTTGTAAGAAAACTATTTGATAAGCTCATTTTATTTGGTTAATTAAGCTTGTATGAATAGTGATTTTCTTGATAATGAATAATTTGAGAGAATTGTAATATCTTCATCATCTTTTATTATAAAATGAATTTTGTCATGCTGAAATTTTACAAAATTTATTAAAATTAATATTTTTAAGGTATGGTGTTATGGTGAAAATTATTTTTTACAAGGTAGAACTACATAGTGTTGGGATTCGACCTCATGCTCAAAACATGAAAATAATCAATAATTAAAATAGTACCGTAACGAAAAAATAAAATAATATTTAATCAAAGAAACAGTCGAATTTTACAATATTAATGTTCGTGTTTTTCATGTAACTTTTAAATTAATAATGAACACTCATAATTGTAATAGTTACATACCTTGCTTTGGATATCGTAATCAAGAGCCAATTAAATCCAAATCTTTGCTTCTTCACCTTTAGGATTTGTCAAATCTTTAACCACCCGAGTATTTGGCCTCTAACAATAATCCACACAGTGATTGAATAAGACCTTCTCAAAGGTAGGATTTTTTCTTGTGCTAGCAAGTATTGTTTCTAAAACAAAAAGATAAAAAATTCTTGCTGAATCTTATTTTTGTCGGAGAAAGAAAACTATTTTTCTTTTCTTATTTTATGAAACAGCTTGAAGTGGTTTGGAGGCTTCTCGTTCTAGTTTGCTAATATAATATATTTATATAGCCAAACTAATTTGTAACCTAAATACAACAGTTGTATTTTAATTTAATTAAGTCTTTGAAAACTTAATTAATTTTCCACTTTATTGTGGTCTCTTTCAATTAAGTCCAACTTAATTAATTATCCTTATTTAATCTCACTCATGTCACTTAATGCGTGTGACCCATTAGACTTCTAACATGTTGGCAATAAATATAAATCATAATCAAATATCAATTTGATAATTAATTTATATTTACAGATCATGAGCGGCATCTAGCAATATATCATTGTAGACACTAAAATTATAACAAAATGAGAAACAAAAAATGAATAAATATATAAATAATTAAAAAAAAAGAGGAGTACTGGTAGGGCGTGAACGCCCTTGCCAGTACCCGTACTACCACCACTACAGTGCCAGATGCGAAAAACTCATGTCTGGCAGGGTAGTGGAGCGTGCCCCCTTTAGAGCCCAAGAGCCAGGTATAAAGGGGAGGGGGCACTATAGCAATAAAAAAAAAGATCCTTAGCAAAAAACAGCAAAAAACCTATACCCTAGCAGCCGAATACCACAAAAAAAAAATTTCTTTCTCTACTCTTCTAACAGCCAAGAAAACAACCACAAATCAACAGAAAAATGCAAAATAGATATATACAAAGAGTGAAAAGGGAGATGAGCTAGGTTGAGAAATTGGAGCTTGTTTTTTAGGAATAGTTTTTTTTAGGAGGTTTTAGTGCCGTCGTTTGGAGGACAAAGTTTTCGTTTTTGGGTGACCGATAGAGAGAGATATTTAGAGCAGATCGATAGTTTTTGGGGGTTGGTTACCGATCAGGTGAAAAGTGGGGCTCGGGTAGCTGCCGGTGCAAGGGAGATACCAGGCCGAGTGGCATTAGATAAGGGGAGAGGAAGTTGTTGGCGCAAGGGAGAGCTGACCAGCTGTAAGAGAACGCTGGCGAAGGAAAGTCTGGTTTGGGTGGAAGCCGGCAAAGCAAAGAGAGGAGAGAGGTTGGTCGGCAATTTGGTAGAGAGAAGGGAGAGAGTTTGACGGCTAGAGAGAGAAAGTGAGGGGAAGAAATGGGAAGAAAAGAAAGAAAAGAAGAGTTTTATAATTAGGGTTCGGCTGGGTTAAGAAATGACTAAACGACGCCGTTTCAGCCAAGGGGGAACCACACCAAAACGACGCGGTTTCAAGGAAGAGAGAGCTGAGTTTTGAATTGGGTTAACAGGCTTTTGCTGGACCGATCTTCTTTGGGCTTGATTGGGTTTAAGCTTTGGGTAAGTTTATTTTAAACCTTTAATCTATTAAGCATTTGTATTGGTTCATTTTATTTTAGGAAATTTTCTTAAATATAGGTTATGTTAATGATAACAAAATGATATAAATATGAACATGAGGAATATTAAGAAAGAAAATCATAGAAATAGGAGAATATGAAAATAGATAAGGATGAAAATAAAATGTTTAACAATATATATGCCAAAATGGAAAATAGAAAAAATGAATCAATATATATAATTATGTGAATTTATAGGAATGAAAATGAGTTAGGAAAATAAAAAAATAAAATAAAAATGTAATAGAATAAAATATGTGGATATCAAATTAATTGAAATAGATAGCTTTATATAAAATAGAGAGGGATATAAATGAAGAGAGAATGAAAATGAAAAGATAAAGAATTATTAATATAAATAAAATAATTAATACCGAGGATGGGATGATCGGTCGGGACGCGAGAAGTCGCAATCCCATATCCATATTCCCTAGGTTCGGAATTTGAATTAAGGCTCCACCAATACAGTGGGAGGGCCTCGATTTTGAGATCCCGAAATTTTTTATAAAAAATAAAAAAAATCACAACACAAAATCTTCAAAATAATAATAATAGTAATAATAATAAAAATAATAAATAGACAAAAAAACAAAAAAATATCAAAGAATAAATAAAAAATAAAATGATAATAACAATGATTCAAATATGTATATATATAAATTTATGAAATGTTGATATCCATGACATTAAATAAATAGACAAATAGTATAAATCATCAATAAGGAAATTCCAAATAAATAAGTAGTTTAGAAATTAAACATTAAATATTTAATGGTACAAACTATAGATTAATAAAAATGTTAAGTAAGAAAAAATAAGATAAAAAGTGGAAAGAACAAAATAGAATTCAATATAAACATAGATGTAAAATTTTAGGCATTAGATTTGAATAAAAGATTGCTTACAAATAATAATAATAATAATAATATAATAATCAACATATAAAAAATATATAATAAATAATATAAAAATAATAAAATAGTAAAAAATAATAAAATTCTTGTTCACTAAAAATAACATGGAATCATAAATAATTTATCTAATTATAAAAGGAAAGTATAGGAGAAATTTAGAATAAAAAAAATGTAAGGTATAAAAAAAATAATTAGACATAAAAAAAAAAACATGATAAAAAAAATAAAAATAATAATTAAAGAATAAAAAATGACAAAAAAAATATATAGATAATTGCATTAGCCTAGCATATATATATATATATATATGTTGCATCATGCATATCATTGTATATAAATATTTATGTTTTCGAGTTTAAGCCCCGATGATGTGACTTTTCGAGGATCTTGCGAAGGTGGGTATTTCTCGGATAGTTTCCTAAATGAAAAGATGTCCTCGGGTCCCACCAGCATGTTGGGAAGGCTCGAGAAACATCTTTAATAAAAGGCTTTTGCTCGAATTAGGCTCATTATGCACGAAAATATTATTTTAAAAGAAAACGTACGATGACTCTGATGATGGGAATTATTTATCGAATTTGCAAAGGTGAATTTCTCGGATAATTCCCTAGGTGAGAGAATACCCTGAATCCCACCAGCATGATGGGCGGATCCGGGAGAATGTCCTCCATAAAAGGTTATTCGTCCGACATATTTTTATCCCATGCCATGCATTTCATCCTGCCTCACATTTGCATTCTATTTTAGGTTAAATAGGAGCTAAAAAAAGAGAATAATAACAAAAAAATATAGTGAAATTAAAAATTAAAGCATAATAGGATAATCTAAAAATGATACCGTTCATAGAACGGGCATCTTGGGGGTGCTATTCCTTCCCCAGGCGTAACCGTACTCCCGAGCCTAGATCTAAAAAATTGTAGACCAGTTGAAGGTTCTTTTCGGTGGGCTTAAAATTAATTTAAGGCTTCATCGATTAGAATCGAGTCAATAGGTGGCTAATCGCACCTAGTAAAAAAGATTGGTGGCGACTCCTAATTTTAACCTAATTTTTAGTTTTTTTTAGAGTTTTCACCTCGCTTCTGGCGGTCGGGTTCCCGAACTCGCACGTTACTACAGATGGCGACTCCACTGAGGACTTTCGAGAGTCGAACCATTAAATAATAATAGGTTGTCCAAGGCTTTAAATGATTCTATGTTTCCGTAGTATTGATGATTTGTTCTGCATATTTTGCTTAGTGCATTTGTTTATTTTGTATTTGTTATTTTATTGCTTTTAATAATCGTGGGGATTTACGATAGAGGGATGTGAGAATGTTATTCAGAACTCAATGTGTTCCTTCACACACACAACACATTTTGCATTCATGCATAAACCCTTCACCCGGGTTATGTCTTTTTTAGGAGGGAGTTTAGTAGCTACGCTCTCGTGAGGTGATAACCTCCGCACGGGCTAGTGAAGACTCCCACTCAAATCGAACCTAGTCCATTTGAAGCCTATAATGGGTGAAGACCGGGGTGCCTTACTAGTCCGCATGGATGACAGTAAGGAATGATTTGGGAACCTTAGCTCTGTTTATAATCCCAACCCAGCATATAGAATACCGATAGCAGCTTAATCCAAGGTAGGGCCATTCCCGTGAGAGTACACCTTATAAATGAGTACACATGAAGGAATTTCTTCCACTCCCTCTATTTTAAATTATGCCACGAGATAATAAAGTATCGTGGAGTAGACAATAATACCATGATATTGCTTATTATTCTCTCATTATTTTTAACACTCCATTCTTTCTTTTTACCATACTAACTTAAGTTTATTTTGCTTGTCATGTGCATGTTACATGTTCATTTGCATGCATCGTAATTGCATATAGGAGAAATATTGGCTACACAACAACTAACCTAAGAGATCCCGGTTACATCCATGGCATCGTCATCAGCAGGTCCGCTCAACATATACAAAAATGACTATGAGATAGAGTTACAGATGGGGTAGATCCGACAAGAAAAAGGAGACTATTTGACCCAAGGACATGTCTCAACTTTACCCGAGAGAGTTCACTTGGACCTTTAACAGAAGACTTCACAGAGATGATAGGAATTTAGGAACAGTGGAGACGTGCTCACTGAGACAATTTTCAAAGCAAGTATGGACACATTGCATGGCTCCTATATGTACCCGTTGATGACCAGATGCTCCGAGCCATCGTCCAGTTTTGGGATCCCTCATACCGTTGCTTTGTCTTTAACAAGGTGGACATGACCCTTACCATAAAAGAATACTCCTCTTTGCTCCGGATAGACCACATGCAGCCTGACAAGATCTATTGGAGTGCCCAGAAGATGGGACATCGGCGGTAGTTGGCCAAGTTGTTAGTAATGACTACGGTAGAAGTGGATCAGCATCTGAAGAAGAAGGGAGACACAAAATGCCTTTCGTGGAGTTTCTTGAACGGATATATTAAAAAACACATGGAGGATGAACAAGGTCTCCTAGCTTTCGCAATGGCAATCTATGGCTTAGAGGTCTTCCCAAAGGTCCTAGGTCACGTGGAGGTGTCAGTCATAGACTTCTTCGATCAGGTGACAAGGAGCATCAACTCGGCTCCATCAATCTTAGTTGAAACCTTCAGATCCTTGAATTTTTGTCGACGCAAAGGCGAGGGACGATTCATCGGATGTGCCCAACTCTTAACTATATGGATCAAAAGCTATTTCGAATGCAAAGAGAGTAAATTTCGGAAGCTTTATCTATCTGGGAGTTGCCCTATCCTTGAGTTCTATGAAAGTGAATGGCCCAACTGCAAGAGGAAGGAAGAGTGGGTCGCGAGGCTCCGGAGGTTAATGAGCGTTGAATTGACTTGAAGAGCTCCATGGATGCCGCGAATGCAAGTGATGTATAAATGCAGGGACAAGCCATGGGTGCCCCTGATGGGATCATGGGGAGCCATTAGCTATGCACCGATAATAGTACGAAAATAATTCGGATCTGAACAGTTTGTGCCCATGACTCACCAGCTCAACCAGTTAAAGTTCACATATGGAGAGCCGAAAACGCTGAAGAAAATTGAGAAAATTACAGAAGACTGGAAGAAAACATGCCGAGTAGATCAATGGAGGGTTACCAATGAAGTCACCATAAGATATCATACTTGGCACGACCAAAGGGTGAAAGATGTCATATGCCCCCCCGAAAAACCCATCAAAACATCCTATAAACCCAGAACCTCAACATGTCCTACTAGAGGGCGAGTTGATAAGAAAGAGACTTGAAAAGAAGATGATGAATATGAAGTGGGGACATGAGGATGAGCTAGAAGAAATGAAGAAAGAGACGGCAAGAAAGGTACGGATGACTTTGGAGGAGCGGGATGAGTGGCAAAGCAAGTTTGAGGAAGTGAACGTGACAAATTTTTCTCTGATAGTCAGAATGCAAGAACTCCAAAATGCCAATAATGCTTTGCAGCATGAGGTACGAAGACAAGAACAAACTATCCAAGAGTTGAGAAGTGACTGCGGCTTGTTGGAAACTACCATGGAGGGCTACAAGGCACAGTATGAAGCAGTAAGGCAATAGTATTTCCAAATGAGGGAAAAAAATGATTTGTGCACACAAAGCCTTCAAAGGAAAGAAGCTGAAATGCGATGGATACTGAGACAGATAAAAGAAGTGGCATTTAGAGCACGAGTGATGGCAAGACTGAAAAACTCAAACGAGAGATTCTTTCGAGGGATGAATTGAGTGAGCAGTTGATCGATCACCTCAGGATGGTTAGGGACCAATATGACAAAGTTGGTTTTTCCTTTTGATAGTTATGTAATGGTTTAAACAATGATGTAATTGGATATTTAAGTTTTATGGATGTGGATTTTCTTATGGTAAATGTTGGATGGCCAATATTTTTCCTTTTCAATACATTTCATTTGCATCATAATTGCATGATTTAAATGAAAGTAATAAATAATAATGCATTCAACATAAAATTCTAACTTATCCCTTGAACTAATAGAACAAAATTTTAGAGAAACAAACTCTCCACAGATACAATACAAGAGCCCGTTCTAAGATCATGGGGGACGAGCATTCGGAGAGGATGGACAAAATTGAGAAGAAGCAAGAAGAAATCATGGGTCAGTTATAAAAAATTTTGGAGTTGATATCTACAGATAAAGGGAAGAGAGCGGTAGGGAGTTCTGGTACATCAAAAGATGTTCAACAGACAGAAGCCAATACAGACCCTGTGTATCCACCAGGATTTACACCACCACTTGCAAGGAATGCGTATATTCTCATACCATCAATGGGTCAATATCCATTTTTTGGGATGCCAATGCCTACAGGGCCACCACCGACTTATGCCCAACAAAGGCCAATTAGAGGGGCAAGTCCTTCAGATCCCATCTCTGTACCTGATCTGGATGATCCAAAGGAACAAGAGAGACTCAAATGTGGATCCGTTGAATCGAAGGACAATCTCGATACCCACCAGAAATTTAACCTTTTTGAGGAAAGACTACGCATGATAGAAGGAATGAGAATGTATTGTTCTATGGATGCAATTGAACTCTGTTTTTGTTCCAGATATGGTTATACCCCCAAAATTCAAAGTTCCAAACTTTGAGAAGTATGACGGAACCAAGTGCCCGGTCACACACATCACCATGTATTGTAGAAGGATGGCTGCATATGCCCATGATGACAAGCTCTTGATACATTGCTTCCAAGATAGCCTCACTGGTGCTACAGCAAAGTGGTACGTCCAACTGGATCGCAATCGAATCCACACGTGGAAAGACCTTGCTCGGGCTTTTGTAGCTCAGTATAAGCATGTCACAGATATGGCTCCGGATCACCTTTCTTTACAAAACATGGAGAAGAAACCCACTGAAAGCTTCAACGAATATGCTCAAAGATGGAGGAATGTGGCCTCTCAAGTTCAGCCACCATTAACTGAGAAAGAGACCACTATAATGTTCGTTAACACCTTGTGAGCCCCTTACTATGAACGATTGGTTGGTAGTGACACGAAAAACTTTGCTGATATGGTGATTTCAGGAGAAATGATAGAAACTGCCATTAAGTAAGGGAAGATAGAAGGAGGTGATACGACAAACACGAAGAAATGAGGAACTTTTAAGAAGAAATAGGGAGAAACCCAAGCCATCACTTTAGGACAACACCAAGGAAGAATATACAACCCTTACCAGCCATACCCACCATACCCCTATTACCCAGCTGTGAACAACACTTCACAAAGCCCATACCTATACCCACCCATGCCAAATGCCTTTCCTAACTTGTACCCATATACTCTCATCCAACGGACACCTTACCCCACAAATATTCACCCACCTACTTCCACACCTATTACAGCTTCAATCACACAACAAACAACACCTTCAAACAACCATACTGTCGGTGAATCAAAAGGATGGCGAAACAAGCAAGAAAAAGTGCAATTTGACCCAATCCCAATCTCATATGCTGAACTCTTCACTCAGTTAGTTACAAACCATCTGGTGGTACCTTTATACATAGAGTCATTAAAACCTCCATTCTCGAGATGGTATGACATTTTCACCCACTGTGATTATCATTATGGAATCGAAGGTCACTCGATCGAGAATTGCATAGCATTCAAGCATAACGTGTAAGGGTTGATCAAGGCAGGAATCCTGAACTTTGAAAAAAAGCTGGAACAGAATGTTAACAACAACCCACTGCCAAACCATGTTGGGGCAGGGGTAAATGCAATCGAAAAGGAGGTGTATGTTAAAAGGAACATTCGAGAAGTGGAAACCCCCATGGATAAAGTATTTGAAGCCTTGGTAAAGGCCAATATGCTCGAGGTTTGGCCGAAATATTCTGATGTGAATGACTCGGTAGATATCCAAAGACCATATTGCTTGTATCACAAAGGATGTGTGGGGCATTTAATCCAGGATTGTAGTTCTTTTCGAAAGGAAGTGCAAAGAATGATGGACGAATCAAGGATTGAGTTTTATGTGAAAGCTTCAGAGCCAGCAGTAAACATGATATCCAAGGAGTCCACTCACCCAATGAAGATAAAACATTTAACCATTTTTTATGAAGCAAGAAGAGAGTCTGTGGAAGATAGAACCCATGCCAAAATGACCATCGAAGTCCCTAAACCTTTCCCATACAAAGATGACAAAGTTGTCTCATGGAACTACAATTGTAATGTACAAGTTTCAAAAGCGAGGAAATGGATAGCTGAATCTTAAGATGATGCTGCAAATATAACTAGTGTTGGAAGGATTACCCGTAGCGGACGTTGCTATTCACCAAAAACATTGAAAAATCTTAGGAATGAAAAGGGAAAGAAAAAAGAGTAAAGTCCGAGAGAAGAAAAGGTGCAACCTCAAGAATCGACAAATGGCTCAAATGGACCGGTGACGAAAAAAGAAGCTGCCGAGTTCTTCAAGTTCATTAAATATAGTGAGTACAATGTGGTCGAGCAATTGAACAGGTTGCCTGCTCGTATTTCACTATTATCTTTGCTCTTCAGCTCAGAACCACATAGGAACTCTTTGATGAGGATTCTAAACCAAGCATATGTGGATCACGACATTTCAATTGAAAATTTGGATTACATCATTGGGAATATTTCATTGGGTAACATAATATCCTTTAGCGATGAAGAAATCCCTTCTAGAGGTAGGGGAAACTACAAAGCCTTGCATATCACTACCAAGTGTAAAGGCTGTACCATCGTAAAAGTGCTACTTGATAACGAATCGTCCTTAAACGTGATGCCCATGAGAACCTTGGCTTGCTTACCCATTGACATGTCTTACATGAGAAAAAGCTAGATGATTGTGAGAGCTTTTGATGGGACAAGGAGAGAAGTAGTAGGGAATATTGAGATACCAATAGAAATCGGCCCGTGCACCTTTACCATTGAATTCCAAGTTATGGATATCGCTACTTCATACAATTATTTGTTGGAAAGACCTTGGATCCACATGGATGGGGCCATACCTTTATCGCTTCACCAAAAGGTTAAGTTCATCGTGGATGGAAAAATTGTATATGTTAACGGGGAAGAGGACTTACTCGTAAGCAAGCTAGCGGATACTCTTTACGTGGAAGCGACAGAAGAAGTACCTGAATGTTCCTTCCGATCCTTCGAGTTCGTTAACACCACATACATTGGAGAAAGAATCGCACCACCCACTCCGAAGCTTTCCCAAATCACCCAGATGGCTGTCAGTCAGATAGTAGGGAAAGGATACCGAGCAGGAGCAGGATTGGGAAGAGAATTGCAAGGCATTAGAAGGCCCATACGTGCTACCAAAACTGAAGAAAGGTTTAGCCTGAGGTATAAGCCGACTAAAAAGGAAAGAGGAGAAATGATAGCCGAAAGAAGAAGGGAAAGGTTGGCTCACTTTAAGGGGCATGAGTTGGAAAACCATGGAATGACATATCCTCATCTCTACGAGACATTTCAATTTGGAGGCTGCATCTTTCCTGAATCACTCGCCGTTGGAAGTCGAGAATCAGTGTCAGTATTAGGGGAAGCCATTTCTGATTTATCAATATGCGCAACGGAGGAAGGCAAAGAGCAGCCAAAAAATATGGATGGGATTCCTACTACATACCTCGGGCCACGAAAGTTGAAGTTGAGCAGCTGGACCACCATGAGCTTATTAGTCACTTGTGATTCAATTTCAAAGTAATGCAAACTAAACATCCGTGCTTATGGCCAAGAGCATTGGAAATTTTATGTATTGGGCTTTTTATCATTTATCATTCTAATAAATTGACATGCGTAGTGCATTTTTCATATCTTCTCTCATGATTCACCATTTTCATTCTTGTCATCTCATCCCTTTATTTTAACTATTTATCTATACAATAGCTCTACATATTTCAATTTCCTTTACCTTTCAGGATTCCAAATAATGAATGCGAAGATGATAATGACAGTGGTTTTGAGGTTAATTTTGAAAAAGGTATAAGTGTCAATGAGCTTGACGATACAGAAAACGTGGAGGATTATGATTTAACTCCGGACTTGTGAAGACTAGTAGAACAGGAGGGGAGACAAATTGTCCCACATCAAGAGACACTTGAAACAATTAATTTGGGAAATGAAGAAAATAAGAAAGAAGTTAGAATTGGTACGACGTTGGTGCTTAGTGAAAAAGAAAAACTAATAAAGTTACTCCATGAGTATGTAAATGTGTTTGCATGGTCCTATCAAGATATGCCAGGACTCAATACAAACATTGTAGCCCATAAACTGCCTTTGAAGCCCGAATGCAAACCAATTAAGCAAAAGTTGAGAAGAATGAAACCTGAAATGCTTTTGAAAATTAAGGAAGAGGTGAAGAAGCAGCTTGATGCAAGATTCTTGGAAGTAGCTAAGTACCTTGAATGGGTTGCAAATATTGTCCCAATTCCTAAGAAAGATGGGAAAGTGAGAATGTGTGTGGACTATCGAGATTTGAATAGAGCTATCCTAAAAGATAATTTCCCTCTGCCCCACATCAACACCATTGTTGACAATACTGCCCGTCATTCCATGTTTTCCTTTATGGATGGCTTTTCAAGGTATAACCAAAATAAGATGGCACCAGAGGATAGAGAAAAAACTACCTTCATAACTATGTGGGGGACCTTTTGTTATAAGGTAATGCCATTTGGTTTGAAGAATACCGAGACAACTTATTAGCGGGCCATGGTGACTCTCTTCCATGATATGATGCACAGAGAGGTTGAGGTGTATGTGGATGATATGATTGTAAAAGCTCACAAAACAGAGGATCATGCGATCAATCTTGAAAGGTTATTTAAGAGGTTACGGAAGTTTCAACTTAGATTAAACCCGATAAAGTGTACTTTTGGAGTCACTTCAAGAAAGTTACTCGATTTCGTCATCAGTGAAAAAGGAATAGAAGTTGACCCAGATAAGGTTCAAGCAATCCGTGATTTGCCTCCTCCCAAAATGCAGAAAGAAGTCAGAGGATTCTTGGGAAGGTTGAATTATATAGTCCGGTTCATATCACAACTCACACTTAAATGTGACCCGATCTTCAAGCTCTTTCGCAAACACAATCTTGGGGCATGGAACGAGGAGTGCCAAGTTGCTTTTGACAAGGTTAAAGAATATCTGTTGAGTCCACCAGTATTGGTACCATTTGTGGTTGGGAGAACCCTCCTCTTGTACCTGACAGTAAATGAAAGATCCATGGGATGCGTGTTGGGACAGCATGATGAAACTGGTAAGAAAGAAAGAGCAGTTTACTACTTGAGTAAAAAGTTCATTGAGTACGAGTCCAAGTATTCCTCGTTGAAAAAGATGTGTTGTGCTTTAGCATGGACGGCGTATCGACTCAGGCAGTACATGCTATATCATACCACTTGGCTCATTGCGAAGTTGGATCCTATTAAATACATCTTCGAGAAACCATCCTTATCAGGTAGAGTGGCAAGATGGCAAGTGTTGTTGTCTGAATATGATATTGTATATGTGTCCCAAAAATCTATCAAAGGAAGTGCAATCGTTGATTTTCTAGCGGAAAGGGTGGAGGAGGATTATGAACCCATGAAGTTTGAGTTTCTGGATGAGGACTTGATGTCAATATGCCAAACAAATGAGGAGGAATCAGAGGAGAAAGAGAATTGGAAGATGTTTTTCGACGGAGCTTCAAATGCCTTGGGGCATGGCATAAGGGTCGTGTTAGTGTCACCAGAAGGAAATCATTATCCCGTCATAGCTAAACTCAACTTCTATTGTACCAATAATGTGGCCGAATATGAAGCTTGTGTCATGGGTCTTCAGGCAGCAATTGAGAGGAAAATTCACGTTTTGGAAGTGTACGGGGATTTTGCTTTGGTCATTTATCAATTGCAAGGAGAATGGGAGACACGCGACTCGAAGTTAGTCCGGTATCATAAGTATGTTTCAAAACTGATTGAAAATTTTGATAAGATTCGCTTCACCCATTTTCTTCGAGAGGAGAACCAAATGGCTAATGCATTAGCCACGCTGACAACTATGTTCAAAGTTGGTACCGATGTCAAGATTCAACCCATCATGATTAATCTTCGAGAGTGCCTTGCGCACTGCTCTAGTGTAGAGGAAGAAGTAGACAGGAAACCGTGGTACCATGATATTGTGCATTATCTCAAGTTCCAACAGTATCTAGAACAAAGTTTAGAAAATGATAAGAAAACCATTAGAAGGTTGGCAATGAATTTCTTCTTGGATGGGGACATCTTATACAAGAGAAGTAGGGATAAAGTGCTTTTGAGGTGTGTGGATTCAGCCGAAGCTCGGAGAATAGTTGAGGAAGTTCACGAAGGAATTTGTGGGGCACATGCAAGTGGGCATATGTTGGCAAGACAGGTCATAAGAGCAAGGTATTACTGGCTCACGTTGGAAACAGATTGTATAGATTTTACTCAAAAGTGTCACAAGTGACAGATATACGCAGACAGAATCCACACTCCTGCTAATTCACTGCATGTATTGACATCACCATGGCCATTCTCAATGTAGGGCATGGATGTGATTGGGTTAATAACCCCGAAGGCATCAAATGGGCATTGGTTTATTCTGGTGGCAATTGACTACTTCACTAAGTGGGTAGAAGCAACATCTTATGTCAATGTGATCTAGAAAGTGGTATGTAAGTTCATCCAAAAAGAAATAATATGCCGCTATGGTCTCCCGAAAAGGATCATCACAAATAACGCTAGTAACCTCAATGGTTCAATGATGAAAGAGGTTTGTGCCAAGTTCAAGATCAAGCATCACAATTCAATGCCTTATCGCCCAAAGATGAATGGAGCGGTAGAAGCAGTCAACAAGAACATCAAAAGGATAATTGAAAAGATGATAGATGTATACAAAGATTGGCATGAGAAGTTACCCTTTGCTTTGCATGCTTATCGCACAACAGTCCGAACTTCCACGGGAGCTACACCGTTCTTTTTGGTGTATGGGATGGAAGCAGTTTTACCAATTGAAGTAGAAATCCCTTCCCTTCGGGTCCTTAAAGAAGTACAGTTGGAAGAAGCCAAATGGGTTAACGCTCGTTATGAGCAATTGAATCTCATAGAAGAAAAAAGGTTAGCGGCACTTTGCCATGGGCAGTTATATCAAAAGAGAATGATGAGGGCATATGGCAAGAAGGCACATCTTCGAAAGTTCCGAAAATGAGAGTTAGTATTGAAAAGAATTCTCCTGACCTAGCAGGATCGTCGCGGGAAATGGACACCAAATTAGGAAGGACAATTTGTGGTGAAGAAAGCTTTTTCAAGAAGAGCACTAATTTTGGCGGAGATGGACGGAAGGGAGTTTTCCAACCCGGTGAATGCCGATGCTATCAAGAAATATTTTGCATAAAAAAAAAGAAAAAAAAAGAGAAAATAGAAAATTTTCATATTGAAAACCTGAAAAAGCGGCTTGAATCTGGGATATGTGTTTAGGGCGAAAACCCGAAAGGACGGTCTAGACACGAAGGAGGTCCAAGTACTACAAAAGCTTAACATAGAAAGGGTAAAGATCATGATCCGAGATGTTCATACAAAAGACAAGGGAGCTGACAAATGTGCCTATTTCGGGACAAAATTTTGAGACTATTGTCAATATCTATCGAAACAGTCATTAAGAAAGAACTGTATCCCTTTTGTATTATTTGGTTTTCTCCTGTTCCTTGACATTATGCTTGATTGTAGAAACTTCTCTTTTTTTCTAATGAAAAGTAGCCTTTTTGCTCCCAACAATGTCATCATTTCCATTTTGCCAAGAGAGGAGATATGAGTACATTGCATTGCATTTGTCATAAAATTGGAATGATACTTAATAAAGAGCATGATAAAGTAAGAAATGTTTGCAATATTTTGAAAAAGGATCGTAATTGACCGGGAATGAAATGGAGTCTGGTAATGTAAAAAAGAAAGAGAAAAGACTAAGAAAAGAGAGAAAGAAATGGAAATAGCAATAGAATGGAGCACAGTAAAAATGTGAAGAATGATTGGACCATGCATATGATAGAGGAAGAAAACAGTTGTGAGCAATGAATTGGGGAAGACGAGAGATCGAAAGCGTGATCGGTTCATCCCCCATTAATCAAAGAGAAGGCTCTAAAACACCCAAAAAAGGAAATTGATGAAGATGAATTGCCATGTTCAAAATTTTAAAACAATTGAAAAAAGAGGGAAATTCATCTTTAAAATCATAGAACCTCAGATGAGGAGTTGATTATTTTTCACTATTTCAAAAAAGGAAAAAAGCTTTCGTTGCCTCAGTTTTGAGGAATTCATTTTTAAAGGTACGTTGCCTCAACTTTGAAGAGTTCATTTTTAAAAAATTTTAGTTGTCTCAATTTTGAGGAGTTCATTTTTAAAGTCTCGCTGCCTCAGTTTTGAGGAGTTCATTTTTAAAGTCTCGTTGCCTCAGTTTTAAAGAGTTCATTTTAAAAGTTTCGTTGCCTCAACTTTGAGGAGTTCATTTTTAAAAGTCATATTGCCTCAGTTTTGAGGAATTCATTTTTAAAAGTTTCGTTGCCTCAGCTTTGAGGAATCTCATTAAAAACAAAAAAAAAAAACTTGGTAGGAGAATTAAAAAATTTAGTCAAATACAGTGTCTACGTCTTTGCACTATTTCGGATTTTTGAAATGTGCAAAGAGGGGCAACTGTAGACACTAAAATTATAACAAAATGAGAAACAAAAAATGAATAAATATATAAATAATTTTTTTTTTTAAAAAAGGAGTACTGGCAGGGCGTGAACGCCCCTGCCAGTACTCGTACTACCACCACTACAGTGCCAGATGCGAAAAACTCACATCTGGCAAGGTAGTGGAGTGTGCCCCCTCTAGAGCCCAGGAACCGGGTATAAAGGGGAGGGGGCACTATAGCAGTAAAAAAAAAAGATCCTTAGCAAAAAACAGCAAAAAACCTAGACCCTAGCAGTCGAATACCATAAAAAAAAAGTTTCTTTCTCTACTCTTCTAATAGCCAAGAAAACAACCACAAATCAACAGAAAAAATGCAAAATAGATATATACAAAGAGTGAAAAGGGAGAAGAGCTAGGTTGAGAAATTGGAGCTTGTTTTTACGAATAGTTTTTTTTAGAAGGTTTTGGTAAATTTTGGGGGTTTTAGTGCCGTCGTTTGGAGGACAAAGTTTGGGTTTTTGGGTGATCGATAGAGAGAGATATTTAGAGCAGATCGGTAGTTTTTGGGTGGTGGTTGCCGATCGGGTGAAAAGTAAGGCTCGGGTAGCTATCGGCGCAAGGGAAATACTAGGCCGAGCGGCGTTAGATAAGGTGAGAGAAAGCCACCGACGCAAGGGAGAGCTGACCAATTGTAAGAGAACGTCGACAAAGGGAGGTCTGGTTTGGGTGGAAGCTGGCAAAGCAAAGAGAGGAGAGAGGCTGGCTGGCGATTTGGTAGAGAGAAGGGAGAGAGTCTGGAAGCTAAAGAGAGAAAGTGAGGGGAAGAAATAGGAAGAAAAGAAAGAAAAGAAGAGTTTTATAGTTAGGGTTCGGCTGGGTTAAGAAAGGACTAAACGACGTCGTTTCAGCTAAGGGGGAACCACACCAAAACAACGCCGTTTCAAGGAATAGAGAGCTAAGTTTTGAATTGGGTTAACAGGCTTTTGCTGGACCGGTTTTCTTTGGGCTTGATTGGGTTTAAGCTTTGGGTAAGTTTATTTTAAACCTTTAATCTATTAAGCATTTGTATTGGTTCATTTTATTTTAGGAATTTTTCTTAAATCTAGGTTATGTTAATGATAACAAAATGATATAAATATGAATATGAGGAATATTAAGAAAGAAAATCATTGAAATAGGAGAATATGAAAATAGATAAGGATGAAAATAAAATGTTTAACAATATATATGCCAAAATGGAAAATAGAAAAAATGAATCAATATATATAATTATGTGAATTTATAGGAATGAAAATGAGTTAGGAAAATAAAAATGTAATAGAATAAAACATGTGGATATCAAATTAATTGAAATAGATAGCTTTATATAAAATGGAGAGGGATATAAATGAAGAGAGAATGAAAATGAAAAGATAAAGAATTATTAATATAAATAAAATAATTAATACCGAGGATGGGATGATCGGTCGGGACGCGAGAAGTCGCAATCCCGGACCCATATTCCCTATTTCGGAATTTGAATTAAGGCTCCACCAGTACGATGGAAGGGTCTCGATTTTGAGATCCTGAAATTTTTTATAAAAAATAAAAAAATCACAACACAAAATCTTCAAAATAATAATAATAGTAATAGTAATAAAAATAATAAATAGACAAAAAAATCAAAGAATAAATAAAAAATAAAATGATAATAACAATGATTCAAATATGTATATATTTAAATTTATGAAATGTTAATATCCATGACATTAAATAAATAGACAAATAGTATAAATCATCAATAAGGAAATTCCAAATAAATAAGTAGTTTAGAAATTAAACATTAAATATTTAATGGTACAAACTATAGATTAATAAAAATGTTAAGTAAGAAAAAATAAGATAAAAAGTGGAAAGAACAAAATAGAATTCAATATAAACATAGATGTAAAATTTTAGGCATTAGATTTGAATAAAAGATTGCTTACAAAAAAAAATAATAATAATATAATAATCAAAATATAAAAAAATAATAAATAATATAAAAATAAAAAAATAGTAAAAAATAATAAAATTCTTGTTCACTAAAAATAACACGGAATCATAAATAATTTATCTAATTATAAAAGGAAAGTATAGGAGAAATTTAGAATAAAAAAAATGTAAGGTACAAAAAAATAATAATTAGACATAAAATAAAAAACATGATAAAAAAATAAAATAAAAATAATAATTAAATAATAAAAAATGACAAAAAAATATATAGATAATTGCATTAGCCTAGCATATATATATATATATATATATGTTGTATCATGCATATCATTGTATATAAATATTTATGTTTTCGAGTTTAAGCCCCGATGATGGGGCTTTTCGAGGATTTTCGAAGGCGGGTATTTCTCGGATAGTTTCCTAAGTGAAAAAATATCCTCGGGTCCCACCAGCATGATAGGAGGGCTCGAGAAACATCTTTAATAAAAGGCTTTTGCCTGAATTAGGCTCATTATGCACGAAAATATTATTTTAAAAGAAAACGTACGATGACTCCAATGATGGGAATTATTCATCGAATTTACGAAGGTGAATTTCTCGGATAATTCCCTAGGTGAGAGAATACCCCGAATCCCACCAGCATAATGGGTAGATCCGGGAGAATATCTTCGATAAAAGGTTATTCGTCCGACATATTTTTATCCCACGCCATGCATTTCATCTTGCCTCACATTTGCATTCCATTTTAGGTTAAATAGGAGATAAAATAAGAGAATAATAACTAAAGAAATATAGTGAAATTAAAAATTAAAGCCTAATAGGATAATCTAAAAATGGTACCATTCATGGAACGGGCGTCTCAGGGGTGCTAATCCTTCCCCAGGCGTAACCGTACTCTCGAGCCTAGATCTAAAAAATCGTAGACCAGTTGAAGGTTCTTTTCGGTGGGCTTAAAATTAATTTAAGGCTTCATCGATTAGAATCAAGTCAATAGGTGACCAATCGCACCTAGTAAAAAAGATTGGTGGCGACTCCTAATTTTAACCTAATTTTTAGTTTTTTTTAGAGTTTTCACCTCGCTTCTGGCGGTCGGGTTCCCGAACCCGCACGTTACGACAATCATGACCACCCAAATATTATAGAGTCAATTAAAGAATTTGACAAAGCTCTTCAGTCATAAGCTTCTCAGTGCAATACGGTCCTTTCATCAAACATCTCGGATATGTCATTAAGCATGGCTCAGTGTCTACTTATAACATTCCATATTAGTTCCCATAATTCATGACTAACTTTATGAATTTAAAAAACTATCTTTCCTCAAATTCATCATGCTTTGCCCAAAGACTTTATACAAGTTAATCAAGAATTAAGAACAAGTGAGATACATCCCCTCATATCACTTGGGGTGATGAATTCTCTCTTAACCACTCATTTACCTTCTCATGCTTCATGGCATACTCAAAAACACCTTGTTTAGGCATTTAGTCGCCTCCAAACCCGTAAGGGTGAAATCAAAGTATGTCATTCCCCATACAAGATGACCTAATGTCTTAAGTCTAACGAATAGTTACACGACTATCACATGAGAACATTTTCCATAGACACTTGAGTGAAATACCAAATGGAGTTCTCATAGTGGGTCATGTTCAGTGAACTTGTTCTTTAACAAGCACTTACACATTATCCCCAAGTATCCCATAGACTTCAATCTATGAGATCAATTGCTTACTTCCCAAGTAATGAGGCTTAACATGTACCAGTCTTTGAGCATTGTCAATGCCCTGTCTTGACAATACAATGACCAGGAACAATTTTAGGAATATGGCTTTGATGCATAGTGATCTCATAATTGTAACAATTTTACAATTCCCTTGCAAGGCCTTTATATTCCATGGGCTTCATCCAATTAGTACTTAATAACTCCTTATTGTTACACTAACATGAAGGAAAACCTCTATCACATATAATTATGTGATTAAATATGCATTAAATGACAATATATATATATATATATATATATATATATATATATCTTGACCAATCCAATTGGCTTAAGGGCATATACCAACACATAGAGCAAATTGTGAGAAAAAACCAACTTGATAAGTCCATTTCAAAAATAACCTTCAATATAAAGTTAACTGCTTTTACTCAACTTTTACCATGACTTGACAAAAATGCTCTTAAAGCCATTTCAAACAAATTTAATGCTCTCAATTTCTCTTTTCTGCCATCCGTCTGCTGTGCTCCTCATTTTTCTTTCTCGTCATCCGACTCTTTTTAATTTTACCACCATCACCATCTCTTTCTATCTATCTCTCGCCATATTGTCATCGATCTACAAACCAAAAAGCATGATATGGAAGGTAACAACATTTTCTTAAGTTTATTAGTTTACATTCACAAAACCCTTTCTATATCTATCTCTCACTATCTCATGATATCATCGTCGATGTACAAACTAAAGAGCATGGCATGGCGAGTAACAATATGTTCTTGGGTTTATTGGTGTTGAGTTTTTTAGTAATTCAAGTCTGATTGAACATGCCTTGGTGTGTAATAAAATGATTCATGCATTGATGTGTAACATTAGTAGGAAAAAGGAAGCTTTGGCGTGTAATATTAGGTGTTGAAGCTTTGACCTTGGTGTATAATATTTGGTGTTGAAGTTTTGGCCTTGGCGTGCAACATCTGTTGCTAAAGCTTTGATATGTAACATCTTCTGCTTAGGCTTACAATGTTGTTTTGTTTTTTTTTTCTATTATTTTTAATTGTTGTAGAGCACATTAAACTAAGTTTTTAGTTGTGTGCTCCACCAACATTTTGGGACTTTTTGTTTTTCGAGGCTACATCTATAGATTAGTAGTTTTTGATATTTTGTAGTTATATACATATATTTTAAAAAATTTGAATGAAGGTGAGAGAAAGTGTTTCCTTTTGTTAATCCCTTACTCTGTTCAGCTTTTTCTTTTTTTGAAAATTTTCAGAGTTCTTATTCTTTTGTAAAATTTTCTTGAAAAATCAACAATTGGTTTATATTCACTAAACCCAAAAGTTGATGGGTTGAAGTTATAAGTGAAATGAAATCTATAAACTAGAACACTTTCTAGAGTTGTTTCATGCAAACATGGAGTGTAACAACATATTTTTGTACATGTTTGCATGAAATAACAATTTTTTCAAGATAGAGTGTAGCAAAATTTTTTTAAATATGCATGTAACAACAACATTTTTTAAATATGGTGTGTAACTTGCTCCTTTGTGTTTCACTAGAACATAAACTCTTGGAGTTAAACATCTTAAATATGACGTGTAACAATATTTTTTGAACATGACGTGTAATAACAATATTTTTTAAATATTACGTATAACTTGGTTTCTATTTTTGTATTTCATTAAGATATAAACTCTTGGAGTTAAATACCTTCACAGTAGAGATAAAGTTTAAAATTAAAAAGGACTTTGGCATGGAAAAAGATGTATTGAAAAGTTATTCAACGTTAAAGTTATTATTGGGATGAAATGGATTTGGATAAAAAGATATTATTAAAAATTATCAAATTTGGATGATTAGCTTTTGGGATTATTTTATTTGTTATATTTTTTGTATTTATATAAATAAAACATAGCATGTAACAATTTTATTTTTCAATATAACATGTAACAACATTTTAATCAACATGTGTGCTTGAATATGAGGAAGTTTCATTAAGAGAAATTTTGTCCAAAAATCTTTTCTTTTAGCTAAAAACAATTAAAATTAAAAAAAAATGTTATTTTCGAAAACCCCTTCTCTTTGAGGATTAAAAAAATTGTCTCATCTAAATAATAGAAAATATTTTTCTTAATTTATCTAAATAATAAAAATATTAATTTTTTTGATAAAACATTTTGATAAGAGAAGAGGAACTTTTAGAGAAAGAAAACAGGGAGAGAGAGTAAAGAGAGAAAGATCGAAGGGGGCCAGATCAACCCCCAATTCTAGCCCCTCACGCTAGATCGGAGAGGAGCTCGATTTGGCCCCTCGTGCCGTATTCGACTAAGCAAGGAGTTGCCTCGACTCTAGTTTCCAATAACAACGTTGGGGATCATATTCAACCCTCCTTGTTAGCGAGACTGAAGGGAAAGAAAAGATAAAAGGAAAAAAGAGGGAAAAAAATATGAGAATTTTTTTGGTAAAATTAATTTAAATTTTAACAATGAAATTAGTGTTTAATCACTTACAAGTAATGTATTAGTAGTAATTAAATATTTTTTTAGATTATTCAATTTTATAAAAATTAATTTAAATTATAACATAAAAATCATTATTTATTTTTATATCAATTAATATTTTCTTTTTTAAAAAAAGAAAATAGATTTTTTTAAAAAAATTAAAATAAAAACATTTTACATAACTAAATGTTTTACATGTCAAGTGTTTCATATGTCTTAACAAGTGTCAAAAACACGACCTCAATTGACGTTTAACATTAAATTTAATGAAATACTGTTTTGTTATAATGTTAAAAGTGAAAAACTAATAAATTATTTTTAAAACTCTAAAAATCAAAATAATTTGTCTTAAACTTTGAAGATTATGGGTGAATTTACTTGAAAAGAATAATTAATGTATTGATATATATATATATATATATATATATTGGTATTAATTTAATTCCAGGAAAAATGAGAAATTTAACCAAAGTTGACCATTGAAACCAAAAGAAAAAACACTGGTTATATTTCACCATCATTGGTACTCAAAACAAATAAGATTTTTGGGTAAGAAAATGAAATTTTATGGGGCAGTTTTTTTTTTTTGTTTTAGAAAAAGAGATTCAAATTTTATTTTTTAAGTAAGATATTTTATACTAATTAATGAGCTAAATGCTCAAGTGTATATGAGGTAACATGCAGTTGTAGAAAAGCTAAAAATGCAAAATTGCTGTCAAACACTAAATGAAATGATCTGACCATTTCACTCCGCCGTTCAAGTTTTGATTTCTTTCTACAAATTCTAAGATCCCAACGTACATGGAAACCCCACAAGCTGCAAACCAACCAGATACAATAATTTTTCTTAGAATTTTTATTATTCTTTGTCATGAAAATGTGCACACAGCAATGTGCCAGACAGTTTCCACTTAAAACTTACTAATTAAAATAAAATTAGATTTATTAATGATACTTATTAAAAAAAAGAAAGGAAGAAGAAGAAAATTGGGTCATGTTTGCATCAACAGACGGGGAGGTCATAATTTATGGTGTGCATTGGTTAGGCGGAAGGTACAATGTTGTTTTTATTGACCAAAGGATATAAGAAATTAAGGATGGTTCATCAAACTGATCACCTCATTTTATTATAACAAAATTTATGGGGTTTTAGACATTTAAATATAGGGTTCTGTGCTCGTAACTCACTGTCAAAACTTTGAGATAAAATAATGGCAGAAGCATGTAGTCCGCTGATGCTTCCCAGGCTTGTCTTACCAAAAAACAAATAAATGGTTATAATGACAAAGACCCTTCATTATAATATAATAATGATAACAATAGTAATGGAGAAAAGAAATAAGTGCAAAAAACATGATTAGTCCAGTTCAAATTTGGTGTACATGTTAGACAAAGATATAGAATGGAAATTGTCTCTCGGAGTTAGGCCACTGCCGGCCGTCTCTTTTGAAACAGCCAATCAACAGGTTCACATAATAAACGGATTTTCATCCCTTTTAGTCTATTAATTTAAAAAGCTAAACCCCCAGGAATTATTTTAGCTGACTACAGCTGTCCCTTTTTAATTATTTCAAGTTTCCATCTACTAACTCGAGTACCTACGAGTTGGAGGTTTGGCATGGTGGCAATAGCATTGGGGCAGACAGCAGGGATGACATAATGCTACGTAAAGGAAAGGAAAAAACGAACGTGATTGTGTGAGTGAGAATTGATTGTTTTCCAAGTGGCTGGCCAAAAGAAAAGACAAGTAGTAGTGTATTTAGGACAGGGGTATTATTAGTTCATTGCATTAATTCTTCAGGTTTTTGAGTCTTCTAACCTCAATCCAACCTTGAAGCTTTGAAACTAGGATTTTCTTCTGTTTGGATTTTAAACTACTCAAGGTTTGACTAAAATTAAGGTGAGAAAGAAGCCAGTTTTGAAAGCAAAAGGGGATGACAAAGTGCAATGTCACACCAAAGCGGAATAATTAAACAGACTTGGGTCATTCTCAGGAACCTGGCGAATGGCATATTACATAAAGAAACAAACCCAGGCGTCAGAGATTACGGAATTGCCATTGCACCCACCATTGTCCAAAGCAATGAGCTAATGACGAGTTGCTGTCGTCAACAGGGGGGAGAATAAAGCCTTTTAAAGTTCCATAAAGAAGCATAGCATCCCCATTATTAAGCCTTTCTCTTTAATCTAACCCAACCATTTTCGAGGTTTAAGCATGTTTATTGCTACTATAATTGTGTTTTGTTTTTGCAAGCCATGTCAGGATGCCGGCTGCCGCCCAGGTCTAGTGCACGTGGGAACAGCCCATCCCAGAGGTATTGGATTGTGATGTGAGGTGAGGATTAAAGTGTTAAAAACTTCCCATCAGCTTAGATCAGTTGGGGGTGGGTTGGGGTTGGGTTTATGCATATATATATATTAATTAATGTTGATCTTTGTCCACAGAACATTTCCATGGTGGACCAACGTTCCCATTAATTTGTCTATGATAGCGATGCCTCCACGTGATAGATTGGTGGGAATTGGCCAACCTTATTCTCTTTAAGCCTAATAGCTGGAAATCCTTGAAGCTTAAAAAACATTTGCACCAGCATATCAAGATTAAAGAATTTGCATTTGCTTTAGTGTAGGACATCAATCTAAAACCAAAAGGGCGGTAAGGCAGGCAGCCAGGCAGGCATATGGAAACCTAAGCGCCGCAAGCCACTCTCAACCTAAATGTGGCTCCTCTTTTTGGATGACTCACACCGCAATAGCCTGCACCAATCATTACCATTTTTTTGGCTTATCCAAATAATGCAAAAGTAAAGCGCAACTCTCGGATTGAAACTTGATCCATGCCATTGGGTTTTACCAGACACTTCCTTCCTGTACCTTAACGCAAGTTCAGACATGCACATGGAATTACGTCTGTGCTCTCTGACTATGTTTTCAACCCTAAATCCCAAACAAGGACTAGAACCAGTTCGTTAGTTAAACTGCAAGAACCATCAGCTACCCCCTGTTCCCCTCTCCTCAGAACACTAGTTTCCAAATGACTATCATTCTTTCATAACCCTGAAGATCCCCACGTAACAGTTATATCATTTTCAGCTCTTCATGTGTAAATCGTGATACGCATCTGAAGACTACGTGACTCTTTTTTTTCAAGGTATATATTCGCATCCATCATGGGACATAAGCATTTGAATGTGTAAAAAAACATGAATTCATAAAATTGCCCTAAATGGTTGGAAAGCCAGATAAACACAGCATGCCGTTCCTGTATAACCCGTGAAAAGGAAATGATTTTGGAACGTGCAGACAATGTTGGCCACAACACGTGGCTCTTGTTCGACAGTGGAAAAAGAGGAAACCTTTTCCTTTTACACATGTCACAGTTGACGACCAAATAGGCACCATGGCTGGCGCAGAAAGCACTTGCAGCAATTGGTAATTCTGGCTATATATGATGAAGAATCGATCAACAGAGCCTTTTGAAATGCTAGTATTGCCATGGGTCCGCCAATCTGCTCGCAATCTGCAGGAGCAAATGGTAGTTTCAATCATTGTTGTTCAGTGAAAAAAAAAAAAGTGAGTGACACCAAGCAAGAGAAGAAGACATCAGCCTCCCACATCAAAATCATTACATTCAACAAGTAACTGAGTGATCAAATTCATTGACGAGGATATTCTGTAAGTGGAATGTGCCCGCCTGATGGGTCCTAATTTCTAATAGCAAAAGGTTAAGGGCAGTTCCCATCTCTCAACCTAACTTTCTCATTATTGACCACGGTGGTATACCTCCAGTAAGCTAACTCAAATGGACCATCTCACTTCAAAAAATGAGACTATTTAATGCACTGCAAGTAGGACAAATAATATTTGACAAATTAGAATTATTGAAGTGCTAAATATGATACATACTGGCTCCAGGTGTTCATGTTAGAAACCGTGGGGTCATTAACTTTATCTTAACCTTTTCCATTTCTTGTCAAATACGGTTTTTCATAAAGTGACATCAATATAGAGCTAAGAATTACAATCAAAAAATAGAAAAGGCTGCTTGAGAAAAGCTTACACGTGAAACTTTGTCACCACATAAAAATTCATGTCCTATCATCACCAAAACTGCAGATCAGTGTTGTTGCCCATTCTAGTGACCTCTTAATCAGCAAAGCTGGATAGCCTGCAATTATATGCAATGATACAGCAATTCCAGAGCATTTTCTAGTCACATGCATCAGGTTAGAAATTAAACACATATTTCACTGGGTAGTGATATGGCTGCACCGAGCAAAGCATTTCAATAAAAGGATTCTCGCAAAGGCATTAATGAAGTTGGCATGGAACAGGTTAATGGATATCATACCTGTGTTTCCCAGCACTTCCATTGAATTCTAAAACAAATGGTAATGAATGGATAAACTGGGTATAGCCTAGAGGAAATTCATAGTTATGAAGTAGGTTACTAACTTACCATCTATGTTCAGAGGTTTAAGCATGTAGGTTGGGATACATGGAGGCAACTTCTTAAATTTTGGGCACGGAGATGAGGGCACAGAGATGATTTGGGCACCAATATCTACTTTTTACAATTTATATTCCTATTACCTTTAGTTGACCAAGGAATTGAACAGGAAAAGATTAGAACTAGTCCCCAGTGTTACAATGATTGGTCTTCATTGCACAGCACCAAACTTCTTAGCAGGGAATTTCCTGTGATGTCCTAAACTGCAAAATATGAGCTGTATTTTCATGGGAAAGGGTATCCACCATGATAGCGCGAACATGTTCAACACGGTATATGCCAGATTAGGGTCTCAATTTACTAAAGTGCAGACGGCATGAGTTCCAACATGATGACCATGCAGAAAAATAGAATCTCCAGAACCACCATGCTAGCATCCAAACATTTACTCCTTAAATAAACATTACCAACAGCAGGCCTCTCATGCTTGACAAGAGTCCCATTGATCAAAAGCTTCTTCCTTTCTCTCCTCCCTAAAACCAGTCAAAGACTGTTTCTCCAGAGGACAATCTATAAAGGAAAACTGAAAACAAAATCTCAGTGGGCATTAACACGTCAAACACTTTGATAAAGATCCTGAATATTCGGGGATGTATTTGGTGTTAGCTAAAGATATGATTGACATAGCCCTATTCCTCTTCAATTAGGGTCTCTAGTCAAAGTTCCACAGATTAACTGGCTCCCCAACTGAGTCCCAAACTCCAAGGCTTAAAGCATTAGCAACAGAGTCAAGTTAAAAGGTCGATTGGCTTATTCCAAATATAACCAGTTCTATCCCATTAATATTTCTGTAGATTGGTATGCAGATCTGAAACATATAAAAAGCTTTTAAAATAATATCATTTCAAATAAAATTTCAACAGAAATATCAATAAAGAAGATACTATATCAACAATTTAAGAAATAAACACTTCAATAAATCTTGTCTAGCTTGAAAATGTGAGGGGCTAGCATGTAATGCTTAAAAATTAAATCTGCTAGACAGAAAACGACCAAGAGGTACCTCTCAGCAATAAACAACAAACAGAAGTAGAAAGAAAGAGAAAGTTTGAGATTTGCTTCAGCAAAAATGCTGTGAGACAAACAGCAGCAGCTGTCAGAATCTATTTGAAGATTGAAGAAACTGAATTATAAAGCACCATGTATTGGAGCTTCAATGTTCTTGGAAAGGTCCAAAACCAATTCTACAATTCTATCCTGGAAAAATTGAAAGCCGAGAGAATTGGTTTAAAGAAGATCTGGTCTTTTGACAAGTAAGCACTGTTGGTAAAATCAAAGCCCTCTGTTACTGGAAATGCCATCTTATACTATGACAACAGAGCTTGTCACATTATCTGTTGATTTGTTTTGTTGTTTGAGATAACTTTTTCTAAATCCAAAGCATGTTGGAGAGCTAAGATTTAGAAGAGTGCAGGACATATCAGAAAGGTTTTACAGCTAAGCTCCTTAGGCAGCTTGTAACTGAGGCAAACAAGTTCTGGATGAATCCATTGTTATCTTAAGGTTCTTTAGAAGGTTGGCTTTCCCATGTCTTGAAAAGGCAAATTCTGATTCTAGAAGTATTTGTTAAAGGAATTATCAATGCTGAGATGTTACACTAAAAGGTACTTGCTTCATACTAGGAGTTGGATGTCATACAAACACGTGATCTAAGCCATAGATTTCCCTTAATTAGATATGAAATTGTAGACACAAAGCAGTTATGAATGAGCTTCTAGAGAAAGCTATGTAGACATTGATCAAAATGTCTAGACATTGAATTTGGGGTCTCTTAAAATCCACTTTTACAGCCCAGCTTTATTCACTACTATAGATGTATCCAAGCTCCTTTCTATTACAGATAGAAAAGAAACATTGAACCCATAAAGATTGGGAATTAAATGAACCAGTCAAAGATTTTTAACCTCCAAAACAATACAAGCAGCAAGACATAAGATGCAGTGATAAAGGGTCCTAGCTCATTTCTCCCTTACAATCAACATTATCAAAGTCCTTTCATCAAATCAATATCAATTGCCAACCCTTCCAATTGATAGGTCCAACAAGACTCAACCAACTTTCTGATCACAAAAGTAATGATGATTGAAATGATATATAATACGAAAGCACTCACTCAGATTGTCAAGAGATGATATTTGCACCAATTTGATGTTATCCTCCAATCCCCAGAGTTATTGTTCTAAAAAAGACGTTTAGAAAAAATTATATGTGAAATCCACGGAATTCACACCAACACCTGGCTACTTTATAAAAAGTACATCAAATACCAAACAATACAACCTGGGTCTTTGAGGATTGAGCACCATATTATTTCAAAATTTCAAGCCTAAATGCCCAAAATAATTGCTATTCTAATATAGAAAACAAAAGGGTGTTCGCTTGAACGTTGAAGACCAAGCTGTTTAACCGAATTAACTGTTGATTAACCACCTAAAATTGCAAAACAAATATAGTTCTTGTTCCAAAACTAGCCAGGTAAAAGCAAAAACTGTAAAACAAGATTTAAATTAAAAGGGAAATGAACAAAAAAAAGAAGCAGTTACTGTCACCTGAAGAACGCTTGCGTCCTTTGATCAGGATTGATGGACGAACACGATAAGCCGCAAGAACAGAGAAGACTTTCCTTGTCACAGTCTCACAATCACGGGGTTGGTCCATGTTGAGTTTGAGGCCTACTACTAGCCCAGATTTCGGGTTCGGCCCCTTTAGGAACCTGGCTTTCCATGGGCTTTTCCATGATAAAAGTGGAAGACCAACATCCTGAAAGCTCGCTCCAATAATCCCACATTCTTTGTGGTTCAAGCGGGGCTGCAGGCAGCTGCTCGCTTCCCCCTTGCGTCGCTTTCAAGTTTCAATCAACAAAATAAAACAAATCTTTTTAATTGTTGTCCATCAAATTCAAATTGGCCCACTTGTCATGAGTCGAGTAGACAGCAGCCCAGGCAAACTAGCTGCCCAAGCAGGGAAGCAGACCAGCAATTTGGACATGACAGTCGACTGGCCCAACAGACAGGAGGATCAACCCATCGAAGCACCAAGAGATAGAAACGTCCGCACATCTTTTTAAAAAATATAGATAGGTTGTTGTAATTTTAACTTTAAAGGTAGATATTATTAGTTTTCAAATTTAAATGATGTAGATACGACAAACTTATAAATTTGAATGCTTTAATCATTTAGTTTAAATTTAAATTGTAAATATGTCAAATAAAGGGATTAGCAAACCTATAAATACCTTTTATGTTCATTTGTAAAGCACATCAAGTTTGAGAATAAAATCCTATTTCTTTGAAATTTTTCTTGCTTTTTTCTCTCTTATTTATGCTGCTTATTATGTTGCTTCAACAACCTTGAGTTCTTGACTGGTTTTGTTGATTTCAAGGTTGACTTGAGCTCAAGAGTAGTGTATTTCATGTTTAAGGTCACACATAGTGTTAGGAATATTAGTTCAATAATAATGCGGAAATATCCAAGAGGGTGATGAATTGGATTTTTTTTAAAAAAATTCTTGTCAACAAATTAAACTTTTAATGAAGGTAAGCTAAAAACAAATTTTCACAAACTTGTTTTTCTATCATAGTATGTTAAAAGTAATTCTAAGAGTAAATTAAAAAACAAACAAGTTAAGAATAAATTTTCAAAACTTTTCAAAGTAAAGTAAAGTAAATGCACAAGTATAAATAGTGAAGAGCAAAGAGAAAATGCACAAGGAGTTTAATGTAAAGCAAATGCGTAAGTATAAATAGTGAAGAGCAAAGAGAAAATGCACATGGAGTTTATAGAAGTTCAACCCTTCCTTAGTGCTTACATCCTGTCCTTTAGCAAGCTAAGGGGTTTAATCCACTTTTAAATAAATTCAATATAATGCCTTTTAAAGGTTCAAGCATAACCATTGCCTTTTTAAAGTTTAAGCACAACCTTTAAACACTACCTTTTGAAGGCTAAGTTATAACCTTTATTCTTTCGAGAATCAAGTATAACCTTTAAATATTGCCTTTTGAAGGCTAAGGTATAACCTTTTTCTTTTTTACAAGATTGAAGCAAATATATCTCTAAAAGGTGGGCTTTGCTAAGCAAGTACAAGGCTGTCCGTGTTTGAATGATATAAAGATGTGTATAAATGACAGGAATGAAAGTACAAAGAATTTGTAGCACAAGAATAGTTTAAAAGCTAATTGAAAGAATGTGATTTGCTTGCTCTAGCTTGGTTTCTCTTTCTTTTTCTTCATAAAATTTGATTCTTGATCAAATGATGTTTTTATCAAATCTTCTAACCTTGTAAAGGTGTTGGAGAAGTCCTTTTTATAGTCAGAGAAGCTGTGGAGCTATTAGAGATGATTTGGTAAAGAAACTAGCCATTTTTCCTTTAATTTTTATGTCTAACGATTAGTTCTAAACATCAAGTATCAATACTTTTCATAAGGTATCAACACTTTTGAGGCAAGTATCTATACTTTTAAGACAAGTATCCATTCCTAGTATTCGAAAGCATTTTATGTAAAATATATCGATATTTTTGACTAAAGTATCAATACTTGTAGCTTAAAACATAAAAATTTCTTCTTTTTAAACCCAATTTAATGACAAATACTTGGACCTTTTAAAAGCAAGTGCAAGAGAGGCTTAAAACTAATTTAAACAAGTTTAAAAACTATTCAAACAAGTTAAACACTCATTCAAGCAATTTCAAAACTCATTCAAGTAATTTTGAAATTTTTACATGGAAATACTTTAGGCACTTCAAAAATTTATTTGGGGGTAAAATACAGCTACTTCCTAAATTTTGCCCACAATTTCATGCGGGTCCATTAGTATTCGAAATAGAAAGTCTGCCATAAATGTGTAAACGACATTAACAACATATTTGAAATGACTAAAATGCCCATCACATAAATAGGCCTAATCGCGTGTTACGAAAACCTTAATCACTCCCAACTACTATGTTCATCTCTTTCTTTCCTCTCTTCAACCATTCCCTCACACTAATCGATTAAGGTTTTTCTAGATTTCCTTCCAATCTAAAGCTTCTTTTCTGATTAAAAGCTTTATCCCATAATGAAAAAGCCATAAACTAGTTTGTTGTTTCGAACCCTTTAAACCACTGCCCAAACCAAGAATACTCAAATCATGAGTGAAGGTTAAGGTTCATCGATCATAGTTCATTGATTTTGTAATATCTCGCACCCTCGTTGGACACAAATAAGACCTTATTGATCAAATAAATGATTGTTTGATGTGAATTTACGTGCTAAAGAGTGACAAAGGATGAAAGAAACATTCAAGAATAAAATGCTTCGCGTGTGCAGAAATAATAATTAAATAATAATATTTTTGTTGGAGAGGAATTAGTAAGCTAAAGGATTATTCGGAAGTAAACCGAGATGTAATGATGTGTTTCGGGACCAAAGAAGGCAAGTGAAAAATTTTGAAATAAAATAATATTTTATTCAATAAAATAATATCAAAATATTAATATTTTATATGTTGTCGGAATTAGTCATGAAAAATGGAATATGACTAATTTAAGTGGGGGAGATGAAGCAAAGAAGAATTTTGAAGGAAAACGACGATAATTGCGTCAGCGTGATTTTATTAAATCGAGCTAATGCGGATAAGTAAATATTTAAATATTATAGTGACGACGTGTTGAAATGCGATCTTGATATTTTGATTATACACGTGTAAGAAAAGGAAGATAGAAGGAAATTAAAATTTTTACACATGTCGAAAGAATTAATTTTAAAATATGAAAATTTGAGGGAGGTGTGTTAAATAAAATGAAGTTAAGGCATAATATGTAAATTTTATTGTTTTAAAGAAATAAAAATAAAATGAAAATAAAATGGATGATAAAATAATGAAGAAAAGATGTTGAAGAGTCAAATAATATTTTTATATGTACATGAGTGACCACATGAGTTAAGAATGGGAATGATGTGGTTTTGATGAGAATGAAGAAAAGTCAAAGTCAATTGGAAGAATACTAAATTGGAACCAAGTGAAGTGAATGGCCGGTTGAACAAAGGAATAAAAGAAAGACAAAAAAGTAAAGAAAACAAAAGAGAAGAGTGTAGAAAGGAAGGTGGGGGCTGGCCATGTGAGAGAAGAAAAAGGAAGAGAGAAAAGTTAAGTCGGTTAGTGAAGAAGAAAAAGAGAAGAAAAATAAAGGAAGAAAAAAATGAAGAGAAAAAGAGAGAGAAAGAACCGTGGGAGAGGAAGAGCAAAGAGAATGGTTTTGCTGCACTTTGAGGAAGGAAACGAGAGCTTTTTGCTGTAATTTTTAAAGGAAGAAGAAAGCTGAAAATTTTGAGGTACGAAAGCTGATTTTTTTTGAGGTAAATTGCTGGAATTTTTGAGGTTTTTATGGCTGATTTTGGTGCTGAAAATTCAAGGTTTTTGCTGCTGAAATTGTGTGAATTTGCAGCTGAAAGTTTTAGAGGTTTTGCTGCCATTGAAGGACAGCAAAGTGTTGCCAATTTGTGTAAAAAAATTGGAGCTGTTTGCTACCAATTTGTGCAAAAAAATTAGAGCTGTTTACTACCAATTTGTGCAGAAAAATTAGAGCTGTTTGTGCAAAAAAATTAGAGTTGTTTGTTGCCAATTTGTACAAAAAAATTGGAGTTGTTTGTGCAGAAAAATTAGAGCTGTTTGCTGTCAATTTGTGCAGAAAATTAGACAGCTTTGTGCTGCCAAAGTTGAGGAGTTTTGTTGCTGGAAATTGAGCTGGAAATCTATTGATTTTAGAGCAAAAAATGGCAGCAAAAAGGGTGAGAAAATGAGGCTTTTGGTGACCGATTTTGAGAGGAAGCCACGGTGGTGAAGAGAGGAAGCCATGGTGGTGAACAGAGGAAGCCATAGTGGTGAAGGGAAGCCACGGGATGGAAAGAAAAGAAAAAAGAATTAAACCATTTTTTGCAGCTCCCCTATATGTTTATCTGTGAAATAAATCTGTAATTTCTCGCATATGGGGGGAGTTATGATTTGGGCATGATTTTAAATATTATTTGGTTTCGCGAGAGCTTGCTAAATTTTATTGATTTGATTCGAAAATGATTATTAATATATTTTGATGTGAAAAATTTTATTACCTCGATTATTTATACTTTATAATAAATTCTCAATTTTTATATAAGGCACAAATCCCCGTTTGAAACGAATTATTTTTATAATCTGCATTTTTATATTCAACTGATCTGCCGTTTACTTGTTTCCCATCTACGCTCTACTCACTGAGTCGATGATTATCACTGAGTTGATGAGACTCACACTCCTTTATTTCCCTTTTTACAAATAGGGATAAGCCTAACGTGTAGTTAGTGACGCGTTCGATCCACCGTGAATAGGTAAAGGCATCTCCTAGCATTTTATTCCGAGTCGCTCCGCTGTTAGAGTTCAAGTCGTAGCATTTTATTTATTAAGTTGTAAACGAATTCTAAATTTTTATATAAGCATTAATTTGGAGATTATAGATTTTAATGCATATACTTACAAATAAAAGGAAAAAGTTTGTATTGATTTTTTTATATTTATGGTTCAACTTAGTATATGAAAGTATCAATATTATATGGTGATTGAATGAAGTGGATTAATGAGCAAATTCTAGACAGGCTTGTTCGAGACTTGGCGGCTCTTTTTTGGAAGTCTTGGACGTCAACAGTGACCGGGGAGAGGTTGTTGCAATAGTGGTATCAGAGCCCTAGGTTTAGTTGAGTCTTAGGATATCCTTGTGTCAAGCAGCGGAGTAGTGGAGTCGACGTAGAGTCTTGTTTATAGTCAGTGACTGCAGCACCAATTATAGATAGGAGGTTACGTTAACTCTTTATCTTAGAAAACTACCTTGTGTAATCATAAATGATGATTAAATAACAAGAATTGATTGTCGATGTTCGGGTTTGAGATGCCACCCGAGACATGAACTATTGTTGAAAATATTTTAAGTAAATGCTTCTAATGAAAGGGTGATATAATGAAATACCCCTCCGACTAAGAGTAGAGGAAAGTGAAGTTGGACTAATAAGTCCGTAATAACTCATTCATTTGGTGGAGTTAACCATTGAGTTATAACTGTCAATGGGAAGAAATTTGATGACTATGGATGGTATTTGAGGATGATATAAAGGAGAACCTACAATAATGATAATAAGAGGTATATTTTGACTAAAATAAATAGTGATCGTTGAGATCCACTCGAGGTTTATAAATTTAAGTATTAAGGAGAAGTAAACTGATACTTGTGTGCACAGAGGTTAGTGCACTGTGTTAATTAAGTTGTTCTGCCTATATATATAAATGGTGCTAAACTTTTGAGATATTTTAAATGCGAATATGTAGTGTATAACAGCTTAAAGAGAGTTGGTTTTGAGTTTAATTAAGTAATGATGAGATCCCAAAGTTTGATGAAACTATGCTGGGTTGTAGTTTTTAGTGCATGAATTAGCTCAAGGTTGAGATTAGATATTGGCGATAATGTTGAGGGACATTTAAGTAAAATCTATATTAAGTTTTATAAATATCAGAGTTGATTGTGTAAACGTTAAAGGGAAAGTAATGGTATACGAGTGTAAAGTGATAACACAAAGACGATTGAAGGTAATCCTAATAATGAAATTGGTTAATGAGAATCCCCTTATGTAGAAATTGAAATTCAAAAATGCAAGAGGTGCATATGACTCCCATGAAACTAAATCTTAAGTGAGTAATTAATATCAAAATAAAGATGTATCCGATGGAAGTACAAAAGGTAAATGAGAAATGAGAATGACTTTTAAGAATTGTGATATTGTATAAGATCCAGTGATCTCATAAAGATGAACCTAAAGAGTCAATAAGATCATAAAGCATATGTGGATACCAGATTGTGATTGGATTAGCAATGGAAGAAATACAAATGTTGTTACAATCGCACCTAAGAAGTTTAAGGATAATTAATGTAATCATACCAAGTTAGTTCAATATGGTCCAGATTAATAACACGAACACTTTGGGGGGGTCTTAAAATAATGTCCATTGGGAACCAATAAGTGGAATGTTAATAAGTATACATTGAAATGTTAAGGTTATGAAAGGCTTTGGAGATCAGCTTTTGATTATTTAAATTTTCAACGAGATTGTATTAAAGGAAGTGTTTGAGGGTTTGGAAATGGATGGAAAGGTGTGAGAATGCACTAGTTTGACTATTTATAAAAGTTCAAACTTGAATGGTCATCAATGGCTGGTGAGTAACCAAACAATGTGCAAGTAAATGAACAAAGGGAGTTACGATTGCTAGATAAGAGTGGAACTCTAAGGATGAGATTGTCTTCACTGCTTTCGGCATTGAACTATAAGTTATGAACTTGTATCCACTCTGTGAACATATTGATGACATAGTTCAAAAAAAAAAAATTTCACTATGAGAAACATTAAAGCTCAAGGAGCAAAAGGCTATATAGTTAGTTTGGATTCGTGACTAATATGTCACATAAGTATGAAGATGAATTGCAAACATATAAGGATGTTTGGAAATGGTGGTTTGAGGCAATGATTATCTCACCGATATCTAGATCTAATGAAGTTATGGTCTCGATATGCTTGTAAATACAAGACATAAATTGTGAAAAATACCTTCCTCATCAGTTTCAATTTATTTAATTCATTATCAAGGTAAAGTGCCTAAAAAGGATAGGCAAAGGATAAATTATGTCATGAATATTTAAAGAACGAGGGTGATATGGTTTGATTAAATGATATTACCCTTAGTGAAGGAATAGAAATATGTTACGGGAATTATAAAGATCCATTTAGGAAGAGAAGATGATTTGAGATTTTGAATATTCATATACTAGCAAAGGCTTTGGTAATGAGACCGTGAGATTTGGTATTTAGAGTAAATTTGAGAAATTTCAAGTTAGATATGTTGTATGCGGTTGATGATGAACAGATTAGCTATTAATTAAAGAGATTGATTAAGATTATAAAGATATATATATAAGAATATCGTTAATTATCGAAATGTCTTGTGGTATAAGTTGAAATTATCTAGCGAGCACTCGATCATGAAAGTACTAGAGTTTTGTTTTTGAGAATATAGTTACTAATGGTTATTAGATTTGAATCATCTCTGATGTTAAATATATTTGAAATAAATAAAACATGTCTTGATCTTTAAGTATTATGAAATGCTCGCATGGTAATGGTATAGAAATGTGTAAACCGAAATAAAGATAGGTTGACAAGTTAGACCCGTAGTCAATGGTTGGATAAATGTTTGAATGTCGGAAGGTTTGATAAAGGATCAAGGTCGAGGAAATTGTAGATGGCTATGTAAACATGCATAATTGATGATATAAGAATGATTTGATGGAGGTGTGACCAGGATTAATGATATATTTAATTTCTCTTTATAAGAGGAAGAATAATATCGATTTAATTCGAGAAGTGTGGTACTTAAAAATAAAAGTAATATGACATTGCCAAGTTTTCTATAAAGATTGGAAATTGATTTAATTCCTAAGATCGAGATCTTATATGGAGAATGTCCCACGAAAGTGATGTAGAAGAATTTTAGAATTTTGATTGTTCATCGTATGTTGGTTAGAATTCGAGGACGAATTTATTTTTTAGTGGGGGAGATTGTAATATCCCGCACCCTCGTTGGACACAAATAAGACCTTATTGATCAAACGAATGATCGTTTGATGTGAATTTACGTGCTAAAGAGCGACAAAGGATGAAAGGAACATTCAAGAATAAAATGCTTCGCGTGTGCAGAAACAATAATTAAATAATAATACTTTTGTTGGAGAGGAATTAGTAAGCTAAAGGATGATTCAGAAGTAAACCGAGATGTAATGATGTGTTTCGGGACCAAAGAAGGCAAGTGAAAAATTTTGAAATAAAATAATATTTTATTTAATAAAATAATATTAAAATATTAATATTTTATATGTTGTCGAAATTAGTCATGAAAAATAGAATATGACTAATTTAAGTGGAGGAGATGAAGCAAAGAAGAATTTTGAAGGAAAATGACAATAATTGCATCAGCGTGATTTTATTAAATCGAGCTAACGCGGGTAAGTAAATATTTAAATATTATAGTGACACCACGTTGAAATGCGATCTCGATAGTTTGATTATACACGTGTAAGAAAAGGAAGAAGGAAATTAGAATTTTTACACATGTCGAAAGAATTAATTTTAAAATATGAAAATTTGAGGGAGGTGTGTTAAATAAAATGAAGTTAAGGCATAATATGTAAATTTTATTGTTTTGAAGAAATAAAATAAAATAAAAATAAAATGAAAAAAAATTGGATGATAAAATAATGAAGAAAAGATGTTGAAAAGTCAAATAATATTTTTATATGTACATGAGTGGTCATATGAGTCAAGAATGGGAATGATGTGATTTGGATGAGAATGAAGATAAGTCAAAGTCAATTGGAAGAATTCTAAATTTGAACCAAGTGAAGTGAATGGCCAGTTGAACAAAGGAATAAAAGAAAGACAAAAAAGTAAAGAAAACAAAAGAGAAGAGTGTAGAAAGGAAGGTGGGGGCCGGCCATGTAAGGAAAGAAAAAGGAAGAGAGAAAAGTTAAGTTTGTTAGTGAAGAAGAAAAAGAGAAGAAAAATAAAGGAAGAAAGAAATGAAGAGAAAAAGGGAGAGGAAGAACCGTGGGAGAGGAAGAGCAAAGAGAATGGTTTTGCTGCACTTTGAGGAAGGAAAAGAGAGATTTTTGCTACAATTTTTAGAGGAAAAAGAAAGCTGAAAATTTTGAGGTAAGAAAGCTGATTTTTTTTTGAGGTAAATTGCTGGAATTTTGAGGTTTTTATGGCTGATTTTGGTGCTGAAAATTCAAGGTTTTTGCTGCTGAAATTGTGTGAATTTGCAGCTGAAAATTTTAGAGGTTTTGCTGCCATTGAAGGATAGCAAAGTGCTGCTAATTTATGCAAAAAAATTGGAGCTATTTGCTGCCAATTTGTGCAAAAAAATTGGAGTTGTTTGCTGCCAATTTATACAGAAAAATTGGAGCTGTTTGCTGCCAATTTGTACAGAAAAATTAGAGTTGTTTGTGCAAAAAAATTGGAGCTGTTTGCTGCCAATTTGTGCAAAAAATTAGATAGCTTTGTGCTACCAAAATTTAGGAGTTTTGTTGATGGAAATTGAGCTGGAAATCTACTGATTTTAGAGCAAAAAGTGGCAGCAAAAAAGGTGAGAAAATGAGGCTTTTGGTGATCGATTTTGAGAGGAAGCCACGGTGGTGAAGAGAGGAAGCCATGGTGGTGAACAGAGGAAGCCACAGTGGTGAAGGGAAGCCACGGGCTGGAAAGAAAAGAAAAAAGAATTAAACGATTTTTTACAGCTCCCCTATATGTTTATCTGTGAAATAAATCTGTACTTCCTCGCATATGGGGGGAGTTATGATTTGGGCATGATTTTAAATATTATTTAGTTTCGCGGGAGCTTGTTAAATTTTATTGATTTGATTCGAAAATGATTATTAATATATTTTGATGTGAAAAATTTTATTATCTCGATTATTTATACTTTATAAGAAATTCTCAATTTTTATATAATGCACAAATTCCCGTTTGAAACGAATTGTTTTTATAATATGCATTTTTATATTCAACTGATCTACCGTTTACTTGTTTCCCATCTACGCCCTACTCGTTGAGTCGATGATTATCACTGAGTCGATGAGACTTACACCCCTTTATTTCCCTTTTTACAGATAGGGATCAGCCTAGCGTGTAGTTTGTGACGCATTTGGTTCATCGTGAATAGGTAAAGGCATCTCCTAGCATTTTATTCCGAGTCGCTCCGCTATTAGAGGTCAAGTCGTAGCATTTTATTTATGAAGTTGTAAATGAATTCTAAATTTTTATATAAGCATTAATTTGGAGATTATAGATTTTAATGCATACACTTACGAATAAAAAGAAAAAGTTTGTATTGATTTTTTTATATTAATGGTTCAACTTAGTATATGAAAGTATCAATATTATATGGTGATTGAATGTAGTGAATTAATGAGCAAATTCTAGACAGGCTTGTTCGAGACTTGGCGAGTCTTTTTCGGAAGTCTTGGACGCCGGCAGTGACCGGGGAGAGGTCGTTGCAGATTTTATTGTCTTTTTGGTAAGCATGGTGGTTTTGTGCTATTGTGGAGAGGGTTAGGGTTAGGTTTTCGATTAGGATTTAGGGATTTGAGGATTTAGGGTAAGGGTTAGGGTTAGGGTTTTAATTAAGATTTTGGGATTTAGGGTTCATGTTAGCCTTGAGTTACATCATGTTTTGATTTGACAAAAATTATATATTATCTTGAGCTTAATGTCAAGCATTTGAACTTGTCTCAAATACATTTTTAATCCACTAAGGTATTAACCTTAAGCACCAAGCCATGCTTATTTTTGTTTGAAAGCTTATATAATGTCGACCCTAGAGTGCCTGTAGTTGACCTTGTTCCAAAAAGATCAAGAAAATCAAGTTTTGAACAGACATAATCGATCATGGCCTAGGCATAGTCGACCCTGACAAGTGAAAAGTGAAGAAAAGTCAACTTTACACAGACATAGTCGACTATAGCTGCTCAGACTTGTGAAAAACACGTTCTCGAGAGTTTGATCGACTAGATAAAGGTTATACTCAACTATGGAAGCCCTAATTTGAGAAATTTGAAAAACATAGTCGACCCTAAAAGTGTTATAGTCGACCCTTAAGCTTCAACAATGTTCAGATTTGATTCAAACTTGTGTCTAACGACTTCAAACTTTGCATCAGCTATAAATAGAAGTATTTGAGCTATTTTGAAGTAAGAGAAGACTTGAACCAAAGCTTCAAACCCTAAAGAGACCTCTAAAAGCTCATTTTCACTCTTTAAAATCATTTTAGTCTTCCACCAGACTTACAAAGTTGAATACTTGGTTCATTCATGTTGATTTTTCATTTTTTACTACAACCAAGTTAAAATCTCTAGCATCCAGCCTTCATGAGGCAAATCTTTGTCATTATTTCTTTGTACATACATTTTGTAAAAGTTTTAGCTTAACCTTGAAAAGCTATTTGTGAGGGTTTGTGGTTGAGCTTTTAAAACCATTGTTGGTGGGTTATCGCTTCATTCCGTGAAAGAACAAGAATCCCTTTGTGGATTGTGTAAGGCTTATCGCTTATTCCAGTGAAAAAGCCGTTGTAAGGGTTATCGCTTGATGCCGTTAAAAAGCAAGAATCTCTTTACGGACTGTGTGAAGGTCATTGCTGTATCTCGTTAAAAAGAAAGAATCCTTGATAGTGGATTGAAATTACGTGGTTACTAAGGGAGTGGATGTAGGCATTGAAAAAATCAAACCATTATAATTTCTTTTTGTCTCTTTTTAATTTTTTGCATTATTATTTATTGTTTATATTTACCTTGAAAAAATAATTTTATATTGATTTATCATTTAACACTTAGAAAAATATTTTTCCTTTTACTTTTCATAGCTAGCATTTAACTTAGGAAAAATATTTTATCTTGGTATGATATTTTTTTTTCTTAGTGATTTATTGTTGGAAAATTGTTTGTTATGCTTAAAAATATTTTTGGATGAAAAACTTTTGATCTTTATAGCTAGATTTTTAAAGAAATTTTTATAAATACTAATTCACTCATTCTGGGTATACTTCACTTTGAGACTTCTACACTAATAGTTCTATTGGTGCTTGAAGCTCACTAGAAGCTATTAGGGTGAGGATTAGGGTTTAAGTCTACGACTAGAGGGATATAGGGTTTTGTAAAAAATTGAGGATTTAGGGATATGATTTTGTTTAGGGTACCTTAATTCAAATTGTAACCTTAAAACCTTAATTTTTTATGAAACCTTAAATCCTCAAATTCCAAGCTAATCGAGTTAGTGTTTAAGGTTTTAGGAACCCTAATCGATTTAAATTGGAGGTTTGCGAAATAAGTTTTAATTCGGTTGGGGTTTAGGGTTAGTATTCGGTAATAGGGTTATTGTTTAACATTTTAGGGTTTACTAATCTATTGTAATTTCATTTTTAGGCTTAGAAATGGCGGAGATCCTATATGAGTTGGTGGTGCACCATAACAGAGAAGTGATGAACATTGGGAACATGGATCTACATAAACATTCATATATAGAGATGACAAATGATGTGTTCGAGGTGTTGGTGGATGATTCTAATGCTAGGGTAGGTATAGGTTTCTACATTAGGGCATTACACCCTAAAGCAGAAAAGGTTTTTGAACTGAAGAATGATGGTGATGTTTTGAAGTTGTTCTAACTGTATGAAGGTGCCAAGGAAATCCACCTCCACTTGGACCTGATCTCAGTAATTTGCCTATAGATAATGGACTCTAATAAGTATTCTACTTTTGCAAATGTAAGGTTTGATGCTGGTGCTGGTGCTAACGCTTTTGATGTAAATGTGAATGCTGGTGTAGGTACTACTAGAGGTAGGATAGGTGAGGCTAGTTCCAATGATCTTAATGCTTCTACTTCAAGTAGATGTAGAGGTAAAGGTAAAGATAGAGGTAGATATAGAGTTAGTGAAAGGTCTTCTGCTTTTATTGATGTTGATGTTAGTGATTAAAAGAGTGATATATCTAGGGACTGATTGTTGAGATGAGCCTTATAGTTAATTAAGATTAGTGAAGGCTTGGTTCCAATCATGTAATGATATCATTCATATTGAATGATTAGAGGTTTTTCTTTATCAATAAGACATTAATTATAATGAGTTATAAGTCTAATTAGATGAAGCTCATGAGAGTAATATGTCTTGCAAGGGAACTGTAATGGGTTATAGTTTTGAGATCTCTATGCATCAAAGCATAATCTTAAGATGTTTTTAGTCAATGTATCATTGAGACTGGATATCGATGATGCTTAGAGACTGGTACATTCTATGTTCTTTATTTTGAAAGTACGCAATTGATCTCATAGATTGAAGTATAGAGATACTTGGAACTAGAATATAGGTGCTTGCTAAAGAGAGCAAGTTCACTGCATATGACCCACCATGAGAAGTGCATTTGGTCATACATTCCAGTGTCTATGCAACACTTCTTATATGTCAGTCATGTAAATACTCTTTAGACTTGAGTCATTAGGTTACCTTATATGTGGAATGCTATACTTTAATTTCATCTTTACGGGTTCCTAATCAAGGATGCCTAAACATGATGTTTTTAGGTATAGTATGAAGCATGTGAAAGCAAATGAGTGGTCAAGATAAAAATCATCACCTTAAGTGTTTTTAAAGGACATATCGTATCGGTTCTTGGTTAATAGTAGCTTATTGAAGTCCTTGGCTAATGTGACTTGAAAATTATGAAAAAGGTTTCATAAGTCTTTATAAAGCTAATGTTATAACTGTAGGAATGAATATGGAGGACAATAGGAGTAGATACTGTACCCAACTTTTAGCATCTCTAAGATATATGATGAGGGAATGAATTACACTGATAGACTGTACACTGAAAGGTTGTTACAAAACCCTGTGACTCTCTTAACAATTGGGTGGCCATGATGCATTGCTAGATGCTAAGCTTGGTCTATGGAATTAATTATAAATTAATTGATTGAAATTTATATTAATTAATTAAGTCATTAATCAATTCCATTGCTAATATGTTAAGAACCAAATGGGTCACACACAATGATTGCATTTGAATTAAATTGAGAGAGTGATGATTTAAGTTAGACTTAAATCACATGCTAAGTAATTAACTTCTATAAACTTGATTTAAAAGAGTTTAATTAAGTTTTGGACATAATATATAAATAGTTATAATTATAATGCTGAAATTGCAATAATATAAAGGAAATTATTTCAATTTAATTTCCTTTGGCTTAATTAAAATAGTTTAATTAAGTTATAGGCCTCTATTGTAATGTGTTATAATTTGGAGGGCCTTATTGCAAAATTAAAGTTAATTTTAACCTAGCTATATAAATCACTTTTCACTATTTTTCCATATATGAAGAAAAAGAGTTGTCAGAAAAAAAGGGTTTTCTCCTTGTGTGTCGTCACTTATTTTGTGAAAAAGAAAAATTATTTTTGAAGAAAATTTTCAAGTGTGTGATTCGGCCATTCTTGTGTGAAGTGGAAATGGACAAACATTGTCCCTTTTTGTTAGCACAAAAACATAGTTAAAATCTACCTTCTTTGCTGAAAGGTTCAAGTGAAATCGTGTGTACTACCATTGGAGGCCAAGAGTTTGATTGGCTAGGGTTTTGCTTACCGTGGTGTTTGTGGGTTGCATTGCTATTCCAATTAGAAAAATGTTGGCAAGGTTAGCTTCCGATTTTATGATTATATATGCCATTCTATGTGTTAAAATATCACCATGGTGATTCGTGGGTGGAGATATGTTTTGTTTTTTAAAGTTTTAATTTTTTTCCATTGCGTAATTTCAAGCATGCTGTCCATAGCCAAACCCAACATAGATGGGGTGGATTATCTAGTAAGGGTGTAGATTGGATGCTTGAGACAGAGAGTGAGTAAAAGATAAGTAAGTCTCAAGGCAATTCTGAAGATTATGTTAAGGTTGAGGAATAAGCAGCACATGATGGTCTGTTTAATGTTGACAATGATGTAGAGGAAGGAAACCAAGATAGCTTTAACTCTGATAGGGGTAGAGCGATAAATAGGTCCCTTTGAGGAATCCCTTATACTCTTGATGAGAATGAGAAGGTTGTTTTGGCAAAGAACATGTTGTTTACCAATGTTCATCACTTTAGGGAGGTGATGGTAGATTACATGATCCAAGAAGGGATCAAGCTATATAAAGCCAAAAAAGAGAAAACTAGGTACTAGACATTCTGTAAAGGTGGTTGCGAATGGATGATTCATGTAGCCTTATGTGTGGATAAGAAGACCTTTAAGATTAAGAAAGTTGGGATTGAATATTCTTGTATTAGGGTGAGTAATAATAATTTTGCTGCTATAAGTGTGTGGATAGCTAAGAAACTTGCTGCTAAGTTAGAATCTAAGCCCAATATGTCTTATAATCTAGTGTAGCATGAATCACAAGAGAGGTATGAAGTGAGTGTTCATTTTAAGAAGTTGTATAGGGAAAAAAAAAGCCTAAGAAGAGGTTGAAGGGGCTTTTGCTAAGTCCTATTCATACATGCATTTGTATGCCTAGATGGTGATAGATACAAATCTTGGGAGCATAGCCATAATGCAGCTAGAAAGGCTTAAGGTCAACATGTACCTAACATTCAAAAGGTTTTTCTTGTCCTTTGATGCTATGAGGAAAGGCTTCAACAATGGATATAGGCTTTCCATTGGGGTTGATGGTTGCCACCTTAAAGGACCATATGGAAGAGCCTTGTTATCTGCCATTGTAATGATAGGAATTGTAGTTTATTTCTAGTTGCTGTTGTTGTTATTGTTGTAGAATTGGAGAATGGTAATTCTTGGGCATGGTTTTTGAATTTGTTGATTACTGCCATTGGGGACTTCAACAAACCATTGGTAGTAATGAGTGATGGCCAAAACGTAAACCTAAACCCTACTATTTTTCATTTAATTATTTAATTTCAATTACTTATTATCTGTTTAATTAATGTGTCATTATTCTTATATGGTAGTGACTAGAAGACATAATTATAGAGGTAATGCCCCATGCAAGTCATAGAAGATGTGTTAGGCACTTGTATAGTAATTTTAAACAATGGTTATTTAGTTTAGGGTTGAAAGTCAATTTTTGAAAGGCTATCAAAACTTACAACCAGTGGGATTGGAATAAAGCTATGATGAAGATAAAGGCTAAAAATAATGACGCTTATAAGTGGTTGATGGAAAAACCACTAACATTGTGGGTAAGGCACACCTTTGACCCAAGTGTGAAGAGTGACAATGTAAGCAACAACAAGGAAGAAAGCTACAACAATTGAATTGGGCTTGTCAGAGCCAAACCCATTTTGACTCTGTTGAAGAAATTGGAGTGAAGATAATTAAAAGGTTTTGTGATAGGTACGAAGAGACATGTACATGAGAGGGCTAGGTGACCCTTAAAATTAAGAAGAAATTAGATTTTGCCAAGTATAATGGGAGGTTTTGTAAGGTTGTGCTTGCCTCAAATAGTGAGTTTAATGTGTTTGAAGGTGGCAAGATGTGAGATTTTGATCTTTATAGACTCGTAGCTAGAAGTAGACGCGATATCACTAACTAAGGGTAATTTTGTCATTTCCTTAGTGAGCCCTTAGAAGTATGCTTTCAAACAATATTAAGGCCTAAGTAGGCCTAAGGCATAAATGAATGATGAAAATAAGGAAAAAATTGCAAAGGAAATAAAAATAATGATGATTTCCAAGGTAGGGGCAAAATGGTCATTTTTCATCTTGGATAAAAAATTTTAAGTTTTTGTGAACCCGAGTATTTCTAGACTATTATGGACCTTGTCCCAGTGTCAAAAGAGTAAAAAGATTGCATCAAGGATTGGAGGAGAACAAGCCAACTTGTTAAGGGTATTTTCGTAATTTAAGTGGAGTTGGATAAGCTTGAGCTATAAATATCATCTTCCAGCAGCTTCTTCTCATATTTCTAGCAGCTTCTTCTTCTTTTTCTCCCTCCCATCTCACGTTGCTTTCATCCTCCATGGAAGCTTGTTTTGAAACCTCCATAACTTCTCTCAAGCTAGCTCAACTTTTCATACTTTTGTGCATCTTTTCATAAAACCTTTGTGCTATTTCACTCTCTCACTTTAAAACCCTTGAAAAGTCTTACTTCCATATTCTCTTTCACTAGTTAGGTGTTTTAGAAAGAGGAAGAGGGAGTTTCTATAATAGCTTGAAAATTATTGGAAAAAATTTCAAATTTACAAAGCTACTAAGGTGAGTAGTGAGTTAAAATTTATTTTTAAGTGTTGAGAATGGCTAGTGATTAGACTTGTGAGTGTTTTGTAGTTGAGGTTGTTCATTCATCTTAGAGTGATTAGGATAGTGAAAAATAGATAGCCACTTAATGGAAATTAGAAGCTAGTTAGGAGATAGCTTTTAGAATTTATAGTTATGTGAATTAAGTTAATTGTGATACTAATGTGATGATAGGATCCAATGAAGCCCCATCGCCCCATTTGGGCCATTAGAGGAAGTTGGAGTTGAGTACAGATTTAACGAATACCGGTGAGTGAACTTGCATTTCAAAATTTCTTTGGGAATGTAAATGTATTTGGATGAAACATTTGAATGATTTTATCCAAACTTTCTTTAAAAAAATGTGTGCCGGGGAACAAGCCCTTGATAAAATGTTTTGATGTTGTGAAAATGGGAAATGTGTAAAAGGATGAATCCATGTGCTCTTATGTTATGTTGGTATGTATATATATGAATATATGTTGTGCATTGATGAATAATGTTGTGTGATGATGTTGAAGTGTGCGAGCAGGAAGTGCACACATGATGATGATAGTGTGAGAGTAGGGAGTGCACACATGATGATGTTGAAGTGTGCGAGTCGGGAGTGAACAAATGATGATGATATTGTGTTGAAATGAGTGTGGCGGGATGGTATGCTTGATGATGTATGTATATATATATAAATATGTATGTTATATAAAGTTCATGAGCATGGTATATGGTTGTAATACATGTAAAATCTTGCATGTTGAACCTTGGAAATTTCTAAGCATTTTCAAGTTGATCTTGTCTTTGCAGCAAAATGGCCTTTTCTTGAGAGAATGAAAACTTGTTGTTGGTGTCCTGTTTCTCACTGCAGCGAAAAACTCTCGGGTTTAGGGAAGTTGCACTGGCCTAGTTCTCGCTGCAGCGAGTAAGTTGTTGAAGCTTCTCACTGCAGTGAGAAACATTCTGTCTTGCGTACCTCCTTGTTTGGTTGCTGCCCCTATTTTCCACTTCTTTAGCACCATAGTTGATCATGGACTTCCAACATCAAGGAATTAACTAATTAAGTTTGAAATGAGGGGTTTTAGTGAGAAACCCTTGGCCAGTTGAGAAACCTTCGATCAGCTTATACTTTGAGCCACGTTGCAGCGAGGACCCGTCGTTTCACTTGACTTGCTTGAATGCTATTAAAGTTTTCACTCTTCAAATCCTTTGTTGTGCATGGATCCTTTATCGTCAAGTGATTAATTCATTAAAGGTTCAATGAGGGGTTTTAATAAGAATTAAACTAAATTGCATTGTTTTTTTAAAATAAGTGCATTATGATTTCTTAACTTCTTTTATCGATTGCTTATTCCTTTCCTTTGTTCACTCACTGGGTTTGTACTCACCGTTTTCAACTTCATGTTTTAAAATTAGGAGGTAGCCGGTAACTAGGTCGAGGCGTCCTTGTAGATTCGTTTCCTTGGTAGATATCTTGGCATTCAAAAGCTGAACTTTAGCCTGAGTCTCTCTGTTGGAAGTCGAGTATCCTTTTTGTTGTTATAGACAAACCCGATGTAAATTATTAAGATATATGTTTTGGACAATATATGTATATTTGATTGGTAATGCCATTACGAGATGGCAATGGTTAGCATTATTTTGAATTGGAATTATGAAATCTAACTTTAGCAATTTTGATGGAATGATGAACTGGTCATATAGATAGGCTTGCTTGGGCTTAGTGGGCTATGTCCATTAGGCCCATGCGCTGGTCATGGCTCAGAATTTTGGTCGTGACACAAGACTTATGCAGTTAGCTTGGGGGTGAGTAGGGTAACTTGTCCTTGTGGTGTTTGGAATATTTCAGGAATTCTTTGCAAGCATACAACAACTTGCATAAGTAAAAAAAAGGGTGATATACAACAATATTTTGACAACTACTATTCTAAGGAGACTTTCATGCAAGCAGACATTGATTACATTCACCTTATACTTGACATCACAATGGCTGAGTTTAGAAAGTAAGAATATCCAGTGGATCTTCTACTGCTCCTCTGTATGCCATACAACAAACAAAAGAAGAACAAAAGAAGAAAACTTGAGGAAGGGCCATCTGGATTTAGCAGTGGTAGGAGGAGAAGCACTGTAAGTGCACTTTTTGCTCCAGGCCTGGTCATAATAGAAGGATATGTCCTAGGGTTCCTATGAGATATATTAAGAAGGTAATCCCTATAACTAATTTAGTCTTTTAACATATATATTAATTATGCAATTTAATACAGGTAATACATTTTATATTTTAAATTGAAGTTATATACCTTGTCTGAGTCTTTGTTGTTTGATTATCCATGCAAGTGCATGTATCATTAAATAAGTAATATAGTGAAAAGTATAATGTTGATCTCACAAAGAATTGAATTAATTCTTACTATGAACTACTAAAATTAACACACCCTAATCTTATTTAAACAACTAAATTTAAATTATTAAGAAAACAAAATTAAATCTAACAAAGTAAATCTAAAACTAATCTAAAATTAATCAACAAATTTGTTTTAAAAATTCAATCAACTACCAAACCTTAGATTTTGATATTCCTTAATACTTCATCTGAATATTGTATCTCTCTCTTAACTTACTTCAATAGATTAAGTTGCTAACCTTGTCACATCCCATTTCTTGGAGGGATCGTGACTAGCTCATGGACTTGGACGAGCATGGTCCGCAAGGCCCAAGCAAGTCGCTTATCATAAACATCATTAAACATTCATCATTACATGTGGAAGTGTCTTATTACATCCATTAACATACAATATCATCATGCATGCTTTCATAAAACTCATTACACAATTAGGGAACTTTTCAACTTAATTGTGTAAGCTTAAGAATTATATATATATATGTTAACAAGTGCCACTATCACAGTGCACAATAATAAACGTCAACAACACCCTCTAGTGTCCATATGGGCTCTCAAGTCATCATTATCATCTCATACATAACATTATCAATGTAAAATGCCCAAATTTGGCAACATTAACATAAACATGTTCATAGTTTGTAAACATAAACATATGGTAAGATCAACTAGTTAGCGAAACATGACTCAACCTCTAGGTTGCATATGTGTTGCGAAATCACCTACAAAAAGTGGAACGGATCACATCTTTGTGACACTGGGTGCTATCAATTGCTATATGTTATCACTTATTTGCAAACAAGAATAATTTGGGAAAAATAACATATGAGTGACCAAGATTTCATGAGTGGATATGGGAAGAAGACAAGTTAAGGAATAAGAGTATTTCATAGACATGTACTTATAATCTCATGCCATTCATGAACCATTTAAACATAAAGTTCATGAAACATGGTGTTTAAACACATTTTAAATAACATTTATGTGATAAACAAATTTGCATAACATCTAGAAAACTTTTTACCCTTGAAAAGCCTTTAAACAAGCCAATACATATAATTTTGGAACTCATCTATCGATAGATTAAGGTAATCTATCGATAGATTTAAAGCAGAATGCTTCTTGTTGCATTTTGTCTGTTATCTATCGATAGATATTCTACATGTATCGATAGATAGCCTTTGCAACTCTGTTTTCTGGGAAAAATTCTATATTTTTGCCATTCCTTAAGTCCCTTTACCTCTTGGGACTATTTTTAAGGCTCAGTTCTTTCACTAAGCACATTCTCATGCCATCATTGAGTATAAATCATAAACAATACTCAAATGAACTTAACATGCAACATATCATAAACATAACAATCATAATCATTCCATTAACATTAAACTCACAAATCATGATGATTTAACCCCCATTAATCTTGGGTTGGCAATGCACATCCCTATTACACCTTGGCATTTATGATGCATCATAGGAGTGAATTCGTTACTTGTACTTCATGAGAGTGGAATCAATTGCACTCATTGAGTTTTTGTACTCATAGCATATGGTATGTGGAATGTCCTTCACATACATGCTTACCCATCTCAGAAGGTATATGAAATTTACATCATATACACACCTTATGACATTTCTCATGCCTACTTTATTTTTCTCATGTAGTATGTAAAACATACATTACATACATAATCTCATGGCATTCAACATACTTTTTCAATCATCTCATGTAGTATATGGAATATGTATCATATACATAAACATAGCATCTTAGATGAAAAATCATTATACAATATCTCTTACCCACACTAGTTCGAAAACTAGAGTAATTGAGTGTTACAAACAATAAGGTGCTTATCCCCCTTTATTGAAAACTAATGCATAATAACATATTTATATATAGTAGGTTGAAAACATTTTTGAAACGTTTTTCACATCCATAATCTCATTTTTTATTTCACCAATATTTGCAAAAAATCATATTCATCAATAAACCTCAAATCATGCTTCAATTTTACATATCAAAATATTTTGAAAGTAATATATCCAGTCACCTTAATCGAAAACCCAATCACAACCTTTCTTTGGTGATTTCCTTGGAGTTTTTGATCGTTCCTAACACACAATAATCATAGCAATCAATTCTAGACTAATAATCTTGGAATAATCATTTTAAGAACTTTTAAAGGTTATTTGCTTTTAACTAAGTCAATTTTCTCTCACTAAACCCATTCTAAAATTCATATATCCATTAATCTTACCTTAGATGAGATTAGATGACTTGAAAAATCTCAAAAGTCTTAGCTTTGATGTTCCAACAAAATTTCTAGGCATATAAACATAAGTTCAAAATCAAGAAAATGAGCTTTAAAGGTTTTAAAGCATAAAAATGACATTTTTATCATTAAATTTCAAAACTAAGATCAAAATCAGTAAAAGTAAAGATTTTGACTAAAAACAAGCAAAAAGGTTTTAAGAAAGGGTTTACTTTGGCAAAAATGGTTGAAGGTTAAGAAACCCCTGGTTATTGTAACATACTTATAGTTTAGGAAGTGAAAATACACTTTTATCCTATTTATTTTTGTGGAAACGACATCATTTATCGATAAATCGGGGTTATTTATCGATAAATAGGGTTTAAAGTCCTTTTAAAAAGCTTTTTGGTTGTTATTTATTGGTAGATGTGGCCTGATCTATTGATAGATGTTCTTCAAATCTCTTTTAAAACATTTTTGGGTTTAATCTATCGATAGATTCTGCCCATAATGTACTTTGGGTGTCCTTAACATGCCTCAGTAAATGTTCTCATTTTTATTTCTTTCTTTTTTACTCTCTATTTACTTAAGATATTTAATGTAAATAAGCAAATGTAATCCATTTGGATTCAATAAAAATATAAAAAAATCAAAATCGAAAAGAATCAAAATCTAAATTTTGGTTTCAAGGACAAATTTGAAAAAGTTTGATTGAAATTAATTTGTGGCTCCCATTTTTTTTTAATGTTGGAAGTTCTTGCAAGGCCCAGCTACCTTGTGTTTATTTTATTAATGATAAAAAATGAAGTACAGCAAGGAGGGGGATCGAAACCTGACCTCCAGAATTATATGATCAAGTAGAGATATAAGTCCTTTAATAGGAACTACTACCCTTGTTGTAATTTTTGGAGCAGAGGATAAATGGTTTACCTGTGTACAAAGATTTATGGGAATTTTGGAAAAAAGAACATTACAAGTGAAGATAATAATAATAATAATAAAAATGAGGAGTACTACTCCTTTACAATTATTTAAATCGAACATATCCTAAATCAGTTTTGTCTAATCTCAATATACCTTGTAATTTCCCAAATGGCATTGTAAAAACTTGAAGACTCTGATATTCGTGGCCAAGGTTCACTAATAAATCTGCTGCCTGATTATCTTTTCGAAAAATATGAGACAACTTGTAAGAGAAATAATTAAGCAGTTTTTGAATATTAGCCAATAAGTACCTGCTATCATGTGATCCTTGATATCTCCCTGTAAGCATTTGTATCACCACCAGGGCATCCATTTCAATCCATAAATGCGAAATGCCATAGTCACGACACAAAATCTGTCCTCTGTATAATGCTAATAATTCTGCTTGAATGGAATTTTTTACTCCAAAATTCTCATAAAATCCAAATACTAATGAACCTGTGTGGTCTTGCAGAATCCCTCCACCTGCCACATTCTGAAAGTTACATTTCGAGCTACCATCAACATTTAGCTTAAACTTACCTAATACAGGGTTTTGCCAATATAGTATTTGTGGTGGCGCTAATCGAGCCTTCTGGAAATACAATCCCCATAAGGGAGCAATTTGCAGATCTCCCCTCCATTGCCATTGTTGAAATTGCTTCCCATGAAACAGCTGGTGAATGAGTTTCATAATTCGCCATACCACTCTATTAGAGTACATACCTAGGTTTCTATGTTTTGCATAATTTCTTTCCAACCAAAGAAACCAAAATATGAATACGGGTATTAAAGTACTGATATGGCCCTGCTTAATATAGTCACCGGAGTATGCCCATGTCCATATAATTTGAGAAACATTCTGTAGGTTAACAATATAGATTTGAAATAATTTTGCAAAGTAATTCCAAACCTGTTTAGCAACTGGATTATCCCACATGACATGCATAAGTGATTCCTCTGAGTTGTGGCTCCCATTTACCATAGAAAATGTACTCCAAAAATTATGAAAAAGTCATTTTTTGTCATCTTAATATCAAGAGAACCATTACCGATATTTTTTATTTTCAAAAAAACATTTTATAAAAATCACATATTTTTAACTCTTCTAGACTTAGAAAATTTCTACTTCAAAAGTGGTAGACAACCAAGGATAAAAGAATATGTGGGAGGGACTATAACCAATGAACGAAATCAAGTACAATAGATTTTCTAAGCTTATCTAAGGATTTCTTAACTTAGCATAGAACATCAAGGCGAGATTTCACAAACCTAAAGTCCTAAATTATTTACAAGTCTCTATCGAGTTTTTCATAAAAATATCTCTTCAATTAACTTACTATATGTCTATACAAATTAAATTAAAGAAAGATTCATTAAGTTCATACTCTAATCTTGGCTACGTATGACTTATAGGTGTCTGTGGTTGCCTTTTTTACACACACGTAAGCGCATGTATTGCACAAGTAATATAATAGTAAAAAAGTATTGTTTCACAGGGAATTGTGTCTAAATTTTTGTTAAGTACTAAAATTGGGCACCCTAATCTTATCCAAGTAACTCTAATTTGAAAATTAATTAAAAATAAAATTAAAATTACAAAGCTAAACTACAGAGTTAATGCTAGAAATTACTAGAGAATCAATGAATTAAGGCCTAGGATATTGCGATTACTCAACCTTTCATTTGAATTTAATCTCTCTCTTTATACTTAAATCAATGAGTTGGTTGCTATCCTAGAGTCCAAATTTATTTGCAAGTCTCTATCGAGATGCATTAAGGAAAGTTCGCTAAGCTTAGGTTCTAAATTTGGCTACATGTGGTATTTAGGTATATTTCTACCTTAAATACTACTCAAATCACCTAATCTCTAAGTGAAATGAACATGTGCTATTCAAACCCATGGTCTATTCTAAACTCCATTTGTCAAGTTGCTTTGAGAGACCTAAATCAATCTAATTGTTGATCAAGTAATGAGAAACAATAAGCATATATTTGAAATAAACAACGCAATACCTATTAATAACATGTAAAAGAGAGTTAAAATATCCATACTACATGAAGAGATCAACCACAATCCTAGAAAAAGCTATTTAGTTCATCATATTCTCAGCAAACATCTTTCACAAGAAAAAAACCCTAAATACAGAAAAAAAAAGTGAGAGAAGAACAAATCTAGAGAGAGAAACTAATTTCTACAACTTTTTGAGCCTTGATCTTCCTTTCTTTCTCCTCATTTCTTCTTTTGTTTATGATTTCTTTTCCTCTAAAAGTTACTTTGACCTCCCACTCTTTCAGCCCTAAAAGCTTTTTTTATAAACTTTTCAAAATAGCCCTTCAATTTAAAAGATCAGAGAATGTAGAATGACACACTACGTGTCAGTGCCATGGCACCAAGCTTGTTATCCTGTGGTGTGTTTGGCTAATAAGGGCAGCGCCGTCGTGTTAGGAGCATGGTGCTACGGTGTTGAAGCTACTGTGTTGGTGCCTTGTGCATTCCAAACTTTATGCTATCCCTACTGTAGTTTAGTCACTTGCCAAGTGAGTTTAACCATGACCTAATTAGAACTAGTATAAAAAAGTTGTAGGTCTTTTGCTTAACTTTTTAGTGGTTCAAAAATCACAGCAATCGGACTTCTGTAGCTTGAAATTCACTTAAAACATCGCAGCATGTTTAAGCCTTCTGTCACGACCCAAATTTCGGGTCATGATCTGTGCATGGGCCCAATGGACGTAGTCCACTAAGCCCAAGCAAGCCTATTAATCTGATATGTTCATCATTCGATCATAAACTACTAAGTCACATTTCTTAACTTAGGATCAAAGTAATATTAAACATTGCCACTTCATATTGGCATACTAAACAAGTGTATATACCTTGTCTATAACATGTATCTTAATAATTTACATTAGGTTTGTCTATACACAACAAAAGAATACTTGACTTCTAGCAGAGGGAGTCGGACGAATGTACAGCTACTGAATGCTGAGACACCTACCAAAAGATAGATACAAGTCTACAAGGACACCTTGTCCTAGTTAACGGCTGCCTCATGATATGAAAACATGAAGTTGAAAACAGTGAGTATAAACCCAGTGAGTGAAAAAGGAAGGGAACAAGCAAAAACAAGGGAGAATTTAAAATCATGATGCATTTGTTTCAAAATAATGCAATTTAGTTCCATTCATATTAAAAGCCCCTCATCAAGCCCTTAAATGATTAATCATTTGAAAATCATGAACCCATACATAACCAACCATTTGAAGAATGAAAGCTTCAATGATACTCAAGCAAGTCAAATACGACAATGAATCTTCGTTGCAGCGGAAAGGCATTTTACGTTGCAGCGAGAATGAAATTTTGCTGCAGCGACGTTGGGATTAAGTTATTAGCCGAACGAGGTTTTCTCAACTGGTCGAGGGTTTCTCACTAAACCTCTTCATTTTAAACTTAACTCATTTAGTCCTTAATGTTGGAAGTCTCTGCTCAGATATGGTAGCAAAGAAGTGGAAAATAGGGTACCCATTGGACAAGATAGGAGACAAAACATAAAGTTTTTTGCTGCAGCGAGTTGTGACCCAGAAACAGAAAGTTTCTCATTGCAGCGAGAAGCTACAGTGTCATTCTCGCTACAGCGAGTTTTCAGCCAGTCTACCCCTCCAAACCTGAGAGTTTCTCGCTGCAGCGAAAATGATTCTCGCTGCAGCGAGAAACAAGGCACCAATGAAAAATTTACCCTTCTTCCCAAAGAAAAACCACCCTGCTGAAATGTCCAAACCAACATGAAACGCATAACAATTTTTCGAAGTTTAACATGTCAAGTTTCACATGTATAACAACCGTATACCATTACTCATTAATTTCCTATAACACACATATTTACATATGTATATATGTATACGTATACCCATCATCATCATGCACACTATCACATCATCATCATCACCAGCTCATGCGCACTCCTTACTCACACATGGTTGGGTCATCACCGGGTTATGCGCACTCCCTACTCGCACATAACCGGGTCATCCTCGGCTTATGCGCACTCCCTACTAGCACATAACCGAGTCAATATAATTACACAACACTATATTCAAACATATATGTATATCAACATAATGCTACACCATAGAGATCCATAATAACCACATGTCATAACATAAAATTGATTTATCAAAGGCTTGTTCCCAAGGCACCTGTTTTAACAAAAGTTGTATAGAATCATTCAAATACTTTGTACAAAACGGTCATATTCTCAAAATGATTTTGATAGGCAATCCACTCACCGGTATATTGTTGAGCCTTTAGCTGACTCTAATTCCCCTAATGATCCAATTGGGATGATAGGGCTTCGTTAGAACCTAGAATCACATTAGCAGCAGCAATAGGTCAATTCACATATTATAAACCCTAAAAGCTATCCTTTAGCTAGCCACTTTAAATGGCTATCTATGTTCACTATCTTAAGCAGTATAAAGTGGATGAACATCCTCAACAATAAAACAGCTCATAGTCTCAATTACTAGCCATTATTCACAGCTAAAAACCAAGCTTAGTTCATCACTTACCCTAGGGTTCATTTGTAGTTGAATTCTCTTCCAATAGCTTCCACACAAATGGGGTAATTCTCTCTTTCTCTCTATAGAATGCCCAGTTAGTGAGAGAAAGTATAGAAATAAGATTTTTTAAGGGTTTTAAGGAGAGAGAGTGAAAGAATACAAGGGTTCTAGTCATAAGGGCACAAAGGTATGAAAACTAGAGCTAGAGAGAGAAAATCATGCAAGCTCCATATCAAGCTCCCATGGAGGTTGGAAGCAACGTGAAAGAGAAGAAGGAGGAAGAAGAAGAAGCTGCTGGAAAATGGGAGAAGAAGCTGCTGGAAGAAAAATATTTTTAGCCAATTTTATCCATTCCACTTAAATTACCAAAATGCTCCTCCACCAATTAACTTACTTTCCTCCAACTCTTTATGAAATCTTTTTACTCCTTTGACACCGGGACAAGGTCCATAATGGTCTAGACATATTCAGGTTCATGAAAACTTAAAATTTTAACCTGAGGTGAAAAATGACCATTTTGCCCCTACCATGAAAATCATCAAAATTTTGTTTCCTTTTCATTTTACCCCTAATTTCATCATCCATTTATGCCTTAGGCCTACTTGGGCCATAATATTGTTTAAAATCTTACTTTTATGGGCTTACTAAGGAAATGATGAAATTACCCCTGATAAGGGATATCGCGTATACTTCCCTTTACGAGTCTATAAAATTCAAGGTCTCACACCTTCTTACAACCAACTTGCATTATCCATTGCCATTCAAGCTCCTTATTCTTGCACTCCTTCTGTAAAACCCGACCCTATAAACACATGTCATGACATACATGCACTGAGTAGCATGTTATTATGCTAGAAAAGTCCTAAGAATAGACGAAACCCGGTATTGTACCTAACGGTACACTTGAGTTGATTTAACCTCAAACTAATTCAAATAGGAATCGTAGGATAAAATTTAATATTTTACAGTTCAGGAATGACTAAAAATGATTGTTCGGAGTTCGAGGGTTCATTTGGGGTAAAATTGGAAATTTTGATGTTTAGGGGTAAAATCGTTATTTTGCCACCCGCAGACAAAATTTGAGATTTTGAGAGAATTTAGATCAAATTTGACAAATTGGGAAATGGTATGAGTATAAGGGATGAAAAATATGTGTATGGGCAATTTTTCAGTTTTTTAGGCAAAAATGTAATTTTTCACTTTTACAGGGGCAAAAGTGTAAATTTTAAAAATTACTCCACTAAGACTTTGGATAAGTCTGAGAATTTTATCTAAGCTATGGATATGTGGGACAAGTGTATGGTGAAAATTTGAAAACAAATGGATGAAATTTTAAAAATGGGCCAATGGGAAAGTGACACATGGCACTTTTTAATTGTTTAATATTATTTTAATGGAAAATCAGCCCATTTAAACCCCATTTTAAGTGATGGCCGGCCATAAGGAAAGAGAAAGAGAGAAAATAGAGAGGAAAGGAAGAAAAGAGAAAAACCAAAGAGAAACAAGAAAATTCAAAGGAGAATTCGCGTTTTTCGCCCATTTACGCATCTAACGGTAAGATTTTTCGACTTTAGCTTGATTTTTACCTTTCCTATGCCTTTGTTTCCATTTAGCATGCTTGAGGAGAGAGATCTAAAAGTGACATCAAGGGCTGGATGAATTTCAAGGGGGGAGAAATTGAAATTTTTAGGTTTTAATTTTTAGTTAAATTGATAGTTTTAGTTAGTTAAATGTGTTTAGAAATTAAATTGGGTAAGAAAGCATTAAATTTTCACAATACCCACCCTTGGCCGAATCTGCAATGAGGAACAATGATGATGATCTGATTTTTATTCTAAGAGAAATGAAGAGAAAATGATGAAAAATGGTTAAATGTGATAGAAAAACAAAGTAGAAAATTTACCGAGTTAATGTCCCATTTTTGGCCGAATTTTTCAAGGAGGAAAGTGAACTGATTTTGGTAATTTTAGAAGGTTATTGGCTGATATTTAATGGTTAGAAATGTTGGAGAGAGAATGGGATGATTTAGAGCTAAAATGGAGCGCGTTAGCAATTTATCGGGTAAAGTGCCAAAAATAGGTTAATACCACATTTAAGCCGTTTTAGGCTATTGCATTTCATACCATGCATTAGTATAGGATTTAAGTCAATTATATAGTGATTTAGCATCAATGTGGTGAATTGGGTAAATTTTGCAATGTGTCTAGGAGGAAAGCCTTCCGGTAAAGGCAAGGAAGTCATACCTGATCAATAGTGATCGGGGCACCTAGGAAGCATTTCATCTGTACAAACGGTGAGTAAACCTATTATTATTGTCAATTATCTAGAGTTTATTTTTAAATGCTCTTTATGTATTTTATGAAACGAAAATGAGATTAAAACGGGATTTTTGATGTTTTAGAAATAAATGTGACAAATAAAAATATATTGTGTTGATTATGAAATTGAGTAATTGGAGGCTACCAATTGTCTTGGAAAATATATTTTCTTATGAATGGCTTATGATATATGAGTATATGTGGCTATATTTTATAATTGCATTGGGAATAGAATGTAAGCTGTCTTTTACTATGCAGGCTAGATAAATAAATAAAAGTCACGTTATACTGTCGAAATTTTATTAAAATTGGTGGGTTTAGTCACTGCAGTGACGAATTTCCGTGGACTGCCTATTAGAGGGGCACTGTAAACCCGGTTTCATAGTTACTCCGGTTGTAGAAGCGAGGAGGGTAACTCCCGGGGTAGTGTTAGAGTTCACTTCACGTCGAACCTCCACGTGAATGTGTAACTCGGCCAACGCCAAGGAACGACTTGTTTTCAAAACTAGAATGTGTTTAACATGTAAATATCTTAACAATCTTGACGGACTCGGTTAGATGCCTCGGCCAAGGTATCCCCGAGGACTAGATTTTGGCTTGAGCCATGTTTTTAATAAAGGTTATAAGCCTTGACAACTGTTTTAGTAAATTACAAATGTTTTATGGTTTAAGAAAGAAATTGAAAACCTTATGAAATGGTTTGTGATTTGTTGTTTAAACTTGCCTCCATTTTACTCGCCTTTAGATATTTATGATAATGTCTGTTTACTCATTGGGATTGCAAAATCTCACTCACCTCCTTTCCAAACATTTCAGGCCTGTGGTAGCTTGTAGATATCCGATTTTGTCGAGGATTCCAATTGACCCCTATATCCCACAGACAGTAGGTTACTATCACCAATACTGGGTGTATTTATGGGCCACTTGTCATTGTAATTATTATTGTACATTATAACTTTGTAAATTATAGTATGTATGAATATAATTTGTTCTCACGCTACAAAAATTATTTATGTATAGTTCTATAAAAATTGTTTTATAAGAAAATGAAATATATTATCTGTCACGACCTGGAACTCCCATCGAGCCCGTGACAACGGTCGCGACGTCTCGATAGGCACTCATTACCCCAAATACTGATCGAAATCCCGCAAGGCTTAGCATCAGCTTCCGCATCTCCCCGGTGAGCGACAGTTATTAAATCTTTCATTTTAAAAAAATCATAAGTCGTTTCCAAATCAAAACAATAAAATATTATTTTCAGCCTCATAGGGGCATTTTCATCATTTTTCTTCGATAATACCGAAACTCGCCAAAAACATGGTGTAAAAGCTTAATATGTTCATACATATTTTAAATCAGATAACTAAAATATAAAATTACTTTTACAATGACACGTGGGCCCCCAACTAACCAATAAGATGCGAGTCTGTGAACCTATAATTTTGACAATGCAAGGCTAACTGAAGTCCTTGATGTAATTAGCTATCTACCGGCTATCCCAAACCTGAAATGTGTTGAATTGAGGGTGGTGAGATTATAAAATCTCAGTGAGTAAACAGACACCATCTAAACTATTTAAAGGCGAGTAAATGGAGACAATTAAAAAATAATTAACTTCAGCAAAATTTTCACATCACGAATATTCATTTCAACCAAATAATCAACATGGCTCGTGAATTACTCAAAACTTGGCTCATGTCAAATCTTGTACTCGGTGACACTTGGACCAGGGGTATCCAACCGAGCCGGCCAAGGCTATTAAAAATTCATATTTCGCATAAATCATATTTTTATTTTGAAACATAGCTGTTCCTTGGCGTTGGCTGAGTCTCACTCTCACGCGGTGGTCCACGTGAAGTGCACTCAAAAAGCCCACCTCAGGAGATACCCTACGCGCCTCTACGACCGAGGTGAGAATATAAAGAAGTTTACCGTGCCCCTCTAATAGGCTGGCCCACGGTACCCCCCACTACTGCAGTAGCTAATCTTTTGTCTACCACCTGATTTATAAAATATTTTTCTGCATGACATGACAATTTATTGCAACCTAGCCTCTCAAGGCTAAATACACAGTACAAATAATTCTAACACCAAAATCAGTTTAGCCATTCATGCTCATTTATTGTCATAAGCCATTCAATTTAAAATAAAAAATTTACAACACAAGCAGGCAGTCTCCAATTACTCTATTTTCAAAACCAGCATTCGATTTTTCAAAAAATTTATAAAATCACAATTTCTCTTAAAACATAACAATTTACCATTTAAACCCATTTTCCATAAAATCACACAATTGTATAAAACTACTTTAGATAATTAAGACGATAATAAGTTTACTCATAGTTTCTGAAAACTAAATTCGGGTACTCCAACTATTACTCCTCAAGTGCGATTTCTTTGCCCTTACCAGAGGATTCGCCACCTTGACAAATTGTACAATTAAGAGGTTTACTACGTTGGTACTAAACTAAAATAAACTAATTTATACTACTAATGCATGATATGAAGTGCAAAATGTCTAAATTTTGCCTAAGCGCGGTGTTAGCTTATTTTGATCTTTTACCCGATAAATCGATATACTCGTCCGTTTAAACTCCAAATTAATTTTTTTCAATTTCTATACCTCAACTGCACCCAAATTGACTTAATGTTCCTCAGTATGGTGCAAATTATCAGTCCCGGTAGCAAATTATGAAAATACCGCTAGTGGGTACAAATTCGTATTTTTGCTCAGAAAATTTCCATTATTTTTCTAGGCTCATAATTCATCATTATTCATCATAATTCCTCAAATAAACATCAATATCAGCAGCCAATATTCCCCTAGAAATTCAGCATAATGGGTTTCAATGGGAGAAAATTATTTCTCTAGCTTATTTTTGCTATATTTCAAAATAACCTAACTAAAATCACTTAATTCAATTAAAATCAACCAAAACTCAATTTCAAAACTCATCCATGGAGGTTTGGCCAGCATGGGCGTCCATACCCACTTTCTAATTTTGCATGGAAATGAGAAAAATATGCATGGGTAGTGAAAATCACAAGGAAAATTAATGAAATTTACCTTTTTAATACTTGATTTCTTGATTTCTCTTGATTTTCCCCAAATTTTTCAGCTAGGGTTCTTATTTCTTTTTCCCCTTTTTTCTCCTGGTTTGGACAGCTTGAAGAAGATGAGAATTCTAGAAATTTTGACCTTTTTAAAGGCTAAAATAATAAAATATTATTTTATTTATTTATTTTTTATTAATTTCTTAAATTCTAGCCATCCATTTGTTTCCAAATTTTCACCATACACTTGTCCCACATATCCATAGCTTAGATAAAATTCTCAGACTTATCCAAAGTCTTGGTGGAGTAATTTTTGAAATTTACACTTTTGCCCCTGTAAAAGTGAAAAATTACATTTTTGCCCAAAAAACTGAAAAATTGCCCATGGACATATTTTTCATCCCTTATACTCATACCATTCTCCAATTTGTCAAATTTGATCTAAATTCTCTCAAAATCTCAAATTTTATCCGTGGGTGGAAAAATTACGATTTTGCCCTTACACTCTAGAAATCATCGGAGTTAAATTTTTTCACTGCCAAACCCTCAAATTAAACTCCAATAAGTTTAATATAATCAATCTTAATCAAACGGGATTAAAAATTTTCATATTCGTCCTCAGGTGGTAAATTACCATTTTGCCCCTAAAATACTTAAAGTCCGGATTAACTCCATATCGGACCTCAAACTCTTAATCCTCATTTTAAATCAACCCATCGATTTTAGTTTTCTCAAATTCATCCTCGATTCTCTGTTTAAACTAGTTCAAGACTTATTTGACTGAACCGTACCATTAGGGGTAATACAGTCATTTAACTTGTTTTCCGGGGTAATTCAATATACAAACATGCTATCCAAAGCATGTGAATGATATATCACAGATAATTTAGGGTCGGGTGTTACAGCACTACCTCCCTTAAAATAAAAAGTTTGACCTCAAAATTTCATTTATCAATATCAAAGAACTAATGGGGGTATTATCTTTTCATCATATCTTAAGTTTAAATCTTGAACCACCAAGAACCATTTTTCACTTGAACTAATCATAATATCAACCCCACATATGTGTGTATGCCTTATAATCCCATTTATGCTTCCAAGATCTACCTTGATTTGATCACTGAATACGATGCAATATCATAATTTCTCAAAGTCATCCTTTTATCCTTAATCATCTTCCATGCCTCTATATTTCTTGCATTACGATATTGATTTGTCACTTAAGACTCAAACTCATTTGAATCATGTATACCTCAAGCATTTTTGAATTCCAATTTCCATAATGTATTAGGAAAATTTCATTATCTAACTTCATTTTTAAGGTTAACTTCTATCATCCTTTGTTCTACTCTTTCATATAAATATAACATCATTCTTCCTTAACCAATTTACAAACTATACCTGAAATTGTAAAACTTGAAACTAGATTCTCCTCAAGTATTTTTCAATATTAATATGAATATCACTTTTAGCTTACAGCTTCCTTTTTATAATCACATAACTTAGTGCTTGCTTTCACGAAATCCGTAGCAAAACTCTTCTTGAGTATTTCATTGGGAATATCTATCTTAGACTTATGTCTCACAACATACGATCACTTAACTTGTGACTTAGCCGTTAGGCTCCTCAACAAGTTTTAAAATCACACATCTTATATTCATCTCGTATAATGTATAATTCTTCCTCAAAGGTATTTAAATATTCTTGCAACACCTAATCACTTATTTGCTCTTTCATACTCCAAGTATATCATTTCCATAAAGGTATAACCAACTACTCATATTTCAATTTATCTCCAAGAGTTTCTAGCATGTCACCTAGTTTACTTGTGTTGTTACTAATCTTTTCCTTTCAACAAAGTTAAGACAAGATCAGTATATTCTCATAACAATATTCTATATCAACTCATTTGCTATATCATTATTGAAATCTTTATTTACATTTTTCCTCATTTGGTATTGACATCTCTTATCAGTATCTCATACATTCATCTAACCTTTCGCTCGCTTCCTCATTAGTCTTTAACAAGACTTAGTCTCTTGTCTTCCTAATTTCTTAAGATTTGACTTTAGTCATCATATTATTCATCTTAACACTCCCCATGTTAATTAATTAATTTATTTTTATGTAACCATCTCAAAAACTCTCTAACGTTTCTTTCTCTTACATGCCAATATATAAGGCAATAAAGAAACTTTACAATTTCACTCATCATCTTTATCTTAATACCTCCCTAATGCACTTAAGATTCCAAACAACAAAGCTTAACATGAAAACCAATGACCATTCCTCAACTCGTAAGTTTCATTTTTATGCCATTCTCAATTTGCTCATGCTTACTAGCCATTAAGGGTTCTTAACGCGACAACGTTTGATAGTCAGTACTGTGACGTTGCAACTGTTTGAATTCACTTTATCCCCGTAACTCTTCTACCTTTAAAGCTACTACCTCAATTATTCACAATTGTGTGGCTTCCTTATAAGTCTATACCACAATTAGCAATACTAACTTTCATCACAAGTACGCGATCAGAACATTGATTTAATGTCTTTATTTTGTCACTAACATTCATATATCTTAACCATAACATTTAGTACGAGTTTGCTTAAGCAAAGATCTCCAAATTTATTCATAGCTACATGTATCTCAGATTGCACATCACTTATCATCAGTCAATAAATCTCACTTTAGAACACTCTTTCCATATTGTATAGTAACTTCACCATATAGGATCACGACACTATATTCCTCCATTCTACTATCATGCATACTCCATAGAATTTAATTAAAAGATTTATGTACCTTAACTAATGCCAATTCCATTTAATCATATCTTAAATACTCCAAACTTGTAAATTACAACTCCAAGTGTATGTCCATATATTGATAATCTTTATATATTTCATGATCATGAAAACTACAACTTACAAACTAGCTTTCGATCATATGCACACTATTAGAACATTAATTTCAACATGTTTAATTCTCCTTTGGTGATATGTTAAGATCATTTCTGGATACATTTTCATATTAACATTGATATGCCTTTACCATAGCATTTAGTGCAAATTTGATAAAGAAATTGTCTCCAAATAACCCTTAAATACATAATTATCAAATTGTATACCACTAAACATCAAGATCTTGACTTTATTCATCAATAATCAATCACATTTATTAAGTGAATAATTTACTTAGTTATTACACCTTACCTTTGCAATCATAAGATCAAAGTTGTCCTAAGCTTAAGATGCAGAAGTTCTCTCTCTTAGAGTATATCCAAACATCAACATTTTCTAAATTCCTTGCTCTGGGGAGATCACCTTTAAGACTGATCATTTGTATCATAGACCACACTTTGAATTGAATAAACTTTTAAATTGATCTTTCAAGTAATTCGTATATCAATCTCAATTATAGAACTTCATATGGCGCTTAGACTAGATTCGACATTTCCAAGTCACTTAACCTCAAGCTGCCAATTCCACATCTAGTCCTTTAATCCCTTGGCTCCTCCTTATTATGCATAACAAAGTTCAAGCTCATTCTTAGAGCTGATTTGTTTACTAACTTCTTACTTCATGACCACACATCAATTATAGTAATCATTAGTACTCACTCTCGAGTTAGTTCACATGCTTATATCCATGAACTATAATAGATCCAATCAATTTTTAAAATCTCACAATCGCTTAATTGAAGTCAACACCACTTTTATATGGGCATAACACGCTCAATTAACATAGTGTTCTCATCTTCATGCACATATGTATGAATTTACTCTTACCTCAATGCTTAATTTGTACACTCCACCAAATGAATAAATTATCACGGCCTACTTGTCCAATTCCAAATTTCTCCATCCATAATCGAAGGAATATATCATTTCATTAATCATTCATTAGGAGCATTCGTTTTAAAATCTCTCCAACACTGGCTCATGGCACGGGTGGCATCTTAAACCCGAACAACGGCCTTACTTATGACCTTTGCATGACATTAACAAGGAAGTGAATTACTGAGAACAGGAGTTCCTATAGCTCCCATAAGATCTATAAGAAAAACTAAAACAAGTCTAAACAACTCTAAATTCTATATGCAGATGCACGTATTCCATTCTACCTAATCTGACTTAACTTAACTAACTTAACTTAACTTAACTTAACTTGGGCCACGCAGTGTCAGTGTTGATTTCTTAAAATAACTTTAAAACCAAAAACTTTAAAATCCAAAGCTTTAAAATCAAAATCTCTTATCTTTGAACCATGCTCTGATACCACTTTAATTGTCACAACCGGAACTCCCATCGGGCCCGTGACAACCGTCGCGACATCCCGATAGGCATTCATTACACCGAATGCCGATCGAAACCCCGCAAGGCTTAGCATCAGCTTCCGCATCTCCCCGATGAGCAACAGTTATTAAATCTTGCATTTCAAAACAATCATAAGTCGTTTTCAAATCAAAATAGTAAAATATTATTTTCTGGCTCATAGGGGCATTTTCGTCATTTTTCTTTGATAATACCGAAACTCACCAAAAACATGGTGTAAAACCTTAATATGTTCATACATACTTTAAATCAGATAACTAAAGCATAAAATTACTTTTACAATGACACATGGGCCCCCAACTAACCAATAAGATGCGAGTCTGTGAACCTATAATTTTGACAATGCAAGGCTAACTGAAGTCCTTGATGCAATCGGCTATCTACCGGCTATCCCAAACCTGAAATGTGTGGAATTGAGGGTGGTGAGATTATAAAATCCCAATGAGTAAACAAACACCATCTAAACTATCTAAAGGTGAGTAAATGGAGATAATTAAAAAATAATTAACTTCAGTAAATTTTTCACATCACGAATATTCATTTCAACCAAATAATCAACATGACTCGTGAATTACTCAAAACTTGGCTCATGCCAAATCCTGTACTCGGTGACACCTAGACCAGGGGTATCCAACCGAGCCCGCCAAGGCTGTTAAAAATTCATATATCGCATAAATCATATTTTTATTTTGAAACATAGCCGTTCCTTGGCGTTGGCTGAGTCTCACTCTCACGCGGTGGTCCACGTGAAGTGCACTCAAAAAGCCCACCTCAGGAGATACCCTACGTGCCTCTATGACCGAGGTGAGAATATAAAGAAGTTTACCGTGCCCTTCTAATAGGTTGACCCACGGAACCCCCCACTACTGCAGTAGCTAATCTTTTATCTACCACCTGATTTATAAAATCTTTTTCTGCATGACATGGCAATTTATCGCAACCTAGCCTCTCAAGGCTAAATACACAGTATAAATAATTCTAACACCAAAATCAGTTTAGCCATTCATGCTCATTTATTGTCATAAGTCATTCAATTTAAAATCAAAAATTTACAACACAAGCAGATAGTCTCTAATTACTCTATTTTCAAAACCAGCATTCGATTTTCCAGAAAATTTATAAAATCATTTCATAAAATCACAATTTCTCTTCAAACATAGCAATTTACCATCTAAACCCATTTTCCATAAAATCACACAATTGTATAAAACTACTTTAGATAGTTAAGACGATAATAAGTTTACTCACAGTTTCTGAAAACTAAATTCGGGTACTCCAACTATTACTCATCGAGTGCGATTTCTTTGCCCTTGCCAGAGGATCGCCACCTTGACAAATTATACAATTAAGAGGTTTACTACTTTGGTACTAAACCAAAATAAACTAATTTATACTACTAATGCATGATATGAAGTGCAAAATATCTAAATTTTGCCTAAACGCGGTGTTAGCTTATTTCGGTTTTTTACCCGATAAATCGATATACGCGTCCGTTTAAACTCCAAATTATTTTTTTTCAATTTCTACACCTCAACTGCACCCAAATTGACTTAATGTTCCTCAGTGTGGTGCAAATTATCAGTCCCGGTAGCAAATTATGAAAATACCCCTAGTGGGTAAAAATTCATATTTTTACTCCGAAAATTTTCATTATTTTTCTAGGCTCATAATTCATCATTATTCATTATAATTCCTCAAATAAACATCAAGATCAGTAGCCAATATTCCCCTAGAAAATTCAGCATAATGGGTTTCAATGGGAGAAAATTATTTCTCTAGCTTATTTTTGCTATATTTCAATATAACCTAACTAAAATCACTTAATTCAATTAAAATCAATCAAAACTCAAGTTCAAAACTCATCCATGGAGGTTTGGCCAGCATGGGTGTCCATACCCACTTTCTAATTTTGCATGGAAATGAGAAAAAAATACATGGGTAGTGAAAATCACAAGGAAAATCGATGAAATTTACCTTTTTAATGCTTGATTTCTTGATTTCTCTTGATTTTCCCCAAATTTTTCAGCTAGGGTTCTTATTTCTTTTTCCCATTTTTTCTCCTGGTTTGGACAGCTTGAAGAAGATGAGAATTCTGGAAATTTTGACCTTTTTAAAGGCTAAAATAATATAATATTATTTTATTCATGTTTTTTGTTTTATTAATTTCTTAAATTCTAGCCATCCATTTGTTTCCAAATTTTCACCATACGCTTGTCCCACATATCCATAACTTATATAAAATTCTCAGACTTATCCAAAGTCTTGGTGGAGTAATTTTTAAAATTTACACTTTTGCCCCTGTAAAAGTCAAAAATTACATTTTTACCCAAAAAATTGAAAAATTGCCCATGGACATATTTTTCATCCCTTATACTCATACCATTCTCCAATTTGTCAAATTTGATGTAAATTCTCTCAAAATCTCAAATTTTATCCGTGGATGGAAAAATTATGATTTTGCCCCTACACTCCAAAAATCACCGGAATTAAACTTTTTCATTGCCAAACCCTCAAATTAAACTCCAATAAGTTTAATATAATCAATCTTAATCAAACGGGATCAAAAATTTTCATATTCGTCTTCAGGTGGCAAATTACCATTTTGCCCCTAGAATACTTAAAGTTCGGATTAACTCCATATCGGACCTCAAACTTTGAATCCTCATTTTAAATCAACCCATGGGTTTTAGTTTTCTCAAATTCATCCTCGATTCTCTGTTTAAACTAGTTCAAGACTTATTTGACTGAACCGTACCATTATGGGTAATACAGTCATTTAACTTGTTTTTCGGGGCAATTCGATATACAAACATGCTATCCAAAGCATGTGAATGATATATCACAGATAATTTAGCGTCGGGTGTTATATTATCAAATATTTTTATTTAGTCTAGTTAGTCAACTTTTCACTCTAAATGGATGATTTAGATACAAAAATTGATTTTAAATTGGCAGTGGATATTTTTCTACCATACATTTTATCTTTATCAAGTTTCAAAATTTTTTGGTAAAAATGACCAAAATACCCCTATATGGCAAAAATTTTATTTTGATTGTTTTCGATCTAAAATAGTTTATATTTTCTTAAAACTCGATATTTAACAACGATTGCTCACAGGAAAGGCAAGAAACTGATTCGTTAGCCTTGCGGGGTTCCGATTGGCATTCCGGATAATGAGTGTCAATCGGCACGTCGCGTCGGTTGTCATGGGCCTGAGGGCCTGAGGGAGGTTTCGGGTCGTGACACCTTCAATAATAAAAGACTAAAGAAGTAGAGGCTGAAATTAGGACATTTTTCCCAAAAATTAACTGAAATTGCTTAAATGAAAATGTTATAACATAGATTAAGCGATTACTAAGAAAGTATATAAAATACGTATAAATTACTTTAAAACTAAAAGACTTAGCTCTATTTAGGTTCCAAAAATGAGCAAGCTGACTCTAAATAATAGAGTTATTGTTGCTGAATTTACACACACATAAGCGCACATATCGCACAAGTAATATAGGTGTAAGAAAAGCATTGTGTCCATAGAGAATTGTGTCTAAATTCTTGCTAAGTACTAAAATTGGGTACCTTAATCTTATCTAAGTAAATCTAATTTGAAAATAAATTAAAAATGAAATTAAAGTAACAAAGCTAAACTAGGGAGTTAATGCTAAAAATTACTAGAGAATCAATGAATTAAGGCCAAGGATGTGGAATTACTCAATCTTTGATTTGAATTTAATCTCTCTATTTATACTTAAATCAATGGGTTGGTTGCTTGTTGGTTCCAAATAAATGTGCTAAGGGGGGGGGGGGGGGGCTGAATCACACTTTTTGGCTCTTGACAAGATGAAGAACTAATTTGAAAAGCAATGAAAATAAAAACAGAGTAGATAATGTGTAGGAATTTAGAGTGGTTCGATCCAAGACCTATATCCACTACCTTGATTGTTCAACCAAGGATTTTCCAATCAATCCACTACAAACGGTGAAATTCACAAGCTTTCACCAAGCTTTACAATGGCTTTTATCAAGCTTAGCCAAAACCTTTCACAATGGTTTTAACCGGGATCAACCAAAACCCAAAGTGGTTTTTCAAAGGCTCAACCACAACCTTTCACAATGGTTTTTCACGAGCTCTATAATACCCCGTATTTTGATATGGTGACTAATAAAAACTTACTAGATGCCAATTGAGGTTAATTATGATGTTTAGAAATGATGAAAGATGAAAAGAATAGTTTGGGATAAAATATTCTACACACGAGAAAATAATAATAAAATAATGATATTTTTATCGAAGAAAAATTTGTGAGATGAAAAGTGATTCGGAAGTCAATGGAGGCCTAATAAGGTATTTTGGGTACCAAGGGGACAAGAGGAGACAAGAGGAAATTTTTAGAATAAAATAATATTTTATTAATAAAATACTATTAAAATATTAAATATTTTATTCAGTGTCAAAATTTTCCATGAAGAAGGAGTATATGGTCAATCTAAGTGGGGGAGAAGAAGAATGAGAGAATTTTAGAGAAAAATGACGTTAATGGGGCCGCGTGTCTTTATTAAGTAAAGATAGCGCGGGCAAATAAATATTTTAAATATTATGGGGACACCGCGTTGGAGTACAAACTTCATACTTTATTTGTACATGTGTAGAATAAGATAATAGAAGGAAGTTGGAGTTAAATGAGTGTTGGAAGGACTAAATTAAAATGGAAAGAAACAAAAAGGGTAAAACGGTAATTTTACACAAAGCTTGGTCAAAGCTTCCAAAGGAAGCTTTGACTCTCATCCTTATCAGCCCAAAACAGTCCTCATCTCCTCCAGCAAGATGTTTCTTATTCATTCTTAAAGCTTCCAACGCCATTCTCTCATTTTCCCGTGGAAACTTAATTTTCTTTCCTTGTTTTCTTTCCATTTCCTTTCTCTTCTTGCTTATTTCCTCTCCCAATTCCTTGTGCACCAAAGTTACAACTTCTAACCCCAATTTCCAGCACACCTAAACCCTAGGAGGAGAAGAAAGAAAAAGAGAGAAAGAAAGAAAAAAGCTTGGTTTTGGTGATTCAAGCAAGGAACGATAAGAATTCTTGTTTTTGGCTTGACTAGTTTTTGAAAATGAGTTAGTGACTTAGAGAAATGTCTTGTGGCAGCAAAGATTGGCTTGATTGGAGAAAAATTGGTAACATGTAAGCTAATAAACCCATGGGTACATGAAGGACTCAAAGTGGAAAAGGAAAACGGTAAGCATAACACTATGTTTTAAAGCCTATGTTTAGTTGAATATTGTGAGGAATTATGGTTGTTGAAAGGATTTATTTGCCTAAGCTAGTTGAAAATTATTAAGATTGCATGGCATGTTGTTTGAAAGAAATGAAAAAGGAATATTGTGGATGGAGGATTGAGAAACAAAGTATTGAAAGTTAGATAGATAACAATGAATGTAAACTAGGAAATAATTGAGTGAAAGTGAGAATGATTGTTGCTGCCATATATGTGGATTATGTGTGGAAATATAAGATAGATTTGGGTGGAAATTATTTAGAAAGGTTGAAGTAGACACGTGACATCATAATTAAGTTGCCAGTGATATAATCTAAGGAATTTCATAAGCAATGATATAAGTAATTTTGGTAAAAATGCATTAAGATGTGAGTTAATTGAAGATGGTTTCATGATAGGATGAAAAACATAAATTTGAGTAAGGATTAATTGATTGAAGTGCTGCCCGTATACATATGTAATTAAATATATTGAGTTCGTATTATTGTTAGAAAGTGCAAAAATAAGGTTAGAGTACTGTGGTGGCGTGCTGGAGTAAATAGCGAGCAACCGGCCAGTGAAAATAGTTAGAGACAACTCCGATCAAATAGCGATGTAATATCACATTATAGTAAGGTGAGTGAACTGCATTTCAAAATCATTTTGAGAATGTGACTGTTTTGTACAAAGCATTTGAATGATTTTATACAACTTTATCTTAAAACAAGTGCCTTGGGAACAAGTTTTTGCTAAATGGTTTTATGTTGTGATATGTGGTTGTTATTGATTCATGCACTATTTCATTATGATGATATATATATATATATATATATGTTGTGCATGATAGTTGATATTGTGTATGATGACTATAACCATGTGTGTGCACGATGTGGGGGGATGCACATGCCGGTGATGATGGTGGTGTGGGAGATAGATGATGATAGTGCCTGTGTGCACGATGTGGGGGGATGTACACGATGGCACTGATTGTGCACGATGTGGGGGGATGCACATGATGGCGCCGGCTATGTGCACGATGTGGGGGAATGTATATGAGCCGGGTGTGATTATGCTGATATTGGTGTTTTCTATGCATTTATATATATACATCTATGTTTCTGAAATCAAAGTTCATGAGTATGGTATATGGTTTTGCATATGTGAATCTTGCATGTTGAACTTTGAAAGTTGCTAAGTATTGTCAAATTGGTGTTCATTGCAACAAGGAATTTGGTTGTAGCGAAATGGATTCTCGCTGCCGCCAGAAACTCTCGGTGGTGGTGCAGTACTGTTACTTTGACAATGATTTTGACCACTTTTCGATTAGAACTGGGCATAGTGGTAAACACTAAAGTCGTATCCCTGCCTCTTAGCTTTCTAATGACCCAACAAACATGTTAATTGGACCCATGTAGTGGAATATATGCTTGAAAAACTGAACCATATGCAAACCGAGAATGCCTTTTGCTACAATGAGAATGAAACTTTTTGTTTTGCTTAGCATTTGGCTGGTTTTTGCCATATTTTCCACTTCTCCAATTTCATGTTGAATATGAATTCTCTATCGTTACATGATTTAGCGACCAAGAGTTCAATTGAGGGTTTTAATAAGGACTTAAGCTAAAGTGCATCGTTTCCAATATAAGTGCATTATGATTTCAAACTTTTCCTTATTATATTGCTTGTTCCCTTCCTATGTTCACTCACTGAGTTTATACTCATGTTTTCAACTTCATGTTTTCAGATTTAGTGGTCGTTGATATGTAGATTGAGGTGTCCGCGTACCTCCATCCCTTGGGTAGGTATCTTGACACTCAGTAGTCATATCTCCCCATCCAGAGTCACTCCGCTGACGATCAAAGTCTTTGTATATGTTTCATGTGAATTTGCAAAGATATATTGACAACTATTTATGTATGATTTGAATTATGATGCTAATGTGAGCATTCACTTGGGTTTTATGAGTTACGTTGGAGAAATAGGCATTTGAACACTATTAAGTACAGATCTTAAAGAAATATGTTAGATAGATGGGTTAATATACAAGTGCATATTGAGAGGCTTGCTTGGGCCTAGTGGGCTATGCCTATTGGGTCATTGCACCGATCATGGCTCGAGAATTGGGTTGTGATAGGCTCAACCAAAACGCAAAGTGGTTTTTCAAAGACTCAATCACAACCTACAACAATGGTTTTTCACGAGATCAACCAAAACCCAACAACTAACTTTTCAAGGCTAAGTTAGAACCTATACACTCAATCAGGCAATCCAAGCTTGAATAATTTCATTAGAGTGCCTTGCACACTCTAAGCAATCAAGAAATGAAGAAAAGATGAAGTACAATTGATCACCTAGCTGATCTAAGATGTACAAGCTCAAACACTTTTTCAAAGGATGAGAGTGAAATACAAGTGTAAAGAAAAGGTTTTTGGTCTTTTAAGCTCAAAATCACTATGGATGGCTTTTCTCTCTTGTTTTTGATTGTTGAAGAGGATTTAAATACTTGCAAAATCAATTCTGGTCATTGGAGACAGAAACTAGCCATTTCTAGCCGTTATTTTGTCTCTAGTATTCAATTCAAATTTTCTAACAGAATGATCTTAGTCGACTAATTGCGCTCTTAGTCGACTAAGTTGTCTTTGTCTTCTGAACCCAGTTTTTGGCAGTGAGCTCTTAGTCGACTAACTTCCTTTTTAGTCGATTAAGTTGTTTTTGTCTTGAAGTCCAGATTTCTGGTAATAGGCTCTTAGTCGACTAACTTACTTCTTGGTCAACTAAGTCTTCTCTGTCTCTCAATCCTCTTAAGCCCGCCAACTTCTAATTTGAATTATAGCTGACTAATACCCTTCATTATTCAACTAAGTGGCTTCTATTTTATGACTCAATTGTAGCTCTTTCTTCTTTGCTTGTTTAACCAACTAACCCATCTTGCAACTGAACAAGCATCTTGACTTGCTTACAAATACTAAATATATTAATGATTTAAGCTTTCTCCTGCACACTTAAATAATATAATTAGACATCAATGAATGAGAATATTTTGCTATCATCAAAAACATATAGAGTCAACATTCTTTATCTCTTATTTTTGATGATCACAAAACACTCTAAGATTAAGAATACAATGTCTATGTTCAATATGAATGCTTCAAATCTTTATGCATAATTAGGTGCTCCCCCTTAGTCAATGCATCTACTTTTCTTTACATAATATAAAACAAAACCAAAACTGAGCATCACACACATAAATTAAACATGAAGACCTATTTAACTCTATTTGATTTAGTGTTCCTTTTCTCTTTTTTTTTTGTCATTAAACAAGATATTCAAAACTCCTCCTTAATGAGGGCATCAAGATTTTCCTTTAATATTTATATCGAACTTTAATGAATGAGAATCATAAGCACTCATACACCTAAGTTGTACAAGCTTATAGATATAGTTCAATAACTTCAAGAGTCAAGTTTGTGTTAATGTAAGAACAAGTGTATAGGAGTTAAATCATTTCAAGAAATTGTCAAGGATTACTCAAATAATGCTCAAGCAAATTTGATCATTTTGTCATAATCAAAACTATAATAATTTTAATGCTAACAATCTCCCTCTTTTTGATATGACAAAACTATGAGCATAATTTGCATTTGAAATGATTTTAAAATCTCCCATTCAGCATATGCATAAAATTAAATTTGCTCATAAACCTTCTCCCCCTTTTTGTTATATAAAAAAGGTTAAGAAGAGTGAGCATTAAACACTTAAGCTCAATAAATAATGGTTAGAAAAAACCCATTATGAGTATAAGCATTAAGACCATGGATATGTAACCATAAAGTCTCTAAGTCATCATACATATGCACTTAATATCCTCAACCAAGTAATTAAGAAATATACCCATTAAGCACATTCAAGTATTAATTCATCAAGAGAATGAATCACATGTATATATCTCTATAAGCAAAATGTGGACATAACATTTATGAAGTTCAAGAAAGATAAAGATGTTCAACAAGCATATAAGCCATATTTTAACTCCAATACTAAGCGTTCAAGCTCAATATATCAATTGATAGATATAAGTAAAATCTCCCCTTTTGTAAAAGCACAATATCAATTATGAGAGATGGAATCTTTTTAAAGCTCATTATATCAATTGGTAAAGCACTAGTAAAGACTTCCTTATCATTAAGCATTCCAAGCATATCAACTTCAAGGCTCAAAATATTTAAGAAAGATATGATTAAATTTAAAGCTCAAGAGAGGAGAGACAATTATAAAGCTTGATGCTAATTTTAAAGCTAGACACTAATTGAGAAAACTTAAGGCTTGATACCAAATATGCATTTCAGCATTCAAGTTTAAGTGAGAGGCGATATAAGGCACAATATCTATTTTGGTGTTTAGAAAGATGTTACCGGTAGTGAAGAACACCAAATGTTGAATTCTCACCAAACCTTGTTGTTGAAGATCTTAATTCGTTATGATATCAATGACAATGATTGACTCCCCCTTATGAAATCATAAGCTCAACACAAATTGTTAGAGATCCTCAATAGATCAAATATTAGGAGAGAAATCATGAGCCTAGAATAAATGAGCATTCATATGGATATTCAATTTATTTCCCTAATACTCAAGTATTCATGGAACGAAAAAAGTATGAGCATTTGAATAGATGTTCAACATATGCATCACATACTCATATTTTCAAGAAGTATTTGCCAAGTAGTTCCTAGGCATGTCTAAGGTATCATTAGTCTTCAAGCACTATTCTCAATTATCATAAAGTATTATCAATCATCATCAAACATTCATTATTTATTCCCAATATCAATCAACCAAGAAGTTTCACTCAAGCATTTTCAGGAAATTCCCTAATTCATATACAAAAATAGCAACTCAAGGAGAAATTAAAAAATATCATCATTAAGCATTCTTGGCGAGTATTCTTCCAAATAATTTTCTAGTGGTCATTCATCCAAGTCATTTTAAGGCAAGCATAGCAAGATGTATTCTCCAAATTATATATGAAATTGTCAATTCAAGGAGAACTTTCACAAAAGGCATATCATTATTAATGAAGCACAACTAAAGCATTTTGCATTTATTACAATCATGTATGAAAGTTATGATCAAATAAGCACAAACATGATTACAAGAAATAACATGGCTATCTTCCTTAATCATTATTCCAATTTTGTTCATCAAAATGTAAGCATGAGTTCAATATAGACATATACCCATTGAAAAAATATACAACCATTGAAGTTCAAATTACATGCAATTTCTCAATAATTCATGATTCATGAGTGATATCAATTGTTATAGAATATTGAAAGTAAAACACTCAACTCATGAATATATTCAAAGTGAACATTCAATCATCAATGAATATCAATTATCAAGATTCAAGAAAGAGATATTTAATCAAAGCACATTAGGCATTCATTGTTAACTAAAGCTATAGGCCATATTTTATTTGACATGTCAAGTTGTTTATGGTGACCTATAAGCCAAAGTTAGATTCACATAAAATCTTTAGATCATGTAAACGTTAAGGCTCAATGAAGACATAGTTAACATTTAAATGCATATTCAAAATAAATTTTAACTATGTCAACTCACTATATATGCCATGATCAAATTTGACAATTAAATTCATATTCAAATGTATAGCTCAAGTCAAGTTTTAAACTTCAAACCTTAAGGTCAAGCAAAATGAAAAATCATGTAAGCATGTGTCTTGACCAATATAGTAGATGAACCAAGAATATTTTCATTAAGTTCAATGAGTTCATCCTAATCGAATAAGTATGCATAATCAAGAAATCAATTTTGAAACAATCATTTGAGCACAAACGTAAAATATATTTCAAGAATTGTTCCTAGATTAGCATTTGAACATTTCAATTTTCATGAGAAGATATTTTCTATATATGCACATGAAAATCTAATCGGATTAACAAATTCAAGCATTGATGAACAATTTCTCATATTTCTATTTTGTCGTTGTAAATACATGAGAATTTTATGGAATCAATATGAGTGTCATACTTGGGAATAGATAGATTTATGTCATCAAATAGGATTTCCCATTTTTCAACAAGTTTTACAATTTCAAGAACATGTACGTGCACCAAATGATCATGAGAATATTCATAATGCATGTTTTTGAGAGTCAAGAATCATCTTTGAAGGAATTTCATAGAAGAAAATATTGTAATGGACAAGAAGTAAAGTGAAAAGACATTTTGGAACTCAAAACCTGTCCATTTTGGCTTTAGAGCACTCAAGAGTCAACTACATATCCCTAGGGTCTAGTTTTTATCATTCCAACAACATTGTTTGCATTTTGTTCTCTAATAGTTGACTAGCTATGCTAAGGAGTCAATTATGCCGGATTCTTGCACATTGAAAAGCTAGAAAAAGGTGTAAAACATGCAATGCTCCAAGGTATAATGATCTCAAAACATGGATTTGTGTGAGAACAATTTAGAATTTCATTTCAACATTGTTTGGAACATTATTTTGGACATGTATGATCAAAGATTCTTCAAGAAAAACATGTGAACTCAAATTTTGGCTTTTATTGCTCATTGTTCACAAGTGCTTAAAAGTTGAAATGCTCATTTGAAGAATCATTTCTCTAATATGCTCAAACATATTCAATTTACATCATGATGCATGACTATGACTTATAACATGTACAACAAGCATTTAAACAATGTTTAAGCATAATAAGCATCAAATTTAGCATTTTCAATAATTTTTGAATGTATGGACAAAAATGTCTTTAAGCTTATTCAAGCAATCCTTTGCAACAAGAACAAGATATAATGGCATTTTCAACACAAGGTATACTTGTTCAAGTTATATATCATTGAAATCATTGTAATCTCAAGGATGTCAAACATTGCAAATAGATATGTTCTTTTGCTTGAAAAATGCCATTAATTCCAAATTATCACATTAAGATCATGCTTAAGAAATCCCTTTCAATTAGTTTCACCAATCATGAGAGAAATACCAAGCAAATCAGATTTATGCAATTCATGTATCAAATCAATTTTGCTCAACCATGCTATATCATCAAAAACAATGAATCAATTTCAATCAAAGAGAATAAAAAGATTTTGCAAGAAAATCAATTGATAAAGCTTTAATCTTTCTTTGCAAACTTTTTAACTTGAAACATTCAAGATTAGACTTGGTTTGTGAAAAATCATGAGCTCAATATCACTCAATTTTGTTTCATTATGCTCTAAATGATTTATGAAATATGTAATGGGAATAATGAATCATGTATATGCATGTCAAGGGTCATTTGCAAATATCTCACAATTATCTTTCAAAAATGCCCTTATGACCATTCAAGTTTATAAGCAAGCATGCACATCCAATAAGAACAAGTCATAAGTATTTTTCATTATGAAACAAACTTGTTCAATTCATAAATCATTCTAAACTTAAAGGATGGCAACAGTTTTCTCATATAAGCTCATTTTGCTTTAAAAGTACCAATTTAAGTAGTCAAAACTTTCAAGCTCATTATCAACCACCTTGAACTATTCAAATAAGTTATAGAATGTAGATTAAGATTGTTCAAATGGTCAACTTATGCTAGACACAAGGAAATCAAGGATAATTTTTTTTTTAAACTCAATTTTCCTTGTTTTAGGCTACTTGAATAGTTGTGAGTGTAAGTCATCAAGTATGCTCATATTTCTATCACATTATCCAACTTTTTATGTTTCAAAATTATGCTCAAAAATCATTTTTCCTCAAAGAAGTAGTATGGAAACAATTTCACAAAACATGACGAAATTTTATAGAAACAATTTTCCATAATCAAGCAATCTTAATAAAACAATTTTCTCAAAATAAGGATGATGATAAATTCAAGATTAAATATAGGTACATACTCAATCTAGATTCATACTTCCTTGCAACTTATAGCATGTATCATATCAAATAAAGTTGCATAGCCAAGATTGATCAATAAAGCTCAAAGAATTATGCACTTAATATTCAAACAAGAATAGGCAACTAGAATTTTCAATGTAGAAAAGCAAACAATTTTAGAAACTCAGCCAAATGAATGAAACTTTCAATAAATAAGCAATTAAAATTCTCATTTAAACAAATAAAAAGATTTTAGCATAGAGATCACCATTTTCCTTTATGTGTGACTAGAGAGAATTCATTCTTCAAGAATTGTTCCTCCTTCTTCTAGCACACCTACAAGAGACATTTTTCATTTGATTTTTGGTATCCAAATTGCTTTGGATCCTTGAAAGTTAGTCTTGTTGTATAAAGTTCCTTTTGGAACCCACACTTGTTTAATTTTATAAGGTAAACATTTTCTAATTGGACAAGTGTATGAATAATAACTATAAAATGTGCAATGATTGCCTTTAGTCATTTTGGAAGATGAGGAATCCATGGAAGCCTTTTGTTTCTCATTCAATAAATCTTCAAATTTCATTTCCATATCAAAATTTCCTTTTTCCAAAATATCAATTTTCTTTTGGTAAGCTTTAAAATCCTTTTCCAAATTTTCATTTTCTTTTTCCAACTCAATTTTTGTTTTCATCAAAAATTCATTTTCAACATCAAGTATGAAAATAATTTTCTTGTTCCTCATATTCATTTTCTTAAACTTAAATGATAAATCCTCAAAAGCATCATGCAATTCATTACATGCATATGAATTTAGTTCACAAGATGAAGAAGTTACCTTTATATCTTTAAGAGCCATGAAGCATAATTCAATTTGATTTGAGGATTCATCTTCACTTGATTCCTTGTTTGCATTTGCCATGTTGCTTGTTGAGCATTGATTCTCACAAGACTTGTCTTCTAATTCCTTTTCCTCCTTTGTTTCTCCATATAACTTTTTTAATATTTCCCAAATTTCCTTGGCATTTTTGCACATGAACACTCTATTGTATTCTCTATAATCAAATGCATAAATGAGAGTGTGCATGGCCTTAAAGTTCATTTGTACTCTCTTTATTTCAGCTTCAGTCCACTTATTTCTATCTTTGAGAGTTTTCTCACCATTTACCAAATTTGTAATCATAGGAATGAAAGGGCCATCGGTAATGACATCCCATATCTCATAGTCATAAGCCTTAATATAAATGGACATTCTAGTACTCCAATAAGGATAGTTTGATCCATCAAATAGAGGAGGCATATAATGCATTGACCCTTAGCATCAATAAATTTTTTTAAAGCCATTTGGATCTCTTCTAAAGATGTTAAGCCTTAAAAATGAGGGTTAGGCTTTGATACCACTTGTTGGTCCCAAATAAATGTGCTAGAGGGGGGGGGGGGTGAATAACACTTTTTGGCTCTTGGCAAGATGAAGAACTAATTTGGAAAGCAATGAAAATAAAAACATAGTAGATAATGCACAAGAATTTAGAGTTGTTCGATCCAAGACCTACATCCACTACCTTGATTGTTCAACCAAGGATTTTCCAATCAATCCACTAAGAACGGTGAAATTCACAAGCTTTCACCAAGCTTTACAATGGCTTTTATCAAGCTTAGCCAAAACCTTTCACAATGGTTTTTACCAGGATCAACCAAAATCCAAAGTGGTTTTTCAAAGGCTTAACCACAACCTTTCACAATGGTTTTTCACGGGCTCAACCAAAACCCAAAGTGGTTTTTCAAAGGCTCAACCACAACCTACAACAATGGTTTTTCAAGAGATCAACCAAAACCGAACAACTAACTTTTCAAGGCTAAGTTAGAACCTATACACTCAATCAAGCAATCCAAGCTTGAGTAAATCCACTAGAGTGCCTTGCACACTCTAAGTAATCAAGAAATGAAGAAAAGATGAAGTGCAATTGATCACCTAGCTTATCTAAGATGTACAAAGCTAAGCTCAAACACTTTTTTAAAGGATGGGAGTGAAATACAAGTGTAAAGAGAAGGTTTTTGGTCTTTTAAGCTCAAAATCACTATGGATGGCTTTTCTCTCTTGTTTTTGATTGTTGGAGAGGCTTTAAATACTTGCAAAATCAATTCTGGTTGTTGAAGACAGAAACTAGCCGTTTCTAGTCGTTATTTTATCTTTTAGTATTCAATTCAAATTTTCTAATAGAATGATCTTAGTCGACTAACTACGCTCTTAGTCGACTAAGTTGTCTCTATCTTCTTAACCCAATTTTTGGTAGTGAGCTCTTAGTCGACTAACTTCCTTCTTAGGCGATTAAGTTGCTTTTGTCTTGAAGTCCAGATTTCTGGCAGTAGGCTTTTAGTCAACTAACTTACTTCTTGGTTGACTAAATCATCTCTGTCTCTCAATCCTCTTGAGCCCACCAACTTCTAATTTGAATTATAGCTAACTAATACCCTTCATTATTCAACTAAGAGGCTTCTGTTTTATGACTCAATTGTAGCTCTTTCTTATTTGCTTGTTTAACCAATTAACCCATCTTGCAACTGAACAAGCATTTTGACTTGCTTACAAATACAAAATATATTAATGATTTAAGCTTTCTCCTGCACACTTAAATAATATAATTAGACATTAATGAATGGGAATATTTTGCTATCATAAAAAATATATAGAGTCAACATTTTCTATCTGTTATTTTTGATGATCACAAAACACTCTAAGATTGAGAATACAATGTCTATGTTTAATATAAATGCTTCAAATCTTTATGCATAATGAGGTGCTCCCACTTAGTCAATGCATTTACTTTTCTTTACATAATATTCAACAAAACCAAAACTGAGCATCACACACATAAATGAAACATGAAGACCTATTTAACTCTATTTGATTTAGTGTTCCTTCTCTTTTTTTTTTCATCATTAAACAAGATATTCAAAACTCCTCCTTAATGAGTGCATCAAGATTTTCCTTTAATCTTTAAATCAAACATTAATGAATGGGAATCATAAGTGCTCATACACCTAAGTCATACAAGCTTATAGATATAGTTTAATAACTTCAAGAGTCAAGCTTGTGTCAATGTAAGAACAAGTGTATGCGAGTTAAATCATTTCAAGAAATTGTCAAGGATTACTCAAATAATGCTCAAGCAAATTTAATCATTTTGTCTTAATGAAAACTATAATAATTTTAAAGCTAACATTGCTAGCCTAAAGTTTAAATTTGTCTACAAATCTCTATCAAGATGCTTATAAACATACCTTTCATAATTAATTCTCCATATGTCTATGTAAATTAATTAAGGAAGGTTCACTAAGCTTAAGCTCTATATTTGGCTGTATATGGTATTTATGTATATTTCTATGCTAAATACTAATCAAATCACCAAATATTTAAGTGAAATGAATATTGTAACACCTTCCAATTTTTGATGTAGATTAAGTAAACTAAAGATGATTTATGAATATGGGAAGTCTTGAGGATTTTGATGATATGCCATGTGTGCCAAGTGTTTGGGAGTTCATATATTAACACTGCAACGACCTCTCCCCGGTCGCTGTCGGCATCCAAGACTTTCGAAAAAGACCCGCCAAGTCTCGAACAAGCTTGTCTAGAATTCGCTCGTTAATCCACTACATTCAATCACCATATAATATTGATACTTTCATTTAGTAAATTGAACCATAAATATAAAAATCAATACAAACTATTTTCTTTTATTCGTAAGTATATGCATTAAAATCTATAATCTCCAAATTAATGCTTATATAAAAATTTAGAATTCGTTTACAACTTAATAAATAAAATGCTTTGACTTGACCTCTAACAGCGGAGCGACTTGGAATAAATTGCTAGGAGATGCCTTTACCTATTCACGGTGGACCGAACGCGTCATTGACTACACGCTAGGCTGATCCCTATTTGTAAAATGGGAAATAAAGGGGTATGAGTCTCATAGACTCAGTGATAATCATCGACTCAGCGAGTAGGGTGTAGATGGGAAACAAGCAAACGACAGATCAGTTGAATATAAAAATGCAAGATTATAAAAGCAACTCATTTCAAACGAGGGTTTGTGCCTTATATAAAAATCGAGAATTTCTTATAAAGTATAAATAATCGAGGTAATAAAATTTTCCACATCAAAATATATTAATAATTATTTTTAAATCAAATCAATAAAATTTAGCAAGCTCCCGCAAAACCAAATAATATTTAAAATCATGCAAAAATCATAACTCGCCCCATATGCGAGGAATTACAGATTCATTTCACAGATAAACAAATGGGGGAGCTACAAAAAATCGTTTAATTCCATTTTCACCATGCAAAGAAATATAATTCATAATATTAAAACTTATTTCAACTCATATAAAACCATTACATTTTTGTCAAAAATAAGCAACATGGCTTATGACTTTTTTAAAAACTTGGCTTGTTCCAAAATCATTTTCATACTCGGTTGTCAAGGATACCTTGGCCTGGGGCTATCCCAACCGAATCCGCCAAGACTGTTAAAAAGTCATGTACGCATAAATCATATTTTTATTTTGAAAACATAGCAGTTCCTTGGCGTTGGCTGAGTTCACCCTCATGTGGTGGTTTGGGGTGAAGTGAACTCTAAAGTTTTAACCTCAGGAGTTATCCAACCGCGCCTCTCATACTGAGGTATGAATATAATAAGGTTACCGTGCCCCTCTAATAGGATGGTCCACAGAACTCGTCCACTGCAGCGACCAATTTATAACCCACCATACAATAAAATTTGCGATAGCATGCCACGACAATTATTTTATTTTACAGCCTCTCAAGGCAAATCAACAGTTCATACATTTTCAGCACATTTACCAATTCAACCATTCATGCCAATATTATCATAAGCCATTTGATTCAAAATACAATTTATAACACAACAAGTAGCAGTCTCCAATTACTCTTGAATTTCTTGGTTAAAATGAAATCACCTTTTAAAAGAATTCAAATTTGATCTTCAAGGGGATATTTTAAACCTTTCTCAAAATATCGGTCCCCACATCACGCTAAAACTCTCTTTTCATAAAATGTTCATTGTAAATATTTGCATGATATTTTGTATCAAAATAACATGGTGAATATGTAATAAATTTCATGAATGCACACAACACAAACAATAAGGCACAATTTCCTTTGATGTAAATCTTTTCAAAAAACTTGTTTCCCGGTTTAAAACACTTTACATCTAATATATATATATTTCAAATGATTTCTAAAAATAACTTACACCCATAATTCCTTAAAATTCTATCAACGCATGCTTTCCATAAATTTTGCACTTCACGTAAAATATACGTACATGTATATATATACTGAATTTTTAAAATTGACACCCCTTACTCACCTCATAATAGTGGGATATTACTTCACTATTGATTAGTACGCATATATAATTATTCCTTTTTGTCAGTCACATAGTTCGTTCGGCACGCCTCTATGACAAACTTCCCTAGCAACAATTTAAACTCAGTATACTTAATCACACATTTGTATGGGTAGCAACTTAATTAAAAATTTCTTAAGCAACTTGCATATTTTTCATCCAAAATATGCACAATATTAAACTACCCATAAACTTTAAAATATAATATTAACTTACCATTGGGCCTTTTTCATTTCTTTATGACTTTTGAGCCCTCTCCATGGGCTTCTCCATTTTTCCTATTTGGGCTAAGCCAATTTATTTTTATTTCCTATTGGGCCATGCCCACTTATTTTTTATTGGGTCATGCCCATTTATTTTCTATTTCTTTTTCTTTCTTTTTCTCTCTTCCACGTTTCTTCTTCTTTTCTTTTTTTTTTCTTTCTAGTCCGTCACTCCCTTCACCACCGTGGCTTCCTCTCTTGACCACCGTGGCTTCCTCTTTTCCTTTCCTCTTAAAATCGATCACCAAAAGCCTCATTTTCGCACCCTTTTTGCTGCCATTTTCTGCTCTAAAATTAGCAGATTTTCAGCTCAAATTTCCAGCAACAAAACTTCTCAATTTTGGCAGCACAAAGCTGTCCAATTTTCCTGCACAAACTACTAGCAAATAGCTCAAATTTTTCTGCACAAATTGGCAGCAAACAACTCAAATTTTTAACAGCCAAAGTTGTCCTTCAATGGCAGCAAAAACCTTCAAAAATTTCTAGCAGCAAATTCACACAATTTCAGCAACAAAAACCTTGAATTTTTAGCACCAAAATCAGCCATAAAAACCTCAAAAATTCCTGCAATTAACCTAAAAAAAAATCAGCTTTTTCTTCTTCCAAAAATTGTAGCAAAAATCTATCTTTTCCTCCCTCAAAGTGCAGCAAAACCGTGCCAAGAAAAGAGCAGAATTTTTCGTTCCTTTTCTCTTCCTCTCCCATAATTTTTCTTTCCTTTTTTTTTTTGCTTTTCTTTTGCTTTCCCTCACAATCGACTTCTCTTTTTTCTTTTTCTTCTTCACTTAACCGACTTAACTTTTCTTTACTTTCTTTATTCTTTTGTTCAACCGACCCCCACCTTACATTTCTTCCTACTTTCTTCTTTTTTATTTTCTTTTCATTTCTTTACTCCATCTCACTTGGCCGGCTACCCATTCCACTTGGTTCCAAATTTATTATTATTCCAAATGACTTTGACTTTTCTTCATTTCCATCCAAATCACATCATTCCCATCCAAACAACATTCACCCCATTCTTTTTATTTCCTTATTATTTTATTCTCTCCAAATAATGCAATTTACATGTAATTCCTCAACTTCATTTTATTTGATATACCTCTCTCAAATTTTCATATTTTAAAATTAATTCTTTCGACACGAGTAAAAATTTTAATTTCCTTCTATCTTCTTTTTGTTACACGTGTATAATCAAAATATCGAGATCGCATTTCAACGCGCTGTCACCATAATATTTAAATATTTACTTACTCGCGTTAGCTCGATTTAATAAAATCACGCTGACACAATTATCGTCGTTTTCCTTCAATATTCTTCTTTACTTCTTCTCCCCTACTTAAATTAGTCATATTCCATTTTTCATGACTAATTTCGACAACATGTAAAATATTAATATTTTAATATTATTTTAGTGAATAAAATATTATTTTATTTTAAAAATTTTCACTTGTCTTATTTGGTCCCGAAACACATCATTACATCTCGGTTTACTTTCAAATCATCCTTTAGCTTACTAATTCCTCTCCAACGAAAATAATATTATTTAATTATTATTTCTGCACGCGAAGCATTTTGTTCTAGAACGTTCCTTTCATCATTTGTCGCTCTTTAGCACGCCAATTCACATCAAACAATCATTCGTTTGATCAATAAGGTCTTAATTGTGTCCAACGAGGGTGCAGGGTATTACAGACACTTAGATGAAATTTTGAGGAAACGTGATAAATCCCATAGTTTGAGGTTTCAATCTAAGTTTGGTGTATGATTGTAAATTTACGTGTATGGTATTAAGCTAAATGAATGATTTGAGGTGTAATATCAACCAAGAATAAAATTAGAGTGTTAAACTTGAATTTTGGAGTTTTTGGGAAGCTTAGAACTGCCTACAAGGGTGAAAGTATTGATACATACCCAAATGTATCAATAAATGCATGGCAAGATGAACAACAAAGGTTGTAGGGAGAATATTCCATCAATACATTTGGGAATGTTTCGATAGATTTGGCCAAAGATGAACATGTATCCATACATTGTCCAAATGTATCGATACATTTGAAGGAGAGAGCACCTAGGGGGAAAAGTATCAATACATTTACCATGTGAATCAATACATGTTTGGGCAGGGTGAATTCTGCTTGAAATGTATTAATATATTGCCCCAATGTGTCGATAAATTCATTCGAAATTAGGGTAGATATATCGATACATTGCCAAAATGTATTAATACATCAGAGAAGGAAGGCAAAAATAAATAGGGATTTTGGGCCATTTCGCACAAGCCTTTCTCTTAGCTTTTTCTCTCCCTTTCTTTCTCTAGAAACTCAAAGCCTTAAGGCCCCAAACAGATTTTTGAAGCCATTGAAGCTTGGGAAACCATCCTAGAGGCAAGATTTAACATTTTTAGCGATTACTTTTCAATTTAATTGGTTAATAACTTCAAATCTGACTTTTCTCCAAATTTGGTATTTTTCTCTCTTTAGCTTGGATTGGAGAATTTGGAGCTAAAACTTGTGCAATCTAGCTTCTAAGCTATGGGTTTAGCTTGTTAATGAAAGATTTGAACTTAACTAGTTAAATTGCTAAGATTTGGTTAATTTTGCAAAAGCTAGCATTTTTCGAAAGCTAGGAATAATTAGCATTTCGATGTTTTGAGGTGTTTGAAAGGGAAAACGTAGTTAAGTCAACTCATTGGTAAGCTAGACAATGATTAGAGGCTAAGGATCGAAGCTTGGTTGGGGGTACCTCCGATTTGTTATGGTGAATGGGTTTAAAAAAATGTATGTAATGCATGACGCATGATAGATGAGTTGCCATGGTATTAGAATGAAATATGTATGCCTAGACGAATGAACCTAGGCTAGAGAACAATATTTGTGTATATGTATATATGTGAATTGTGTGTGATTGTACTGTGATGTGAGCCATATGTGTGGCCTATGCTGTGTGTGCTTAGACTAAGACGTCTAGAGGCTATGATGAACCCCTAGGAGTAGATTACCCTAGGTGAATGATATGTTGAGATGATTTGATTGAATGATGCCTTGGAGACTTAGAGGCTTTTAGAACTTAATTGAGCTTAAAGACCATTGAAGCTTAATAAATGTGAATTGAGGTTTGATAAGGAAAATGTGAATGAAAAAGGCATGGTGGCCTTATTTGTGGATTTGTGTTTCCGTTTGAGGGATGAATTTCATATGTTGATATAATTTGTGGTTGAGTCGGCTTTTATCCCCTTGTGACTATGTGTGTGCCTACAAGGATGGTGGTAAGTAGGGACAGTGGCACTAATCCTGCCTATGATTCTCGCCTGCAGTGTTTAGATGCCATTCGTTGAGATTACTCCGAGGTGATGCCAACATCGGGAGATTACTCTGATCGATGATTTGTTTTTCGCTAGTTGCTTCAACGCAGTGCATGATTTGTCCTTTGGCCGTTACTTCGGTACGTGCGTAATTTGTTTCTTTGCTAGTGACTTTGCCCTGAGCATGATTTGATTCTCTGCCAGTTAGCCATTATGCGTGATCTGACTGAGCTTAGAGGAGAACCACTCATTGATTTGATTTTTATATGATGTGAGATAGCCATGGAGAGGCTTAGATAAATATGATATGATTATGATGTGATACTCTGGTGACTAGAGTGTGCTGTGGAGAATGATTTAAATAACTTTGATTGGCTTTGAGGGTAAGCCTAACGATATGTGTGATGATTTTTGGAGATATTGAGGACAATGACTTATATTGGGAGATGTTTGCTAGAACATCTTGGTGCACAGATGGTGCATATATTTTATATATCTGTTTAATATATATATGTATGATTTTGTTTATCTGTAACACTCACTGAGTATTATGGTACTCACCTATTTGTATACCATGTACAGATAAATAGGCCACAAAGTTGTGTGGTAAAAGGTCGTCCAGGGACAGACTGATTTTTAGCATCCGATAGGTTTCACCCTTGTGTCACTCCGCTGCATTAGTCATGAGCTTTCGCTCTGCACTTAGATTATTGTGTATGTAGGCACATTGTGCCATATGAATTTGTGTGCAAGGGTTGTTATGTACAAATTCTCCTTGATTGGCTAATGTATGGCTTTAGGAACATTTGTATAAATTACCTGCCATGGATAGTGTATTTATGTTTGAAGTTATTATAAATATTTGATTATTAAATCCCTTGGCTTTGAGTTATATGGATGTGAACTCTGAAGCTTGCTTGGGTCTAGTGGGCTTGCTTGTCGGGCTCATGTGTTTGTTATAGACCCCTAGATTTTAGGTCGTGATAAATATTTTCACAAAATTTTGAATTTTCCTCAAACTTCACTTTTGCTACCTTTTTCTTCATTATTTAGCTCAATTACACTCCTAAAATGATCCATGTACTTAGGAATGATGGGTGTTAAAATGGAATTTTATTTGAAGGCCAAGGCTATTTAACTATGTGTTTAACAAAGAATGAGAAAAATTAGGCTCAGAAAAGGGTAACTAAGGATAAAATATAGTATGGTAGGATCAAAAAGCTCAAATGATCCAAAAATGGATTAAGTCATTTCTCTAACTAAGTGTAATTTAGGATTTTGCCTAGAGAGACTCAAGAAAATTCTAGAACTTGAGACATTATTAAAAAATTTACTCTTACATAAATATTCTCAGAAATTCACATTCTACAATGATGCTTAACAACAAAGTTCAATATAATACTTAAATAATATTCAAAATTACTTTGAGCATAAGGATAACAAGACAATTATTTTTATTTATTGGATAGATAAATCAAAGCAATTGTTGCAATCAATCATCATAGCCAACATTTTTAGAGAAAACAAATTTGATAAACTGAGAAACCAAACAACTTACTCAAATTGAAACTAATAACACGCAATGGAAACATAAAAACAAGTTTTAAAATTTTAAAATTTCACCCCCAAACTTAAAACCAAAATTGTCCCCAATGTTGCTAAAAGTTAAGTAATGAAAACTCCTTTAATCTTACTCTTCTTCCTCTTTCTCATCATTATCATCAATCATGGGATCCTTTGGTAAAGATGGAAAGGCGGTCATGTCTATGCCTATGTGTAATGCACAAGCTCATAATATTTGCTCCATAGCTTTCACACACTTTCCCTGGTGCACTATTCTCCGTTCCAGACGCTTTAATCTTTAAGGTATGGTAAGGTATGTTAGGCATGGTGGAGGTCATGGTGCGGAGGATGAACTAGCACCAGCAATCGAGTGGTCATAGAGTTTATGAATGATGTTGGGATCCAATGGTGCCTTTGGGTGTAAAATTCTTCTTCATTGGACCACTGCACTCCCGCTTGCTTACAAAGTAACACAATGATCGCTAGGTACCAAATGTTGTCCTTAGTTGAACTAGTAGAGTGAACAATGTTATTAAAAATCAGCTTGCCAACAATAATGGATTTACTTGTGACCATGACATAGAGCAAGACTGCTCTATCTTTGGTGACATCACTCAAATGTTTCATTAGAAACATCTTGGCTGTGAAGAGGTGGTACTAAACCTTGAAGAACTTGTTCAATGCACTAGCCTTGAATGAAACTGAGACCCCTTTTGATATTTTCCATTGAGTGCTAGGGTTGCAAAGGAAGGTGATGACCTCATCAAGATTCACATTGCCACCCATATTGGGCATGCTCATCATTCTCAATCTCTGGTATATTATAAAATTGATTAAATGGTGACACTATCGAAAAGAATTCTATTACCCTTACAAAATGTAACTCCATTTTCATGCTCATATGTGTTAGCATAAAACTCTCTAATGATTGGCATCATTGCCGCCTCAGGTTGAGCTCAAAAATTCTCCTAATGTCTCGCTTCAATGTTACTCATAATATTTGCATAACGTACATTGGGTATATCAAAACCTTTCTGAGGTACTGGTGATTTTTGCATTAATGATTGAGTATGACATGTAAACGCCTCAGCTGACACAAATTTAGACTTATCATATTCACTGCCACCAATTTTAGCTCTTTTAGGTGCCATAATTCAACTTCAACTTACCACAAAATTCAACTTATTCAATTCTCTCAAAATTCTAACAATAAGAATACCACCAATAATCATCAAATTAACAAAAATCCCTTAAATGCATAGAAAATTGATATTATTCACAATGGCTAACTAATCCAATTCCAAAATCCACCACAAATTTTCACAAAACTTCAAACACAATTCCAATAATATCAATAATAGGCAAAGCCCATCAAGAATTATCAATCCAAATCTCCTAAAATAACCATTTTCCACATGAACAAGAATTCTAACAAGAATGTCATACTTACTTGTAAAAGATTCTACATTTTTTATGGAAGAACTTGGTGAAACTTTTTGAATCTTGTGCTTTTTGAGTAAAAACTTGAAGTATTTTGAGATTTTTTTGGTTTAGTATTGAGGATTAATGAGTTTGGAAGAAAGAAAATTGAAAGAGAGAAGTTGAGGGTTTGAAATTGGGAGTAAGAGGAAAGAGAGAAAACTTATAAATAGGTACAACACCGTAGTGCTAGAGGACCAGCGCTTCCCTCTCGAGTTACCCTTGTAGTCTCCTTGTGGCACCGCGATGCCATGCTTGCTACCATGCACCCCCTCTTACCTGTAAAAAAAATGTAGATAATTAATTACAAAAACATGTAAATGGGAAAATAAAAGACCTTAAATGCAAGAATGAAAAAGATTATAAAGATGAACATAATTAAAAGTGAGCAGAGATGCAAAAAACAAAGAAAATACGAAAATGAAAATGGTGAAGAACTATAGAACTTAAACGTAACAAGAATATGATAAAAACATAAGGAAAATATGTAAGGGTTCAAAAACTTGGGTTGCCTCCTAAGCAACGCTTGCTTTATAGTCTTCAACCGGACTTTCTTTTCAAGCTCTTCATCTTTTCTTGTCATAAGGCTTGAGGCTCAACACATTGACAATAAACAAACCTGTATCTCATTCTTGACCTCTATAATGCCACTAGGATAGATTTTCCCAATCCTAAAAAGACACACCCACTTTGATTTACATTTCCATGGAAAGACCTTGGAATGCGCATCATGGAGTAGCACTTGTTGCCCAATCTTGAAACCAAGTTTACTTGATGATTGTTAAGCTATTCTTTATTTGTCTTTCTTAATGCTACTCTGTGGTAGTAATCTCATATTTGAAGTTGAGCTTTCTTAATTGCATTATGTGGACTAACTTTATCATTACCATTATCAACAAAATCCACTCTATAACAATAGTTTGTGGAAGATGGATATTGAATTACAATAAGGATATTAAATTCCACAATTTCCTCTCTAACCTTAAAGGTAATTCGACCCTTCTTCACATCAATAATAGCTTCCATAGTGGCTAAGAATGGCTTTCCCAAGATAAGAAGAATCTCAACATCCTTTTCCTTTTCAAGCATAATAAAATCCACATGAATATACAATTTCCCTATTTTCACCAATACATCTTCAAAAATTTTGAAAAGGTACCTGGTCAATCTATCTGCTAATTGCAAAGTCACTATAGTAGGCTTGATTTCATTAAGTCCAAGACTCTTAGTACACTAGCACCTAAATCACACAAAGCTCTGAGTAATTGAACTTTATAAATGGCAGAAGGGATTGAAAAGCTCCCTGGGTCTTTGAGCTTTGGTGGTAGCTTATTTTGGATTATGGCATTATACTCTTTAGTGAGTGCTACAATTTCATATTCTCCCAACTTATTTTTTGATGTCCTTCGAGAACTTCACATATATAAGTATCTACTCTAGTACTTCAGCAAAAGGAATATTGATGTGGAGTTTCTTGAATACCTCTAAGAATTTTTGGAACTGGGAATCTAATTGTTGCTGTTTGAAATGCTGAGGGAATGGTGGAAGAAGGTGTGTTACTTGTACATCTTTTTCTTATATCTATTTCTCTAAACCATCAACCGCTACCACTTTTTCCATTTTTTTTTGTTGCCTATCAACTGGCTCACTGTTATCACCCAATGCTATCCCACTTCCAAGAGTAATGCCTTTCACATGCTTTTTGCCTTCCCTCATAGGATTTGGCTCTGTGTCTCTCGGTAAGGTTCCTTGAGGCCTAACATTGCAAAAGCAAGCTAACTGAACAACTTGAGCTTCCAAATTTTTTATTGAAGCTGAATGATTGTGGATAGGGACATTGGTTTTAGCTTTGTAATGCAGCCATAGCTCTTCCATGAAGGATTTTTTCTCTTGCATTGGAGGTCTCACCTAGGATGGAAAACTTAGAGGGAAGTTTGGTCTTAGAACAAATGAAGATCCTTGATTGCCACCTTAAGAAAAATTTGTGTAATTCCTCCACCTAGGATTGTAAGTATTAGAGTATGGATTATTCTATTGCTGATTTCCCATAAACTGAACCAACTCTGTACTCATAGGACAATGATTAGTTGAGTTCCTGTTTCCATAATAATCACATATGACCAAAGGAGTTTGAATAAAGTGAACACCAATAATCTTAAATTTCTTGGTAAGAGCAGTTACCTGAGCAATTAAGGTATTAATTACATCCAACTCAATAACTCCAGCCACCTTCCTAAGTAATGCCTTTTTACAATACCACTGATAATTGTTGGACGCCATTTCTTCTAAAAAATCATAGGCATTATTAATAGATTTAGCCATTAAAGCACCACCAGCTGCAACATCAATAATAGTTCGAATGGGGTTCAACAACTCATTAGAAAATGTTTGCACCTAAAGCCATTTGGGTAGATTATGCTGTGGGTATCTCTAAAATAGGATTTATAGTCAAATTGCGATAAGGATGTAATATCATTCCTCATCTTTGTCGTATTTGTTGAAGGGAAGAAATTGGCTAGAAGCTTTTGTGCAAGGTCATCCCAAGTAGTGATAGAGTCAGCGGGGAGAAAATTCAACCAAACTTTGGCTTTTTCCTGTAGTGAGAAAAGGAAAAGCCTCAATTGAATAGCATCATCAGTGATCCTATTATGCTTAAAGGCATCACAAATCTCGAAAAAGCTTGAGATGTGCGCATTAGGATCATCATTTGGGAGGCCTCCAAATTGAACAAATGTTTGGATCATTTCAATGATGGTCGGTTTAATCTCAAAATTGTTGGCTTCAATTGTTGGCCTCCTAATGCTTGACTGAAGTCCTTGAACGGAACAACATAATCCCTTAATGATCGATTATCAACTACATGTCCTTGAATTTGATGCTCACCTTGATTCTCAACCATTGTATCTGATTGATTGGAGTCTTGAGAGTTTTGTCTAAGTAATCTCTTAAAAGTCTTCTTGATTTTTGGATCAGAAGGGACAATTTCCAAGCTCTTTACTCTTCTAATACACTGGCCAAAAATTACTTGAAAATAAAGAAAACAAAGCTTGAATTAAGACTAGTTTGCTTGGTATTAATATTAGCAAAAGGAATAGAAAATCGATTCCTCGGTAAAGGCGCCAAAAACTTGTTGCCTTCTTTACACACACGTAAGCGCATGTATCGCACAAGTAATATAATAGTAAGAAAAGTATGGTCTCCATAGAGAATTGTGTCTAAATTCTTGCAAAGTACTAAAATTGGGCACCATAATTTATCCAAGTAACTCTAATTTGAAAATTAATGAAAAATGAAATTTAACTAACAAAGCTAAATTAGGGAGTTAATGCTATAAATTACTAGAGAATTAGTGAATTAAGGACTAAGATTGTGCAATTACTCAACCTTTCATTTCAATTTTATCTTTCTCTTCATACTTAAATCAATGAGTTGGTTGTTAGCCTAGAGTCCAAATTTGTCTACAAGTCTCTGTCGAGATGCTTGTAAACATACCTCTCATATTTAATTATCCATAGGTCTATGTAAATTAATTCAGGAAGGTTCACTAGGCTTAGGCTCTAAATTTCAATGCATCTTGTATTTAGGTATATTTCTATCCTAAATACTAATCAAATCACCTAATCTGTAAGTGAATTGAACACATGCTATTCAAACCCTTGGTCTATTCTAAACTCCATTCATCAATTTGCATTTAGAGACCCAAATCAATCTAATTGTTAGTCAAGCAATTAGAAGCAATAAGCATAGATTTGAAATAAACAACACAATACCCATTAATAATATGTAAAAGAGAGTTAAAATATCCAAACTACATGAAAAGATCAACCATAATCCTAGAAAAAGCTATTAAGTTCATCATATTCTCAGCAAACATCATCCACTAGAAAGAAACCATAAATATAGTAAAAGAAAGTGAGAGAAGAACAAATCTAGAGAGAAAATTTTTTTTATAACTTTTTGAGCCTTAATCTTCTTTTCTTTCTCCTTCTTTCTCCTTTTGTTTATGATTTCTTTTCCTCTGAAAGTTACTCTGACCTCCCCTGCTTTTAGTCTCAAAAGCCCTTTTTATAAGCCCTCAAAATAGCCTTCCCATTTAAAGTATTGAAGGGTGCAGAATAAAATGGTACGTGTAGATGTCGTAGTGTCGAGCTTGTTATCACATGGTGTGTTTACCAACAAGGGCAGTGCCACGGCACTGGAAGCATGGTGTCACGGCATCAAAGCTGTTGTGTTGGTGCTTTGTGCATTCTAGCCTCCATGTTGTCCCTATTACAGTTCATTCATTTTCCACATGATTTTGACCATGATCTAATCAAAACTAGAAGTAGTAATAAACATGAAAGTTGTAGACCTTTTGCTTAGCTTTCTAGTAGTCCAAAAATCACAATAATTGGACTTTTGTAACTTGAATTGTACTAAAAAAACCACAACGTGTTCAAGCCTTCTTAAAACCAACTTGCATCATCCATTGCCATTTAAGCTCCATGTTCTTGCACTGCTTCATTAGTAGAAGACTAAATAAGTAAAGGCTGAAATTAGGACTTTTTGACTAGAAATTAACTAAAATTGCTTAAATGATTATGCTATAACATAGATTAAACTATTACTAAGAGAGCATATCAAATACCTATAATTTACTTAAAAACTAAAGGACTTAGTTCTATTTAGGTTCGACAAATGTGCAAGATAACTTTATATAATAGATTTATCATATGTTTACCCTATATACAAATCAAAGCACCTAATTAACTAAGTACATTCGATCATATGCAATTCTATACAGGCTCGACCTTAAATCTTCTTCGTCAAGGGTTAACTTAGGTTTCTAATTCAATATAATTGGTGATGAGACTATTAGAAGCATTAAGAAAAGAATAGAATAAACAACTTAAAACCATCAAAAATAAGCAAAAGAGATAAATAATTCAAACTATGTGTTGAGTTCAATCATAATCTTAGATAACTAAATTAGTTCCCCATAATGTCACAAATTATTATAAAATAAAGTTTAAACATTGAAACCAAACCAAGAAAAATAAAGAATAACAAAAAGAATAAAGAAAGTCAAAAAGTTGTAATCTTGATTTCCAAATCTTCTTGAATCCTTCAATTTCTTCTCAGCTTCAATGAAATTTTTATTCAATGATTTTGTTGCTATATCTTAGCTTTAAATCTTGTGTTTTTCATTCTTTTAAAAGTCCTTTGAAAGGTTGCATAAATAAGGTTTAAGTTCACGTTAGGAAAGAAAGTCTGAATCAACAAGGATTTCCAATTAGCAGTAGGTGCGTCATAGCCTACCTCTTCCTAGGCTGTGACCTCGACCATTTAAAGGTGAACAAAATGTGGAATTCATGTCGAGGTGCCATGGTCTACCTTCTCCAAGTTTACAGCCTTATTTCCTTTATCTTAGACTACTATAGTGCTTTAGATATGATAAGGTTTTTTGACCACCTTCCAGGCCAAACTAGATGAAGTAGTAAACATAAAATAAAAATCTTTTAGCTTTCCAATGGTTCAAGAATCACCTCGTTTGGAGTTCTGTAGAGAAAGTTATTGTTGAAATACCGAGACATGTGTAGTGGAAGTCTATATCTCATAATTTCTCTCATTTTTCCATTAAAAGTCTTTTTCCAATAAACACCTACAAAGGCACAAATAAATCAATAACAACTTATCTTAGACCCATAACCATCAATTTATACACAAGATTAATTAAGCTTAGATTGACTCACCTAATTAACAAACTTAAAATAATTAAATAAAACCTAATTACTTTCTATGCATTACGACAAAAACTTAGCTAAATTACTATTACAATTGAGTCCAAAAAACTCTATATCATAGAGTTATCACATCCCTAAACTTAAGATTTTGCTAGTCCTCAAGCAAAATAATGAAAAAAACTGAAAAACTAACTATGAAAAAGAATTTAAATGGTGAAAACAAAATGAATAAAGTAACTACTAGAGATAAAGTGCATTAACTCATTGATCTCCTATAATTTCCTCAAATGTATGTCTATCAATCTCTAACTTAAAGAAAAATATAGGCATCATTCACATTCATGTTTCAAGTCCAATGCTAGCTCATTCTTGAATGGATTTTCGTGTGTGAAAAATCTCTTACCAAGAATATCATGCCATCTGGATGAGTTTATGCCAATGCAAAATTTCAAATTAGTATTAGAACTCCATAGGTTTACTTTTCATCTCTTTCTCCACTAATGTAGACTAATATTAAGTCAAAGATCAATAGGTCTTTTTTAAGCTTGTAATGTATGGCTAGGGTTAAGGTAGGGTAAAGGACAATAATTTGGTTCAATTCACCATAAACACATAATCATTCTAGGACCCATATAAAGCTCTATTTTCATTCTCCAAGTAACTCTTTTGTCTTCTCTTTGAACTTTTCTTTTGTTTTACACTTTATTATACTTTTTCTCTTCTTTTCTTTTCATCACAATTTCAAATCCCCAAACTTATTTCTTTGTATTATAGGTAGTGGGGTTATTTTTAATATTTTGAATTTTTTTCACATCAACATCACCTTTCTACCATATGCATTTAGCTCAATATATATTTCCTAAAACAATATACATGCTTAAGAGTGAAGGTTGTAAAATTGGAAATTTTATTTTAAGGCTAAGCGCTTTATTATGTAGTTAAAGAAAGAAAAAAGAATTAGGCTTAAAAGGGCATACTAGGGATAAAAATATATTAAGGTTAGCTTGAAAGACTCAAACGGTTTAAAGATGACCTACATCATGTCCTTAACTAAATATTGCCTAAGATTTTGCCTTGAGAGAGAATCAAGCAAATTCTAGAATTTATGACATAATTTAAATTTTATATCAACATAAACCTTCTCTAAATATGCACAATAATTCAAAATAAAAGATATAGTCCTAAATATATGTGAAAATCACATCTTAACAATGATACTAAACAAAAGAATTTAGCATGAATCCAAACGAAAACGTTATTCACTTAAAGTTGAAGATACAAAACAACTAGTTATCATCATTGGTTAAGGAAATCATCGAAAAATTTAGCACAACTCTACTTTAGATTCCTAAACATTTAAGCAAGCATAAAAATTTGAATGATCAACTGATCTTAATTATTTAAAATCTAAATAAACAAGCAAATAAAATTAAATGTTGGTACTTCCACAGAATATTCACCAACAGAAAAATAAATTCATCCCCTAAACTTAAATTAAACATTATCCTCAATATTAGAAAAGATAAAGGAAAGGTAGAAAATTGTCACGACCCAATTTCCCGGGCCATGACCGGCGCATGAGCTCAATGAGCATAGCTCACTAAGCCCAAGCAAGCCTATCTATTTACCTTTGCTTAACAAATTTATCATATCATGCATACACACACACCTTTTCCCGAGTGTGAACATAGCCAAAACACAATGGCATTATCGATAATAATATTCATGCACTATACCAGTCATGTATTTAGCAATTTACATTGCATACACATATTCACATTGTTAGATTGTATTCACAATGCAAAAGAACCCATGACTTCCAGCGGAGACATTTACAATAAAAGGGATTACTATCGAATGCCAGACACATACCCAGGAGATGCACTACGGGGACTCCTCGATCTAGGGTCCAACAGTCACCTGATTTGAAAACATGAATTTTTATAAAACGTGAGTACAATACTCAGTGAGTGAACAAGGAAGGGAACAAGCAACAATTAGGGAGAATTTAAAATCATGAAGCACTTGTTTCAAAACAATGCAATTTAGTTCATTCCTATTTAAAACCCCTCCAAACCCGAGAGTTTTTCGCTACAGCGAGCATAATTTCGCTGCAGTGAAAACAGAGCAACAAGAGAAATATTTTTCCTCACTCAACAAAAAGCCATCCTGCTAAACTAATAAAATCAACCTAAAATTCATGAAAATTCTCAAAGTACAATATGTCAACTTTCATGTACATTACAACCATAAATCATTGTCCATCAATTTGTTATATCACACATATTTACATATGTATATATATATATATATATATATATATATATATATATATTTATATAAATACGTATATACCCATCATCATCATCTCACCAACCCATCATCATCATCACCAGCTCACGCGCACTCCTTACTCGCACATGGCTGGGTCATCACCGGGTTATGCGCACTCCCTACTCGCACATAATTGGGTCATCCTCGACTTATGCGCACTCCCTACTCGCACATAGCCGAGTCAACATAATTACACAACATTATATTCAAGCATATATGTATATCAACATAAAGCAGCCACATAGAAATCCATAATAACCACATTTCATAACATAAACCTTTTCTCAAAAGCTTGTTCCCAAGGCATTCATTTTCATGAAAAATTGCATAAAATTATTCAAACACTTTGTTCAAAACAGTTATATTCCCAAAACAATTTTGATAGGCAGTCCACTCATAGGTGTCGAAAATCCGGATTCCGGGTGAACTCAAACTAATAGTCTTCAAGCGTAATTCCTTTGCCTTTTCCGGACGTCTCACCACCTTGACAAATAACAAAGTCGAGGAATTTACTATATTGTCCCTAAATTGATATAAATTAATTTAAATTACTAATGCTTGATATGTAAATGCAAAAATATGTTCGATTATCGCTTAATCACGGTATTGATTAAATTCGACCGATCACCCGATTAATCGACGATTGTGTCCAAATCACCTCCAAATTAATTCATTTATCCTCTAATACCTTAATTTACCACATACATTTAAATAAAGCCAAATTCAGCATTAGAACCCTCACAGTTCCTTATAGAAAAAATTGGTCATTTGGTGCACTAGCATTGAATTTTTTTTCTACATAATCGTTTCACCTTAATTCATCATTTTCCATGCCATTTTTCTTGAAATAAAAACAATCCCCCATTGATATTCAGCCCTCATGGTTTGGCCAACAAGGAACCCTAGAGAAATTGAATATTTCTTTTGTGTTTTTGTTCATAACCATGCTTAACTATCCCTAAACACTAACATAGTCTAAAATCAAATTATTCCAACAACAATTCCTCTTCCATACCCATTTTTTAGAATTGAATTCATCATGATAACTCAATATTCAACCATGGAAATGAAGAACAAAAGCATGGATAAGCTAGGTATCAAGGAGAATTAAATAAATTTTAACTTACCTAGCTTGTTTCCTTGATATCTTCACTTTTTCTTTGAATTTCTACCTAGGTTTTCTTGTTTTTCCTTTTGTTCTTCCTTTTTTCTTGTTTCTGGATGCCTAGGCCGAATATGGTGAGGGAATTGGGGATTTAATGGGCTGATTTCTATAGAAAATAATAAAATAATCAAGCATGCCATGTGTCACATGCTTATTGGCCCAATTTTTAACTTTTTGACTTTTTCTTCTTAAGTTTCCACCACAAATATTCTGGTATTTATCCAATCCTACCACAATTAAAATCCCTTGGTCTTGACCAGTGTTGGGGTGAAAAATTTATCGATTTACCCCCGGGATGAAAAAATTACGATTTTGCCCATATACTTCGAAATGTACTGAAATCTCATTATTTCTACCTTTCAACCTAAAATAACACTAATATTGATCAATATTAACCAAATGGGGCAAAAATTGTTTTAAAAAAATTTTTGTTTAGTCCTCTAGTGGCAAAATTACCATTTTGCCCTTGTGCTCCATAAATACCGAGAATCATAAATTTTCACTGCTAAACATCATTTTATACTCCAATAATCATAATTATATTTCATATAATTATTCTTGGTCAAATGTGATCAAATCTTGGCTAAAAATCTCCATTTTATCATCAAATGGTAAAATGACCGTTTTGTCCCTAATTGGTCAATTTTCTGATGGACTCCAAACTGGACCTTGAACTCCAAATCACTATTCTAAGCCATTCTGTTGGTTTTAAAATTTTTAAATTCCTCTTAGAATTTCTATTTGAACTAGTTCAAGACTCGATTTAACTTAGTTGTACCACTCGGTACAATACCGTCTTTTAATCGAGCTTAACAGGGTCTCACAAAAATACTCCCCTGATGGTTGAATGAATTTGGAGAAACTTTAATCCTCTTCCTCATCATCATCCTCTGCTTCATTGACACCCATAGAATAACAAGGTAGTGGTAGGGTTAATGGGATTATAGAAAGAATTAGTGAGAAAAGTGTAGAGAAGTCTAAAAAAGATGGGAGGTTTAGGGTTTATGTGAGGTGGGGGGTTTAAATAAGGGGGAGGGAAACTTAAAAAGAGAAAAGGGAAGAGGGGGTTTCAAGGGGCGTAGGGTTGTGACGTAGGGTCTTTTGAGCTACGGCACGTGTGGATGCCAAGTCAAGAGGCCGTGACCTACCCCTCTTTTTTAGGCTTAAATGTACCTACAAAATAAAAGAAATTAATTAGCAAATTTTTAGTAATGGAAAATAAATAAATGAAAATAACTTAGAGTAAGTAAATTAAGTTAAAATGTTTGGCTTGCCTTTTAAGAAGCGCTTCTTTATAGTCATTAGCTTGACTATGGCACCTCTTTCTAGACTACTTTATAAGGCTTGAGGCTTGTTTATTGACCTTGAATGCACTAGTAAGCCCATTATAAATCTTTATAATATCATAAGGATGAATCTTTACCACCTTGAAGGTTTTCCACCAATATGGTTTAAAATTCCATGGCAAAAGATGGAGTTGTGAACCAGAAAATTCTACTCACTGTCCAACCACAAAATCAAGATGACTAGAAGGTAGTGGATTATGCTCTTCATGACATTGCTCAATTCTGATAGGTGGTGGTGGCTCTAACTCAAGATTTGGTGCTTGTTTTATTAAAGGTGTTGGAATAGGCTTACCTTTACCTTTATTGACTAAATGCACTTTATAGCAACTATCTGTATAAGAATACTTAGTTACATTGAACGAATTAAACTTTACTTCCTTCTTTCTAACTTTGAAAGTTTTCTTACAATTCTTCACATCAATGATTGGATCAACTATAGCTAAGAATGGTCATCCCAAAATAAGAGGAATTTTAACATCATCTTCAATCTCAAGCACAAAGAAGACCACTAGTATGTACAAATGCCCAACTTTAACCAAAACATTTTCTATAATCCCAATTGAGTGCTTGATTGCTCTATCTGCTAATTGCAAGGTAACTATAGTGGGTTGTATCTCTTTAAATTCAAGTTTCCTAGTAATGGACAAAGACATCATTGAAACACTAGCAACCAATTCACACAAAGCTTTAGAAATTTTAAAATTACCAATAGTGTAAGGAATAGAAAAACTCTATGCATCTTTAAGCTTTAGTTGAAGCTTATTTTGGATTATAGCACTTCACTCCTTAATAAGTGCAACTATTTCAAAATCTTTCAATTTCCCTTTTTTAGTCAAGATGTCTTTCAAGAATTTAACATAACTTGGCATTTTTGCCAAAGCTTCAGCAAAATGAATATTAATATGCAACTTTCTAAATACCTCCAAAAATCTCTGAAATTGTTTATCAAGTTTTTCTTTTTTAAAACATTGAGAAAAAGGTGGTGGAGGTGTGTGAGTAGTTTTTAATTGTGATTTTTCTTCTTTTGAATTTTCAGCAGATTTTTCAACCATAATTATTTTTCAGCATCTTTTTTAATTTCTTTTTCACCAAAATGAATTGACATTTCAAAATTTAAATCTTTCTCAGTTACTTTTTTTTTTTGCTGTGGAGAGTGATTGCCTTTCAATGTTCTTTACCTTCTCTTCTTGGGTTAGGCTCAATGTCACTAGGTAAAGTACCTTAAGGTCTGTTATTGAGAGCACTAGCATGTTGGACCATTTGTGTCTCAAGATTTTTGATTGATGCTATTTGATTTTGAATGATGGCATCATTTTTTGTTATGTAGGCATCAGCCTTTGCCATTAATTGTATGAACATCTCCTTCATTGAAGGCTTTTTCTCTGGCATAGAAGCTCTAGTTGGAAATCCAAGAGGCAAGTTTGGCTTAGATGTTCATGAAGATCCTTGGTTGTTGCTCCATGAGTAATTAGAATGATTCCTCCAACCAGGATTATAAGTGTTGGAATAGGGACTCTTGTTCTGCTATTTATTTCCAACAAATTTAACAGATTCAGTGTATATGGGGCAATTGTCATTGGAATGTCTTTCTCCATAAAGTTCACAAGTTACATAAGGGCTCTAAACTACATTAACACTTAATTTATCAATTTTTTTATAAAGAAGCGAATTGTGTAATCAAATCATTAATTGATCTAGTTCATGAACTCCAACAACTTCTCTTACACCCAATCTTTCATATGGCCACTGGTAATTATTGAAAGCCATCTTCTCAAGCATATCAGAAGCCTCATCAATGGATTTACTCATAAGTGCACCTCCAGTTGCAGCATCAATGGTGGTTCTAATAGGTCCGAGCAAATCATTATAAACAGTTTAACTTACAACCACCTAGGTAACTTATGATGAGAACACCTTTTTAACAAATCCTTGTGCCTCTCCCAAGCCTCATACAATGATTCAGAATAAAATTGCATAAAAGAGGTGATGTCATCATGCATCTTTACAGTCTTAATACATGAAAAGAATTTTGCTAAGAATTTTTCAGCCAGATCATCCCAACTATTAATGGAACCAACAAGAAGCGAATTTAACAAACTCTTTGCTTTATCTCTCAGTGAGAAAGGGAAAAGCCTCAATCTTATAGCATTATTAGTAACACCATTAGCCTTGAATGTGTCATAAATTTTCAAGAATTCGCAATATGAGCATTAGGATCATCATTACGCAAACCCCCAAACTAAATAGAAGTTTGAATCATCTGAATGATTGCTGGCTTAATTTGAAAGTTGTTGGCTTGAATAGGAGGTCTGTGGATACGAGAGTGGAGTCCTTGTACCAATGAGACAACATATTCCCTGAAAGACTCGGTCTTTTCCCCTTGTTGATTAGCCATTATTTTGCTTTGAGTAAAAACTTATTGATTTTTCCTTTGAAGTTTTTGAAAAGTCTTTTTGATTTTTGGATGAAAATGAACAACTTCCAAATTCAGGTTCTTCACATACAATGACCAAAAGTACTTGAAAATTAAAGAAAAAGTTTGAAGTAAGATTAAGAATGCTTGGTATTAATATTAACAAGAAAGAATTAAAAATCAAATTCCCTGGCAACGGTGCCAAAAACTTATTTGTCGGATTATCCATGCAAGTGCGCATATCGTTAAACAAGTAATATAGTGAAAAGTAGAGTGTTGACCCACAATGAATTAAATTAATTCTTACTACTAACTACTAAAATTAGCACACTCTAATCTTATTTAAACAACCAAATTTAAATTATTAAAAAACAAAATTAAATCTAATAAACTAAAACTAGAACTAATCTAAAATTAATTTAAAAATTCAATCAACTACCAGACCTAAGATTATGATAGTTTTCAATACTTCATTTGAATATTGTATCTTTCTTTTAACTTACTTTAATAGATTAAGTTACTAACCTAGAGTTCTAAATTATTTACAAGTCTCTGTCAAGTTTCTCATAAAAATATCTCTCTCAACTAACTTACTATATGTCTATGGAAATTAAATTGAAGAAAAATTCATTAAGTTCATGCTCTAATCTTAGCTACGTATAGCTTATAAGTGTATGTCTACCCTATATGCAAATCAAACCACCTAATTAACTAAGTGCATTCAATCATATGCTATTCTATTTAAGGTCTACCCTAAATCTCCTTCTTCAAGGGTTAACTTAGGTTTTCAATTCAATTTAATTGGTAATTAGGCAATTAGAAGCATTAAGAACAAAATTGAATGAGCAACTTAAAACTATCAAACATAAACAAAAGAGAAATAAATCTTCAGACTATGCATTGAGTTCAGTCATAATCTTAGATAACTAAATTAGTTCCCCATAATGTCACAAATTATCATCAATTCAAGTTTAAACATTAAAACCGAACCATGAAAATAAAGAATAACAAAAAGAATAAAGAAACTTGATCTCCAAATCTTCTTGAATCTTTCAATTTCTTCTTAGCTCTAGTGAGATTTTTCTTCAATAATTTTGTGGTTGAATCTTAACTTTAAATCTTGTGTTTTTTGTTCCTCTAAACATCCTCTAAGAGGTTGCATAAATAGGGTTCGAGTTAACATCAAGAAAGAAGTTCGAATCAACAAAGATTTCCAATCAGTAGCAGGTGTGCTGTGACCTACTTCTTCCTAGGCAGCAACCTTGATCATTTAAAGTTGAAAAAAATGTGGAATTCATGTTAGGGCACCGTGGCCTACTTCCTCCAAGGTTGTGGCCTCACTTCCTTTGTCTTGGACTGCTATAGTGCTTCAACTATGTAAAGATTTTTTACTAGTTTTCCAGATGAATTGCACAAAATGGTAAACATAAAAGTTGTATCTTTTTCTCTTAGCTTTTGAATGGTCCAAGAATCACCTCATATGGTGTCACGACTCGGTACTCTCCTTGAGCCCGTGACAATCGTCACGATGCCCTGATAGACATTCATCGCTAAGAATGCCGATCAAAACCTCGCAAGGCTTTAATATCAGTTTTCTCACCTCCCCTGTGATCAACAGTTGTATAATAACATGTTTTGAGTGGTTATAAACTATTTCCAAATCAAAACAATAGAAAAATAATTTTTGTCTCACAGGAGCATTTTGGTCATTTTTTCTCACTAATCTCGAAACCAGTTAAAAATGTAGTATTCGAGTGGAAAACACATATTTCATAATCAAAAATAAATTTAGATGTCTAAAACATTCATTTAAAGCGAAACTATATCTATTTGAATATAACAAAAATATTCAATAAAATTTTCTATTTTCTTATAAAACAATATTTATAGAGTTACCAGTAAATAATTTTTGTAGCGTAAAAGCTAAATAAATTCATACATACTATAATACAGATAACCAAAGTATAAAATTTAATTTACAGTGACACGTGGGCCCACGAATGACCAAAAGTATAAAAAAAATGAACCTATAATTTTTGGATGATGTAAGTCCAACTGTAGTCCTCGACGATATCAACTATCTACAGTCTATTCTGAACCTGAAATGAGTGGAAAGGAGGGTGGTAAGATTATAAAATTTCAGTGAGTAAACAAACATCATTTAAATCAGCTAAAGCCGAGTAAAATGAGACAATCAAAATATCCCATCACATTACGTATTTCACAATTTGAAAATTCATCCCAACCCACACAAACGATTGTATTTCATTTAATTTCTCATTAAGGCTTATGACTTTCATAAACATTTGACTCATGCCATCAAATAGTACTCTATGACACCTTGATCAGAGGCGTACACTCAAGCCTGCCAAGGCTGTTAAAAATTTCTTATACACGTAAGACATATTTTTATTTCGTTTTGAAAACACAGTCGTTCCTTGGCGTTAGCGGAGTTCATCATCACGAGGTGGTTCAGCGTGACGTGAACTCTAACCATACCTCAGGAGATACCCTACGTGCCTCTCCGACCGAGGTATGAATATAACTGGATTTCGTGCCCTTCTAATAGACTGGTCCACAAAACTCGCCCACTGCAGCAAGCTAAACCCACCATATTATAAAATTTGCAATAGCATGACATGGAAATTATTTTTATTTTACAGCTTCTCAAGGCAAATCAATAATTGATGCATTTTCAGCACATTTAGCAATTCAACCATTCATGCAAATATTGCCATAAGCCAATCAATTAAAATCATAAATTTACAATATATCAAGTGGTCTCCATTTACTCTATTTTCAAAGTCATCATTTAATTTCAAGACAATTTATAAATTTATTTCATTTAAACACATTTTTCATAAAATTCATAAAATCGAATAAAAAGGTCACTTTAGATAATTAAAATGATGATAAGGTTACTCACTTCACAATAGTGGGATTTCTACGTTGCTATTGACTCGTACACGTATAATTATTCCTATTTGTCGTCACTTACTTCGTTTGGCACGTTTCCACAACAAACTTTCCTAGCAACAATTTAAACCCAATATACTTAGTGCATCAATTCTACTTCTCTTTCTCATTCTATCATAATCCATTCACCTAATTCACATCTTTGATACATTTTAACTAAATATGATTACATCCTTTGCTCACGTAATTCTGTATATTATTAACACCAGTAACTTATTTATGGTATTAAGTGCCTATTTCAACCTTCTAAGCAACTTAAATTTACTTCATATCACCAAATAATCAATGTATAATTAAATAAAATGAGCTAGCCTCTAAACAGTCCAATTTCACAATAAGCCATGGAGAAGAGTAAAGAAATTTTACCCAATTAGGCTAGGTTGGCCCAAGTCTCCACCTTCCTTTTCTTTTAGACTTTTCTTCGTTTGTTGTTTTTGGGTCTTTTATCATGGACTTCTCCCATTTCTTTTTAATTGGGCCATGCCCATTCTTTCCTTATTGGGCCATGTCCATTTATATGCATATATATATTTTTCTTTTCTTTTCTCTTTTTTTCTTTTCTTTTATTTTCTTTCTCTTCCTCTTCTCTCCAGCTGACCAGTAGCTTCTTACTGGTCTTTCTTTTTCCTTTCTCATGTACAAGAGTTGTCCACAATTTTCTCCTCTCTCTCTCCCTCTCACCGTCGGCCATAACTTATTGTCTTTCAACCAAGAAATTTTCAGCAGCTAGAGCTGCTCATATCCACACCAAAATCAGCAGTTAAGTTGCTCTATTTCTTCGCAAAATCAGCAGCTAAGCTGCTCTATTTTCCCTTCAAAAATCAGCACCCAAAGCTACAAAGATTAGCAACAAAATCGCACCTTTCAGCCTTCAAAATCAGCAACCAAAACTTTATTTTCCAGCCTTCAAAATCAGCAACTAAAGCTACTCCTCTCACCCTTAAATTGGTAGCAAAATTGGCTCTCCTTTCCTCCCTGAATGGTAGCAAAACCGCCCCTCTCAACTCAGCTTTTTCAACCTTCATTTTCTTCTTTTCTTCTCCCTCACCGTTCGACCTTTCTCTTCTTTCTTTTTTTTTTCCTTTCTCTTGGCTGCTTCTTTCTTCTTTCTTTCCTTCATTCTTTTGTTTCTCTTTTATTCTCCCTCACAACTGACTTCTCTCCCTTGTTCTTTACTCTAATTGTTTACTTATATATATATATATATATATTTTTCTTTCATGAATGTTCCAACTTGACCGGCCCCCCTTATTTTTCTTTCCTTTTCCATTTTATTCCACATGGCCGACCTCTCTCCATCAAACAAAGTAAAGAGTCTTTGACTCTTTTTATTGACCACATGGGCGGCTGCCCATGTTGGTCTTCTTTTTTTTTTTTTTAATTTTATTATATATATATACTTATATTATTATTTCACTATTTGTTTATTTTATTTCTTCCATTAACTCCACTACATAATCCTTCAATCTTTATATTTTAATTTCGATCCTTTTAATACATCTAAAAATTTCAATTTTCATCTCTCTTCCTTTCTCCGTACGTGTACTACCAAATTATGATAATTGCACTTCAATGCGGTATTACCATAATATTTAAATATCCACTTATCCGCATTGACTCGACTTAGCAAAACACGCATATTTCACTTTCGTCATTCATCTTCAAAATTTTATTTGTATTTCTTCTCCCCCACTTGGATCAACCATATGATCCTTCTTCATGACTGATTTTGATTTCGACACCCAGTTAAATATTAATATTTTAATATTATTTTATTAATAAAATATTATTTTATTCTAAAATTTTCCTGTTGTCTCCTTGGTACCTAAAATACCTTATTATGCCTCAATTGACTTCCGAATCACCTTTTATCTCACAAATTCTCTGTCGATAAAAATATTATTATTTTATTATTATTTCTTCACATGTGGAATATTTTATCATAAACTATTTATTTCATCTTTAATCACTTTTAAACATTATAATTGACCTCAATTTGCATCCGATCAACTTTATTAATCACTGTTTCAAAATATGGGGTATCACATATGGTGTTTTGTAGATAAAGTTATGATCAAAATACCGAGACACGTGTAGTGGAAGTCTACATCTTATAATTTCTCTCTTTCTTGCATTAAAAGTCCTTATTCAATAAATACCTACAAAGGCACAAATAAATCAATAACAACATATCTTAGGCACATAACCATCAATTTAAACACAAGATTAACTAAGATTAAATTGACTCACTTAATTAACTAACTTTAAATAATTAAATAAAAGTTAATTAATTTTTATGCATTACGACAAGAACTTAGCTAAATTACTATCAAAATTAAGTCCAAATGACTTTATATTATAGAGTTATCAGTCTTCATCAAGAGTTTTTGGATTTTCATTAAAAGCTCCTAGGTCTGCATCAAGAGTTGTTTATGGGTCTACATAAAGAACTTTAAAGGGACCTTTTACTGGTGTGCAAGAAAGACCTCTTACTATTGGTCTAGGACATGGTGGTGGTGGTGGTGGTGGTACTGAACATGGTGGTCCTACTCAAATTGCTAGATCCATTTCATTTGCAAGGAGGCCTTCCTCTGTTGTTGCTTCTCTTAGACATGCTGCCTTTTTTTCCTCGGTAATGAATTCTATGAACGCTCCATTTGAATTTGGTGCTGATGGTGCTAGAAGGGCACAGGCAAATGTCTCTAATGTTGTTGATTTGTCTATATGTGAATATGATACAATTATGGTTTTTTGTGGTGCTTAATAACTGGAATGTAATTACAAAGGATGTTTTGTATTTTTTTTTGTCTTTGTTTGTCGACCATTATCTAGAGATGTGATATTAGATGCTGATTATTGAATTTGATATTGGACACATTGGTAGTGGTTGTGGTGGGTGATCGTGGATTCTTGAAGGTTTTTCCCATTAAAGGGATTATGAGATTTGGGAAGAAGGGCAAGTTGAGCTCGAGATATATTAGACCTTTTGAGATCCTAGAGAGAGTTGGTGCAGTAGCTTATAGATTGGTGCTACCTTTGAATCATTCTAGTTTTCATGTGTTTGTACTCCTTAAGTACAACCCTAACCCATCTCACATGATTCATTATAAGGAAATTCACTTGGGTGATGATTTGTTATATTAGAAGGTTCTAGTGGAGATTTTGGATAGACAAGTAAACGACTGTGCACCAAGGATGTAGCTTTAGTGAAAGTCCTCTAGCATAACTATTCTAAGGAGGAGGTGTCTTATGAAGTTGAGGATGAGATGCGTGCAAAGTACCCTTACCTATTTCAAAATTGAGCTAAAAAACTCTTTGGTTTAAATTCGAAGACAAATTTTTCTTAAGGGGTGAGAATGTGAAACCCTATATTTTTCGTTACTAGGATAAATTAGACAATTAACTTGGACAGCTTAGAAAATGAAAAGACCAGCCAAAGAACTTTAATTTCATCCTTGAGAATTCACAACTAAAGGTTTTGGAGGTTGTGGAGGGAAATTAGAATGGAATTAGGCCTTGAAAGGGACAATTGTTACAAGTCTAGACCTAAAAAGTCAACCCCATTGCATAGAGGGTCAACCTTGTGAAGTAAAAATAGGAGAAGTGAAAGTAGTCTTGTCACAACCCAAATTTTGGGCCATGACCGGGGCATTGGCCCAATGGACGTAGTCGACTAAGCCCAAGCAAGCCTATTAATCTGACATGTCATCATTCCATCATAAACTGATAAGTCACATTTCATAACTTAGGATCAAAATAATATTAAACATTGCCATCTCATACTGGCATACCAAACAAGTGTACATACATTGTCTACAATATATATCTTAATAATTTACATTAGGTTTGCCTATACACAACAAAAGAATACTTGACTTCCAGCGGAGAGACTCGGACGAATGTACAGCTACTGAATGCCAAGACACCTACCAAGAGTTGAATATACGAAGACACTTCGACCTAGTTACCAATTGCCTCGTGATCTGAAAACATGAAGTTGAAAACGGTGAGTATAACCCAGTGAGTGAACAAGAAGGGAACAAGCATACCATAAGGAATGTTTAACGAAATTATAATGCATTCATTTTTCAAAACAATGCAATTTATTTAAGTTCTTATTAAACCCCTTATGTAAACCCCACATGAGAAAAATCACTTCTTGAAAAGAGTCCATGTTCAAAAAAGGATTTGGAGAGTGAAAAATTTAATAGCATTCATGCGAATCAAGTTAAATAAACGATGGGTCCTCGTTGTAGCGGAAAGGCATTCTCGTTGCAGTGAGAATGAATTTTTGCTGTAGCTATACTTGACTTAAATTATCATCTAGCCGAGGGTTTCTTAACTGGCCGAGGGTTTCTCACCAAACCTCCTCATTTTAAACTTAATTCATTTATTCCTTAATGTTGGAAGTCCATGCTCAACTATGGAACCAAAGAAATGGAAAATAGGGTAGCAACCTAACCAAATGAGGAGAAAAATATAAAGTTTTTCACTGTAGCGAGATTCAATCTCGCTGCAGCGAAATTTTGGGTTTCAAAACAGAAAGTTTCTCGTTGCAACGAGAAGCTACAATACCTTTCTCGCTGCAGCGAGTTTTGGGCTAGCCAACCCCTTCAAAACCTGGGAGTTTCTCGTTGCAACGAGAATCAGAACATCAAGAAAAAAGTTTCCTTTTCCCTTAAATCAAAGTCATCTTGCTAAAATAACAAAAGCAACATGTAACACATACAAACTCCTAAATTTCAACAATTCAAATGCTCACATTTTTGCATGTACAACTATATACGATATATGTATATATGTATATATATATATATATATATCAATCATCATGTACACCCTCCCATCATCATCATCTCATATTCAACAACTTATGTGCACTCCCACTCACACATAGTCGGGTCAGCAACGGCTTATGTGCACTCCCACTCGCACATAGCCAGGTCAACAACGGCTTATGTGCACTCCTACTCGTATATAGCCAGGTCAATATCTTTACACAACATTATTCGTATATATCTATCAACATAGTGTAGTAGTTCAACCACCCATAACAGCCACATGTCACATCATAAAATCAATTTATCAAAGGCTTGTTCCCAAAGCACTCGTTTTTAAAGAAAGTTGAATAAAATCATTCAAGTATATAGTGCAAATAAGTTTACATTCCCAAAATAATTTTTGAAATGCAAGTCCACTCACCGGTGTTTATTGAGCCTTTAACTGACTCTAACTTCCCTAATGGTCCAATTGGGACGATGTGGCTTCGTTGGAACCTATCATCACATTAACATCACAATTATGTTAATTCACATACTTATAGAGTCCAAAAGCTTTCTCTTAGCTTACTTCAAATGGCTATCCATTTTCATTATCCTATCATTCCAAAGTGAATTAACAATCTCAACTACAAATATTCATAATTCAAATCTCTAGTCATTCTCAACACTAAAATTTCAACTCAAAATTACTATTCACCTTAATAGCTTTAAAACTTTAAAATTCTTTTCAACAATTCTCCAAACTATTGTAAAGCTTCCTCTTTCTCTCTATAAAACACCTAACTAGTGAAAGAGAGTATGGAAACAAGATTTTTTTTCAAGGGTTTTAAAGTGAGAGAATGGAAGAGCACAAGGGTTTATGGAAAGGGTGCACAAAAAGCATGAAATTTGGAGCTATTTGAGGAAGGTTGTGGAGCTTTCTTATCAAGCTTTCATGGAGGTTGGGAAGCAACGTGAAAGAGAAAAAGAAGAAGAAGAAAAGCTGCTAGAGAATGTAGAAGCTGCTGGAAGAAAGGGATATTTATAGCCTAAGCTTATCCACTCCATTTAAATTACCAAAATGACCCTCCATAAATTAGCTTATTCTCCTCTAATCTTTTATGCAATATTTTTACTCTTTTGACACTGGGACAAGGTCCATAATGGTCTAGAAATGTTCGGGTTCATGAAAACTTAAAATTCTAACTCGAGGTGAAAAATGACCATTTTGCCCCTACTGTGAAAATCATCAAAAATTTTATTTCCTTGTCATTTTACCCATAATTTCATCATTCATTTATGTCTTAGGCCTACTTAGGCCATAATATTGTTTAAAATCTTACTTTTATGGGCTTACTAAGGAAATGACAAAATTAATCTTGATTAGGGATATCGCGTGTACTTCTATTTGCGAGTCTATAAAGGTCAAGGTCTCACAAGTCTGGTCTAGGGTCGACCCTTGACCCTCTATAGTCGACCTTAAGGTGCTTAGACAACAAAAATAGGATTAAAAGCCTTAAAACTTAATACTCAATCTTTGATTTCATTTCTTTTCGTTCTTCCACCTATTTTCTCTTGAACTTCACTCTTTTCAAGACCCACTAAATCCCATAATCAAACCTTGGATTCTAAGTGCTAAAGTTAAGGATTTTCACTCCCAAAACTTGGTTTTTCTAATTTTTGTTTTCTTTCTTTAAAAACTAGAAACTTTTTTTAGGTTTTCAAGATTTGGCTAGATCTCTCTACTAAAAGCTCACCAAGGAGGAAAAATAGGTAAAGTAAATGGTTTACTTAATGGGTATGAGGTTAGGATGAAAGATTAATGAAAGTTATTGGAAATAAGTAAAGATTAGATAGAGTTAGAAATGGGTATTTAATGTATTCTGAAATTATTATGGGTTTTTGAGAATATTGATAATTTAACATCATTTTTAGGTGCTATTGGAGTAGCTTGAGCTTGTTGAAAAAGTCGAGCTTTCGAAAAAAGGTGCTAAGAGGGAAAGGCACGCTTCAAAAGGTGGGTAAATGAGATGCTTTTAATTATTTTGATATAATTAAGTATGCCTATTCTACAACCTCGCATTAAAACGTATTTTGATGAACTTTGTGATGTGAATAATGGTTTCAAACTTGTGTTGGCTCCATTAGTTTTTGATGATAATAAAACATTTCCATTTATTTGTGTCTAATTCCTTTACTTAAGTGTGCAAGAAATTTAATACATGAAATTAATTTCTTAAATCTTCAAAGAGTATTTTTGAAAGAAAAAGAGGGATAAAATCAACAAGATGTTACTAAATAACAAGGAGGAAGCTTGTTGGTTTAACAAGGAAGAACATTGTTTGACCAAACTTTAAATTGGAGAAATGACGGCCTGAAGAGTTTGAGAAACAGAACCAATTTAGTCAACCAAGTCAGTTGACTAAGTGCTCTTTGCCAAAATCTGCAAACCAGAAACAGAATCAACTTTGTCAACCAAGTTAGTCGACTAAGAGCTCTTTGTCTGCAATTTGAACCAGAACACTACAAGACAAATTAACGGCTAGAACTCATCCTCAACTGTTTTCAACGACCATAAACTGTCAAATTGCCATCAAAGTTGCATCTCCAAGTATAAAAGGGTCTCCCAACAATTAAAAACAAGTTTTTAGAAGCTTTGAATGAGATTTGAGCTATAGAAAGTAGAAAAACCAAAAAAGCTTCACTGTACTTGTTTGCACTTAAACGCCTACTCTTTGTTATTGTATTTAGCACTCATTTTGTACCAATCAGATCAACTTGTGATCATAAGTACTTTCTTTTACCACTTTTTCTTATATACTTAGAGTGAGAGAGTCACTCTAAGGGGTTGTTCAAGCTTGGGAAAGCTTAAATGTTATAGGTTGTGGTTGAGCCTTGGAAAACCACTTTGGGTTTTAGTTGAGCTCGTGAAAAACTAGTGTAAAGGTTTTGGCTGAGCTTGCGAAAAGCCATTGTAAAAGCTTGGTGAAAGCTTGTGAATTTCACTGGATTCTTAGTGAATCGTTGGAAAAATCCTTAGTTGGATAATCAAGGTAGTGGATTTAGGTCTTGGATCGAACCACTCTAAATTGTTGTGCATTGTCTACTCTGTTTTTAATTTCTTGAGTTCTGGAAATTATTTCCATACATTGTCAAGAGCCAAATTATGCTATTCACCCCCCTCTAACACACATTAAAAGGACCAACAATTGGTATCAGAGCAAGTTTCCTGTTTTTAAGGCTTAACATCCTTTGGGAGGATCCAAATGGCTCAACAAAAAACCATAGCTGCTGAGGGACAATCAACAAACAGACCACCTCTGTTTGATGGCTCTAATTATCCTTATTGGAGCACTAGAATGTCAATTTATATTAGAGCTATAGATTATGAAATGTGGGACGTCGTAACTGATGGACCCTTTATGCCCTCAACCGTGAATGTAGTAACAAATAAGTTGATGCCCAAGCCAAGATCCGAATGGACTGAGACTGAAACTAAGAAAGGTCAAGTAAACTTAGGATAATCCATGAAGGGACTTCTCAAGTAAAGAAGTCTAAAATTGCTCTCTTTACACATAGTTATGAAATGCTTAAAATGGAGCATGGTGAAAACATCACCAGCATGTTTAATAGGTTTACAAACATTACAAATAAATTAAGTCAGCTAGGCAAGCCTATCCCTGAACATGAATTAGTTAAGAAACTGCTTAGATGCCTACCAAAATCCTAGAAACCAAAAGTGACTGCCATTAGAGAGGCTAAAGATTTGAACATCATCACTCTCGATGAGATATGTGGTTCTCTTCTCACTCATGAGCTGGAGCTTAAGGAAGAAGAAAAAGAAGATCGAAGGGAAGCAAAGGAAAAGAAAAAGAGCATTGCACTTAAAGCCAACATTCTTGAAGAAGAGCTGAAAGAGCTTTCCTGTGATGATGATGAAGATTTAGCTCTAGTTGTAAGAAAATTTAGAAAACTAATGAGCAGAAGAAATCGAAGGCTAACTAGAAGAGGTTTCAAGAAAGACCAAGGCACTTCATGGAAAATAAGGAACAAAAATGACTCCAACAAAAATGAGGAAATGATCTAGTACAAATGCAAGAAACCTAGTCACTTCAAGTCCAAGTGTCCATTGTTGAAAGATGAAACCCCCAAGAGCAAACAAGAGATCCAAGAAAGTAATGGTGGCTGCTGCATGGTCGAACAGTGACACATCAAGCTCTAAAACTGATGATGAAAAATCTGAGGAAAGAGCAAACATTTGTTTAATGGCACAAGAGGATGAAACAGAGGTACCTTCATCCCCCTGCATTAATTCTTATGATGATTTACAGAATGAATATGAATGCCTTTATGATGAATTTGAAAAACGTTTTTCAAAATACAAGTCATTGAAGAAAAAGGCTGCATTACTTGAAAATAATTTGGAACAAATCAAATAAGAATTCACCTCTGTTTTTGAGCAAAGAAATATTTTGCAAGCTGAGTTAGAACACTCAAAAATAGACTTTGAGTCTTTAAGACAAGAGCTGAAAAATAAGCCTGAAGCCTTGCAAATAACTCTTGATGAAAACACAGCTCTTAAATGCTTGAAAAATGAATCTTAAAAAAAAAAATGCATACCATAATAAATTTTCAACTAAAGCATTACCTAGATGTTATAATTATGGTAAACATGGTCATTTGTCATATGACTATTAAAGAAAAGTGCAGAAAGTTAAGAAAATTTGGGTTCCTAAGGGATCCTTTGCTGCAAGTAACATTCAAGGACCCATCAAAGTATGGGTACCTATAAAGAAAAACTAAAATTCTATTTTATAGGTTGAGCTGGACTTAAAAGAGACATGTTCAAGAGCTCAACTAAGGAAAAAACAACCTTGGTACTTGGATAGTGGCTGTTCACGGCACATGACAGGACATGAAGAGCTGTTTACTCAGTTGGAAAAGAGAAAAGGAGGAATTGTATCTTTTGGAGATGATTGAAAAGGCAAAATTCGTGGTATAGGTATGATTAGTAAGAGTTCCCAAACTCAAATTAGTCATGTGTTGCTAGTTAAAGGCTTAAAGCATCATCTACTAAGTATTAGTCAATTATGTGACAAAGGATTTAAAGTATGCTTTGATTCAACTAAATGTGAAGTGATTGATATGAGTACAAATAAAATCTCATTCATAGGAAAAAGGTTGAAGAACATGTATGTAATTTTTCTTGAAAACCTTGATGTGAATAATGAAGTTTGTTTTGTTGCAAATGCTGAGAATGATAGTTGGTTATGGCATAGGAGATTATGACATGTAAGCATGCATACTATGTATAAATTAATAAAGAAAAATCTTGTTGCTGGACTGCCAAAATTGAAAATTGAAAAAGATAGGATATGTGATGCTTGCCAACTAGGAAAGCAAGTTAGAACATCTTTTAAGACTAAGAAAATAGTGTCAACATCTAAACCTCTTAAATTGTTGCACATTTATCTATTTGGTCCAATAAGCACAACTAGCTTAGGAGGTAAATCATATGGCTTTGTAATAGTTGATGACTATTCTAGATATACTTGGGTATACTTCCTTGCTAATAAGAATGATGCTCTACAATCATTCTTAAGTTATTGTAAGAAAGTAGAAAATGAAAAAGGACTAGCCATAGTTAGCATAAGGAGTGATCATGGAGGAGAATTTGAGAATGATGAGTTTGAAAAATTTTGCAATGAAAAAGGGGTTGGATCACAATTTTTTTGCACCTAGAACACCCCAACAAAATGGAGTTGTAGAGAGGAAAAACATAACATTAAAAGAAATGGCTAGGACCATGTTATGTGAGAACAACCTACCTAAATATCTTTGGGCTGAGGTAGTAAATACGGCAGCTTATATTCTTAATAGAGTCTCAATAAGACCCTTGATTTCAAAGACTCCATATGAACTTTACAAAGGTAGGAAACCGAACATTTATCACCTTAGGAGTTTTGGCTGTAAATGCTTTGTATTGAACAATGTAAAACAGCCCCTAGGGAAGTTTGATGCAAAGAGTGATGAAGCAATATTTTTAAGATATGCATTAAATTTAAAGGCCTATAGAGTTTTTAACAAAAAGACCCTAATTGTTGAAGAATCAGTCCATGTAGTTTTTGAAGAGTCAAATGCATTACAAAAAGAAGTTCATGATGATGATGATGATATAGAAATTCTAGAAAAATAAATGGAGGAAATGAGCTTAGAGAATAATAAAAATAATGAACAAAGCTCATCTAGAAGAGAAAATGAAACTCCATTTCTAGGAAATCTGCAAAGAGCAGAAAATCAGCATGATGATCTACCAAGGAGTTGGAGATTTGTAAGAGATCACCCACAAGATCAAATAATAAGTGACATTTCACAAGGAGTTAGAACTAGGAAAGCAACTAGAGAAATTTGTGAGTTTTCAGCTTTTATATCTCAAATTAAACCTAAAAACTTTGAAGAAGCTGAAAAGGAAGAAAGTTGGATAATGGCCATGCAAGAAGAACTTGATCAATTCACTAGAAATCATGTATGGTCATTGGTATTTAGACCTTCAAATCATCCTATTGTTGGTACTAAATGGGTATTTAGAAATAAAATAGATGAGCAAGGAAATGTAGTTAGAAACAAAGCTAGGCTGGTAGCAAAAGGATACAATTAAGAAGAAGGAATAGATTATGATGAAACCTTTTCTCCCGTAGCTAGGATTGAAGCCATAAGGTTGTTGCTAGCTTTTGCATGCTTCATGAATTTTAAGTTTTACCAAATGGATGTAAAAAGTGCATTCTTGAATGGACTAATTCAAGAGGAAATTTTTGTAGAACAACCACCTGGTTTTGAAGATTATGAAAAATCTAATCATGTCTTTAAGCTTCACAAATCATTGTATGAATTGAAACAAGCTCCTAGAGCTTAATATGAGAGGCTTTCAAAATTTCTAGTTGAAAAAGGATATGATAAAGGCAGCATCGATACTACATTGTTCATTAAGAGATATCTAAATGATTTAATTGTTGTGCAAATATATGTAGATGATATTATATTTGGTGCAACTAATGAAGCTTTATACAAGAACTTTGCAAAGGAAATGCAGGGTGAATTTGAGATGAGCATGATGGGAGAGTTGAAGTACTTCCTTGGTCTTCAAATTAAGCAAAGTGAGGAAGGAATCTTCATTAATCAAGAAAGATATACTCATGATATGCTCAAGAAATTTGATATGCTGAAGCTGAAATCAATTTCCACACCAATGAGTACATCTACCAAACTTGACATAGATGAAAAAGAAAAAGATGTAGATCAAAAGCTCTATAGAGGTATGATGGACTCACTTTTTTACTTAACAGCAAGTAGACCAAATATTCAGTTTTGTGTGTGCCTATGTGCTAGATTTCAGTCATAGCCTAAGGAATCACACCTAACAGCTGTTAAGAGAATCTTTAGATACCTCATAGACACTCAAGAACTAGGAATATGGTACTCTAGAAACTCAACTCTTAACTTAATTGGATATTTAGATGCTAACTTTGCTAGCAGCAGAACTGATAGGAAAAGCACTAGTGGAACATGCCAATTTTTAGGAAGGATGCTTGTGTCTTGGTCCAGCAAGAAGCAAAACTCAGTAGCATTATCTACAACAGAGGCTGAATATATTTCATTAGATAGTTGCTGTGCACAAATCTTTTGGATCAAGCAACAATTAAAATACTATGAAATAATCATGCATAATGTACCAATATACTGTGATAACACAAGTGCAATCAATATATCAAAAAATCTGGTGCAACATTCTAGGACTAAGCACATTGAAATTAGACACCATTTTGTTAGAGACCATGTAGTGAAAAATGACATTAAAATAGATTTTGTGAATACTCTACATCAATTAGCAGACATTTTTACCAAACCATTGAGTGAAGATAGATTTTATGAGATTAGAAGAAATTTGAGGATGATTAATGTGAAGGAATTATAAGAAAATCTTTGACTCTCACATTGAAAATAGAATGCATTCAATCGACTAAGAAATTCATAGTCAACTGAGAGTGGCCTGACATCCTTAAATAATAAGACTCAGTGAGTTTAATGAAAAAAGGAGTAAATTGTGGTAAAAATTTGATTTACTGGGTGTAAAGAGGAATAGAGCAGAGTTGCTAAAGGTAAATAATCAAAATTTTAGAGGGAGATTTGAAAATATAAAGAAATAAAAGTAGGGTGGTTTTTAAAGGAAGATGATAAGTCTTTTGAGCAATAACTGCTGCCAACCTTTTTTTCCCTTTCCTCTGTAACTCATTGCTCTAAAAACAAAATCCTAAACATTCCTAGTTGCCTCTAAAACTGACTCAGACCTTCAAAAATTTCTAGAACCAAAATGGCTAGAACATCTCAGAGTAAAGAAGCATTAGAGAATAAGAAAGGAAAAAGATCAATGGAGGAAGAAACTGGAACAGAAAGTCAGAAGAAGAAACAAAAAATTGTGCCTGCCTCAGTGAAGGAAATAGCCGAAAAACTAAGAGAAAACAAGCAAAAAATACACAAGAAGAAAGATACAGAACCCTCACTTCAGAAAGGTATCAGTTCCTCTTCTTCTTCGAAATTTAGAAATAAGCTGCATGAGTATAGATTCAAGAATATAGAAAATGCACCAATCTCCTGCAAAAAGTTTATTGATTGGAAGAGTTTTAAGGAAAATGTAAAAATCCAGACCAGTCTATCTAAGTATTTTGATGAGCTTAAACTTAAAGGTTACAGCACCTTTAAGAATAGATCATATAGTCCAAGTTTGGTTAAAGAATTTTACTCTGGCATTGCTTTGAAAGAAAAGGAATTAGTAGAATCTGATGACTATGTAGAAGATGGGCTGAATATCTATTTGAATGGAAAATAGTTTATTATAACTGCTAGAGATTTATGAAACATGCTGAAATTAGAGGGTGAAGTAGGTGAATTTGAACTTCCAGAGAAATATGATCCATCATCACTATGGGAGATTATCACTGGAAGAAAAGAAAAATACTCCTCTAAAAGTAATTCAGGTCTAATAATCAATCCACAGATTAGGATACTGCATTACTTCATTGCAGTAAATATTCAAGAAAGGAGTGGAAGTCTTAGCTACATCAGCCTCCAAGATCTTTGGCTGATGGAGCATGCTTTTAATGGAGTGTCTCTAAATCTGGGGAGATTTATGATTGAGAAAATGAGAAGTGCCTGCAGACTTGATAAGGTAAATCTGCCATATGGGAATGTGATTACATCCCTTGTGCAGAAGAAAGGAATATGGGCTAAAAGGTATGATATGGACCTGGTGAAAACTAGAGACCAAGCCATTTATTATGGTAGCCTAATTAAGATGGGGTATGTGCTAGATGGAGAGAAGTTTATCAAAACCTCCAAAACTGGCCGAAGAAAAGATCACAGTCTGCCTGCTCAACCTGAATAAGCTCCTTTCAGATTTTTGAATGAGATGATTTTTAATTTGCTTATGAGGATTGATGGTAAGCTGACTGACCAAGGAGTGAAGCTACAGAAAATGGAAGATAAGATCACTGAGTTAAAAAACAAGCTGAAGGAAAAGGAAAACATGAGGTTTAAACTTGTGGCTACAGACAGTTTTGCCACATCCAGCATCACACCTACACAGCAAGGTGCTAAAGGTTTAGCAAAGTCAGCAAAGAAGTTTGCAAGTTCTAACACTCAAGCAAAAGGCTCTACCTACAAGTTTGCCAGTCCTATTCTACAAACTGAGGACTCCCCACAAGGAGTTGAACAGCCAGCCAAATCACCCTCCCCTGAAACTCAAAGCAAAAATGACTCAGAACAAGGAACTGAAGTAGCTGGTGCAGAAACTGAGAAACAACAGGCCTCTTCTCCGAACTCAAAGGAAGTTTCCATTATGGACATTTTTAAACTGAGAAACAGCAAGCCTCTTCTCCGAACTCAGAGGAAGTTTCCATTATGGATATTTTTTATCAAATGGTCAGAGAGGAACAAGCTGAAAAAGGCACTGTCAAGACTATAACTCAAAATGATGGTGCAAATGTAAGAAAAGGAAAGAAACCTATTTCAACCCCCAAACCAAAGGCAAAAACAAGGAAACCAGAAGCCACCACAACACCACCAGCTAAGGCAAAACAACCAACCAAATAAAGGAAGATTATGGCAAGCAAGACAACTTTTCTCAAAAAAAAAAAATCTTCCAGATTGGTAGAGAAGTCCAAACCAGTTTTAGCCTCTTCTCCTCATAGTCCAGCTCATGTTTCAGATAGATTTTCTCCAGACTCCTTTTTGAGAACCCTCTCAATTTCCTCTTAACCCTTTCTATGGAACTGAATCCTCTCCCTATGCTTCATCCGATGAGTAGAATCCCCCTTCTTTGATGCTGACAAAAAAGGGGAGTAGTATGGTACCAGGGTAAAGGAACCAAGAACCTAGGAAAGGAAAGAAAGCAAAACTAGGGGAGCATGAAATTAGAAAAATAGGAGATAGGAAGCATAACTAGTTCAGGGGCATTTTCAAAATACTTTTTATTCAACTGATGTTTGTGCCTTGGTGGCATTTAAACACTTAGCTTTAATTTTGTTATTTATGTGGATGTATGTGAGATATGAATGCTGATATGTTTATGATATTTAACTGCTGTAAACTAAAGTATGCTGATGTTTTGATATGTTGACTGTCATAAACAAAATCTGCTGCTAATATGCTAATATGGATTTACATGCTGATAAGATAATGATTATATAATGTTTGATGAGAATGAGTTATAGATAAAGCATAAAGCGTATCAATTGAAATGTGGATGATGTAGACACAATCTAAAATGAATTGACTATTGACAGTTGCTGGAACATAGATAAACATCTATCAAAACTTGCAGCTGAAAATCTTTAGATGCAAATCACTCTATATTGCTACATATATATTGTCATGACCCAATTTTCAAGTCATGACCAGCGCATGGGCCCAATGGACGTAGTCCACTAAGCCCAAGCCAGCTTATTAACCTGACATGTTCATCATTCTATCATAAACTGCTAAGTTACATTTCATAACTTAGGATCAAAATAAAATTAAACATTGCCACCTCATACTGGCATACCAAACAAGTATATATACATTGTCTACAACATGTATCTTAATAATCTACATTAGATTTGTCTATACACAACAAAAGGATACTCGACTTCCAACGGAGAGACTTGGGCGAATGTACAACTACTGAATGCCGAGACACCTACCAAAAGATCGATACAAGTCTACAAGGACACCTCGTCCTAGTTACTGGTTGCCTCGTGATTTGAAAACATGAAGTTGAAAACGGTGAGTATAAACCCAGTGAGTGAACAAGGAAGGGAACAAGCAACACTAGGGAAGAATTTAAAATCATGATGCACTTGTTTTTAAAACAATGCAATTTAATTTCATTCATATTAAAAACCCCTCATCAAACCCTTAAATGATTAATCACTTGGTAATGATGAACCCATACATAACAAATAATTTGAAAAATGAAGGCCTCAGTGATAGGCAAACCAGTCAAATGCGACAACGAATACGCTGCAGCAGGAATGCCTTTCCGCTGCAGCGACGTTGGGATTTAAGTTATTAGCCGAACGAGGGTTTCTCAACTGGTCGAGGGTTTCTCACCAAACCTCCTCATTTTAAACTTAAATCATTTATTTCGTAATGTTGGAAATCCTTGCTCAAATATGGTAGCAAAGAAGTGGAAAATAGGACAACAATTGATCAAGATGTGAGATAAAAACAGAAAGTTTTTCACTACAACGAGAAAGAATCTCGCTGCAGCGAAATTTTTGCCCCAAGACAGAAACTTTCTCTCTACAGCGAGAATGCTACAGTATTTTCTCGCTGCAGCGAGAATGCATTGTTGCTGCAGCGAGTTTTCGGCTAGCCACCCTCCAAAAACCCGAGAGTTTCTCACTACAGCGAGAATGAATTTCGCTGCAGTGAGAATAAAGCAACAAGAGAAAAGTTTTCCCTCATTCAACAAAAAAGCCATCCTGCTAAACCAACAAAATTAACCTAAAACACATGAAAATTCCCAAAGTGTAATGTATCAAATTTCACATATATGTCAATCATATATCATATTCATGAGCTTTCATTTCATAAGTATAGATATGCATAATTACATAGATAAACATGAATATCATCATAATCACACCCGGCTCATGTACATCCCCCCACATCGTGCACATAGCCGGCGCCATCGTGCGCATCCCCCCACATCATGCACAATCAGTGCCATCGTGTACATCCCTCCACATCGTGCACAAGGGCACTATCATCATTCATCTCTCACGCCACCATCATCACCAGCATGTGCATCCCCCACATTGTGCACACACACGGTTACAATCATCATACATAATTTCAATCATCATGCACAACACACATATATATATATATATATCATCATAATGCAATAGTGCATGAAGCCATAGCAATCACATATCACAACATAAAACCATTTAGCAAAAGCTTGTTCCCAAGGCACTTGTTTTTATGAAAAACTTGATAATTCATTCAAATGTGTGGCAAATACATTATATTTCCCAAAATAAGTTTTGAAGGCAGTTCACTCACTGGTATATTATTATGCCTTTAGCTTACTCTAATTCCTCTAATGATCCAATTGGGGTGATGGAGCTTCGTTCGAACCTACCATTAAATTAACATTACCATAATGTCAATTCATACTTATAAACCCTAAAAGCTATCCCTTAGCAAGCTTTCAATTGCCACTTTAAATAGCTATCTACGTTCACTATCTTAATCACTATAAAATAAATGAACATCCTCAAAAATAAAATAGCTCATAATCCCAATTACTAGCCATTATCTATAGCTAAAAACAAAGCTTATTTCATCACTCACCCTAGGGTTTCTTTGTAGTTGAATTCTCTTCCAATAGCTTCCAAACAGATGGGGTAATTCTCTCTTTCTCTCTCTAAAATGCCCAACTAGTGAGAAAAAGTATGGAAACAAGATTTATCAAGGGTTTTGAAGTGAGAAAGTGAAAGAATACAAGGGTTCTAGTCAAAAGGGCATAAAGGTATAAAAATTAAAGCTAGAGAGAGAAATTATGCAAGCTCCATATCAAGCTTCCATGGAGGTTGGAAGTAACGTGAATTGAGAAGAGAAGAAGAAGAAGAAGCTGCTGGAATTTCAAGAAGCTCCTGGAAGGAGAAGATGTTTATAGCTCAAATTTATCCATTCCCTTGAAATTACCAAATTACCCCTCCACAAATTAGCTTATTCTCCTCCAATGTTTTATGCACTCTTTTTGTTCTTTTGACACTGGGACAAGGTCCATAATGGTCTAGAAATGCTCGGGTTCATGAAAACTTAAAAATTCTAACCCGAGATGAAAAATGACCATTTTGCCCCTATTATGAAAATTATTGAAACTTTTAGTTTTCTTCGTGTTTTCATCATTAAACATCATTTATGCGGTCTTATGCCTATTTAGACCTTAAAATATAATAAAAATTTCTTCTTGGAGCTTATTAGAGAAAATGACGAAACTACCCCTAGCTTGTGTTATTGTGTCTATGCCTAGTTACAAGCCTATAGAGGTTGAGGTCTCACAAATATATTCTCTAAATATACAATTTCAGGTTCTATATGATGAGAATAAAACTGGTTGAAATAAAATAAGCAAATATGCACACACTAAGGGGGATTTTATACTTAAGGGGAGCAATCCTTAATTCTTGTAGAAAACTAAAAAGAATTTAAAATGACACTATGCTGTTAATCAAGGAGTGTTTTCTCATCATCAAAAAGGGGGAGATTGTTGGCTCCATTAGTTTTTGATGATAATAAAACATTCCCATTTATTTGTGTCTAATTCCTTTACTTAAGTGTGCAGGAAATTAATACATGAAATTAGTTTCTTAAATCTTCAAAGAGTATTTTTGAAAGAAAAAGAGGGATAAAATCAATAAGATGTTACTAAATAACAAGGAGGAAGCTTGTTGGTTTAACAAGGAAGAACATTGGTTGACCAAACTTCAAATTGGAGAAATGACGGACTGAAAAGTTTGAGAAACAGAACCAACTTAGTCAACCAAGTCAGTAGACTAAGTGCTCTGTGCCAGAATCTATAAACCAGAAACAGAATCAACTTAGTCAACCAAGTTAGTCGACTAAGAGCTATCTGTCTGAAATTTGAACCAGAACACTACAAGACAGATTAACGACTAGAACTCATCCTCAACTGTTTCCAACGGCCATAAATTATCAAATTGCCATCAGAGTTACATCTCCAAGTATAAAAGGGTCTTCCAACAATTAGAAACAAGTTTTTAGAAGCTTTGAATGAGATTTGAGCTATAAAAAGTAGAAAAACCAAAAAAAGTTCACTGCACTTGTTTGCACTTAAGCGCCTACTCTTTATCATTGTATTTAGCACTCATCCTGTACCAATCAGATCAACTTGTGATCATAGGTACTTTCTTTTACCATTTCTTCTTGTATACTTAGAGTGAGAGAGTCACTCTAAGGGGTTGTTCAAGCTTGGGAAAGCTTGAATGTTATAGGTTGTGGTTGAGCCTTGGAAAACCACTTTGGGTTTTAGTTGAGCCCGTGAAAAACTAGTGTAAAGGTTTTGGCTGAGCCTGCGAAAAGCCATTATAAAAGCTTGGTGAAAGCTTGTGAATTTCACCGAATTCTTAGTGAATCGTTGGGAAAATCCTTGGTTGGATAATCAAGGTAGTGGATGTAGGTCTTGGGCTGAATCACTCTAAATTGTTGTGCATTATCTACTCTGCTTTTAATTTTTTGAGTTCTGGAAATTATTTCCACACATTGTCAAGAGCCAAATTGTGCTATTCACCCCCCTTTAGCACACATTAACGGGACCAACAACTTGTTTTATGAAATCTATGTATATTATGTAAATATGTTACTATGTATTTAGTTTTGAGCATGGGGAACAAGCCTTTCAAATGTTTGATACCTCAAAGTGATTATTGAATGATTACAAATTTGGAAATTTGAATTGAAATATCATTAGTTTTGCATAGACCTTAGCATCGGGTCAATTTGTCTTTGAGATTGATGACTTTGATTTAGTTTTTGCTTTGAATTTCTATTGTGTTGATGATTGAAATCATCCTTTTCTTGGAAATGGAATTTGGACGCTTTGAATTAACTTTGTTTTGAACCCTTGGATCTTGGATGGTGGATGGATTCACTTTTTTGTTTGGAAACAAACATTTGAATATTTGGAAATACAAAATGAAATGTTTTAGTGGAGTTTACTTAGGTTATGGACCTGTAGGTAGTGATAGTAACCACTAGCCATTGTGCACAATGCTTAGCTTTGATTGGGCAGTTAATGAAGTCCTACCCCTTTGATTTGGTTTCATTTGGTAGTTGATATGATTCCATCTCCTTTGATATACGGTCGATGACTATCATGTATCCAACCACTTGGGTGTTACGGTACACTTTGATTTGATTGTCCATGCTATCTAGTGCTCCACGATTTATTTGAAATAATATTTAACATTACGGACTTTGCATTTGATGTTTGTATTGATTTGGACTTCAGAATTAATATTGTTTTGACTTCGGACTTTGGGTTGATATTTGTTTAGACTTCGGTTTTTGGATTTAACATTGGTTTTGACCTTGGTGCTTGAGTTGGATATTTGTTTTGATTATGGTATTTGAATTGGTATTCGCATTGACCTTGATCTTTGGGTTGGGCATTTACCCCGACTTTGATGCTTAGACTTGATTTATTCAACTTAGTATGAATTATGTTATTTTTTAAATTCAATAATTTTCTTTAAGGGTTTTCTAATGGTATTGACATTATTTCATTTTTGAAACTAAACCTTTGTTTTCCTCAACATCTTCTACAAAAGCTTTTAAATTTGATATTTATTAATTGATTTCTTGGAAATACTTGAACGTTTTACAAACTATTATTCTCATTCAAAAGGCTTATGAATGGGTTTTCAACAAAACCTTATAAAATCATTTTAAAAGAGTTTGTATCCGTTGAGACGAGGATTTTAGTGTTTTTGGATAATTGATCATGCTTGACACATAACTTGCACCTTGGGATGTTGGATTATATTCAAGGATTGAATCCCCAAACTCTTTGGATAGTTGTTATGGTTGAAAGGTAAATTTTGATATTGTTCAAAATGGATTACTTGCATTTATTTTAAAAGGTATCTTTGATAAACATTCTCCCGTTTAGCTTGTTCCCCCTCCTTGTATCTACTCGTGGAGTTATTTATAACTCACATATGTAAGATGCAATTGTTTTTGTAGATGAATAATTGCTTGGCTCGCTGTGTTGGCTCCATTAGTTTTTGATGATAATAAAACATTCTTATTCATTTGTGTCTAATATTTCTACTTGAGTGTGCAGGACAAAATTGTATGCAAATAAATAATCAATCATTAAAATGTACATATCAAAGAACATAGAAATAAGGAAGTCACAATTGATTAACAAGACAGAAGCCCCTTAGTTGATTAATGTAGAGTAGTCAGCTAAGATTTAAATCAAAGGTTGACGGGTTAAAGAGTATTGAGAAACAGAACCAACTTAGTCGACCAAGGAATGAGTTAGTCGACTAAGTGCATACTGCCAGAAACTAGGATTAGAAGACAGAGATGACTTAGTTGACTAAGATACCAGTTAGTTGACTAAGAGCATTCTGTCAGAAATTTTGAATTGTGCACTAGAAGACAGATTAACGGCTAGAATCTCAACTGTTTCCAACGGCCATAAATTGTCAAATTGCCATTAGAGCTATTTTTCCAAGTATAAAAGAGGGTTCCAACGGCTAAAAACATATAGAGAAAAAGCTTCCAAGCAAAAAGAGCTAAAAAATCACCAAAAATCTCTCTGCACTTTACTGCACTCAACGCCCATCTTTGTAGTTGTGTTTTGCACTTTAACTTGTACCACTTATATCAAGTTTGTGATCATAGGTACACTTCTATTTCATTTCTCTTTATGTTCTTAGAGTGAAAGGGGCACTCTAAGGGGTTCAATCAAGCTAGGATTGCTTGTTTAGGTAAAGGTTCTAACTTAGCCTTGAAAAGTTATGTGTTGGGTTATACTTGATCTCTGAAAAAACTATTGTAAAAGGTTTTGGCTGAGCCTAGAAAAAGCCATTGTAAAGCTTGGTGAAAGCTTGGTAATTTCACCGTTCTTAGTGGATTGTTTAAAAAATCTTTGGTTGAACAATTAAGGTAGTGGATGTAGGTCTTGGACCGAACCACTATAAATAGTTGTGTGTTTGTCTGTTTTGTTTTTCAGTTTTTATTCATCTTTAAGTTCTTTATTTTATTGTGCATTTGTTTCCAATTAGAGGTCAATTTTTGAAAGAGCCAAAAAGTGCTATTCACCCCCCTCTAGCACATTTATTTGAGACCAACAAGTGGTATCAGAGCTAGTTCCCTATTCTTAAGGTCTAAGACCCTTTAGGAGGATCCAAATGGCTCTTTAAAAATCCATAGTTGCTGAGGGACAATCCACAAACAGACCACCTCTGTTTGATGGCTCTAACTATCCTTATTGGAGCACTAGAATGTCAATGTACATTATTAGAGCGATTGATTATGAAATGTGGGACGTCATAACTGATGGACCCTTTATTCCATCAACTTTAAATGTAGTAACCAATGAGATGATGCCTAAGCCAAGGTTTGAATGGATCGAGGCTGAAACTAAAAGAGTCCAAACAAATTTTAAGGCTATTAATACATTGCATTGTGCCTTGACTCCCATCGAATTCAATAAAGTTTCAAGCTGTACGACAGTTAAACAAGTGTGGGATAAACTTAGAATTATCCATGAAGGGACTTCTCAAGTCAAGGAGTCCAAGATAGCCCTCTTGACCCATAATTATGAAATGTTTAAGATAGAGCTTGGTGAAGATATCACCAGCATGTTAGATAGATTCACAAACATCACAAACAAATTAAGTCAACTAGATAAACCAATTCTCGAGCATGAGATTGTTAAAAGACTTCTTAGAAACCTACTAAAAAATTGGAAGCCTAAAGTGATTGCAATCTGAGAAGCCAAGGACCTAAATGTTATTACTCTAGATGATATTTGTGGTTCTCTCCTTACGCATGAGCTAGAACTCAAGGAAAAGGAAGAAAAAGATAGAAGGGAAGCAAAAGAAAAGAAAAAGAACATTGCACTAAAAGCTAGCATTCTTGAAGAAGAGCTGGAAGAGCTATTCTGTGATGATGATGAAGAGTTGGCATTGGTTGCAAGGAAATTCAGAAAGCTTATGGGTAAAAAAAATTGGAGATTGGCTAGAAGAGGGTTTAGAAAAAATCAAGGTTCTTCATGGAAAACCAAAAACAAAGATGACTCTAACAAAAAAGATGAGCTAACTTGCTTCGAATGCAAGAAGCTTGGACAATTTAAGTCCGAATGCCCATTGTTGAAAAATGAGACTCCAAAGAAAAACAAGAAATCAAAGAAGGCAATAGTGGTAGCTGCTTGGTCAGACAGTGACACATCAAGTTCTGAAAGTGAGGAAGAAAAAGCTGAGGAAAGAGCAAATCTGTGTTTGATGGCACAGAATGATGAAATCGAGGTATTCTCATCCCCCTGTGATATTTCTATTGATGATTTACAAGATGAGTATGAATGCCTTTATGATGAATTTGAAAAACTCTTTTCAAAATACAAGATTTTAAAGAAAAAGACTGCATCTTTGAAAATGATTTAAAAAATATAAGAGAAGAGTTCAATTCTGTTTTTGAGCAAAGAAATTTTCTGCAAGTTGAGTTAGAGCACTTGAAAACAAATTTTGAAGTTTTAAAGTTAGAGCTAAACAATAAATCTGAAGCTTTGCAAAAAGCACTTGATGAAAACTCAGCTCTTAAAAGTTTGAAAAATGAAACTTCAAAAAGAAATGTATACTACAAGAAAAATTCTGCTAATGCATTACCTAGATGCTATATTTATAATAGAATTGGTCATTTATCATATGATTGCTTTAAGAAAAGAAGCACGTAGAAAATAAGAAAAATATGGGTTCCAAAAGGATCCTATATTGCAACAACAATTAAGGACCCATCAAGGTATGGGTACCTATAAAGAAAATTTGAAAATCTATCTTGTAAATTGAGCTACACTTAAAGGAGACATGTTTAAGAGCTCAACTCAAGAAAAAACAGCCTTGGTATATGGACAGTGGCTGCTCGAGGCACATGACAAGAGATGAAATGCTATTTGCTAAGTTGGACAAAAGAAAAGGAGGAACCATATCTTTTGGTGATGGTAAAATCCATGGTATAGGAACGGTTGGTAAAAACTCCCAAACTCAAATCAGTCATGTGTTATTGGTTAAAGGCTTGAAACATAATTTATTGAGCATTAGTCAATTGTGTGATAAAGGATTTAAAGTATGCTTTGATTCAAATAAGTGTGAAGTGATAGATATAAGCATAAATAAAGTCTCATTTATAGGAAGAAGATTAAAGAATATGTATGTTGTATTTCTTGAAGATCTTGAAATGAATTGTGAAATGTGTTTAGTGGCAAATGCTGAAATTGATAGTTGGTTATGGCATAGGAGATTAGGACATGTGAGCATGCATACTATGTCAAAATTAATTAAGAAAAATTGAGTTGTTGGATTGTCGGATATAAAATTTGAAAATGATAAAATATGTGATGCTTGCCAACTAGGAAAACAAGTTAGAACATTCTTTAACACTAAGAAGATTGTGTCAACAACTAGACCTCTTGAATTGCTACACATTGATCTATTTTGTCCAATAAGTACAACTAGTATAGGAGGAAAATCTTATGGCCTTGTAATAGTTGATAACTACTCTAGGTACACTTGGGTTTATTTTCTTGCTCATAAGAATGATGCTTTACCAGCATTTATGAGTCATTGTAGGAAAGTTGAGAATGAAAAAGGACTAGCCATAGTTCGTATTAGGAGTGATCATGGAGGAAAGTTTGAAAGTGATGAATTTAAGAAATTTTGCAACGAAAAAGGGTTGGATTATAATTTTTCTGCACCTAGAACACCCCAGCAAAATGGAGTTGTAAAAAGGAAAAACCGAACCTTAAAATAAATGGCTAGAACTATGCTATGTGAGAATAACCTACCAAAATATTTTTGGGCTGAGGTAGTGAACATAGCAGATTATATACTTAATAGAGTCTCAATTAGAGCCATGATATCAAAGACTCCATATGAGCTTTACAAGGATAGGAAACCAAACATTTCGCACCTTAGGAGTTTTGGTTGTAAATGTTTTATGTTAAACAATGGAAAACAGTCCTTAGGTAAGTTTGATGCAAAAAGTGATGAGACAATATTTTTAGGATATACATTAAACTCAAAGGCTTATAGAGTTTTCAACAAAAGAACTTTAACTGTTGAAGAATCAATCCATGTAGTTTTTGATAAGTCCAATGCCTTACAAAAGGAAATTCATTGTCATGACCCGAAACTCTCATTTAGCCCGTGACAACAGCCACGACGTCCCGATAGACATTCATTACCCGGAATGTCAATCGAAACCTCGCAAGGCTTAACATCAGTTTTTCTCGCTTCCCCTGTGAGTATTAGTCACTAAAATTATGTTTTGAGAGATTATAAACTATTTCCAAATCAAAACAATAGAAAAACAATTTTATTCTCATAGAGGCATTTTGATCATTTTTTCTCAAAAATCTCGAAATCTGCTAAAAATGTAGTATGTGAGTACAAAACTCATAATTCATAATCAAAAATAAGTTTAAACATCTAAAACCTTCATTCAAAATGAAATTATGATTATTTGGATATAATAAAAATATTTAATAAAATATTCTATTTTCTTATAAAATAATATTTATAGAGTTACACATAAATAATTTTTGTAGCATAAAAGCTAAATAAATTCATACATACTGTAATACAGATAACCAAAGTATAAAATTTAATTTACAGTGACACGTGGGCCCACGAACGACCAAAAGTATCAAAAGAGGTAAACCTACAATTTTTGAGGATGCAAGTCCAACTGTAGCCCTCAACGAAATGAGCTATCTACCGACTATCCTGAGCCTGAAATGGGTGGAAAGGAGGGTGGTGAGATTATATAATCCCAATGAGTAAACAAATACCATCTAAATATCTAAAGCTGAGTAAATGGAGACAGATAAAATAATTTAACATATTGTAATTCATCACCTTTCAGCTCATTTCAATCAAATAAAATCAATTCATATAAATCGAGTAATCAACATGGCTTATGACTTTTTTAAAACTTTGGCTCGTGCCAAAATCATGTTTACACCTAGTTATCAGGGATGCCTTGATCGAGGGCTATCCCAATCGAGTCCGCCAAGGCTGTTAAAAAGTTATGTACGCATAAATTATGTTTTTATTTTGAAAACATAATCGTTCCTTGGCGTTGGCTGAGTTCACCCTCATGTGGTGGTTTGGCATGAAGTGATCTCTAAAGTTATACCTCGGGAGTTACCTTACTCGCCTCTCCAACCGAGGTAAAATATAACGGGATTTCGTGCCCCTCTAATAGGCTGGTCCACAGAAAACCCGCCCACTGCAGCAAGTTAAACCCACTATACAATAAAATTTGCAATAGCATGACATGACAATTATTTTATTTTATTTTACAGCCTTTCAAGGCAAATCAGCAATTTATACATTTTCAACACATTTATCAAATCAACCATTCATGCCAATATTGCCATAAGCCAATCAATTAGAATCATGAATTTACAACACACAAAAACAGTCTCCAATTACTCTATTTTCAAACCATCATTCAATTTCAAGACAATTTATGAAATCTTTTCATTAAATCACATTTTGTTTATAAAACTGAAAAATTAATCATTTAATTCATTTTTCATAAAATTCACAAAATCGAATAAAACATACTTTAGGTAATTAAGATGATGATAAGGTTACTAACTATTTCGGGAGTCAAATTTCCAAATACTCCGATTCTTGATCCTCGGGTACTATCTATTTACTTTTACCAGAATGCTCACCACCTAGACATAATGCACAATAAGCCATTTACTACATTGTGCTAAATTGTTATAAAACCAATTCAGGCTTTATACTAATGTATGAAATGGGATGCAAATTGTTCGGATTATCGTCTAAACACGATGTTCTACACAAATTCAATTGTGTACCTAGATAAAACGGTATTGGCCTAATTCGATCTATCACTTGATTAACTGGCCAATATGTCCAATTTAACTCCAAATAAATTCCATTTTTCTCCCAATACTCCAAATCATCAAACACAAGTTAAATAACTTGAAATATAGCAAAATCGTCTTCACATTTTCTCTTGGGAATTTCAGCCATGGTGGGTGCATCAACACTATAATTTTTCCTACTTGATTCTCACACCATAAATCATCATTTCCTAATCAATTCACTTGAAATAAAATCAAAATCATCATCAATATTCCACATGGAGAATTCGACCAATGATGGGTTATGGGAGAAAATGAATTTTTCTTGTTTGATTTTCATGCTACACCTCACCAACTAACTAAAAACACTAGAATATCTTAAAATCTAACCAAAACAACCATCAAATCTTCTCTCTCTAAATTCGGCCAGCCATGAATCCTTCATGATATCTTGTGATTGAACCATGGAAAATGCAAAATAATGCATGGGAAAGGTAGATCACAAGTCAAAATCAAGAAATTTTACCTTTGATTGCTTGATTACTTGAATTTTCACACTTTTCCCTTGAATTTTTCCACCTAGGGTTTGTGTTCTTCTTTTCTTCCTTTGTTCTTGCTTTGGCCGACCATAATGAAAAGAAATGGGCTGATTTTGTGCTAATTTATAAGGAAAATAATGAATGGATGAGATTTTGGCACATGTCACCATTCCATTGGTCCATGTGTCATACTTAGCCATTAAGTAATCTCTCTCCAACACTTAAATTTTCTCAATTATCCATGATAATATTGGGTAAAATCCATGTGCTAGACAAGTGTTGGGTGGTGTAAAATTACAATTTTGTCCCTAGGAGGTAAAATGACTATTTTACCCTTATGCTCGAAAAAATGCCGAACTTAAAAATTTTCACTTCTCAAACTCAAATTATGCTCTAAATAGTCAATCTTGATCAAAAACTTCTTCCAACATTCCCATTTTTAACCTCGGGTGGCAAAATGACTATTTTGCCCTTAGGTCATGAAAATTCCAATTTGACTCCAAATCGGTCCTCGAACTCCGAATCACCATTTTAAGTCATTCTGGGATTTTAAAATTCTCAATTTCATCTTAAAATCTCTATTTGGACTAGTTCGAGGCTTAATTCAACTTAATTGAACCATTTGGTACATTGTTGTCCTTTAACGATTTCTGAGATACCCAAGTAAGTATACATGCATTCTTATGTAAAAATGGCATAATAAACATATTGTAGAGCCGGGCTTGACATTCACGCTGATGATGATGATGTAGAGATCCTAGAAAAGCAAATGGAAGAAATGAGCTTAGAGAACAATAAGAATAATGAAGAAACCTCATCTAAAAGAGAAAATAAAACTCCACCTCTAGAAAATTTTCAAAGAACAGAAATTCAGCATAGTGATCTTCCAAGGAGTTGGAGATATGCAAAAGACCATCCACAAGAACAAATCATAGGTGACATTTCTCAAGGAGTTAAGACTAGGAGAGCAACAAAAGAGACTTGTGAGTTTTCAGCTTTCATATCTCAAATTGAGCCTAAGACATTTAAGGAAGCAGAAAAAGAGGAAAGCTGGATAGTGGCCATGCAAGAGGAACTTGATCAATTCAAAAGAAACCGTGTGTGGTCATTAGTCTCTAGGCCTTTAAACCACCCTATTGTTGGAACTAAATGGTGTTTAGAAATAAGGTAGATGAGCAAGGAAATGTAGTTAGAAATAAAGCTAGGTTAGTAGCCCAAGGATACAACCAAGAGGAAGGAATTGACTATGATGAAACCTTTGCACCGGTTGCTAGGATTGAAGCCATAAGGTTGTTGCTTGCTTTTGCATGCTTTATGAATTTTAAATTGTACCAAATGGATGTAAAGAGTGCATTTTTAAATGGATTCATTCAAGAGGAAGTGTATGTTGAACAACCACCAGGATTTGAAGACTTTGAAAAACTAGATCATGTTTTCGAACTTTATAAAGCCTTGTATGGATATAAACAAGCTCCTAGAGCTTGGTATGAGAGGCTTTCGAAATTTCTAGTTGAAAAAGGACATGTAAGGGGTAGCATTGATACTACATTGTTTATTAAAATATACTTAAAGGATTTAATTGTTGTTCAAATTTATGTGGATGACATTATGTTTGGTGCAACTAAAACTTTATGCAAGAACTTTGCTAAAGAAATGCAGGGTGAATTTGATATGAGCATAATAAGTGAGCTGAAGTACTTTCTTGGCCTTCAAATCAAACAAGGTGATAAAGGAATCTTCATCAACTATGAAAGATACACTCAAGACATGCTCAAAAAGTTTGATATGCTGAAGCTAAAATCAATTTGTACACCAATGAGTCCATCCACCAGACTTGATTTAGATGAAAAAGGAAAAGATGTTGATCAAAAGCTCTATAGAGGTATGATCAGATCATTACTCTACTTAACAGCAAGTAGACTGGATATTTAGTTTAGTGTGTGTTTGTGTGCTCGATTTCAATCTAATCCTAAGGAATCACTGTCAGTTAAAATCCTACTACGCAAGTATACGTATCGAATAGATAGTATATTAGCAAACAGGGTATCGATCCCACAGGGAATTGATCTAAAACTTTACTAAGTACTAAAATTAGAACAATTTAATCTTATCCAAATAATCAAAATTAAATAATTAATTAAAACTTAAATTAAAACCAACAAGAAAAATCAAAATAATAACTTGAGAAAATATCCAATCAATAAACCTAGGATTACAATATCCCTTACACTTCATTTAAATCTTACCTCTCTTCCTTAACTTATTTCAATGGGTTGAATTGCTAACCTAGAGTCCTAAATTATTTATAAAGGTCTCCCGACTCATCCTATAAAAATATCTATTTTAACCAAAACATTATATCCCTATGTGAATTGAAATTAAAACAGATTCATTAAGTCCAGGCTCTAATCTGGCTATATATGGCCTATAGGTATATCCCTATCCTATACGCAATTCAATTAATTTGATCATATGTATCCCAATTTTAGTCTACTCTAAACTCCCTTTTCCAAGTTTGTTTAGGTTCCTAAATCAATTTAATTGGTGGCCAAGCAATTAAAAGCATTAAGAACAAATTGGAATAAACAATTCAAATCCCATTAAAGATAAGTAAGACAGAGATTAAAAACTTAGACTACATGTGAGTTCAATTGCAATCCTAGAAAAAGAAATTTAGCCACTCATAATTGCAAAAACAAATAACATTATAATAAATTTAACCATTGAAAGTAACAAGAACGATAAAAGCTAAGGAATAAAACAAAACAATATTTGCCGTCTTGATCTCTAAGTTTCAGCCTCAACTTCTAGTTTCTTGAATCTCTCAAAGGTTTTTTCTCTAATGTTGTTAAACATATCCTATTTATACCAATAAACTTAACCTAAAGTTCCTTACGCTGATCTAGGGTTTAATTGGGCTTAAAAGTATAATAAGAGGCCCAAAATTCAATTGTCAATCTTTACAAATTTTCATTCCCTGTACAGTACATTTAGCTATTTTCTGACCCAATTTTCTCTATCTTAGATGCAGAACTGGGCAAAGTAATCTGCATAAAAGTTGTAGATCTGTCTCTTATCTTTCCACTGGTTTAAGAATCGAATCATTTGGAGTTTTTTACCTTGAGATATAGCCAAAATACTGAAGTATATGCAAGTAGATTCTGGGTCTATCTACATCTCACTTTCCAAAATTAAGCCCAATCACTTTTAATCCTACAAAAAATATAAGAGCTAATCAATAATAAACAAATTAAAAGAAATAATATAAAATTAAAATAACTAACTTAAAAGTAACCTAATTATAAAAAAAATTAAAAATAAGTAACTTATAATTGAAAATTGAGGACTTAACTAATATTTAATAACAAAATTAGAGTAAAATAATTCTATAAAATAGAATTATCAATCACATCTTAATGCTGTTAAAAAAATCTTTAGATACCTCTTAGAAACACAAACCTTAGGAATATGGTACTCTAGAGAATCATTATTTAATCTTGTAGGATATTCGGATGCAGACTTTGCAGGAAGCAAAACTGATAGAAAGAGCACTAGTGGAATATGCCAATTTCTAGGAAGTATGCTAGTATCCTGGTCAAGTAAGAAACAAAATTCTGTAGCACTATCTACAACCGAAGCAGAGTATATTTTCTTTGGTAGTTATTGTGCTCAGATTTTGTGGATCAAACAACAACTAAGAGATTTTGGAATAACAGTACATAATGTATCAATACTCTGTGATAGCACAAGTGTAATCAATATATCAAAAAATCCTGTACAGCATTCTAGGACTAAGCACTTTGTTAGAGATCATGTAATGAAGGGTGATATTAAAATTGAGTTTGTGAATACTTTGCATCAATTAGCTGACATCTTTACCAAACCTCTAAATGAAGATAGATTTTGTGAGATTAGAAGGAATTTAGGGATGATTAACATTGAGGAGATTTAAAGAAAAATTCTGAAATTTTCACAAAGGACAGTAGGCACTATGAGACCCTGTCAAGCTCGATTAAAAGACGATATTGTACCGAGTGGTACAATTAAGTTAAATTGAGCCTTGAACTAGTTCAAATAGAAATTCTAAAAGGAATTTGAAAATTTTGAAACACATAGAATGGCTTAGAATAGTGATTCGGAGTTCAAGGTCCAGTTTGGAGTCCATCAGGAAAATTGACCGGTTAGGGATAAAACGGTCATTTTACCATTTGATGACTAAATGGAGATTTCTAGCCAAGATTTGATCACATTTGACCAAGAATAATTATATGAAATATAATTATGATTATTGGAGTATAAAATGATGTTTAGCAGTGAAAAATTGTGATTCTCGGTATTTTTGGAGCATAAGGGTAAAATGGTAATTTTGCCACTAGAGGACTAAACGGGAATTTTTATAAAATAATTTTTGCCCCATTTGGTTAATATTGATCAATATTAGTGTTATTTGAGATTGAAAAGTAGAAATAATGTGATTTCGGTACATTTCGGAGTATAGGGGCAAAATCGTAATTTTTTCGCTCTGGAGGCAAATCGATAAATTTTTAGCCCCAGCACTTGTCAAGACCAAGGGATTTTAATTGTGGTAGGATTGGATAAGTACTAGAATATTTGTGGTGGAAAATTAAGAAGAAAAAAGCCAAAAAGTTAAAAAATTGGGCCAATATGCATGTGACACGTGGCATGCTTGATTATTTTATTATTTTCTATAGAAATCAGCCCATTAAATCCCCAATTCTCTCACCATATTCTGCCTAGGCAACCAGCAACAAGAACAAAGGAAGAACAAAGGGAAAAACAAGAAAACCTAGGTGAAAATTCAAAGAAAAAGTGAAGAAATCAAGGAAACAAGCTAGGTAAGTTAGAATTTCTTTAATTCTCCTTGATACCTAGCTTACCCATGCTTTTGTTCTTGATTTCCATGGTTGAATATTGAGTTATCATGATGATATCAATTCTGAAAAATGGGTATGGAAGAGGAATTGTTGTTGGAATAATTTGATTTTAGACTATGTTAGTGTTTAGGGATAGTTAAGCATGGTTATGAACAAAAACACAAAAGAAATATTCAATTTCTCTAGGGTTCCTTGTTGGTCAAACCATGAGGGCTGAATATCAATGGGGGATTGTTTTTATTTCAAGGAAAATGTCTTGGAAAATGATGAATTAAGGTGAAACGGTAATGTAGAAAAATTTTCAGTGTTAGTGCACCAAATGACCGAATTTTTCTATTAGGAACTGTGAGGGTTCTAATGCTGAATTTGGTTTTATTTAAATGGTATGTGGTAAATTAAGGTATTAGAGGAGAAATGGATTAATTTGGAGTGAAATTGGACGCATTGGCCAATTTATCGGATGAAAAATCACTTAGGCCAATACCGGATCTAGATGGCTACCCGTGCATTTTTCATTTCATATCATATATATATCGAGCCAGAAATAGCTTATGACTGTTAGACACAATTTAATTGGAATATGTGTCATGGATTATGGCTAGGTGGTGAGCCATTGGATACGGATAAAGGACTGTACTTGCGGACTAAAATTAGGAGTATTTCTACTCCTAATACCGGTGAGTGGACTTGCATTTCAAACTTGTTTTGGGGAATATGAAAGATTCTATCCAACTTGTCTTAGAAAATGTACCTTGGGAACAAGCTTTTAGTAAAATGATTTTATATTGTGAAAATGTGCTATACAATGGTTTATGTGTTATCACAATATGATAAAATGCATGATATGCATTGGATGCTTCTTTGCATGTTGATTTGGACCCGGCTATGTGCGAGTAGGAGTGCACATAAGCCGTTGCTGACCCGGCTATGTGCGAGTAGGAGTGCACATAAGCCATTGCTTACATGGCTATGTGTGAGTGGGAGTGCACATAAGCCGTTGCTGACCCGACTATATGCTCATAAGCCGTTGCATATGAGATGATGATGATGGGATGGTGTGCATGATGATGATGATGGGATGGTGTGCATGTTGATGATGGGTATATGGTTGTAAATGCAAAAATGTAAGCATTTGTTTTGTTGAAATTTGGAAGTCTACATGTGTTACATGTTGCTATTGTTATTTTAGCAGGATGACTTGTTTTAAGGGAAAAAGGAGACTTTTTCCTTGATGTTCTGGTTCTCGCTGCAGTGAGAATGAAGTTCGCTACAGCGAGAAACTTTTTGTCCATTTTTCTAACTTGTGGGTTTTTGCCATATTTCCCATTTCTTTGGTACCATAGTTGAGCATGGATTTTTGTAAAGTGATTTACTCATATGGGCTTTACATGAGGGGTTTAAAGGAGATAAAACAATTGCATGGTTTTGAGAAAATGAATGCATCATGATTTCGATAAACATTCCTTATGGTATGCTTGTTCCCTTCTTGTTCACTCACTGAGTATTGTACTCATGTTTTATAAAAAAATTCATGTTTTCAGATCAGGTGACTGTTGGACCCTAGATCGAAGAGTCCCCGTAGTGCATCTCTTGGGTATGTATCTGGCATTCGATAGTAATCCCTCTTATTGTAAATGTCTCCGCTGGAAGTCATGGGTCTTTTTGTATTGTGAATACAATCTAACAATGTGAATATGTGTATGCAATGTAAATTGCTAGACACATGACTGGTATAGTGCATGTATATTATTATCGATAATGCCATTGTGTTTTAGCTATGTTCACACCCGAGAAAAGGTGTGTGTGTATGCATGGTATGATAAATTTGTTAAGCAAAGGTAAATGTATAGGCTTGCTTGGGCTTAGTGAGCTATGCTCATTGAGCTCATGTGCCGGTCATGGCCCGAGAAATTGGGTCGTGACAGGTACTTGGTCGACTAAGAGAGGTCTTAGTCAACTAAGAGCGTTCTGTCTCATTAAATAATAAAACTCAGTTAAGTTAAAGGCAGGAGGAATAAAATAATGAAAAGAAACTACTTACCAAGAAATAAAATAGAAAAGGAAAACCGCCCAAACCAAAAATAAAATTAGGAGGCAATTTTTGAATTTTGAAGGGGGAGTTACCAATTGCACTTAAAGAGGGGGAGCTAAAACCAACGCTTGAAATTGAAACCCTCACCACTCAACCTTTCGAAACCTTGAGTCCAAAATCATCCAAACCAAATGATGAAATTAGGAAAATCTTAAGAACTTCTGGAGAAGAACAAAGGCAAATGGCTAATGGAAGAAAGTCTGTAAGTTGAAATACTGAAGAAAAAGAAGAGAATTGAGTCAAGATCTGTAAGTAAAAAATCTAGAAAATTGAAGAGCCACAAATCTGAAAAAAAGAAAAAAAAGAGCAAATCGCACAAGAAAGGTACTACTTCATCTTCTAAATTCAAAAATAAAGTACATGAAGAGAGATTTAGGAAAATAGAGAATGCACCTATCACTTGTGGAAAATACATTGACTGGGAAAGCTTTAATGAAATGCCTGAAATATTGACAAGTTTATCAAATTTTTTTGAAGAGTTAAAATTGAAGGAGTTCAGCACATTTAAAAATCGATCATATAGTGCTAGTTTAGTTAAAGAATTCTATTCGAGTATAATTGTTAACAAGGATGAACTGGAAGATCCTGATGATTATTCTGATGGAGGTCTAAATGTGTTTTTGAATGGGAAAGAAGTTAATGTCATTGCTACAGATTTAAGGGAACTTCTTAAAATAGAGTGTAATGAGGGAGAATTTGAATTCCCTGAGAATTATGACTCCTTATCCTTGTGGGAAGTTATCACAGGGAAGAGAGAAAAGTACTCCTCTAAGAGTAATGTCGAGCTTATTACAAGTCCTCAAATAAGGATTCTGCATTACTTTGTTGCCGCCAATATTCATGGTAGGAGTGGAAGCTTTAGCTACATTAGCCTCCAAGATTTATGGCTAATGGAACATGCATTTAGTGGTGTTTCACTTAATCTAGGCAGATTTATGATTGAGAGAATGAGAGGAGCATGTAGACTGGAGAAGAAAAATTTGCCTTATGGAAATATCATCACTTCTCTGATGCAGAAGAAAGGAATTTGGAGTTCTAGATATGAGGCAGACAAAGTCAAAACTAGAGACCAAGCCATTTATCTAGGAAGCTTGCCTAAAATGGGGTACAAACTTGATGGAGAAAGATACATTAAAACCCCCAAGGCTAGTCTAGGAAAAGAATCCTCCTTACCTGCTCAACCACAGGCAGCACCATCTCAATTCTCAAATGAAGTGATCTTTAATCTGCTAATGAGAATTGTTGGAAAGCTCACAAACCAAGGAGCAAAAATGCAGAAAATTGAGGAGAAAGTGACTGAACTGGAAAAAGTACTGAAGAAGAAAAGAAAAATGCCCTTAGAACTAACTGCTGCAGACAGCTCTGTAACTCCTAGCCTAGCTCCAGCAGGATAGGAAGCTGAGGACTCTACTTTCTAAGTTGAAGGTCATGAACTTGAGGTCGAACAACCAAGAAAATCCCCCTCACCTGAGCCTCAGGACAAGGGTGAATCTGATCAAGGTACTGAGGTGCTTGAATCACTTAATGAAAATCCTCCTTCTGAACCTTAACCTCAACCATCTCTTCCACATTCTAAAGAGGTTTCAATCATGGGACTTTTCCATCAAATGGTTCAAGAGGAGCAAGCTGAGAAAGAGGTAGCTAAGGCAAAAGCTCAACAAGCAGCATCTGTATCAGCTTCTACTACAGAAGGGAAACTTGAAAAAGGAAAAGCAAAGACCACTACTACTCCCCAAGTCAAGTCTAAACCACCTGGCAAGGGCAAGAAAATAATGGCAACTAAAACGAAGTTCATCAAAAAGAGGAAAGCATCCAGATTGGCTGAAAAGGCCAAGCCAACAACAATCTCCTCTCCTCAAAACCCTCTTGAGATTTCATCCCCTGAGCAATCCTATGAAAAATCCCCTCAAGAACCTTCTCCCGAGCCTCTAAATGTTTTCTATGGCACCGATGAATCCACTCCATTGGCCTCCTCAGAGGACTGAATACCTCCCTCAAATTGATGATGACAAAAAGGGGGAAAAATATAGCTAGGACCTTAGAGAAGAAATTATGAAAAGATTAAGGGAGATAGGAAGTAGAAACTGTATAAGGGCAATTTGGGAACATTAACTGTTACTTTTTGGTTTTCTGCTGTTTTTGCCCAACTGACAGTTGAACACTTGATTTTAACTTTGTTGTTTATGTTTCTTGTGAGCAAAATGGGAAGCTAATATGTTTATGTTATTTGGTTAATTGATAATTGAATATCTGATGATGTTTTACTGTCTATGGTATTTTAACTGCTGCTAATAAAAATCTGATGCAGTGCTGATATTTGGATAGTATGCTGATGCTTGATTTTTATTATGACATTGTGAATGGATTGTGTTTGTGAATACATATGGATGCTGAGTATATTATATCTGTTGAATAATGAATGGCATAAACAAAATCTGATAACAATATATTGTTAACAGATATTGCTGAAATTTTGATGATAATCTGTCAACATTCATCTGCTGTAAATCACTTTATATTTCTACATATATACTCTGAATGTATAGTTTCGTTTTCTATATGACATGAATAAAATTTACTGGAATGAATAAGCAAAATATGCACACACTTAGGGGGAGCAATCCCCATTTTTTGTAGAATTAAAAAGAATAAAAAAAACACTGTGTTGTTAATCAAGGAATGTTTTATCATCATAAAAAAAGGGGAGATTATTGGCTCCATTAGTTTTTGATGATAATAATACATTCTCATTCATTTGTGTCTAATATTTCTATTTGAGTGTGCAGAACAAAATTGTATGCAAATAAATAATCAATCATTAAAATGTACATATCAAAGAGCATAGAAAGAAGGAAGTCACAATTGATCAACAAGACAGAAGCCCCTTAGTCGATTAATGAAGAGTTAGTTAGCTGAGATTTAAATCAAAGGTTGGCAGGATAAGAGTATTGAGAAACAGAACCAACTTAGTCGACCAAGGAATGAGTTAGTCGACTAAGTGCACATTGCCAGAAACAAGGATCAGAAGACAGAGACAACTTAGTCGACTAAGAGCATTCTGCCAGAAATTTTGAATTGTGCACTAGAAGATAGATTAATGGTTAGAACCAGTTCTCAACTATTTTCAACCGCCATAAACTGTTAAACTGCCATCAGAGTTGATTTTCCAAGTATAAAAGAGGGTTCCAACGGCTAGAAACATATAGAGAAAAAGCTTCCAAGCAAAAAGAGCTCAAAAACCAGCAAAAATCTCTCTGCACTTTATGCACTCAACGCCTATCTTTGTAGTTGTGTTTTGCACTTCAACTTGTACCACTTAGATCAAGTTTGTGATCATAGGTACACTTCTATTTCATTTCTCTTTATGTTCTTAGAGTGAAAGGGTCACTCTAAGGGTTTCAATCAAGTTAGGATTGCTTGTTTAGGTAAAGGTTCTAACTTAGCCTTGAAAAGTTAGGTGTTGGGTTATAGTTGAGCCCGGGAAAAACTATTGTGAAAGGTTTTGGTTGAGCCTGAAAAAAGCCATTGTAAAACTTGGTGAAAGCTTGGTAATTTCACCATTCTTAGTGGATTGTTTAGAAAATCCTTGGTTGAACAATCAAGGTAGTGGATTTAGGTCTTGGACCGAACCACTATAAATAGCTATGTGTTTATCTGTTCTGTTTTTCAGTTTTTATTCATCTTTAAGTTCTTTCTTTTATTGTGCATTTATCTCCAATTAGAGGTCAATTTTTTAAAGAGCTAAAAAGTGCAATTCACCCCCCCTCTAGCACATTTATTTGGGACCAACACGCTATCCTTTGGGAAGAGCCACTTCAAATAGTCTTGGGTAGGTGAACATATGGAATTTAATAAGTGTCAACCCTTTGTTTCTACGTTGTACTTCACTGGTCCTATTTGGTTTGGTCATTTATGTTTGACTATTATGGATAAGATTTTGCTTATGTCTTGTATAAATGACATATATTGTAAAAAATTGCCAATGATGGCTTATACATGTTACTTTGATATGTGTTGCTTTCACATTTGAGCACGTGAGCGTGTAGACTAATATGATATATTCCTATGTGATATAATATGTTCCTACATGTTTGATATACGATTCCATGGCGATGGGTCCCATTTGGTAATTTTGACTATTTGATTTATCTGTTCATCTTAGGCTTACATGGGTTAAAAGGGTCATTCCTATCGATATCTGTGCATTGGTCATGGCCCTTGGATTTGGGTTGTGACAATTTATCTCTTAAATTGAACCTAAAAACATATATAAATCTTTAGGATATGACTATTGGGTATTAGCTATGCAAGAAGAACTAAATCAATTTGAGAGGGTTCAAGTGTGGGAGTTAGTTCCTAGGCCAATTAACTATCCCATTGTAGGTACTAAATGGGTTTTTAGGAACAAAATGAATAAGCATGGAACAATTACTAGAAACAAAGCTAGGGTTTGCAAAAGGATATAACCAATAAGAAGATATAGATTATGATGAGACTTATGCTCTAGTAGCTAGACTAAAAGCCATTGGAATGCTCTTAGCCTTTGTATGCTTCATGAACTTTAAACTATTTCAAATGGATGTTAAGAGTGTTTTTCTAAATGGACTTATAAATGAAGAAGTATATGTAGAACAACTTTTCAGTTTTGAAAGTCCCACATTTCCAAACTATGGTTTTAGATTAAAAAAATCTTTGCACGGTTTAAAGTAAGCTCATAAAGCATGGTATGAAACGTTGTCAAATTTCTTAATCAAAAATGGTTTTAATAGAGGGAAAGTTGATAAAACGCTTTTCATCAAAACCAAAGGTAAAGACATTTTAATTCTTCAAGTTTATGTTGATGATATTATTTTTGGTGCTACCAATGAGCTTTTTTGTCAAGAGTTTTCTAAGACTATGGAAGGAGAATTTGAGATGAGCATGATGGGTGAGCTGAATTATTTCCTTGGACTTCAATGAAGCAAAGGAAAGATGGAACTTTCATAAATCAAGCCAAGTACACAAAAGATATGCTTAAGAAGTTTGGGATGGAAAATGCAAAATCTTATCTTACTCCAATAAGCACTTCAACAAAACTTGATAAAGATGAACAAGGTAAGTCTATTGATCAAAAGCTCTATAGATCTATGATTGGTTCATGGCTTTATCTTACCACAAGTAAATCGAACATAAGCTTTAGTGTGGGATTATGTGCTAGGTTTCAATCATCCCCTAAAGAATCCCATATAAGTGCTATTAAGAGAATATTTAGGCACTTAAAAGACACACCCAACTTAGGAATATGGTATCCAAGGAGTTCTACTTTTGATCTCCACTCATATTTGGATGCTGACTTTGGAGGATGTGAAATAGATAAGAAGATGACATCCGACACAAGTCAATTCTCAGGTAGTATGTTGATTTCATGGTTTTCCAAGAAACAAAATAGTTTAGCTCAATCAACAACTAAAGCTGAATATGTGGTTGCCAGTAGTTGTTGTGCTCAAATCTTATGGATGAGAAACAACAACTAGAAGATTATGAAAAGGGTTCCCATTAAGTGTGATTACATTAGTGCCATCAACTTCACCAAGAATCCTATACATCATTTTAGAATAAAACATATAGAAATTAGGCACCATTTCATTAAAGATTATATGCAAAAGAAGGATATTTTTCTTGAATTTGTAGGCACACATAATCAATTAGCTGATATTTTTACCAAGTCAATAGATAGAGAACAATTTTGTAAAATTAAAAGTGACTTCGGTCTAATGAATTTGCTTTAAGTTATCTATCAAGTGTGATGCATTGATTTTTTGTGTGTTTTTTTATTAAGATTTATATTGAATTAATGTTTTAAAATCTATGGATAAGTTTGATTGTATGTGATGGTTTTGCATTTTATGCATTTTCTAGGTCATGAATACAATTTTCACACACACAAAAAGTCATTCAACCAAATGATCCATTTGATATTAAATTCCATCTCATTTGATTTTGAAAAATTGCTTGCATAAGTCCAAAACTATGATTCTTAAGTGTTTTGAAATGAACATTCACACTTTAAATGATTTGAAAAATAATTTTTGGACTCCATGCACTTGTTTTCAAAACCAAAATCAAGTTATTTTTGGCTCAAAAAGCACAATGATCAACCCCCAAGAATTCAAAGGTCAATCTTGGCACTAACAAATGCCTATATTGAGCACCCTGGCCTTCAAGGATCGACCCTTGACCATTAGTAGGTCGATCCCCAAAATAATAAAAGCCAAAGAACATCCCCTGTTTCACAAGGATCGACTTCCTCTACATTGAAAGGTAGATCCTTGCTAAAACATAATGTTTTTCAAAGTCTTTCAAACAAATAGGATTAACCCCTGGTTCAAAAAAAGTCAATCCCTAATGAACCAGATGTTGTTCACTATTTCAAGATTTGCTTAAAAAAGGGAAGATTCACTTCAAAACTCATCCCTTTTTAAAAAATTGGTCCTTGAATTTTCAAGAAATATTAATAATGATCAAAACCCCTTTCATTTTCTTCAATATATAAAAGGTTTTTACCTACATTTTCCAAAACATCAAAACCCTCAAAATCCTTTTTCTCTCTTAAGACTGACATTTTAAAACCAACAAGGTCAGTCTCTATTCCAAAAATTGGACCTTTTCCATTGCATAGGCCGATTCTAACTCTAAACATTCCAAAAAGCCACCAAGACACTTTGAAAGGACAACAAAACGAAGCCATGGCACTTCCTCCTCCTTTGCTACAGTAGCTCCAGACCCATTCAGAGAAAACTTCACTAAGCTAGGTAAGAAAAATGCTATAAACAATATTTTGCATGGAGAAAGATGCACCATGGTCGAGTAATTAATTTCTAGTTCCTTGAGTCCGCCAAATTCCCTTATGTTGAGAACCTTAAGGCTCTAGGGTGGTATGATTACCTAAAAGAGAATAGGCTGGTGTTTGAGCATCTAGTCTAAATTTTTTACTATAATGGAATTAGAGAACATGAGGGAACTGATAATGAACACATAATCATGTATGATGATTCATTCATCATCTATATGATGGGTAAAGAACTCAAAGTTCATGTTCCAATGCTTAAAACTTCCTTAGGACTTGAGTGTCATCCTAATGCACTCACATACACTAGTGACAACCTTACTATTAACAATTAGAATGAGAAATGCTTGTCAATCCCATGAGAAATCCCAACATTCCAAATAATTTCCTTAGGCTGTGCTTAAGGGACCAATTTTTACATTTAATTATGAGTCACACATTGCATCTAATGGGAAGTAAGTACTCAACGGTCTCTCATGAAGAATTGTGATTCATGCACTATATAAAGATCCAAACACCTATAGATCTTGCTAGGTTTATTCTTAATGACATGTTGAAAATAATTTTCAGGTTTAGGAATGTTGGTCTTGCTGGTGTGCTAAAGGGACGTGAATAGCACCAAAATTTTAAGCTTAGCCTATTTTCAACTTGTAGAACTCCTAATCAACTAGAGGAGGGAAGATTTAAACTTGTTGCAGTTAAAAGACACCTAGTAAAAAAGGGTAGAGAAAAGTGGATAATGCATAAGTATTTATAGTAGTTCGATCCTCTTAACTTACATCCACTACCTTTATCTCCCAATCAAGGATTTTCAACCCAACTTTACTACACTAGTGGAATTAACAGCTTCCACCAAGCTTTTACAAGATGAGCTTCTAACCTAAGCTCTAATCCTTTACACTAAGCTTTAAAGTGCTTCCCATACTCTAATTTCCCAAGAAAAAGAAAATAAAGGTACAAATGATTACCTTTACAAATCTAGAAAGATTACAATCAAGCTCAAACACTTTTTCAAAAGTAGGAATGAAGAACAAGTGTTTTTAGTGAAGGTTTTTTGGCCTTTTGCTCAAAATGGCTCTTTTGTGCTTCAATCTTACTTCTTTGACCATTAGAGCTTCCTTTTATACTTGGGCAGTTAGATTTTGCTGTTTAAGAAAGATTCTAGCAGTTAAAAACAACTTTGATGCTGTTCTAGCTATTATTTTTTCCTTTAGTATTTAAATTCAAATAGGCAAATAAAGTTTCGCTAATTGGTTACAGACAAGCTCTAACCAATACACTTTCTCTGCCTTGCACTGTATTGCAGTTGTGTATATTATGTTAATCGGTTAGAGAAGGCTCTAATTGATTAAAAACTTTCTATTTTCAATCTTCTTAAGGTAGCATTCATTCTTTAATTGGTTAGCTATCCCTTTAACTAGTTGAGGCTTCACCTTCTTCAACCTTAACCGATAAATATAAGCTTTAATCAATTAGAAAATCTTCGAATTTTGAATTTCTCCATTTTGGCTCCCTTCAACGGTCAACCTTCTTTCAAATTTGTTTTTGACACTTGAAAGTACTAAGGCCTTGTCCTCTAACTGATTAACTAAATTCCTTAATCAATTAGAACGACTCTATTTTCAGTCTCTAACACTTCCTTGATTAGTTAAACTTAGTGTTAATCGATTATAGCTTTTCTGTCTTGCTTTTATCTAGCACCCATCTATGCCTTAACTGGTTAAGGCTCCTTGTTAATCAGTTACTAATGTTCTGTCTTCATTAATCACTTTCTTCTTTCTTTCTTTAACTAATTAACTTTTCTTTTAAATTTAGCAAGCATCTTGACTTGCCTTTGATTAACAAATTTGTTAGGGGAATTAAACTATATCTTGCACACTTAAATAGTAAAGTTAGACATTAATGCATAAAGAATGTTTTGTTATTATCAAAAACATATGGAGTCAACATTCTCCCTCTTTTTTAATAATGACAAAACACTCCTAAATTAAGAGTGCAATGTCTTTAAACAATAAATTCTATGTGCAGATTTAGGGATTGCTCCCCCTTAATATGTGCATAGAAAAAAATATTTAAAACATTTTGTGTATGAATACTAAGAGTATAGATATAAGCTTTAGCATGAGAATATATATATATATATATATATATATAATCATCCAACATACACATAACCAGTAGTCCAACATAAAAAACACAGCACAAAACACAAACATATAAACACATAAACATTGTTCACATCACAGAACATAAACATTGTTCACCCTTTTTTCACCCTATAGTTCAACTAATCAAAGTTTGATGAAGACTCATTCATTAATGATTCATTAGTTCTTAGGTGAACATCTAGAGGAGCAACATGGAGGGAATGAATGGATTCAAGTTCGAATAAGGAAGAGGATCTAGAAGATATAAGTTCAGGGGATGCGAATTTGAGGATTGACTGGGTAATGGATTGAGTTATCTTGGCAAATTTCCTTTTTCTAAATACCTTGGTCTTTGTGGCCATTGTCTTTCTTCCTTTTCCAAGAGTTTTCTTAGCTACAAACCCAATGACTGTTGCTTTTCCCTTATCCTAATTTGTTTGGCTTGTAATTTAATCTGTGTTCTTTTGAGCTTATTGTGCCTCTTTCTCCATCCTTTCTCTTACTTTTGGCTAGTCAACTTCAGCTTCTCTAAGTAATTTTGCAATGAATTTTGATACCTCTATCTTTTCAAATTTTGTAGGTGATTTGTCATCTCTTTCGTTCAAATTTTCTTTTTCAGCTTTTGGTTCTTTCTTTACTTCTTTTTCTTGATCATTTCTCTATTGTTTATTTTTAACCCACACAAGTATATGTATCACAAAAATAATATAATGATGAGTAGAGTGTCGATCCCATAAGGAATTGAATTAATTCTTACAATTAATTACTAAAATTACACACCCTAATTTTATCTAAACAATAAAAATTGAATTAAAAAGCAAAATTAAATCAAACTTAAAAACTAAAAGGAAACTAAATTTACTCAGCAAAATTAGTTTATTAAACTTGATTGACTTTTAGACCTAAGATTATAATGTCTCTAAATACTTCATCTAAATATAGTCTCTCTCTCTTAACTTAGTTTAATGGATTAATTTATTAACCTAGAGTCCTAAATTATTTACAAGTCTCTGTCGAGTTTCTTATAAAAATATCTTTCCCAATTAATTTACTATATGTCTATACAAATTAAATTGAAGAAAGATTTATTAAGTTCATGCTCTAATCTTAGCTACGTATGGCTTACAAGTGTATGTCTACTCCATATGCAAATCAAACCACCTATCAACTAAGTGTATTTGATCATATGCTATTTTATTCCACGTCTACCTAAATCTCCTTCATCAAGGTTTAACCTAGGTTTTGAATCCAATCTAATTGGTGATCAGACAATTAGAAGCATTAAGAACAGAATAGAATAAACAACTTAAAACCATTAAACATAAGCAAAAGAGAGATAAATAATTCAGACTACATATTGAGTTCAGTCATAATCTTAAATAAATAATTTAGTTCCCCATCAAGTCACACATCATCATTAAATTAAGTTTACTCATCAAAACCAAAACAAGAAAATAAAGAAACAACAAAAAGATAAAAGAACCCAGAAATTGTAATCTTGATCTCCCTATATTCTTGAATCCTTCTTGATTTCTTTTCAACTTCAATGAGACTTTTTCAATGATGTTTGTGGCTTGAATCTCAGCTTAAAATATGGTGTTTGGTGTCTCCAAAAGTTCTCCAAAAGGTTTCTTCTATAAGGCTTTGAAGTTAGGTCAAGTTGGGTGAAGAAAGAAGTCAACTTTAATCTAGATTTCCTCACCAGACTATGTGAGCCAAGGCCTACCTCCACCAAGGCCGCAGCCTCGAGCATTTGATTAGTAGAAATTGTAATTGCTTCAAGACTACTATAGTGCTTCAGCTTTGACAAGATTTTGACCCCTTTCTAAGCCAAAATTGGTGAAATGGTACCATCAAAAATTGTATATTTTTCTCTTAGCTTTCTAATGGTTCAAGAATGAACTCATTTAGAGCTCTATAGAGAGAGTTATGATCGAAATATCGAGACAAGTGTAGTGGAAGGTTACACCTCAAAATTGCTTTCTTTCTTGCATTAAAAGTTTTCGTTAAATACCTACAAAAGCACAAATAAATTAATAACACCCTATCTGAATCACATTAACACCAATTTAAGTATAAAATTAACTAAGATTAGACTAACTCACCAAAATTAATTAACTTAAAATAATTTAGATAAAACCTATTAATTTTTATGCATTACTACAAGAATTAAGCTAAATTACTATCAAAATTAAGCCCAAATAACTCTATATCATAGAGTTATCACACCTCCAAACTTAAGATTTTTCTAATCCTAGAGCAAAACATAGAAAAGAAACTAACCTACTAAAAACAATTTTAAATGATGAAAACAAAATAGATAAAGCAACTACTAGAGATAAAGTGCACCAATTAAATGATTCCCCACAATTTCCTCAAAAGTTTGTCTATCAATTTTTAACTTATGGAAAAATATAGGCATAATTCAAATTCATATTTCAAATTCAGTGCAAGCACATTCTTGAATGAATTTTCATTTGTGTGATATCTTTTACCAAGAATATCATGACATCCGAATGAGTTTTATGCCAACATGAAATTTAAATTAGTACTAGAACTCCATAAGTTTACTTTTCATCTCTCTCTCCACTAGTGTAGACTAACACAAAGCTAGGGATAAATAGTACTTTTATAACACTTGTAATGTATTGCTAGGGTCAAGGTAGGATAAAAGTGTGAGACCCCAACCTCTATAGGCTTGTAACTAAGCATAGATGTTATAATACGAACTAGGGGTAATTTTGTCATTTCCTTAGTAAGCCATAAAAGTAAGATTTTTACCAATATTATGGCCTAAGTAGTCCTAAGGCATAAATGGATGGTGAAATTAGGGGTAAAATGGAAAGGAAACCAAAATTTTGACAATTTTCACGATAGGGGCAAAATGGTCATTTTTCACCTCGGGTTAAAATTTTAAGTTTTTATGAACCCGAACATGTCTAGACCATTATGGATCTTGTCCCAGCGTTAAAAGAGCAAAAAGATTGTATAAAAGATTGGAGGAGAATAAGTTAATTGGTGGAAGGGCATTTTCATAATTTTATGAGAATGTATAAGTTTGGCCGATAAATATCTTGAAATTTCCAACACCTTCTTGAATTTCCAGCAGCTGGTCTTCTTCTTCCCTTCTCCTCTCTCACGTTTCTTCAATTCCTCCATGGGAGTTTTCTTCAAGCTTCCATAACTTTCTCTCTCTAGCTCCAATTTTCATACTTTTGGTATACTCTTCCATAAACCCTTATGCTCTTTCATCCTCTCACTTTAAAACCCTTCAAAAATCTAGTTTTCATACTTTCTCTCACTAGTTGGGTGTTTTAGAGAGAGAAAGAGAGAATTACCCCATTGATTTAGAAGCAATTGAAAGAGAATTTGACTATAAAGGAGCCCTAGGGTCAGTGATTAACTAAGCTCGATTTTTAGTTGTAGAAAATGGCTAGTAATTGGGATTTATGAGCTGTTTTATTGTTGACTATGTTCATTACTTTTTAGTGATTAAGATAGTGAACATAGATAGCCATTGAATGTGGCAATTGAAAGCTAGCTAAAAGATAGCTTTTAGGGTTCATAGTGTGTAAATTGACCTATTGATTATGCTAATGTGATCCTAGGTTCTAAGGAAGCCCCATCATCTCATTTGGACAATTAGGGGAATTGGAGTGATCTAAAGGCTCTACAATCAATTGGTGAATGGACTGCCTATCAAAATTATTTTGGGAATATGACTGTTTTGAACAAAGTGTTTGAATGATTTTATACAACTTTTCTCAAAAATGAATGCCTTGGAGTAAGCACTTGAGAAATGGTTTATGTTATGATATGTGGTTATTATGGATTTCCATGTGGCTGCATTATGTTGATATACATATATGCTTGAATATAATGTTGTGTAATTATATTGACTCGGCTATGTATGAGTAGAGAGTGAGCATAAGTCGAGGATGACCCGGTTATGTGCAAGTAGGGAGTGCGCATAACTCGGTGATGACCCAGCCATGTGCGAGTAGGGAGTGCGCATGAGCTGGTGATGATGATGATGGGATGGTGTGCATGATGGTGATGGGTATATGTATATGTATACATACGTAAACATGTGTGTTATAAGAAATTTATGAGTTATGTATGTGGATGTAATGTATGTGAAATTCGGTATGTTAAACTTTGGGAAGTTGTTATGTATTTCTTATTGGTTTTGAACATTTCAAGCAGGGTGGTTTTCTTTGGGAGAAAGGGAAATTTTCATTTGGTGCCCTATATTTCGCTGCAGCGAGAAACTCTCGGGTTTGAGAACTTTCACCAGAACTGGTTCTCGCTGCAGCGAGATAGTCACTGTAGCTTCTCGCAACAGCGAAAAAGAATCTCGTTGCAACGAAAAACTCTTTGTTTCATCAGCTGAATTTCACTGCAACGAGAAACCTTCTGTTTCTAGGTTACAATTTCAGTGCAGCGAGATTCAATCTCGCTGCAACGAAAAACCTTCTGTTTTGGTCTCCTATCTTGTCCAATTACTGCCCTATCTTTCACTTCTTTGCTACCATATCGGAGCATGGACTTCCAACATTAAGGATTAAATGAGTTAAGTTTAAAATGGGGAGGTTTAGTGAGAAACCCTCGTTCCGCTAATAACTAAATTCCAACGTCGCTGCAACGAAAATTCATTCTCAAATGCCTTTCCGCTGTAGCGAAGATTCGTTGTCATATTTGACTTGCTTGCGTATTATTAAAGCTTTCATTCTTCAAATGGTTCGTTATGTATGGGTTCATGATTTTCAAATGATTAATCATTTAAGGGCTTCATGAGGGGTTTTTAATAAGAATAGAAACAAATTGCATTGTTTTGAAAAGGAATGCATCATGATTTCATTAAAGATTCCTTATGGTATGCTTGTTCCCTTTCTTGTTCACTCATTGGGTTTATACTCACCGTTTTCAACTTCATGTTTTCAGATCACGAGGCAACCGGTAACTAAGACGAGGTGTCCTTGTAGACTTATATCCATCTTTTGGTAGGTGTCTCGGCATTCAGTAGCTGTACATTCTTCCGAGTCCCTCCGCTGGAAATCGAGTCTTCTTTTTGAGATGTATAGACAAACTTGATGAACATTAGTAAGATACATGCTGTAGACAATGTATGTATATTTTAAATGAGTAATGCCAATACGAGTTGGAAATGTCTATTACTATTTTGCTTTACAGTTATAATTTGTGACTTAGCAATATTTGATGGAATGATGAGTAAGATAAATAGATAGGCTTGCTTGGGCTTAATAGACTATGTTTATTGGGCCCTTGCGTCGGTCATGGCCGAGAAATTGAGTCGTGACAAAAGGATATAATATGGCTCAAATCACTTTAAGCACATAATTATTCTAAAACCTATAAAGAGCTTTATTTTCATTTTCCACATATGCCCTTTCTTCCACGTTTGAACTTTTCTTTTTGTTTAACATGTTATTCTACTTTTTTTTCTTCTTTTTTTCTTTTTTTATCATAATTTCCCAATTTTTACACCCTTAAACTTATTTTCTTTATATTGCAAGCAGTGGGGTGATTTTTAATATTTTGAACTCTTTTCACATCAACATCACTTTTCCACCATATGCGTTTAGCTCAATATATATTTCCTAAAACAATATACATGTTTAGGAGTGAGGGTTGTAAAATCGAAAATTTTATTTTAAAGCTAGGCTTATTATTATGTGGTTAAATAAAGAGGAAAATTAGGCTTAAAGGGCTATAATAGGGATAACAATATATCAACGTTGGCTTTTTAGGCTTAAACGATCCAAAAATGGTCAAAATATGTCCCTATCTAAGTATTGCCTAGGATTTCACCTCGAGAGAGAATCAAGCAAATTTTAGAATTCATGACATAATCTAAAATTTTATATCAACATAAACTTTCTCTAAATATTGACAATAATTCAAAGCAAAAGATAAAGTGCTCCAAATTGTGAAAATCACATTCTAACAATGATACTTATCAAAAGAATTTGGCATAAATCTAGACGAAAACCTTATTCACCAAAAGCTAAGAATTAAAGAGATCTGGTTATCATTATTAGATAGAGAAATCATCGAAAAAATTGGAACAACTTTATTCTAGGTTCCTAAAATTCAAGCAAGTAATAAATTAAATTTCCAACTAATCCTAATTATTTAAAATCTAGATAAACATGAAAATAAAATGAAATCTAAAACTTCCACAAAACATTTACCATCTGAAAAATAAATTCACCCTCTCCAAACTTAAATTAAACATTGTCCTCAATGTTAGAAAAAATAAAGAAGAGGTAAAAATACTCCCCTAAAGGTTGGATGAATCTAATAAAGCTCTAGTCTTCATCTTCATCCCCATCATCCTCTGCCGCATTGTCTTTTGCCTCATTGGCACCCTTAGGAGGATTAGGTGCTTGCGGAAGAGTAACCATGTCCATTCCCATAAAAGCACCATAAGCTCGAAACATGTGGTCCATATGTTGATTACATTGGGTTTGATAATGTCACGACCCAAATTTTGGGCCATGACCGACGCAAGGGCCTAATAGACATAGTCCATTAAGCCCGAGCAAGCCTATCTATCTATTCCACTCATCATTCCATCAAATATTGCTAAGTCACAATGTATAACTTTAAATCAAAATATTGATAGACATTGCCAACTCGTATTGGCATTACTCATTTAAAATATACATACATTATCTACAGTATGTATCTCAATAAATTACATCAAGTTAATCTATACATCAAAAAAAGAAGACTCGATTTCCAGCAGATGGACTCGGATTAATGTACTGCTACTGAATGCCGAGACACCTACCCAAAATATGGATACAAGTCTACAAGGACACCTCGTCCTAGTTATCGACTGCCTCATGATCTGAAAACATGAAGTTGAAAGTGGTGAGTATAAACGCAGTGAGTAAACAAGGAAGGGAACAAGCATACCATAAGGAATCTTTAATGAAATCATGATGCATTTTTTTTCAAAACAATGCAATTTGTTTCTATTCTTATTAAAAACCCCTCATCTAACCCTTAAATAATTAATCAATTGTAATAATGAATCCATACATATAAAATAATTTGAAAAATGAAAGCTTCAATATTACGCAAGCAAGTCAAATATGACAACGAATCTTCGCTGCAGCGGAAAGGCATTCTCGCTGCAGCGACGTTGGGATTAAGTTATTAGCCGAACGAGGGTTTCTCAAATGACTGAAGGTTTCTCACTAAACCTCCCCATTTTAAACTTAACTCATTTAATCTTTAATGTTGGAAGTCCATGCTCCGATATGGTAGCAAAGAAGTGAAAGATAGGGCAGCAATTGGGCAAGATAGGAGACCAAAACAAAAGGTTTTTCGCTGCAACGAGAAAGAATCTCGCTACAGTAAATATACTAACCCAGAAACAAAAGGTTTCTCACTGCAGCGAAATTTCGCTGATGAAACAGAGAGTTTTTTGCTGCAACGAGATTCCTTTTTCGCTGCAACGAGAAGCTACGGTGACTATCTCGCTACAACGAAATACATTCTTGCTGCAGCGAGAACCAATTCTGGTGAAGGTTCTCAAACCTGAGAGTTTCTCACTGCAGCGAGAATGAAGTTCACTGCAGCGAAAACAGAGCAACAAGAGAAAAGTTTCCCCTCACTCAACAAAAAGGCCATTCTGCTAAACCAACAAAATCAACATACAACACATGAAAATTCCCAAAGTGCAATGCATCAAATTCTCATATATGTTAATCATATATCACATTCATAAGTTTTCATTTCATAAGTCTAGATATGCATAATTATATAGATAAACATCAACATCATCATAAACACACCCGACTCATGTACATCCCCCCACATCGTGCACATAGCCGGCACCATCGTGTGCATCCCCCCCCATCGTGCACAATCAGTGCCATCGTGTACATACCCCCACATCGTGCACACGGGCACTATCATCATCCACCTCTCACGCCACCACCATCCCCGGCATGTGCATCGCCCCACATCATGCACACACACGATTACAGTCATTATACACAATATCATTCATCATGCACAACACACACATTAATATATCATCATACTACAATAGTGCATGAATCCATAGCAATCACATATCACAACATAAAACCATTTTGCAAAAGCTTGTTCCCAAGGCACTTGTCTTTATAAAAAAATTGATAATTCATTCAAATGGGTGGCAAATACATTATATTTCCCAAAACAAGTTTTGAAGGCAGTCCACTCACCAATTGATTGTAGAGCCTTTAGATGACTCTAATTCCCCTAATTGTCCAAATGAGATGATGGGGCTTCCTTAGAACCTAGGATCACATTAGCATAATCAATAGGTCAATTTACACACTATGAACCCTAAAACCTATCTCTTAACTAGCTTCCAATTGCCACATTAAATAGCTATCTATGTTCACTATCTTAATCACTAAAAAGTAATGAACATAGTCAACAACAAAACAACTCATAAATCCCAATTACTAGCCATTTTCTGCAGCTAAAAACCAAGCTTAATTCATCACTTACCCTAGGGCTCCTTTGTAGTCAAATTCTCTTCCAATTGCTTCCAAATCAATGGGATAATTCTCTCTTTCTCTCTCTAAAATGCCCAACTAGTGAGAGAAAGTATGTAAACCAGATTTTTGAAGGGTTTTAAAGTGAGAGGATGAAAGAGCATCAGGGTTTATGGAAGAGTACACCAAGAGCATGAAAATTGAAGCTAGAAAGAGAAAGTTATGGAAGATTGAAGAAAACTCCCATGGAGGAATTGAAGAAACGTGAGAGAAGAGAAGGGAAGAAGAAGACCAGCTGCTGAAAAATTCAATAAGCTGCTGGAAATTCAAGATATTTATAGGCCAATTTTATCCATTCCCTTAAAATTACTAATTTGCCCCTCCAACAATTTACTTATTCTCCTTCAATCTTTTATACAATCTTTTTGCTCTTTTAACACTGAGACAAGGTCCATAATGGTCTAAACATACTCAGGTTCATAAAAACTTAAAATTTTAACCCAAGGTGAAAAATGACCATTTTGCCCTTGTTATGAAAATTGTTAAAACTTCTAGTTTTCTTCGTGTTTTCATCAGTACACATCATTTATGCAGTCTTATACTTATTTAGACCTTAAAATATTATAAAACTTTCTTCTGGGAGCTTATTAGAGAAAATAAAGAAACTACCTCTGGCTCGTATTATTACATCTATGCTTAGTTACAAGCCTATAGAGGTTGGGGTCTCACAAATAAGTCATGTGCTGCTCAAACTAGTGTCCAAGTTGCTCAACTAGGTGCTCAAGGTTCTCAATTCTCTAAGTCGTTGACAATTGTTGGTATCGTGTGCTGGGATTCGACCTTATATTCAAACATGAAAATAATCAAGAAATTACAAAGATAACATAGTGGAATAATGAACTAGAATTTAATTAGAGAAACAACCAAATCTTACAGGATCACTGTTTATGTTTTTCATGTAATTTTAATTATTTATGAACATTCATAAGTTTAAATGTTACATACCTTGCTCTAGATATCATAATCAAGAGCCAATTAAATAAAAAAACACTTGTGATGAAGCAAGAAACCCCGAAAAGAGAATGATGGTCTAAAATCTTGCAACCAAAATTTTTGCTTCTTCACCTTTAGGATTTGTCAAATCTTCAGCCACCCAAGTGTTTGGCCTCTAACAGTAATCCACACAGTTGTTGGTCCCAAAAAACGAGTTAGAGGGGGTGAATAGCACTTTTGGAATGACACTAAAATTCCTTCCAAGTAAAGAGATAATTAATAGAATTTGAAAATGAAAGTTTAAAGCTTGCTAGAGGAATAATTTAAGTGCTAAAAGTAAGAAGAAAATAAAAGAAGCTAGACAAAAACACAATGATTTATAGTTGTTCAATCCCCTTGACTTACATCCACTACCTTGATCTCCTAATCAAGAATTTTCAAACCAATTCACTAAAGTCGGTGGAATTCCCAAGCTTCCACCAAGCTTTTACGATGGCTTTTTATAGGCTCAACTACAACCTTTAACAATGGTTTTCACGGGATCAACCAAAACCCAAAATGGTTTTCCTAAGGCTTAGTTAGAACCTATTACAACAACCAAGCTAACCCAAGCTTGATCAACCACTTAGAATGTCTCTCACACTCTAAGTAAACAGGAAATAAAGAAAAGATGAAGTACAATTGATCACCTAGCTGATCTAAGATGTACAAAGTTAAGCTCAAACACTTTTTCAAAGGATATGAGTGACATACAAGTGCAAAGAGAAGGTTTTTGGTCTTCTAAGCTCAAAATCACTTTGGATACCTTTTCTATATGATTTTTGGCTATTGGAGAGGCTTTAAATACTTACAAAATCACTTATGGCCGTTGGAGATAGAAACTAGCTGTTTCTGGCTATTATTTTGTCTTTTTGTGCTTAATTTCAAAATTTCTGATAGTGAGCTTTTAGTTGGCTAACCATACTTCTTAGTCGATTTAGTCTTCTTTGTCTCGCAATCAAATTCTCTAACGGTGAGCTTTTAGCTGGCAAACTATACTTCTTAGTCGATTAAGTATTCTCTGTCTTGCAATCTACTTTACTTTGTTAGTCAGTTGAGAAAGACTTTGACCGATTAAGAGCTTACAGTTTGTAAAGCAACCAGTTTCACTAATTTTTCTTTGTTTGATTAATTCTTCTCTTAGCTTGGTAACACTGATCTTCCATTTCCCTTAAACAATCATGAGATGTGTTAGTCATCCGACACTTCTTGAATTGTTCTTCACAAATTTGACTGCCTTTATTTTGGATCTTCTCTTTTGGATTTTAGCTAACTAACTCCCATGGTTAACTTACTAAGAGGCTTCTGTTTGTATCCAACACCTACTTAACTGATTAAATCTTGTGTTAACCAGTTAAGACCTTTCTGTCTGTCCTTAGTGTAGTGCCTAGAATTGCTTTAATCGATTAAGGATTTGTGTTAATCGGTTAAGACTAATCTGCCTTCATCAAAGCTTTTTCTTTTTTGCTTGTTTAACCAATTAACCCATTTTGCAACTGAACAAGCATCTTGACTTGCTTTCAAATACCAAATGTATTAATGAATTAAAGCTTTCTCTTGCACACTTAAACAATATAATTAGACACCAATGAATGGGAATATTTTGCTATCATTAAAAACATATAGAGTCAACATTCTCTATCTCTTATCTTTTATGATGACAAAACACTCATATATTAAGAGTGCAATGTCTATGTTCAATCTGAATGCTTCAAATCTTTATGCATAATGAGTTGCTCCCCCTTAGTCAATGCATCTAATTTTCTTTACATAATATTTAACAAAACCAAAACTAAGCATCACACAATAAATTGAACATGAAGACCTATTAAACTCTATTTAACTTAGTCTTCCTTCTGTCTTTTTTCTTTTTCATCATTAAACAAGATATTCAAAACTCCCCCTTAATGAGTGCATTTAGATTTTCCTTTAATCTTTAAATCAGACTTTAATGAATAAGAATCATAAGCACTCATACACCTAAGTCATACAAGCTTATAGATATAGTTCAATAACTTCAAGAGTCAAGCTTGTGTCTATGTAGGAACAAATGTACGAGAGTCAAATCATTTTAAGAAATTGTCAAGGATTACTCAAATAATGTTCAAGCAAATTTGATCATTTTGTCATAATCAAAACTATAATATTTTTAATGCTAACAATAGTGACCTAATAAGACCTTCTCAAAGGTAGGATTTTACTTGTGCTAGCAAATTTTGTTTCTAAAACAAAAAGACCAAAAGTTCTTGCTGAATCTTATTTTGTCAGATAAAGAAAACTATTTTTGTTTCTTATTTTATGAAACGGTTGAGAAGTCTCTTGTGAGACCTTAATCTCTATAGGCTTGTAACTAGGCATAGACACAATAACACAAGCTAGGGGTAGTTACGTCATTTTCTCTAATAAGCTCTCAAAAGAAAGTTTTATAATATTTTAAGGTCTAAATAGGCATAAGGCCGCATAAATGATGTGAAATGATGAAAACACGAAGAAAACTAGAAATGACAATAATTTTCACGGTAGGGGCAAAATGGTCATTTTTCACATCGAGTTAGAATTTTAAGTTTTTATGAACCCGAGCATGTCTAGACCAATACGGACCTTGTCCCAGTGTCAAAAGAAGAAAAAGAGTGCATAAAAGATTGGAGGAGAATAAGCTAATTTGTGGAAGGGTAATTTGGTAATTTTAAGGGAATCAATAAGATTGGGCTATAAATATCTTCCCCTTCCAGCAGCTTTTTGAATTTCCAGCACCTTGTCTTCTTTTTCTTCTTCCATCTCACGTTGCTTCCAACGTCCATGGAAGCTTGATATGGAGCTTGCATAATTTTCTCTCTCTAGCTCTAGTTTTCATACCTTTAAGCCCTTTTGACTAGAACCCTTGTATTCTTTCACTCTCTCACTTTAAAACCCTTGAAAAATCCTACTTCCATACTTTCTCTTACTATTTAAGTGTTTAGAGAGAGAAAGAGAAAGAAAGCCCTATAATAAGCTTGGGAATTGTTGGAAAGAATTTCAAAGTTACAAAGCTATCAAGGTGAGTAGTAAATTAGAATTGAGTTTTAAGTGTTGATAATGTTTAATGATTGATTTGTGAGTTTATTGTTGAGATTGTGTATTGACTCTAATGTGATTAGGTAGTGAACATAGATAGCCATTTAAAATGGAAATTGAAAGCTAGTTAAAAGATAGCTTTTAGGGTTTATAGTGTGTGAATTAACATAATGCTGATGCTAATGTGATTCTAGGTTCTAACGAAGCCCCATTACCCCAATTGGATCATTAAGGGAATTAGAGTCAACTAAAGGCTCAACAATAAATCGGTGAGTGGACTTGCATTTCAAACTTGGTTTGGGGAATGTGAATGATTTATCCAACTTGTCTTTGAAAATGTACCTTGGGAACAAGCCTTTGGTGAAGTGATTTTATATTGTGAAAATGTGCTATACAATGGGCTATGTGTTATCAAAATATGATAGTATGCATGATATGCATTAGGTGCTTCTTTGTATGTTGATATGGACCCGGCTATGTGCGAGTAGGAGTGCACATAAGCCGTTGCTGACCCGACTATGTGCGAGTGGGAGTGCACATAAGCCATTGCTGACCCGACTATGTGCAAGTGGGAGTGCGCATAAGTCGTTGCATATGAGATGATGATGATGGGAGGGTGTACATGATGATTGATATATACATATATATATATATATATATATACATATATCGTATATGGTTGTAATGCAAAAATGTGAGCATTTGAATTGTTGAAATTTAGGAGTTTGTATGTGTTACATATTGCTTTTGTTATTTTAGCAGAATGGCTTTGATTTAAGGGGAAAAGGAAACTTTTTTCTTGATGTTCTGATTCTCGCTACAGCGAGAAACTCTCAAGTTTGGAGGGGTGGTTTTGGCTGGGATTCTCACTACAACAAGAATGTTACTGCAGCTTCTCACTGCAGCGAGAAACTTTCTGTTTTGAAACCCAGAATTTCGCTACAGCGAGAGGGAATCTCGCTGCAGCAAAAAACTTTATGTTTTTCTCCTTATTTGGCTCAATTGCTACCCTATTTTCCATTTCTTTAGTACCATAGTTGAGTATGGACTTCCAACATTAAGGAATAAATGAATTAAGTTTAAAATGAGGAGATTTGGTGAGAAACCCTCGGCTAGTTAAGAAACCCTCAACTCGTCGTTTATTTGACTTGATTCGCATTAATGCTATTAAAGTTTTCACTCTCCAAAACCTTTGTTGAGCATAGACTCTTTTCATTAAGTGATTTACTCATGCAGGGTTTACATGAGGGGTTTTAATAAGATCAAAAATAAATTGCATTGTTTTGAAAAAGAATGCATCATGATTTCATTAAACATTCCTTCTGGTATGCTTGTTCCCTTCCTTGTTCACTCACTAGGTTTATACTTACCATTTTCAACTTCATGTTTTCAGATCATGAGACAGCCGGTAACTAGGATGAGGTGCCCTTATAGACTTGTATCCATCTTTTGGTAGGTGTCTCGCCATTCAGTAGCTGTACATTCGTCCGAGTCCCTCCATTGGAAGTCAAGTATTCTTTTGTTATGTATAGACAAACCTAATGTAGATTATTAAGATACATGTTGTAGACAATGTATATACACTTGTTTGGTATGCCAGTATGAGATGGCAAATGTTTAATATTATTTTTGACCCTAAGTTATGAAATGTGACTTAGCAATTTATGATGAAATGATGAACACGTTAGATTAATAGGCTTGCTTGGGCTTAGTGGACTACGTCCATTAGGCCCATGCACTGGTCATGCCTTGAAATTTGGGTCATGACATCTCTGGAGGCTTAGAGTTTTAGTTTGCGAACATAACATATTAGTCTAACTAAATTGTAACCTTGGATACAATAGTTGTATTTTAATTCAATTAAGTCATTGTGAACTTAATTAATTTTTCACTTTATTTTGGTCTATTTTAATTAAGTCCAACTTAATGGATTATCCTTTTTTAATCTCAATCATGTCACTTAATGTTTGTGACTCATTAAGCTTCTAACATGTTGGCAATAAATATAAATCCTAATCAAATATCAATTTGATAATTGATTTATATTTATAGATTATGAATGGTGTGAGACTTTGTCAAGCTCGATTAAAAGACGGTATTGTACCGAGTGGTGCAACTAAGTTAAATCGAGCCTTGAACTAGTTCAAATAGAAATTCTAAGAGGAATTTGAAAATTTTGAAACCCACAAAATGGCTTAGAATAGTGACTCGGAGTTCAAGGTCCAATATAGAGTCCATTAGGAAAATTGACCGATTAGGGATAAAACGGTCATTTTACCATTTGATGATTAAATGGAGATTTCTAGCCAAGATTTGATCACATTTGACCAAGAATAATTATATGCAATATAATTATGATTATCTGAGTATAAAATGATGTTTAGCAGTGAAAAATTATGATTCCCTGTATTTTTGGAGCACAAGGGTAAAATGGTAATTTTGCCACTTGAGGACTAAACGAGAATTTTTATAAAACAATTTTTGCCCCATTTGGTTAACATTGATCAATATTGGTGTTATTTGAGGTTGAAAAGTAGAAATAATGTGATTCCGGTACATTTCGGAGTATAGGGTCAAAATCGTAATTTTTCCTCTCCGGGGGTAAATCGGTAAATTTTTCGCCCCAGCACTTGTCAAGACCAAGGGATTTTAATTGTGGTAGGATTGGATAAGTACCAGAATATTTGTGGTGGAAAATTAAGAAGAAAAAGTCAAAAAGTTAAAAATTGGGCTAATAAGCATGTGACACATGGCATGCTTGATTTTTTATTATTTTCTATAGAAATCAGCTCATTAAATCACCAATTCCCTCACCATATTCGGCCTAGGCATCCAGCAACAAGAAAAAAGGAAGAACAAAAGGAAAAACAAGAAAACCTAGGTGAAAATTCAAAGAAAAAGTGAAGAAATCAAGGAAACAAGCTAGGTAAGTTAAAACTTCTCTAATTCTCCTTGATACCTAGCTTACCCATGCTTTTGTTCTTGATTTTCATGGTTGAATATTGAGTTATCATGTTGAATTCAATTCTGAAAAATGGGTATGGAAGAGGAATTGTTGTTGGAATAATTTGATTTTAGACTATGTTAGTGTTTAGGGATAATTAAGCATGGTTATGAACAAAAACACAAAAGAAATATTCAATTTCTCTAGGGTTCCTTGTTGGCCGAACCATGAGGGCTGAATATCAATGGGGGATTGTTTTTATTTCAAGGAAAATGGCTTGGAAATATGATGAATTAAGGTGAAACGGTTATGCAGAAAAATTTCGATGCTAGTGCACCAAATGACCGAATTTTTCTATAAGGAACTGTGAGGGTTCTAATGCTGAGTTTAGCTTTATTTAAATGGTATGTGGTAAACTAAGGTATTAGAGGAGAAATGGATTAATTTGGAGGTGATTTGGACATAATCGCCAATTAATTGGGTGATCGGTCGAATTTAATCGATACCGCGATTAAGCGATAATCGGACGTATTTTTGCATTTACGTATCAAGCATTAGTAATTTAAATTAGTTTATATCAATTTAGGGACAATATAGTAAATTCCTCGACTTTGTTATTTGTCAAGGTAGTGAGACATCTAAAAAAGACAAAGGAATTGCGCCTAAGGTCTATTAGTCCGAGTGCACTCAGAATCTGGATTTTCGATACCGGTGAGTGGACTTGCATTTCAAACTTGTTTTGGGGAATATGAAAGATTCTATCCAACTTGTCTTAGAAAATGTACCTTGGGAACAAGCTTTTAGTAAAATGATTTTATATTGTGAAAATGTGCTATACAATGTTTTATGTGTTATCACAATATGATAAAATGCATGATATGCATTGGATGCTTCTTTACATGTTGATTTGAACCCAGCTATGTGTGAGTAGGAATGCACATAAGTCGTTGCTGACTTGGCTATGTGTGAGTGGGAGTGCACATAAGCCATTGTTGCCTCCGTAGCGAAAAGGGGGATGCTCTGTGATCTCCCACCCCTCCGCCCAAGAGCTTGGAAGATGAGGGAAGGGCCTGCTTCGTTGCTTCGTGATCCGGAGTTAAGTGCACCTCTTGTCGAGTGAAGGGGGAGATGCTTCGTGATCTCCCACCCCCTAGTGACAATAGCATAAGCCGTTGCATATGGGATGATGATGGTGGGATGATGTGCATGATGATGATGATGAGATGGTGTGCATGTTGATGATGGGTATATGGTTGTAAATGCAAATATGTAAGCATTTGTTTTGTTGAAATTTAGAAGTTTACATGTGTTACTTGTTGCTATTGTTATTTTAGTAGGATAACTTGTTTTAAGGGAAAAATGAGACTTTTTCCTTGATGTTCTGGTTCTCGTTGCAGCGAGAATGAAGTTCGCTACAGCGAGAAACTTTCTGTCCATTTTGCTAACTTGTGGGTTTTTGCCATATTTCCCATTTCTTTGGTACCATAGTTGAGCATGGATTTTCGTAAAGTGATTTACTCATGTGGGGTTTACATGAGGGGTTTAAAGGAGCTAAAACAATTGCATGGTTTTGAGAAAACAAATGCATCATGATTTCGATAAACATTCCTTATGGTATGCTTGTTCCCTTCTTGTTCACTCACTGAGTATTGTACTCACGTTTTATAAAAATTCATGTTTTCAGATCAGGTGACTGTTGGACCCTAGATCGAGGAGTCCCCGTAGTGCATCTCTTGAGTATGCGTCTGGCATTCGATAGTAATCCCTTTTACTGTAAATGTCTCCGTTGGAAGTCATGGGTTCTTTTGTATTGTGAATACAATCTAACAATGTGAATATGTGTATGCAATGTAAATTGCTAAATACATGACTAAAATAGTGCATGTATATTATTCTCGATAATGCCATTGTGTTTTGGCTATGTTCACACCCAAGAAAAGGTGTGTGTGTGTATGCATGATATGATAAATTTGTTAAGCAAAGGTAAATGGATAGGCTTGCTTGGGCTTAGTGAGCTATGCTCATTGAGCTCATGCGCTGGTCATGGCCCGGGAAATTGGGTCGTGACAAACGGCATCTAGCAATACATCATGACCACTCAAATCTCAGAGAGTCAATTAAAAAATTTGACAAAGCCCTTCAGTGATAAGCCTCTTAGTGCAATACGGTATTTTCATCAAATATTCCAGATATGTCATAAAGCATGGCTCAATGTCTACTTTCAACATTCATATTAGTTCTCATAATTCATGTCTAGCTGTATGAATTTAGGAAACTAACTTTCTTCAAATTCATCATGCTTTGCCCAAAAACTTTATACAAGTTAATCAAGAATTGAGAACAAGTGAGATACACCCCCTCATATCACTTGGGGTGATGAATCCTCTCTTGACCACTCATTCACCTTCGCATGCTTCATGGCATACCCAAAAACACCCTGTTTAGGCATTTGATCGCCTCCAGACCCATAACAGTAAAATTAAAGTATGTCATTCCCCATATAAGATGACTTGGTGTCTAATGTCTAAGGACTAGTTGCACAACTATCACATGAGAACATATTCCATAGACACTTGAGTGAAATACCAAATGAAGTTCTCATTGCTAGTCATGTTCAATGAATTTGTTCTTTAACAAGCACCTACATGTTATCCACAAGTATCCCATATACTTCACTCTATGAGATCGATTGCTTACTTCCAAGTAAGGAGGCTTAACATGTACCAGTCTTTGAGCATTGTCAATGCCTTGTCTTAATAATACTATGACTAGGAACAATTTTAGGAACATTGTTTTGATGCATAGTGATCTCATAATTGTAACAACTTTACAATTCTCTTGCAAGGCCTTTATGTTCCATGGGCTTCATCCAATTAGTACTTAATAACTCTTTATTATTGCACTAACATGAAGGAAAGACTCTATCACATATAGTTATGTGATTAAGTTTGCCTTAAATGACAATTTATATTCCTTGACCAATTCAATTAGTGTAAGGACATATAGCAACATCGAGGTCGAGGGGCTGAAGGATGGTGTGTAGAAGAAAAACTATCCCTAGTAGAATGTTGAGGTTGTCTAAGACTGAGATTCATATCAATTAGGAGTTTAGGGTGCAACAACTCCTCACTAGCATCCCAATTTACACCAACTTGCTTGCACAAAGCTGTAATCAGAGAAAGGAACCACAAGCAATCCCACTTTTTTTGTGCAGTGTGAGTCATGGCTATGTAAATTACATGGCCAATATCAATTGTGCATCCCATCATGATGGGATGAATAAAGATGGCCCGATCTTTTGTGACATCACTGAGATGTATTGTAAGAAGTAATTTGGAAGCCACTAAATATAACCATATCATAGAAGATGGTTTCATCATATTTCTCTTGAATGAAACTGGTGCATTATTGAAGATTCACCGTTGAGCACCCTTTTTACAAAGTATACGAAAGATATCATCCCAATCCTCATGCTTAGCTAAGTATTAACCATAGCCATCGATTTTAATATCAGGAGCTTCATAAAATTGATTGATGGCAAAGCTCGAGAATGGAACCAATTTACCTTGCACAAAATAAGATCATTTGTAGCTTCAACAATGTTAGCATAAAATTCTCTTACCAAAGGGATAATTCCAACTGCAGGCAAGGCACAAAAGTTTTGCCAATGGTGTTCATTAATCATTGGTTGAAGGTCAACGTGTGTGATCAACCCTTGATCCAGTCTTTGTTTGGGTATTGCAATTTTGTTGACTAGAGAATTAGCTCGTATAGCCATAACATCAGCTGACACAAATCTAATATGATCAAACGAACCACAAAAATTTTGTCTTGCTTGTTTAGGTGCCATTCTTAAATTTCTTGCAATTAATCTCAACCAAAAAAAAAGAAAAGTACCAAAAAAACATAAGTTAAAATAAATAGATACCCATAGTATCAAGTAAAAGTCTAGGAATTAAATTCTTTTTAGACTAAAAGGCATAAAAAATAATTGTAAATAAAAAAACTTACCATATTCCCAATTTCAATTTAACCAAGAAATTTAAAGCACAAATCAAAACAATTTACCATACCCAAAAATAACTAAGCACAATGTCTCAAGAATCATGAATACGCATCACAATTTTCAACAAAATAAATAAAGTAAAGCAAGCCAACAATATTTCCAAAATTAAAGAAAAATTGAAAATTTTCCTAAAATCTTGAGGAACTAAATGGAAAAGAATATGTGATGAATATTTTTATGATGTGGGTAATTGGTATGGGAGATATTGAGGAGAAGAGAAGAATGGGTTGAAAAGAGAAGATTTTTATTATGTGCACTCCCACTCACATATAGCCGGGTCAGCAACGGCTTATGTGCACTCATACTCGTACATAGCCGGGTCAATATCTTGACACAACATTATTCGTATATATCTATCAACATAGTGTAGTAGTTCAACCATCCATAACAGCCACATGTCACATCATAAAATCAATTTATCAAAGGCTTGTTCCCAAAGCACTCGTTTTTAAAGAAAGTTGAATAAAATCATTCAAGTATATTGTGCAAATAAGTTTACATTCCCAAAATAATTTTTGAAATGCAAGTCCACTCACCGGTGTTTATTGAGCCTTTAATCGACTCTAACTTCCCTAATGGTCCAATTGGGACGGTGTGGCTTCGTTGGAACCTATCATCACATTAACATCACAATTATGTTAATTCACATACTTATAGAGTCCAAAAGCTTTCTCTTAGCTTACTTTAAATGGCCATTAAATGGCTATCCATTTTCATTATCATATCATTCCAAAGTGAATTAACAATCTCAACTACAAAATATTCACAAATCAAATCTCTAGTCATTTTGAACACTAAAATTTCAACTCAAATTTACTACTCACCTTAATAGCTTTAAAACTTTGAAATTCTTTCCAACAATTCTCCAAACTATTGTAAAGCTTCCTCTTTCTCTCTCTAAAACATCTAACTAGTGAGAGAGAGTATGGAAACAAGATTTTTCAAGGGTTTTAAAGTGAGAGAATGGAAGAGCACAAGGGTTTATGGAAATGGTGCATCCACAGCATGAAATTTGGAGCTATTTGAGGAAGGTTGTAGAGCTTTCTTATCAAGCTTTCATGGAGGTTGGGAAGCAACGCGAAAGAGAAGAAGAAGAACAAGAAAAGCTGCTAGAGAATGTAGAAGCTGCTGGAAGAAGGGATATTTATAACCCAAGCTTATTCACTCCACTTAAATTACCAAAATGCCCCTCCACAAATTAGCTTATTCTCTTCCAATCTTGTATGCAATCTTTTTACTCTTTTGACACTAGGACAAGGTCCATAATAGTCTAAAAATGTTCGGGTTCATGAAAACTTAAAATTCTAACCCGAGGTGAAAAACGATCTTTTTGCGCCTATTGTGAAAATCATCAAAATTTTTGTTTCCTTATCATTTTACCCATATTTTCATCATTCATTTATGCCTCAGGCCTACTTAGGCCATAATATTGTTTAAAATCTTACTTTTATGGGCTCACTAAAGACATGACGAAATTACCCCTAATTAGGGATATCGCGTGTACTTCTATCAACGAGTCTATAAAGGTCAAGGTCTCACACTTCTCTTCTCCTCCTCCATGCTTTTCCAAAGAAAAGAAAAAAAAATGGTTGCCATCTTGTAGTCTTGCATTCCACACCTTGTCCACTCAAGGTTCAAGTTGAAAGTTATAATACCTCGTATTTTGATATGGTGACTCATAAACCTTAACGAATGCTAATTGAGGTTAATTATAATGTTTCAAAATGATGAAAGATGAAAGGAATAGTTTGGGATAAAATACTCTACATGCGAGGAAATATAATAAAATAATAATATTTTTATTGGGGAAGAATTTGTAAGATAAAAAGTGATTCAAAAGTGAATTGAGGCATAATAAGGTATTTTGGATACCAAGGAGACAAGAGGAAATTTTTGGAATAAAATAATATTAAAATATTAATATTTTATTCAGTGTCGAAATTTTTCATGAAGGAGGAGTATATGGTCAATCTAACTGGGCGAGAAGAAGGACAAGAAAATTTTGAAAAAAAATGACGTTAATGGGGCTCGCGTGTCTTTATTAAATAAAGATAGAGTTGGTAAATAAATATTTTAAATATTATGGGGACACCGCGTTGGAGTACAAACTTTACACTTTGTTTGTACATGTGTAGAAGAAGATAATAGAAGGAAATTGAAGTTAAATGAGTGTTAGGAGGACTAAATTAAAAGGGGAAGAAACTTAGAGGGCAAAATAGTAATTTTGCATAAAGGTTGGTCAAAGCTTCTAAAGAAAGCTTTGACTCTCATCCTTATCAGCCATAACCGTCCTTATTCTCCCAATAAGATATTTCTTCTTCATTCTTGAAGCTTCCAACGCCATCTTCTCATTCACCACCATGAAAATGGACTTTTTTTCAATTTCTTTTCCTTATTTTCTTTTCATTTCCTTTCTTTTCTTACTTCTTTCTTCTCCAAACTTCTTGGGCACTAAACCTATAGCTTCTAACCCCAATTTCTGGCACATCTAAACCCTAGGAGAAGAAGAAGGAAAAAGAGAGGAAGGAAGAAAAAGCTTAGTTTTGTAATTCAAGAAACATAAGGTAAGGATTTTGTGTTTTTAAGCTTATGGTTGGTTAAATCCTTGGAAAAATAATGAGTGAATCATTTTGTGGCAGCTATGGTGGCCATGGGTGTGAGGGAATTATGAATTTTGTTGGGTGAAATCCAAAATAAAATCAAGTGGTAAGCTTCATGCTATAATTTGAAGCCTACGATTGATTTACTATGGTGAGAATGATTGCGTGCAATATGTAGTATTATTGTGGTGTCATGGGTATGGTTGGAATGTAATTATATTAATTGAAAGTTTGGAAAAGAAATGAATTGTGTGGATATATGTGTTGTTAGGAAAAGCTTAAAAGGTTATGGATGTTGGTGCGTAGGAATGGATATTGATGTTATGCTTAGTGGTAACATGTAAATGAGAATAGTGTTACATGTAAACTTAGAAAGTGTTTGATGGAAGTAAATTTGTAGTTGTTTCCATATGTTAGGTAATTGTTGTGGAAATGATGGTTAAACTTGATAAATATCCTTAGACAAGATTCATATATGTGTTAGAGTTATAAATAAGTTACCAGTATCTATAATCTAAAGAATTACACAAGTAAAGGATAAAGGCAACTTTGGTAAAAATGTGTCAAGATATAAGTTAGTTGAATAAGGATTCGTGATTGAAGGAAAAAGAGAAGTAGGAATGATGTAAACTAAAGGTAATTGCATTTTAATTGTTGCTAAGAAATACAAAGGTAAAGTTAAAGTACTGTGGTGGCGTGCCGGAGGAAATAACAAGCGATCGGCAAGTAGGAAGAGCTAGATACGTCTCCGAACAAATAGCGATGTAATATCCCGCTATCGTAAGGTGAGTGAACTTGCATTAAAATGTTTTGGGATTAGGGTATATATGTTTGATTAAATCCATTGAAATATTTCATTTGTTTTCTCTAAAATATGCATGAGAACAAGCTTTTGAATGAAACATTCTGCGTTGTGGAATGCGACTGTGATGAATCCATGTGCCCTGTATTATGTTGATATATATATATATATATCTAAATATATATGATATGTATTGATAGTAATATTGTTGTAATTATAACCAAGCATGTGCGCGATGTGGGGGAGCACATTCCGATGATGACGGTTGGGGGAGTGTGGATGATGATATTGCATGTGCGTGATGTGAGGAATGCACATGGCGGTATTAGTTGTGCATGATGCGAGGGATGCACACGATGACTCCAGCTATGTGCACGATATGGGAGTTGCACATGAGTTGGGTGAGGTGGTGGTGGTATTGGTGGTTATATCTGTATATATATATATATATATATATATATATATATATATATATATATATATATATATATATATATATTTATGTAATAGGAAGTTCATGAATATGGTATATGGTTGTAATGTATGTGAAATCTTGCATGTTGAACCTCGAAAATTGTTAAGTATTTTCAAGTTGATTTTGTCATTGCAACAAGAAACATTCTATTTTGCTTGCTACTTTGTTTGGTTGCTACCCCATTTTCCATTTCTTTAGCACCATAGTTGATCATGGACTCTCAACATTAAGGAATTTATTTAATCAAGTTTGAAATGAGGGGTTTTAATAAGAGTTAAACTAAATTGCATTGTTTTTGAACTTAAATGCATCATGATTTCTAAACTTTCCTTAACGTTGCTTGTTCCCTTCTTATGTTCACTCACTAGGTTTATACTCATGTTTTTAAACTTCATGGTTTATGTTATTTGAGTTAAAGGCGACTGGGTCCTAGAACGAGGTGTTTTTCCCTATCCATTGCTTGGTAGGTTTACCATGACATTAAATGTTAGCAATCGTGCCCAGAGTCACTCCGCTGACGGTCAAGGTCTAATTATGTGTCTATGAATACTTGATGTGAAATATTAAGATTCATTTGTTAATCTATATATGTATATAATGGTTGATGATGCCATTATGAATGCATGATTGGGTTTTATGAATTGTTTTCGAAGGAACTATACTTCAACACTACGAATTTTGAATTTTAAAGAAACGTGGATTAATGTATAAGATTATATAAATAGGCTTGCTTGGGCTTAGTGGGCTGAGCCCATTGGGCCCTTGCGCCAGTCATGGCTCGATAATTAGGCTGTGACAAAAGTATTCTTGAAGAATAAGTGGTAAACTTGTTTGGTTGAGAAATCGTTCATTGGTGTGGTGGAATCCGAAAATAAGAATCTCAAAATAAAAAGTATGGTTTTTCTTACTTAATAGATTCTTAATTTGTTTTTGGTGTGATAATGTTACCTGCAATTATAATCATGTGTGTTTTCGCTTGTGTAATTGGATTGCTTCCTTCCTTTATAAAATAATTTTTTTGAAATCCATGTTTTACACAATCACATTAATTCACTACGATCCTACTACAACAGAATAACCATCCAAAAGTAATAAAAATCCCTAACTACTAATCTATCAAGCATTTAATTAATAAAAGGGAATGGAAAGTGATCTTTTCTAGTGGCTTTGTTTAATTTTCTATAGTCCATGCATACCCTCCATCTAGTCACAATTCTAATGGGAATGATCTCATTACTTTCATAAAAAACTACAGCCATACCTCCTTCATTTAGGATTCATTGGATTGAACTTACCCATGAACTATCAGAAATAGGATAGATAATACTTGCATTTAGCCATTTGATAATTTCTTTCTTTACTAGCTCTTTCATGATCAGATTTAACCTTTGTTGATGCTCAATGGTTGCCTTGTGATTTTTTTCTTAAAGAATTTTGTGCATACAAATTGATGGTCTAATTCCTTTATTGTCTGCAATGGTCCACCCAATTGCTTTTTGGTATTTCTTAAAACTCGAAGGAGTTTATTTTCTTGTTCATCAGAAAAAGAAGAAGAAACAACTACTGGCAATGTAGAAGAATGTCCCAAAAAAAACATAGCTCAAATGGTTAGGCAGTGGTTTAAGTTTAAATGAAAAAAGGTTCTTCAATAGAAAACTTAATTGGTGAAGTTGTAATTGATAATTCCAAAGACTCAAATTGGGATTTTAAAAGACGTGATAGGGCATCAAGATGGTTAACATATTCAAGAACTTTTTCATCAATAATATCACATAAAGAAATTAAAGATGTTTCCAATGGATCATCATAATGATTCTTAGTAAACACATTATTAGTAATGCCATCCACCACATTAATTGAGAAACATTCATTGGAAAATTTTAAAGCTCTAAAAATACTAAATGTTACCTGTTGATCTTCAACCCTTAAGGTAAGCTCACCTAAAGCTTGAGCAGTTCTCAAGAATGGTTTCCTAAGAATGATCGGTATTTCATGACCATCTTCTATCTCAAGAATAATAAAATCTACTAGAAAAATAAACTTACCAACTCTCTCCAAAACATCTTCCACAATACCATAAGGATAGCTGATGGATCGATAAGCAAGTTGTAAAGTTACAAAAGTTGGTTTCATTTCTTCCAAACCAATTTTTTTATAAATGGATAATGGCATCAAATTTATACTTGCACTGCAATCACATAAAGCTTTAGCAAAACAAATTGCACAAATAGTGTAAAGAATAGTAAAACTACTTGGATCTTTAAGCTTTGGTGGAAGCTTATTCTGAATAATGGCACTGCACTCTTCAATACATGTAACAGTTTCAAACTTACCCAATTTTCTCTTTTTTGATAAGATGTCTTTCAAGAATTTAACATATCTTGGCATTTGTTCTAGAGCTTCAGCAAAAGGAATATTAATATGTAACTTTTTAAACATATCAATAAATCTTTGGAATTGTTTGTCAAGTTTTTCTTTCTGAAATCTTTAAGGAAAAGGTGCTAGAGGTGTGGGAGCTATTTTTAATTGTAATTTTTCTTCTTTTGAATTTTTGGTAGATTGTTCAACCATAATTTCTTTTTCAACATTTTTTTTAATTTTTTTCTCATTAGATTGAATTGAAATTTTAGAATTTAAATCCTTACCACTTACCATTTTACTTACCTCTTTTCCATTATGGAGATTAATTGCCTTATAATGTTCCTTACCTTCTCTTATTGGGTTAGGTTCAATATCACTTGGCAAGGTACCATGAGGTCTACTATTTAGAGCACTGGCAAGCTAGCTCACTCATGTCTCAAGATTTATGATTGTTGCAACTTGATTTTGAATGGAGGCATCAATCTTTGTCATAAATGCATCAGTCTTTGTCATGAATTGCATGAACATATCCTCCATCGAAGGCCTTTTCTCTGGCATGGGAACTTTAGGTGGAAATCCAGGAGGAAAGTTTTACTTAGATGTTGATGAAGAGCCTTGGTTGTTGCTCCATGAGAAATTAGAATAATTCCTCAAACTAGGATTATAGGTATTGGAATAGGGATTCCAATCGTCATTGGAATGTCCTTCTCCACAAAATTCACATGTCACAAAGGGGCTTCAAGTAGCATTAACACTTAATTTATCTATTTTCTTTGTGAGATAAGCCAATTGTGAAGACAAAGAATTAATCACATCTAATTCATGAACTCTAACAATCTTTCTTGTATTCAATCTTTTAGATGGCCATTGATAGTTTTTGAAAGCCATCTCTTCAAATAAATCATCAGCCTCATCAATGGATTTACTCATAAGTGCATCTCCCGCTGCAACATCAATGGCAGTTCTAATAAGTCTCAGCAAACCATTATAATTAGTTTGAACTTGTAGCCACTCAAATAACCCATGGTGAGTGCACCTTCTTAACAAATCCTTATACTTTTCTCAAGCTTCATATAGTGATTCAGAATCAAATTGCATGCAAGAAGTGATATCATTCTGCATCTTTCCTGTCTTGGTGGGTGGAAAGAATTTTACTAAGAATTTCTAAGCCAAATCATCCCAAGTATTAATGGAACTAGCAAGAAGCAAATTTAACCAACTTTTTACTTTATCTTTCAGTGAAAAAGAGAAAAGCCTTAGTTTTATGGCATCATCAGTAATACCATTAGCCTTGAATGTGTTGCAAATTTCTAGGAAATTCACAATATGAGCATTAGGATCATCATTAGGCAAACCACCGAACTAAACAGAAGTCTGAATTTTTTGCCAACAACTTAAAATAAACTCCTCAACAACGGTGCTAAAATCTTGTTGTTCATTTTTTACCCATGCAAGTATACTTATCACAAAAATAGTATAATGATGAGTAAAGTGTCAATCCTACAGGGAATTGAATTAATTCTCACTATTAATTACTAAAATTAGATATCTTAATTTTATCCAAACAATAAAATTGAATTAAAAAGCAAAATTAAATCAAACTTAAAATCTAAAACTAATCTAATTTTGCTCAGCAAAATTACTTTATTAGACTTGATTGACTTTTAGACCTAAGATTATAAGGTCCCTCAATGCTTCATCTGAATAGTGTCTCTCTTTCTTAACTTAGTTTAATAGATAAGTTGCTACCCTAGAGTAGTTTAATGGATAAGTTGCTAACCTAGAGTCTTAAATTATTTACAAGTCTCTGTCAAGTTTTGTATAAAATATCTCTTCCAATTAATTGCTATATGTCTATGCAAATCAAATTGAAGAAAGATTGATTAAGTTCATGCTCTAATCTTGATTGTGTATGGCTTATAGGTGTATGTCTACCCTATATGCAAATCAAACCACATAATCAACTAAGTGTATTCAATCATATACTATTCTATTCTAGGTTTACCAAAATCTCCTTCGTCAAGGTTTAACCTAGGTTTCCAATTCAATCTAATTGGTGATCAGGCAATTAAAAGCATTAAGAACAAAATAGAATAAACAACTTAAAACCATCAAACATAAGCAAAAGAGAGATATATAATTTGGACTATATATTAAGTTCAATCATAATCTTAGATAAATAATTTAGTTCCCCATCAAGTCACACATCATCATCAAATTAAGTTTAATCATAAAAAAAACAAGGAAATAAAAGAATAACAAAAAGATAAAAGAACCTAAGAAATGTTATCTTGATCTCCCAATCTTCTTGAATCCTTCTTGATTTCTTTTCAGCTTTAATGAGACTTTTTCAATGAAGTTTGTGGCTTGAATCTCAACTCAAAATTTGGTGTTTTGTGTCTCCAAAAGTTCTCCAAAAAGTTTCATTTATAGGGCTTTAAAGTTAGGCCAACTTGGGTATAGAAATAGGTCAATTTTAATCAGGATTTCCTCATCAGACTACCTGAGCTGCGGCCTACCTCCACCAAGGCTATGACCTGAACCATTTAATTAGCAGAAATCACAATTGCTCTAGGACTACTACAATGCTTCAACTTTGATAAGATTTTTGACCACCTTCCAAGCCGAACTAGGCTAAATTATGTAAGATTAGATTGACTCACTTAAATTAATTAACTTAAAATAATTTAAATAAAATTTACTAATTTTTATACATTACTACAAGAACTAAGCTAAATTACTATCAAAATTAACCCCAAATAACTCTATATCATAAAGTTATCATTCTCTATGTTATTTGTTCACTTTCGTTCACCTTTTCAACTCCTACAGTTGTTTCTTCTCTAGGATTCACTAATTCATTTTGATCCATGTTGTCATTTCTAGCTCTTTTTTTTTTCCAATTTCACCCTCATGGTCAGATGCAAGGATTTCAAGCTTCTCTGTGGTAATTCTTTCACTTGAAGCACTTGTAGTTGTAGCTTGGTTTTCAGGAACAGGGAATTTAGTTCTCTTTTCTTTGACAATAAGGTCTTCAAGATGTTGTAGCTTGTCTTTAATTTTGACCATTCTCTCAACTTGTTCTATTAGCTTCCCATCAATTCTCATTAAAAGATTGAACACCATTTCACTTTAAAAAGGGGCCTGACTAATTTTTGAGTGAGGTGTAAGGGTGTTTCAGTGTCTGAGGGGAATGGGGTGCCTCTAATGGACTTGATGCACTATTTCCTGTCTAGCTTATATCCCATCTTCATGATAACTTTATTATATAGAGTTTATTTTGACACATTTTAGGGGCTAAAATAGTTAGATATTTGAGATTTTAGGTTTGGATCGTAGCATTTTAGGTGTTTTTCTATTTTAAGTTTGATTACATATTGAGTAGTTAATTTAAGTTATTTTAGTTAGATTTTATGTTATTTTGTTTTAAATTACTTTAAGAGTAGTTATTGCTAATTTCTCTTAGTGCTTTTGTAGGAAATTTGATGAAAATCAGTACAAGTATGGTGATGGCTTCATTCATATATGTTTTGGCATTTTGACTATATCTCTCTCTAAAATACTCCAAATGAGGTGATTCTTAATCACTAGAATTCAAAGAGGAAGCGCTCCAACTTTTATGTTTACCACTTTGCCCATTTCTGACTGAATCGTGATCAAAATATTTGTCTAAGTCGGAGCACTACAGCAATATGCATGGACTGGACATGATGCAGTATTTGGAGCATATCTTTCAATCCAGAAGTCCAATTGACGTGATTCTTAAGCCACTAGAAAGCTAAGAGATAGAGATAAAACTTTCATGTTTTGCCACTTTACTAGTTCAGGACAAGTCAGGGTGAAAATCATGTTTGAATTTGATTAACTGTCACAGCACTAAGAGAACAAGGCTACAAGCTAGTGAAACAAAGCACACAACACATTTTCCCGAGACCTAAGTGCTGCAGTGCTAGAAGAAAAGCACCGTATCACTACTGTAGCAAGAATCCAGCATCGCGGCATTTTGACTATATCTCTCTCTAAAATACTCCAAATGAGGTGATTCTTAATCACTAGAATTCAAAGAGGAAGCGCTCCAACTTTTATGTTTACCACTTTGCCCATTTCTGACTGAATCGTGATCAAAATATTTGTCTAAGTCGGAGCACTACAGCAATATGCATGGACTGGACATGATGCAGTATTTAGAGCATATCTTTCAATCCAGAAGTCCAATTGACGTGATTCTTAAGCCACTGGAAAGCTAAGAGATAGAGATAAAACTTTCATGTTTTGCCACTTTACCAGTTCAGGCCAAGTCAGGGTGAAAATCATGTTTGAATTTGATTAACTGTCGCAGCACTAAGAGAACAAGGCTACAAGCTAGTGAAACGAAGCACACAACACATTTTCCCGAGACCTAAGTGCTGCAGTGCTAGAAGAAAAGCACCGTAACACTACTGTAGCAAGAATCCAGCATCGCGGGGCCAAGATATAAAAGTAGAGATGTTGGTCAACTTTCCAATAGTAAAAATTTGACGAAATTTTGGAAATTAGGTTACTTACAGCCTATTTAAGGGACCTTTTTCAGAGGTTTTAAGGGAAAGGCAACAAAAAACAATTATGGAGATTTAAAGCTAAGAAGGGAGAATCAAGATCACAAAGCTCTAACTATTAGTTTTCTCTTTTTACTTTTGTGTTTTTTTTTATTTCCTCTTATTTGGATTAATGGCTAATTTTCTTTGGATGAAGTTTTTATTAGATATTATGACCTAAATTTATTTTTCTAGGATTGCAATTGAACTCGCATGTAATCTAAATTTTTAATCTCTTTCTTGCTTATCTTTAATGGGATTTGAATTGTTTATTCCAATTTGTTCCTAATGCTTTTAATTGCTTGATCACCAATTAAATTGATTTAGGAAGCTAAACAAACTTGGGAAAAGGAGTTTGGTGTAGTCTAAAATTGAGATAGTATATGATCATATTAATTGAGTTGCATATAGGATAAGATATACCTATAGGCCTTATGTAGCTAGATTAGAGCCTGAACTTAATTAGTCTATTTTAATTTCAATTAACATAGGGTTATAGTGTTTTGGTTAAAATAGATATTTTCATAAGATTAGTCGGGAGACCCTTATAAATAATTAAGGACTCTAGGTTAGCAATTCAACCCATTGAAATAAGTTAAGAAAGAGAGTTAAGATTTAGATGAAGTGTGAGGGATATTGTAATCCTAGGCTTGTTTGATTTGATTTTTACTCAAGTTATTATTACTTTGATTTTTCCTTTTAGTTTAAATTTTGGTTAATTAGTTTTAGTTAATTAATTAATTTTAATTGTTTGGATAAGATTAAATTGTTATAATTTTAGTAGTTAGTAAAATTTTAGATCAATTCTCTATGGGATCGATACTCTACTTGCTTATATACTATTTATTCGATACGTATACTTGCGTAGTAGAATTTTAACTGACAAGTTTTTGGTGCCGTTGCCGGGGAATTGTTTTAGAATTTTTGTTATTATTAATTCCAAGCAATTTAGTCTTATTTCAAAATTTATTTTCTTGTTTTAATATTAGTTTTTGTTTGCGTGCAAATATCTTTGGTCATTGTATGCAAAGAAGAAACATCGTTACTCTTATTCCTTTTGATCTTGAGATAGAAAGTACTTTCAGAAGATGTCGAAGGGAGAATTTGCAAGTTGTAACTTTAAATCAGACAATGACTAAGGATAACAACAATAATGGCAACAATGCCAATAATCTAGCTCCTGAAGAAAATAGAGCACTGTAGGATTATGCTATTCCTCTTTTGCAAAATTATAGCAAAGCATTAGAAAACCTTCCATCAATGCAAATAATTTTGAAATTAAAACTAGGATGATTCAGTCTCCAGTCCAGTTTGGGCGTCACCCAGTGATGTTCCTAATTTTCATTTGGTGAATTTCTTGGAAATTTGTGATACCTTCAAATATAATGGAGTAACTGATGATGCTATTAGATTGAGATTGTTTTCGTTTTCTTTGAGAGATAAAGCAAAAAGTTGGCTCAATTCACTGCCCAATGGGTTGATTACTACATGGGAGGGTTTGGCTCAAAGGTTTCTAGCAAAATTCTTTCCACCTGCCAATACTGCAAAGATGAGGAGTGAAATCACCTCATTCACACAATTTGAAGGTGAATCCTTGTATGAAGCTTGGGAGAGATTTAAGGACTTACTTAGAATATGTCCACATCATGGGATTCCTGATTGGTTGCAAGTTCAGACATTCTACAATGGGTTGGTTGGTTCAATAAAAACCACAATTGATGTTGCTACTAATGGGGCATTAATGGGTAAGAATGCTACAGATGCTTATAATCTGTTGAAAGATATGGCCTTAAATAATTACCAATGGCCTTCAGAAAGATCTGGTTTAAGAAACGTTGTGGGAGCATATGAAATTGATGCACTTAGCACCTTAACTGCTCAAGTAGCTACACAAGTGGCTACACTATCCAAGAAGTTTGACACACTAAGAGTTCATGCGGTTCAAAATTCATTTGTAGTTTGTTAGATGTGTGGAGATGGTCATTCAAGTGATCAATGTCCATACAATTCTAAATCAGTCCAATTTGTGGGGAACTTTAGCAAAAAACATCATAACCCCATATTCCAATAAAAATAATCCTTGTTGGATATACCACCCTAGCTTTGCATGGAACAACAAATGAGGGCCTTCAAATCCAAAACCCATCATGCCTCCTAATTTTCAACAACAAGCTAGACCACCAATTCTTGAAAAGAAGTCCCAAGTGGAAGAACTTTTCTTACAATATATATCAAAGATTGATGTTATAATTCAAAGCCAATGAGCCTCTTTGAGAAATCTTGAGACTTAAATGGGAAAGCTTGCATACTCTATCAACAGTAGACCCCAAGGTTCTTTACCCAGTGACACACAAATCAATCCAAGAGGTAAGGAACAATGCCAAGTAATCACTTTAAGGAATGGAAAGGAAATTGAAAGGTTGAATGAAAAAGCAATCACATCTGAGAATGTACATGTTGATAAGGAGGAAGAAATGTGTGAGAAAGCAATTGAAATTGAATAGAAAGAAAATGAAAAGGCCAAAAATCAAGGGACTTCTCAAGTCATCCATCCTCCACCACCTTTTCCCCAAAAGCTCCAAAAGCAAAAGCTTAAAAAGCAAAAGCTTAAAAAGCAATTTCAGAAGTTCATCAATGTCTTCAAGAAATAACACATGCATATTACTTTTACCAAAGCTTTGGAACAAATGCAAAGCTATGTCAAATTCTTGAAAGACATCTTCTCCGAAAAGAGAAAACTAGGTGAGTTTGAAACTGTTTCCCTTACAGAGGAATATAGTGCAATTCTCCAAAATAAACTGCCACCAAAAGTTAAAGATCTAAGTAGTTTCATCATCCCTTGCACTATTGGAAATTTATTTTTTTCAAAAGCTTTAAGTGATTTAGGTGCAAGTATCAATTTAATGCCTTGGTCAATTTTTAAGAAACTTGGTTTGGGGTAATGCAAACCCACTTATGTTACTTGGCAACTAGCTGATCGCTCTTATGTCTATCCAAGGAGAATTATTGAAGATGTTCTTGTTAAGGTAGATAAATTTATTTTTCCAATTAATTTTATTATTTTTGACATGTAAGAAGATAGGCAAATTCCAATCATCCTTGGGAGGCCATTCTTGGCAATTGCTAGAGCCTTGATTGATGTTGAAAAAGGTGAGCTCACTTTGAGAGTTCAATACCAACTGGTAACATTTAATATTTTCAAAGTTATAAAATTGCCTATGATATCTGAAGACTGTTTTTCTGTGAGTGTGGTAAATGATTTTACAAAACATGTCTTTTTAGATTAATATCCTAATGATCCTCTTGAAGCATGTTTAGTTGCTACATCTGATAAAGATGATGATGAATTTATTGAATATTCAAATTTGCTTATTCTAGACTTAGAACTAATCATCAAATTGAGTCTTTAGATATTTCAACTTCTTTGAGGTCTTCTTCCAAACCTTCCATTGAAGAACCACCCATCTTGGAACTCAAACCTTCGCCCATACACTTGAGGTATACTTTTCTTGGAAAGTCCTCTACTCTTCCAGTTATTATTTATGCTTCTCTTACTAACATGTAAGAGGAAAAGTTATTAAGGACACTTAGAGAATTCCAAAAAGCAATAAGGTGGACCATAGCTGATATTAAGGGAATTAACCCTTTTTATTGTCATGCAGAAAATTCTTTTTAAAGAGAATCACAAAGCCACAATTGAACAGCAAAGACAATTGAATCCCATCATGAAAAAAGTGGTCAAGAAGGAAATCATCAAGTGGTTGGATGCTAGAATAATTTATCCTATTTTTGATAGCTCATGGATAAGTCTAGTGCAATGTGTTCCTAAGAAAAAGGGGATGACATTTATTGCCAATGACAATAACGAGCTCATTCCAACAAGAACTGTGATTGGATGGAGAGTTTGCATGGACTACCGCAAGCTCAACAAAGCTACAAGGAAAGATCATTTCCTTCTCTCATTCATTGATCAAATGTTGGATCGCCTAGTTGGTAAGGAATATTATTATTTTCTAGATGATTATTCTAGTTATAACCAAATTGCTATTGCCCCTGAAGATCAAGAAACGACAATATTTACATGTCCTTATGGCACTTTTGCTTTTAGAAGAATGCCATTTGGATTATGTAATACACTTGCCGCCTTTCAGAAATGGATGATGGCCAAATTAATAGACATGGTGAAGCAATGCTTAAAGGTATTTATGGATGACTTTTCTGTCTTTGGAAATAATTTTGATGAATGTTTACTAAATCTTGCTAGGGTACTTAAGAGATGTGAAGAAACAAATTTAGTGCTCAATTGGGAGAAATGTCACTTCATGGTGCAATAAGGTATTGTTCTTCAGCATAAGATCTTTTGTAGTGGCATTGAGGTGAATAAAGCAAAAATTAAAACAATTGAGAAGCTACCACCTCTAATAAATGTCAAAGGTATTCAAAGTTTTCTTAGTCATGTCGGTTTTTATTGAAGATTTATTAAGGACTTTTCAAAAATTTCTAAACCACTTTGCAATTTATTAGAAAAAGATGTGCTATTCACCTTTGATAATGACTGTCTTGTTACTTTTGATGAATTGAAGGAAAGATTAATTTCTACACCTATCATAATTAGTCCCAATTGGACTCTCCCCTTTGAACTAATGTGTGATGCAAGCGATTATGCGATGGGAGCCATTTTGAGACAAAGAAAGGATAAAATCTTTTATTCCATCTATTATGCTAGCAAGGCTTTGAATGAGGATTAGAAAAAGAGCTTTTAGCTATTGTTTTTGCTTTTTATAAATCTTGCTTTTATCTTGTGGGGACAAAGGTGATAGTGTACATTGATCATTCAGCCATTAAATATTTGATTGCCAATAAAGATGCTAAGCCAAGATTGATAAGGTGGATTTTTTTGCTACAAGAGTTTAATCTAGATATTTGTGATAGAAAAGGAACAAAAAATCAAGTAGTAGACCACCTATCAAGATTGGAGATTGAAGCTCAAGGTAAAGATTCAACCTTAATCAAAGAGACTTTTCTTGATGAACAAATCCTACAAGTTGGTAAGAAATCATTTTCTTGGTATGTTGATTTTGTGAATTATCTGGTAAGCAACATTATTCCCCCTTATTTAAATTTTCCTTAGAAAAAGAAATTTTTGCATGATGAATTTTATTTTTGGGATAAACTTTTTTTATTTAAGTAGTATAAAGACCATACTTTTAGAAAATGCGTCCCAAAGGAAGAAACTCAAAGCGTGCTTCACCATTGCCACTCTTCAGATTATAAAGAACACTTTGGAGGGACAAAAACTACTGTTAAAGTCCTCCAATCAAGTTTCTATTGGCCTACATTATTTAAAGATTCTCATACTTTTGTTTTGCATTGTGACAGGTGCCAAAGAATGGGTAATATCTCAAGGCGATATGAGATGCCTTTCAACAACATCCTTGAGATAGAAATTTTTGATGTATGGGGTATTGACTTCATGGGTCCATTCATATTTTCATACAACAACAATTACATCTTGCTTTCTATAGATTATGTCTCCAAATGGGTTGAAGCAGTAGCCTTTTCTCACAATGATTCCAAGATGGTGATGAATTTCATCAAAAAGAACATTTTCACTCGATTTTCTACTCTAAAGGCAATTATTAGTGATGAAAGGAGTCACTTTTGCAACAAATATTTTGATGCGCTTTTTGTAAAATATGGAGTTAAACACAAGGTTGCAACTATGTATCATCCTCAAACTAGTGGCCAAGCGAAAGTGTGAAATAGAGAAATAAAGCAGATCTTGGAGAAAACGGTGTGTCCCACAAGAAAAGATTGGGCAAGAAGATTGGATGATGCACTATGGGCATACCGGACTGCTTACAAGACCCCAATTGGCATGTCTCTATACAAGTTAGTCTTTGGCAAAGCTTGTCACCTACTAGTGGAACTTGATCATAATGCTTATTGGGTCATGAAAAAGTTAAATTTTGATTTTGAAGAGACGAGCGAGCAAAGGTTGTTGCAATTAAATGAACTTGATGATTTTTGCCTTCAAGCTTATGAGAATACCAAACTCTATAAGGAGAAAACAAAGCAATGGCATGATAAGAAGATAGTGGAACAAAGCTTTGAGCCAGGACAATTGGTGTTGCTTTATAATTCTCACTTGAAATTATTTTCGGGGAAGCTCAAATCAAGGTGATCTAGTCCTTTCATTGTCAATGAGGTATTTCCACATGTAGCAATTGAAGTTAGGGGGACAGATGGTCAAAAATTCAAATTCAATGCACAAAGATTGAAGCATTATTGGGGAGGCAAAATTAATCGCCAAAAGTCCACAATACACGTGCTTGGCATGGCTTAGAATCCAATAAAAAAAATTTCATCTTCCACAAGAATTAATGATAATGAAGATGAGGAGGAAGATTTGAGCATTTTCAGATTCATCGAGGGGAGTATTCTTTACCTTTTTTTTTTCTTTAAACATTGGGGACAATGTTTAGTTTTAAGTTTCGGGGGTGTTTTTGTTTGTTTTTGCTTATCTTTGTTTGTTTACCCTTATTATTTTACATGTTTAGCTAGCTTTTATTTTTAGCTTAAAAAAAATTGAGATAGTTTGCACCTCATCCATGATTTTTCCCTATCCTAGGATGATATTTTGATTATCTTGTAATTCTTAGCTTATGGGAAACATATAGTTATAATTTAATTTTATGTGATATTCTTGTGTTAGTTTTTATTTTAGAATGTGACTTCGAATAATTTGAGCACCATATTTGTTTACTTAGAATTTTTATGTGATTTAGAGAAAGTTTATATTAATAAAGAGTATAGTGAAGTCACGAATTTTAGAATTTGTTTGATTCTCTCTCGAGGCGAAATCTTAGATAACACTTAAGATAAGAAGTGATTTAGGCCATCTTTAGATTGGTATTATTGAGCTACCTTATTATATAGTTATCCTTAGTCACCATTTTGAGCCTAAATTCCCATTTCTTTGTATATACACAAATATATTAGCCTTAGCCTTTTTATTTAATTTCAACAGTTTGAACCTTTCACCCTTAAATATTTTGATCTTTCTAGGAAGCGTATTCAGCTTAAAGATAAATTGAGGGAGAAAGGTGCAAAAAAAAAAGTGATGGGTGCTTGAAATTTACCCCATGTTTATAATTGTCAAAAATAAGTTTAGGGGTGTAAAAAAAATAGAAATAAAGCGTGTTATATGAAGGAAATTTTACTTTAAGTTTGGGAATGCTATAGAATTTTATTGAGCTCTTTATAGGTCCTAGATTGATTAAGTGTTTAAGGTGAATTTGAGCCTAAAAATATCCTTTATCATACCTTGACCCTAGCCTTATATTATAAGCTTAATAAAAACCTATTGATCCTTGAATAAGTGTTATTCTACGTTAGTGTAGAGAGAGATGAAAAACAAACTTATGGGATCCTAGTACTAACCTATGCTTAGATTTGATATAAACTAATCCGAATTGCATGATATTCTTTATAAGAGATTATTCACACACATAGGAAGTCCATTTGAAGAATAAGTTTTCACTTGAATTGATGCATGACTTTAAGGATTAGCTGTATTTTACCTTAAGCTAGAATTGGGATAATTTCTAAGGAAAAAATTGGGAAACAATAATTTGGTAATTCTATCTCTCGTTCAACTATTTTTATGTTCAGTTTTCTTTATTTTCTATGTTTTCCTTGAGGACTAGCAAAATCTTCAGTTTTGGGGTGTGATAACTCTGTTATATAGAGTTATTTTGACATATTTTGGAGGCTTAAGCAGTTAGATCTTTGAGATTTTAGGTTCGGATCGTAGCATTTTAGATGTTTTTCTAGTTTGAGTTTTATTACATGTTGAGTAGTAAATTTAAGTTATTTTAGTTAAATTTTATGTTATTTTGTTTTAAATTACTTTAAAAGTAGTTATTGCTAATTTCTCTTATTGCTTTTGTAAGAAATTTGATGAAAAATGCTCATTTGATGAAAATCAGTGCAAGTATGATGATGGCTTTATTCATATATGTTTTGGTATTTTAACAATACCTCTCTCTAAAAAACTCTAAATGAAGTGATTATTGGACCAATTGAATTCTAAGAGGAAGGGCTACAACTTTTATGTTTAGCATTTTACAAAGTTCTAATCGAACATGGCCAAAATATTTGTCTAAGTTAAAGCACTATCGAAGTATGCATAAACTAAACATGATGCGGCATTTGGAGTATATCTTTCAATCTAGATGTTCAATTGATGTGATTCTTAAGCCATTGGAAAGGTAAGAGATAGGGATAAAACTTTCATGTTGACCACTTTGCCCATTTTGGACCAGATAAGGGTAAAAATCATGTTCAAATTTGATAGACTACCACAATGCTGGGAGAACAAGGCTATAGCACTGGTGAAAGGAAGCACACAACATATTTTCCTGAGAGCTCAGCACTAGAAGAAGAGCACCACAACGCTATTGTAGCAAGAATCCAGCACTGCAACACCAAAAAATCAAGGTCACGACATTGGTCGACTTTCCAAAAATAAAAATTTGATAGGATTTTTGAAATTAGGTTACTTTGAGCCTAATTAAGGGACCTTTTAAAGAGGTTTTAAGGGAGAGGCAACAAGCAACTATTATGGAGATTTGGAGCCAAGAACAAAGCAAGAAAGCAAGAGAATTGGAAGGAGAATCAAGATCACAAAGCTCCAACTATTAGTTTTCTCTCGTTACTTTTATGTTTTTCTTATTTTCTTTGATTTGGATTAATGGCTAATTTTCTTTGGATGAAGTTTTTATTAGATATTATGACCTAAATTTATTTTTCTATGATTGCAATTGAACTCACATGTAATCTAAATTTTTAATCTCTTTCTTGCTTAACTTTAATGGGATTTGAATTGTTTATTCCAATTTGTTCTTAATGCTTTTAATTGCTTGATCATCAATTAAATATGGTACAACTCCTCAAATTATTCATTGGGTAAAACCATTTATAGGTGAATATAAATTGAATGTAGATGCTAGTTCCCGGAATCGTCAGAGTGCAGCAAGTGGGGGATTGCTCCGTGATCATATAGGTAAGCTTGTCTTTGGTTTCTCTAAGAATATAGGTCGTTGTAATTCTTTGCAAGTAGAACTACGTGCATTGCTCCGAGGATTACTCCTATGTAAAGAACGACATATTGAGAGGTTGTGGATAGAAATGGATGCGTTGGTGGTGATTCGGATGATCCAGCAATATCAGAAAGGGTCCTACAATATATGATATTTGTTAGCATCCATTAAAAAGTGCCTGAGTAGTATTTCTTATAGAATCTCGCACATCTTTCGAGAAAGTAACCAAGCTGCAGATTTCTTACCAAACCAATGATACACACATCAAAATCTTTGTGTAATTATTGAAGCACAAGGTGAACTGCATGGTATGCTTAAATTAGATAGATTGAATTTACTTAATGTTCGATTTAGATAGTTGTAAAGGACTAGTACTCCTTATTTATTTTTCTTGTTATTTTAATTCCTTCTTTCTTTGTAATAGTGGGTGATCTCTATTTTACTGTAGCATCACTAGTTATGCACGTAAATTAGACTTCCCTACTTTTAGTGTTTTTTTTATTCTATCATATGCTCATGTAATTCTAGAGGTAAGGTTTCGGTTCCCCTCCCTTTTGTACTTAACTTTTTGATTATTAATAAAATAATTACAGGGTAGTTGGGCCCTGCGAGAACTTCTAGCATAAAAAAATAACTTGGATAAAGGAGTTTAGTGTAGACTAAAATTGGGATAACAGATGATCATATTAATTGATTTGTGTATAGGATAAAGATAAACCTATAGGCCTTATGTAGCCAGATTAGAGCCTAAACTTAATGAGTTTATTTTAATTTCAATTTGCATAGGGATATAATGTTTTGGTTAAAATATATATTTTTATAAGATGAGTCGGGAGACCTTTATAAATAATTAAGGACTCTAGGTTTACAATTCAACTATCACAGTCCAAATTCTCAAGCCATGACCGGCGCATGGGCCTAATGGGCATAGCCCACCAAGCCCAAGCAAGCCTATTATGTAATCTTGTTTAACATCCCATCAACTATTCTCAAGTCACCTTTCATAATTCCAACTTATAATCACTTTAATAATGGGCTATAGCAATCAAAGAATTTCATTAATATAAACCCAAAATGATGTTAACATTTGAACTCATGGTGGCACTAACAATTGAAACATACATATTTCTTCTAAGACACGTATCTTAGTATTTTACATCACATGAACGTACTCATAAAACAAAATGACTCTTGACTTCCAGTAGAGTGACCACAGTGAAGATACGGCTACTAAGATGCCATAGTACCTACCAAGAAAGCGAGTATATGTGTGCAACTCAATCTAGGTCCCAACTGCCTCCAAATCTGAAAACATGAATTTTAAAAACATGAATTTTAAAAACATGAGTACGAAACTCAGTGAGTGAACATAAGAAGGGAACAAGCAATCAATAGGAAGAATTTGGAAATCATTATGCACTTGTTTCAAAAACAATGCAATTGATTTAATTTCTTACTAAAACCCCCTCATTTCAAACTTTGATTAATAACTTCAAAGTTTTGCAACAGCCCATAATAAATCCATGAAGTTAAATGGGTGAAAATATGTCAAAAACCGAATAGGGTAGCATGTAGGACAGAATGTTTCTCGCTGCAGTGAGAAATAGTACCAGTTTGCATGTGTTTTAGTTTTTTTGGAATATCTCCCGCTACAGAAGTCCAATTGATCTGATTTTTAGACTATTATAAATCTAGGAGGCAGGGCTACAACTTTTATGTTTACCACGTTTCCCAATTCAGACGGGAAGGTGGTGAAAATCTTCATCAAAATGAAGGTACTGCATCAAAACCCGAGAGTTTCTCGCTATAGTGAGATTTATTTTCACTGCAGCGAATTTTCTGCTATCAAAACAGAATGTTTCTCACTGCTGCGAGAAAGCATTCTCGCTACAGCGAGAAGCAGGGCACTTAAGTGTAAAAGGGACCTCCTTTGCACTAAAAACCCATTTAGTGTTGCAATGAACTCAATTTGTAAGAAAATGGGACATTCTCAAGATTCATCATGCCAATTTCAACATGAAATGCTCAAAAATTTCCAAAGTTGAACATGCCAAAATTTCACATGCATTACAACCATACACCATATATGTATATATATATATATATATATATATATATATATCAATCATCATGCACACCCTCCCATCATCATCAGCTCATATGCAACGGCTTATGTGCACTCCTACTCGCACATAGCCGGGTCAGCAATGGCTTATGCGCACTCCCACTCACACATAGCCGGGTCAGCAACAGCTTATGCGCACTCCCACTTGCACATAGTTGGGTCAATATCATTACACAACATTATTCGTATATATATATCAACATAATGTAGTAGTATAATAGTCCATAACAGCCACATATCACATATAGAAACAATTTATCAAAGGCTTGTTCCCAAGGCACCCATTCTTAAGAAAAGTTTGATAAAATCATTTAATGTCTTGTGCAAACACATTCACATTCCCAAAAATACTTTGAAATGCAAGTTCACTCATCGGGATTGTTGAACCTCTAATCAACTCTAACTTCGATTTTTACTTCAAACGGACATGTGAGGCCTTGTTGGAACCTATCACCCATAATATAACTATAAAAATATAACATCCCATAAATCAAATTTCTAGCCATCTCTAACACCTTAAAATCAAATTCTAACTCATTTCTCACCTTGGTGGTTTTGTTTTTTGTAGTTGAATTCCTTTTCAAAAGCTTCCATGCTACTATGGCAAGTCTCTCTTTCTCTTTCTAAAACTTTCAACTAGTGAGAGAAAGTGCTGAACAAAGACTTTTTGAGGGTTTTAAGGTGTAAAAGTGGAAGAGCATGAAAAATCGTATGGAAGAGTGGGCAAAAGCATGAAATTTGGAGCTAGAGAGAGAAAGTTATGGAAGTTGCAAAGCAAGCTTCCGTGGAGGATGGAAGCAACGTGAGATGGAAGAAGAAGAAGAAAAAGAAGCTGCTGGAAAAAAAAAGATATTATAGCTCAAGCTTATCTATTCCACTTGAAATTACGAAAATGTCCTTAGCACATTAACTTGTTCTCCTTCAATCCTTGGTGCAATCATTTTACGCTTTTAATGCTAAAACAAGTCCACAATGGTCTAGACATGCTCGGGTTTACGAAACTTAAAAATTTTGACTCGAGTGCAAAATGACCATTTTGCCCATGTTGCAAAAATTATTACCACATCTAGTTTTCTTCATGTTTTTATCATTATACATCATTTATTTGGTCTTTATGTTTATTTAGACCTTAAATATCAAAAAACTTCCTTTTGGGAACTTATTAGAGGAAATGACGAAACTACCTCTGGCTTGGGTTATTACGCCTATGCCTTGTTATGAGCCTATAGGGGTTGAGGTCTCACATTCTCCCCCACTAATAAAAATTCGGTCCCCAAATTTAAATTTAACTATAAGGTAGCGTACCTCTAAGCATCAAAGAGGTGGGGATACTTTGTCTGCATCTCCTTCTCTGTCTCGCATGTTTCCTCCTCAAATTCAAATCGACATAGGGTGAATAATCAAAGTTCTCAAGTTCTGCCACATCACTCTCGTCGAGCATTCTTAACATAGAATCTTGGTTTATGCATTATATCAACTTTCAATCTTTATAGAAAAGTCAACGATGTCATAATATATAATTATGTGTACTACTCTTGTTGGATCAAAACAATATCATTCTTTATTTTATGAAGAGAATTCAAATATGCTATTAATTCTGGTCACACCCCAATAAAATCATCCTTAAATCATCAATCATGCATATTTACTTAACCATCCACAATTCCTCTACTTTGATCTTTTATCAAACCTTCCAACATTCAAGCATTTATTCCACCATTGACTATGGGTCTAAATGGTCAACCAACCTCTATTCCGTTTCACATACCTCCATACAAATTCCATTCAAGCATTTCATAATACATAAGGATCAAACACTCTTTATTTATTCATATATGTTTAACATCACGGATGATTCAAATCCGGTAACCATTAGTAACCATCTTCTAAAAAACAAACTCCAATACTTTCATGTTTGAGTGCTCACTAGAGAAATCTCAACTTATACCATAAGGCATTTCAATAAATCATGACATTTTACATACCCCTTTGTAATCTTAACTAATCTCTTAATCAATAACTCAACCACTCAAGATTAAAGTTGCTCAAAATTTTCCCTTTAAAGTTCCTTTCCAAGTCTTATTTGGATTACTAATCACTTCTATATTTTTAATGTCATAGCTAATTTGCTCGTCATCAATCACCTACAACATATCTAACTTGGTGGTTTTGTTTTTTGTAGTTGAATTCCTTTTCAAAAGCTTTCATGCTACTATGGCAAGTCTCTCTTTCTCTCTCTAAAACTTTTAGCTAGTGAGAGAAAGTGCTGAATAAAGACTTTTTAGGGTTTTAAGGTGTAAAAGTGGAAGAGCATGAAAAATCGTATGGAAGAGTGGGCAAAAGCATGAAATTTGGAGCTAGAGGGAGAAAGTTATGGAAGTTGCAAAGCAAGCTTCCATGGAGGATGGAAGCAAAGTGAGATGGAAGAAGAAGAAGGAGAAAAAGTTGCTGGAGAATGAAGAAGCTGCTGGAAAAAAAAAAGATATTTATAACTCAAGCTTATCCATTCTACTTAGAAATTACGAAAATGCTCTTAGCACATTAACTTGTTCTCCTTTAATCCTTGGTGCAATCATTTTACTCTTTTGATGCTAAAACAAGTCCACAATGGTTTAGACATGCTCGGATTTACGAAACTTAAAAATTTTGACTTTGGGGTGCAAAATGACCATTTTGCCCCTATTGCAAAAATTATTGCCACATCTAGTTTTCTTCGTGTTTTCATCATTATACATCATTCATTTGGTCTTTATGCTTATTTAGACCTTAAATCTCAAAAAACTTCCTTTTGGGAACTTATTAGAGGAAATGACGAAACTACCCCTAGCTCGGGTTATTACGCTTATGCCTCGTTATGAGCCTATAAGGGTTGAGGTCTCACATCAACCCATTGAAAAAAGTTAAGGAAGAGAGTTAAGATTTAGATGTAGTGTGAGGGATATTGTAATCTTAGGCTGGTTTAATTTGATTTTTACTCAAGGTATTATTACTTTGATTTTTATTTTTAGTTTAAATTTTGGTTAATTAGTTTTATTTAACTAATTAATTTTGATTGTTTGGATAAGAATAAATTGTTATAATTTTAGTACTTAGTAAAATTTTAGATCAATTCTCTATGGGATTAATACTCTACTTGTTTATATATGTAATACCCCGTACTTTGATATAGTGACTAATAAAGCTTATCGGATGCCAATTTAGGCATAATAAGGTATTTTAGGTACCAAGGAGACAATAGAAGATAAGTGAAAAATTTTACGAATAAAATAATATTAAAATATTAATATTTAATCAGATATCGAAATTAATCATGAAGAAGGATCATATGGTCGATCCAAGTGGGGGAGAAGAAGTACAAATGAATTTTGGAGATAAATGATGTAAGTGAGACCTGCCTGTTTTGTTAAGTAGAGCCAGCGAGGGTAAGTAAATATTTAAATATTATGGTGATATCGCATTTAAGTGCAATTTCGATATTTTGGAGGTACACGTGCAGAGGAAGAAAGATAAATGAAAATTGGAATTTTTAAACGTGTTGAAAAGATCAAATTTTAAAAATATGAAAGTTGAAGGATTATGTAGAAAAATTAAATAGGAGAAATAAAATAATAAAATAATAAAATAATAATAATAATAAGAAAAAAAAAGGAAGAGAAAGACCAACATGGGCAGCCCCCCATGTGCTCAATTAAAAAGTCAATAGATATTTTTTTATGGTGGTAGGGGTTGGCCAAATTGGTAAGTAAAATGAGATAAGGATGAAGGAGAGAAAAGAATAAAAAATAAGAGAAAAGAAAAGGAAAGCCGGCTGTTTGAAGAAGGAAAAAGGAAAGAGAGAAGTCGGTTATGAGAGAGTAAAGAGAAAGCTGAAGAAGGAAGGGAGAAAAAGAGAAAGGGGAAAAGCCGTCGGCCAAAGGAGAAAGAGAGGGCTGGAAGAGAGAGCAGAAAAAATGGCAGTTGCTACCACTTAGAGGAGTAAAGAGAGAGGCATTGTGCTGCAAATTTTGAGAGGGAATAAGCAAAAGTTTGCTACAAAATTTGAGAAGGAAGGAGGAAGAGTTTTGCTACAAATTTTAAGAGAGAAAACAAGGGTTGGTGCTGTTGGGTTTGTAAGGGAGTAAACCAAGGCTTGAGCTGCTGGTTTGTGAGTGAAAGGAGGGAGAAGGAATAAAAAGCAAGGAAAAAAGATAGAGAAGAAAGGTGCTGTCGAATGGCGAGAAAGAAGAGCAGAAAAGAGAGAGAGAGAGAAATAAAAAAAATAATAATTATTCCTTTGGGCCTCCCACAATATATTTGGCAAAGAAGGTCCGGTGGGCTGCAATATTTTACTTGGGTTAGCATCTGAGCCCAAGTGAGGTAAAAATTAAAAGCAAGCATTTTCTTTATAGATCCATTATGAAGTATGTTGTTTGGGTTTAGTCCAATTCATTTGATTGAATGTGTGATATAGTGACATAGAATAAGTTGAATTATTTGGTATAAATGTTCTAGAATTGTTAGATAATATTTAAAATATGAAAATTAGTGTAAGTACAATATATAAAGGTAAATGTCAATAGTAAGAAAATCAATAATAGATTTAGTTAGTTTTAAAATAATAATGATAATAGTAATAACAAGTGAATGTTGAGGATGAAAAATGTGAATTAGATTAAAGATAATTGATTTAAGTGTTGTTGTACGCGTGTATAATTAAATATATTAAGTTTGGATTATTGCTAGGAAGTGTCAAAGTAAAGATAGTGCACTATAGTGGCGTGCCGGAGGAAATAACAAGTGATCAGCAAGTAGAAATACCTAGATACGCCTCCGAACAAATAACGATGTAATATCCCGCTATCGTAAGGTGAGTGAACTTGCATAAAAATTGTTTTGGAATTGAGGCATATACGGTTGATTGAATCTATCGAAATATTTTGTTTTTCTCCTTTAAACCATGCATGGGAACAAGTCCTTAATGAAATGTTTTGCATTGTAAAATGTGACTGCAATTGATCCGTGTGCTTATATATCATGTTGATGTATATATTCAAATATATGATTATGTGATAAATATAACCGTGCATATGCTCGATATGGGGGATGCACATGCCGGTGATGACGGGTGTGGGAGTGTGGATGATGATATTGTCTGTGCACGATATAAGGGGATGCACACGGTGGTATTAGTTGTGCATGATGTGGGGGGATGCACACGATGACTCCAGCTATGTGCGCGATGTGGGGGTTACACATGAGCTAGGTGAGGCGGTGGTGGTGTATATACTTATGTATATATATATATATATATATATATATATATATATATTTACTATATAGAGAGGTTTGGAACTTATATGTGATTGTATTGACTGTTGAAACTCGATTATTGTCAAATGTGTTTAAGCTTATTTGCGTTGCAACAGGATTAAATTCATACAGTAGTGAAAATTTTCCCTAACTTCATCTGGCCAGATTCTCCCTACAAAGGAAATGAATCTCGCTGCAGCGAGAAGGTCTCGGGTTAGGGAGGTGTGCACTGGCTTTGTTTTCATTGCAACGAGAATGCTTTTTCGCTGTAGCGAGAAGCCTTCTGTTTTGCTTGTCTTCTGTGGATATTGCTGAAATTTTCATTCTTTTCAACTTCATGGTTTATCATCGATTTTCAATGCTAAAGACTTAAATAATCAAGGGTTGAGTTAAAAGGCTTTACCAAAAATCAAAGAAAATTGCATTGTTTGTAACTAAAGTCCATCATGATTTCAAAATCTCCTCATATCTTTTGCTTGTTCCCTTTCTATGTTCACTCACTGAGTTTATACTCACGTTTTCAACTTCATGTTTTCAGATTCAGGGATGGTCGGGATGTAGATTGAGGCGTCCACATGCTTCCATCTTTTGGTAGGTATCTTAGCATTCAGTAGTCATATTCCCCATCCAGAGTCACTCCGTTGACGGTCAGGGTCTTTGTATATGCTTAATGTGAATTGTTAAGATACATTTGACAAGTTATTTATGTATATTTTGAATTATGATGCCAATGTGAGCATTCACTTGGGTTCTATGAATTGCGTTTGAAGAAATTGATATTTGAACACTATTAAGAATAGATCTTAAAGAAACATGATAAATGGATGGACTAATGTACACGTGCATATAGAAAGGCTTGCTTGGGCCTCGTGGGCTATGCCTATTAGGTCCTTACACCTGTCATTGGCCCGAGATTTGGGCTGTGACAATATTGTTATCAGAGCCCTAGGTTTAGCTGAGTCCTAGGATCTCTTGTGTCTGCCAGTGGAGTTGTTAGAGTTAGTGTAGAGTCATGTTCTTGGTTTATGGGTGCGTAACACGAATCAAGGAAAGGAGGCTACATGAACTCCTTTTCATCTAGAAGCCTACCTTTGTCTTAATGCTAAAAGGTTAAGAATTAATGCATGTTTGTGTACAGGTTTGAGGTGCCCTTGTGACACAACATGAGCAGCAACGGGAAAGAACGGGAAAGGTCCCCTTATGCTAAAAAGGGATCGATGGACTCCACTGTTCGGAGTCGTTATGTGCTAAAGGTTGAAAGCATGGCTAGTAATTCACTCTGACTTTCTGATGAACAAGTTCCACCGGGAGTGAAAATAATGTTTCGTAAAGGGAAAAGTCTCAAAAGTAGTGAAAGCCTTACAAATAAGGACAACTCTGGTACTTTGGGATACGTGAACAAATTAATAGAGGAATGGTATAAGAAAAAGACGGAAGAGGCAATTGCAAAAGGAGATATTCGTCCTAGGAAAGTATCTGTTATCCAACACTTTCCTTCTGGATGTGGAATAGGTGCCAAGCCTGTGAGTAGTGAGGAATGCAGGAGAATACAGCAAGCTTTGGATTGAGGAATAAATGAGAAAATCTCAGGAGGAAAAGGAAGACTCGAAGGAGGATCCGTCAATGTGCCCGAATTAAGGCGACGAGGATCCTAAAGACACTTAATATTTTTGTTGAAGTTCATATCACTTTAAGTTTAGGCAGATGCGGTGTAAGGGAAATAGTAGTAGTTATCTGTACAAAGGAGTTAAGAGTTGGCTTTTATTTTGTATGACTCGAACGGATTATAAAGTAGCTATTTAAATCACTGGATGTGTACGAGAATCTTTTGATATGACAGAAATAGACTAGTAATATAATTATTAAGGAAGGATATTCACCTAAGTGGCGTGGTTGGTTGCCTTAGATAATTATTAAGGATCGATGTAGAAAGTTGTTAATGGTACAAACAACTACGAAATCTGACAAATGATTACTAATTAACTGTGGAGAGGTGAAATTTGAAATCCCAATTATAGTTACAATTCGAAAGGATATGGGAGAAATCAATGAGGATTTATGTGACGCTTAGAATGGATGATGTGATTAATTCAAGGATTGTAAAATTTAAGTTTGGAGGGAACTACAAAATGATGCCATGATATTATAAGATGATAATTTGGCACAAATATAGACTAAGGGAGGCAAATTATGAAACTTAGGAAAAGGTGAATCCTTGATCTAATACAGATTGAGAATGTAGAGAGTGGAGAAAGATGAACTATTTTCATGACCATTTGTACTGAAAGTCAACAAAACTATTTGAGTTATAAGACAAGAAAGACAATTAATTGTGAATGTTAAGGAATTGTGGAATGTCATAAATGGTGAATGATTTTGTGTGTGGTATTATATATTGAGAATTTGCCACACAATATGTAATACCCGTACTTTGATATGGTGACTAATAAAGCTTATTGGATGCCAATGCAAGCATAATAAGGTATTTTGGGAACTAAGGATACAATAGGAGACAAGTGAAAAATTTTAGAATAAAATAATATTTTATTAATAAAATAATATTAAAATATTAATATTTAACCGGATGTCGAAATCAGTCATGAAAAAGGATCATATGGTTTATCCAAGTGGGGAAAAAGAAGTACGAATGAATTTTGGAGATAAATGACGTAAGTGAAATACGTGTATTTTTGTTAAGTCGAGCCAACGCGAATAAGTAAATATTTAAATATTATGGTGATATAGCGTTGAAGTGCAATTTCGATATTTTGGGGTACACGTGCAAAGGAAGAAAGATTGACGAAAATTGGAATTTTTAAACGTGTCGGAAGCATCGAATTTTAATTATGAAAGTTGAAAGATTATGTAGTAAAATTAAATGAGAGAAGTAAATAAACAAATAATAGAATAATAATAAAAGTATATATATATATATATATATAAAGAAAAGAGAAAGACCAACATGAGCAGCCGTTCAAGTGGTCAATTAAAGAGTCAAAAAAATTTTTTTGGTCGTAGGGGCCGGCAAAATTGATAAGTGAAGTGAAAAAAAAAAAGGAAATGAATGAAAGATGGAAGGAGAGAAAAGAACAATCAAAGTCAGTTGTGAGGGAATAGTCGACTATTTCAAGAAGAAAGAGAGAAGTCGGTGTAAGAGAGCAAAGGGAAAGCTGAAGAAGAAAAAGAAAAGTCGGTGTGAGAGAGAGAGAGAGCAAAGGGGAAAGCCACCAGCTAAGAGAGAAAGAGAGGGCTAGACGAGAGCAGAAAAAATGGCAGTTGCCGCCACTTAGAGGAGTAAAGAGAGAGGCCTTGTGTTGTAAAATTTTGAGAGGAAAAAGTCATAGTTTTGCTGTAAATTTTTAGAAGGAAATAGAAACTGTAAATTTCTAAAATGAAATAGAAAGAGTTTTGTTGCAGATTTTGAGAGGGAAAAAGAAAGAGTTTTGCTGCAAATTTTGAGAGGAAAAAGAAAGAGTTTTGCTGCAAATTTTGAGAGAGAAAAAATAAGAGCTGGTGTTGTTGGGTTTGTGAGGGAGCAAACAAAAGCTTAAGCTATCAATTTATGAGTGAAAAGAGGGAGAAGGAAGGAAAAGGAAGAAAAAAAAGAGAAGAAAATTGCTGCCGACTGGCGAGGAAGAAGAGCAAAAAAGAGAGAGAGAGAAAGAAACGGGAAAGAAAGAAAGAAAGAAAAAAAAAAGACAAAGGAAGAAAAAGAAAATCAAAAATAAATAATAATTATTTCTTTGGGCCTCCAACAAGGCATTTGGCAAAGTTGGTCTGGTGGGATGCAATATTTTGCTTGGGTTAGCATATGAGCCCAATTGAGGTAAAAATTAAAACCAAGCCTTTTCTTTATGAATCCATTATGAAGTATGTTGTTTGGGTTTAGTCCAATTCATTGGGTTGAATGTGTGATACAATGACATAGAATTAGTTGAATTATTTGGTATAAATGTCCTAGAATTGTTAGATAATATTTAAAACATGAAAATTAGTGAAGTACAATATATAAAGGTAAATGTCAATAGTAAGAAAATCAATAATAGATTTAGCTAGTTTTAAAATAATAATGATAATAGTAATAAGTGAATGGTGAGGATGAAAAATGTGAATTAGATTAAAGATTAATTGATTTACGTGCTGCTGTACGAGTGTATAATTAAATATATTGAGTTTGGATTGTTGCTAGGAAGTGTCAAAGTAAAGATAGTGCACTATAGTGGTGTGTCGGAGGAAATAACAAGTGACCGGCAAGTAGGAATACCTAGATACGCCTCCGAACAAATAGCGATGTAATATCCCACTATTGTAAGGTGAGTGAACTTGCATAAAAATTATTTTGGGATTGGGGCATATACAGTTGTTTGAATCTATCGAAATTTTTTTTTTCCTTTAAAACATGCATGGGAACAAGCCCTTAATGAAACGTTTTGCATTGTAAAATGTGACTGCAATTGATCCATGTGCTTATATATCATGTTGATGTATATATGCAAATATATGATTATGTGATAAATATTGATAAGTAATATTGTGTGATAAATATAACCGTGCATGTGCACGATGTGGGTGATGCACATGCCGGTGATGATGGGTGTGGGAGTGTGGATGATGATATTGTCGTTCAAGACCCGGTACTCCCTTCGATCCCTTGACATCCGTCGCGATGTCTCGATAGACATTCATTACCCGGAATGTCAACCGAAACCTTGCAAGGCTCTCGCATCAGTTTTACATCTCCCCTATGGGCAATAGTTACTAAATATCATGTTTTAAGAGAATATAAACTATTTTTTAATCAAAACAAACAAAAAAAATAATTTCTGCCACATAAGGGTATTTTGGTCATTTTTATCCAAAAATTTTGAAACCTGGTAAAAATACAGCATACGATTGCAAAATATACATTTATTATCTAAAAATAATTTTAGTAATCTAAATCATCCATTTAAACTAAAATTTTGGCTAATCAAACTAAATAAAAATATTAAATAAAATATTCTATTTTCTTATAAAACAATATTTATAGAACTCTACGTAAGTAATTTTTGTAGCGTAAAAGTAAAATAAATTCATATATACAGTGACATACGCAGCCAGGTATACAAAATATTTTACAATGACATGTGGGCCCCCAAAATAAACATATATGTACAAGACTATAAACTTGCAATTTCTAAGGGTGCAAACCCAAAAGCAAACCTTCGAACATAATCAGCGGTCTACAGACTACCCTGAGCCTAAAATGGGTGAAAAGAGGGGTGAGTTTTTATAAACCCAGTGAGTAAGCAAATTTCATCTAAAACATCTAAAGCCGAGTAAATGGAGACAATTTAAAATATCTCATCATAATATGATTCATAACATCAAATCCATTTCATTAAAGATCTCATTTCAACCCATATAAATCAATTACATTTCATCAAAAATAATCAATTCTTCTCATAAAAACTTGGCTCATGCCAAAACTTGCACTCGGTGACACCTTGCACCGAGGCATCCAATCGAGTCCGCCAAGGTTGTTAAAATAACATATGAGTATAAAACTCATTTTTTTACATTTAAAAGCACAGTCATTCCTTGGCGTTGGCTGAGTTTCACCCTCACGTGGTGGTTCGGCGTGAGGTGAACTCTAACTTTACCTTAGGAGATACCCTCATCGCCTCTCGTACCAAGGTAAAATATAACCAGGTTTACCGTGCCCCTCTAATAGGCTAGTCCACGAAAACCCACCCACTGCAGTAAGCTAATCAAATAATCCACCAATTCAATAAAACTTTTGACAGCATGACATGGCTAATATAATATTACCAGCCTGTCAAGGCAAAGCAAAACAGTTCATATATTCCACACAAACGCAAATCTAGCCATGCTTGCCATCACATTGTCATAAGCCATCAATTCAAACCATATGTAAAAACATATATATAACACAAGTATACTGTGAGACCTTGACCTTTATAGACTCGTAAAGGGAAGTATACGCGATATCCCTGATTAAGGGTAATTTCGTCATTTCCTTAGTAAGCCCATAAAAGTAAGATTTTTAACAATATTATGGCTTAAGTAGGCCTAAGGCATAAATGGATGATGAAATTAGGGGTAAAATGACAAGGAAACAAAAAATTTGATGATTTTCACAATAGGGGCAAAATGATCATTTTTCACCTCGGGTTAGAATTTTAAGTTTTCATGAACCCGAGCATGTCTAGACCATTATGGACCTTGTCCCAGTGTCAAAAGAGCAAAAAGATTACATAAAAGATTAGAGGAGAATAAGCTAATTTGTGGAGGGGCAATTTGATAATTTCAAGGGAATGGATAAGCTTGGGCTATAAATATCTTTTCCTTCCAGTAGCTTCTTGAATTTCTAGCAACTTGTCTTCTTCTTCTTCTTCCATCTCACGTTGCTTCCAACCTCCATGGAAGCTTGATATGGAGCTTGCATAATTTTTTCTCTCTAGCTCTAGTTTTTATACCTTTGAGCCCTTTTGACTAAAACCCTTGTATTCTTTCTCTCTCGCACTTCAAAACCCTTGATAAATCTTATTTTCATACTTTCTCTCACTAGTTGGGCATTCTAGAGAGAGAAAGAGAGAATTACCCCATTTGTTTAGAAGCTATTAGAAGAGAATTCAACTACAATGAAACCCTAGGGTGAGTGATGAACTAAGCTTTGTTTTTAATTGTGGATAATGGCTAGTAATTGGGATTATGAGCTGTTTTATTGTTGAGTATGTTCATTCCTTTTATAGTGATTAAGATAGTGAACATAGATAGCCATTTAATGTGGCAATTGAAAGCTAGCTAAGAGATAGCTTTTAGGGTTTATAGTGTGTGAATTGACCTATTGCTTATGCTAATATGATTCTAAGTTCTAACGAAGTCCCATCCTTCCAATTAGATCATTAGGGGAATTAGAGTCAGCTAAAGGCTCAACAATATACCGGTGAGTGGACTTGCATTTCAAACTTGTTTGGGGAATGTGAATGATTTTATCCAACTTGTCTTTGAAAATGTACCTTGGGAACAAGCATTTGGTGAAGTGATTTTATATTGTGAAAATGTACTATACAATGGGCTATGTGTTATCAAAATATGATACTATGCATGATATGCATTGGGTGCTTTTTTGTATGTTGATGTGGACTCAGCTATGTGCAAGTAGGAATGCACATAAGCCGTAGCTGACCTAGCTATGTGCGAGTGGGAGTGCACATAAGCCTTTGCTGACCCGGCTATGTGCGAGTGGGAGTGCGCATAAGCCATTGCATATGAGATGATGATGATGGGAGGGTGTATATGATGATTGATATATATATATATATATATATATACATATATGATATATGGCTGTAAATGCAAAAATGTGAGCATTTGAATTGTTGAAATTTGGGAGTTTGCATGTGTTACATGTTGCTTTTGTTATTTAGCAGGATGGCTTTGTTTTAAGGGAAAAGGAAACCTTTTTCTTGATGTTCTGATTCTCGCTGTAGCGAGAAACTCTCAAGTTTTGAAAGGGTAGGCTAGCCAAAAACTCTCTGCAGTGAGAATCCATTTTCACTACAACGAGGAAGGTACTGTAGCTTTTCGCTGCAACGAGAAACTTTCTGTTTTATGACCAAAATCTCACTACAGTGAGATTCAATCTCGCTACAGCGAAAAACTTTCTGTTTTTCACCTCATTTTGATCAATTGTTGCCTTATTTTCGACTTCTTTGCTACCATATTTAAGCATGGATTTCCAATATTAAGGAATGAGTGAATTAAGCTTAATATGAGGAGGTTTGGTGAGAAACCCTCGGCCAGTCAAGAAACCCTCGGTTAGTTGATAATTGAAATCAAGTGTCGTTGCAGCAAAAATTCATCCTCGTTGTAGCAACACTGCAACAAGAATGCTTTTCTGCTGCAGCAAGGACCCGTCGTGTATTGACTTGATTCGCATGAATGCTATTAAAGTTTTCACTCTCTAAATCCTTTGGTAAGCATGGACTTTTTTCCAATAAGTGATTTTTTTTCTCATGTGGGGTTTACATGAGGGGTTTAATAAGATCAAAAACAAATTGCATTGTTTTGAAAAAGAATGCATCATGATTTCGTTAAACATTCCTTATGGTATGCTTGTTCCCTTTCTTGTTCACTCACTGGGTTTATACTCACCGTTTTCAACTTCATGTTTTCAGATCACGAGGCAGCCGGTAACTAGGATGAGGTGTCCTTGTAGACTTGTATCCATCTTTTGGTAGGTGTCTCGGCATTCAGTAGCTGTACATTCATCCAAGTCCCTCCGCTGGAAGTCAAGGATTCTTTTGTTGTGTATAGACAAACCTAATGTAAATTATTAAGATACATGTTGTAGACATCGTATATACACTTGTTTAGTATGCCAGTATGAAGTGGCAATGTTTAATATTACTTTGATCCTAAGTTAAGAAATGTGACTTAGTAGTTTATGATGGAATGATGAACATGTCAGATTAATAGGCTTGCTTGGGCTTAGTGGACTACGTCCGTTGGGGTCATGCGCCGATCATGACCCAGAATTTGGGTCGTGACATATACAGTCTCCACTTACTCAATTTCCAAAACCAGTATTCAATTTCAAAACAAGTTATAAATCTAATTTCGCTTAATCAACACTTCAATTGTAAAACATAATAGTTTGCAATTTAAATTCATTTTTCTTTAAAACATAAAAACGAGTATAAACTACTTTAGATAGTTAAGATGAAAGTCTGATTACTCACAATAGTAGGAGTTTGGAGTAATCCTATTCTTGGTCTTCGGGCACAATAACTTTACCTTTATCAAAGGGCTCACCACCTATACATAATACACAACACGTAATTCAATATATTTGTGCCAAACCGTTATAAAACTATTTCAGGCTCTATATGAATGCATGACAATGAATGAGAATTGTCCGAATAATCACTTAAAGACGATATTCTACGTGGGTTCAATTATGATCGGACTGAATTGGCATTCAACCTAATTCAAACTATACACCATTGATTTAACCAAAACATCTAAATTCAACTCCAAATATATTCATTACAGTCCCAATAATCTAATACACCAAAGCATTACATTGAACTTGATTTTTGACTAACTTCATCATTTTTCGAAATTCATTTCGATTCCGAACTACCATACTAATCAATGTCTACACAGTCTCGTAAATCCATATATATATATATATATATATATATATATATATATATATATATATATATATCATTAGGAATCAAATCCAAGTCCATTTACTATGATTTTCTCATTTTCCATCAAGCCATTTTCTAAAGGAACTATATTTTTCAATAACCGGTTTCGATATCCAACACCATAACTCATCAATTCCTAGCTAAATAACATGAAATACAACCAAATCCATCATCAACATGCCCTATAGAAAATTCGACCAAATGAGGGTTATTGAAGAACATGTGATTTTCTTGCTTGTTTTTCCTTCCAAACATCACAAAATGGCTAAAAACACTAGGATATTATGAAATCTAGCAAAATTCATCACCAAAACTTCTCTCTCTGGATTTGGCCAGTAAAGGTTCCCTCTTGAAAACTTGAATTTCAGCCATAGAAAATGAAAAAGAATGCGTGGGAAAGGTAGATCACAAGCAAAAATTAAAAAATCTTACCTTGCTTGATTCCTTGAAATCTAACAATTTCTCTTGAATTTTTCCTTCCTAGGGTTTGTTCTTCTCTTTTTCTCTTTGTTCCCTTGCTTGGCTGGCCATAAGAGTGATTTGGGAGGAGTGTGTGCTAGTTTTTTAAAGGGAATTATAAAAGCATTAAAATTTACCACGTGTCACCATGTAATTGGTCCAAGATTAAAAACTTAACCATTAAGCAATTTCTCACCACCACATGTAATCCCATAATTATCCAAAGTATAAAGTGATAATAGGTGAAATTCATGGGCTTGACAAGTGTCATGGTGGTGTAAAATTTCAATTACTCCTCATGGACACGTGAAATGACCATTTTACCCTTATACTCGAAAAATGTCAGAATTGAAATTTTTCACTCCACAATTTCAAATTATGCTCCAAATAGTCAAACTTGGTCAAAAATCTCATCCAACATTCTAATTTTTCCCTTGGGTGGCAAAATGACCATTTTGCCCCTACGTTATGAAAATTCTCGATTGGACTCCAAATCAATCCTCAAACTCTGAATCACCATATTAAGACATTCTATGATTCAATAACTCTTAAATACATCGTAAAATCTTTATTTGGCTTAGTTCGAGGCTTTAATCAACTTAATTGTACCACTAGGTACAATACCGACTTTTAACGATTTCTCGATACATTCACTTATGCAAACATTCTATCAAGCACATGAATGACATGACAAGTATATAATAGAGTAGGGCTTGAGATTGTCTATGCACGATGTGGGGGGATGCACACGATGGTATTAGTTGTGCACGATGTGGGGGAATGCACACGATGACTCCAGCTACGTGAGCGATGTGGGGGTTGCACATGAGCTGGGTGAGGCGGTGGTGGTGTATATGCTTATGTATATATATATATATATATATATATATATTTACTATATCAAGAGGTTTGGAACTTATATGTGATTGTATTGACTGTTCAAACTCGATTATTGTCAAATGTGTTTAAGCTGATTTGCATTACAAAAGGATTGGATTCATATAGCAGTGAAAATTTCCCCTAACTTCATCTGGCAAGATTCTCGCTACAACGGAAATGAATCTTGCTACAGTGAAAAGGTCTCAGGTTGGGGATGTGTGCACTGGCTCTATTTTCGCTGCAGCGAGAAGCCTTCTGTTTTGCTTGTCTTGTGTGGATATTGTTGAAATTTTCATTCTTTTCAACTTCATGGTTTATCATGGACTTTCAATGATAAGGACTTAAATAATCAAGGGTTGAGTTAAGAGGCTTTACTAGAAATCAAAGTAAATTGCATTGTTTGTAACTAAAGTGCATCATGATTTTAAAATCTCCTCGTATCTTTTGCTTGTTCCCTTCCTATGTTCACTCATTAAGTTTATACTCACGTTTTCAACTTCATGTTTATAGATTCAAGGATGGTCGGGACGTAGATTGAGGCATCCATGTGCGTCCATCTTTTGGTAGGTATCCTAGTATTCAGTAGTCATATTCCCCATCTAGAGTCACTTTGCTAATGGTCAGGGTCTTTGTGTATGCTTAATGTGAATTGTTAAGATACATTTGACAAGTTATTTATGTATATTTTGAATTATGATGCCAATGTGAGCATTCACTTGGGTTCTATGAATTGTGTTTGAAGAAATTGATATTTGAACACTATTAAGCATAGATCTTAAAGAAACATGATATATGGATGGACTAATGTACACGTGCATATAGAAAGGCTTGCTTGGGCTTAGTGGGCTATGCCTATTGGGTCCTTGCGCCAGTCATTGGCTCGAGATTTGGGCTATGATAATATACTATCTATTCAATACGTATACTTGTGTAGTAGAATTTTAACTGACACTTCAACACACTACCCAAGAAGATCCCTTGATCTTGACTTTTCATTAAATCTGCTTGAAATTTGATGCTTGAAATCCGCTTTTTCTTGACAAAAGTGAGATGATTTTGCCATATGGAAAATTTGTTTGTCTCCCAAAAGTGTTCCCTTGATTCTTTCAATCATAAACCTTGCTACATTTAATGGGATTTCATTGAAAGTTGACTTCATTAGCCAGAGATCTTGAGCACTTGCATAACTAAATCTGCTGCTTCTACCATGAAGTGTGGTGGCAATGAAGTAGTGAAAAATTCTTAGCCATGCATTCTTGATGTCACTAGCATAACTACAATATGGGAATATCTCCTTTCTACTAGTCACTATCTCCCAAATAGGGCTAGGATCATACTTTTCAAGGATCATAAACTCACCTATCTTAAATTCTATTTTCAAAAACTCTCTTAAGTTTTTAGCAGTGATTTGAAATTCTCTTCCACCTTGAAAAATACTCAGATCATCTTCATTCTTATTCTGGGCAATACCAGAATAGAGTTCCTTAACTAGTATGAGACTATATGCCTTATCTCCAAAGGTACTCAAAGCTTTAAGTTTTAATTCATCAAAACACTTCATCAGATCTCTCTTAACAATAGACACCTCATTAAAGCTTGACCAATCAAAAAACTTTTCTATAAGATATAGCTGCATTTTCTATCTTCATATATCTATCAGCATGAATCTTGCTTCTAAACCAAAAGGTGAAGGTATTACCTTTTTCGATGGAGACCCTTGTAGCAACAGTTCTTTTTTTTTTCCTTGAAATTTTCTTTTGACTTTCCCCTTTTGTCTCGACTAGATACCCTTGAGTGATTTTTCTTTTTTCTTCAATGGAAAAGGAAGGGAATCATCATCCACTCTTTTGTCTTTTCCTTTGTCAAAAACCTTGTGTGTGAGGGAAGTTCTAGAATGGGTTTTTTGATGGACTGAATTTAGGGTTTGTCGAGTTTCAAAGAGATGAGGAGAAGGTGAATGTATTTTAGAAAATCTTGAAAATTTTGGGAGTTTTGATTTTTGGTGGATGGGTTTTCTAACTAATTGAAGAGTTTTTGGCAGGGGGTTAATAACTGGTTAACCCACATTTTGAGTGAGAGGTTTCCCGTACCTCCCGTTCCTTATTTTTTTTAAATTGAAATTTTCCCATGCATTAGTTTTCTTTCTTTGACTAAGGCGCTCAATCGACTAGAGTAGGTCTTAACCAATTACTATGTTTCTAACTAGAGTAGGTTTTTTTTCTTTGTCTCGCATGAGTTCTATGGATAGTACAACAAAAAGAGATCTCATTGGAAGTTGAGCTATGTTGATATAAGAAATTTGGAGAAACAGTCAAAGAAAGGATATTAAGGGAATGTAATCTATAGTGTGATTAAGACATGCAGGATGGACTAATATGATTAAGAAGATTTAAGTTACATTAATATGAAATAAACATGAAGAGTGAAGGAATGGTTGAAAGATTTAATTCCCCCTGATGTTGAAAATATGTATAGGAATGAGCAAGACATGTTTATAATGCCATAAGTTATGCAATAGTATATGGGGATAAAATGAAGGAATGAATGTCGGGAAGTTGACAGGGAATAAGGTAATAAGATGATGATTAGGTATACATAAGCAAGAATAATATATGATCAAAATCGCTATGATTGAGCTGGAGTTATACTATGGTTCTGACTCAAAGATGATAATAGATATAAGTTACGTACCTTGATCTTGTAAAATGTTTTAGTCGAAAGAAAGGTAAAGAAGTGCATAAATCAAAATTCCCTATAAAGAAGGAACGGAATAAAATCATAGAGTGAGATTAATAACTCAACACCGACATGCATTCGAGGATGAATTCTATTTAAGTGGGTGAGACTGTGACACCCAGTACCCTCGTATTGTGAAACCTCGACCTCCATAGACCCGTAACTAGAAGTAGACACGATAACACAAACCAAGGGTAATTTCATCATTTCTCATGGTGAGCTCTTAGAAGTAGTTTTCTAATGTTATTAAGGTCTAAGTAAGCCTAGCGAATAAATGAATGATGGTAAAATAAATGAAGAAGATAGAAACACTGATAATTTCCATAATATGGGCAAAATGGTTATTTTGCATCTTGGGTCTAAATTTTTACGTTTTCTTGAACTCGAGTATTTTTAGACTATTATGGACTTTGTCTCAATGTCAAAAGGGTAAAAAGGTTGCACAAAGGATGGGAGGAAGACAAAGCCACCATGTTAAGGGCATTTGGGTAAATTAAGTGAAATTTTGATTCAATTAAAGCATAAATATCTAAGTCCTAGCAACTTCTAGCAGCTTCTTCTTCTTCATCCCAATCCTTCTCTCCATTTCATGTTTTTCTTCATTTTCCATGGGAAGAAACCTTGAATCCTCCATAAATCTCTCATAGAAAGTCCAAGTTTCATGCTTTTGCCCACTCTTTCATAGGGTTTTTCATGCTCTTCCACTTCTATACCTTAAGAACCCTCAAAAGCCTTTCCTTAATACTTTCTCTCACTGGTTGGACATTTTAGAGAGAGAGAGATAGAGAGATATTTCCCACAATAGTTTGAAAGCTTTTGAAAAGAAATTCAGCTACAAAGAAACCCTATGGTGAGTAATAAGTTAGGATTTATTTTTAAGATGTTGATAATGGCTAACAATGGGATTTGTGAGTGTTTTATTGTTAAGGTTGTTTATTCATTCTTAGGGTGACTAGAGTAGTGAAATAAATAGCCACTTAATGGTGATTGGAAGCTAGTTAGGAATAACTAGCTAAACTTGAGTTAGAAATAGCTTTTGGAATTATATTAATGCCAATTTGGGTGATTGTGATGCTATTATGTGTGATAGGTTCCAACAAGACCCCACATCTTTATTCTGACCATTGTGGGAGTTGGAGTCGATTTAAGAATCAACGAGGATCGGTGAGTGAACTTGCATTAAAATGTTTGGAATAAGTTATTTATATGCTTGATTGAGCTACTTGAAATATTTGTTAGTTTTTCTTTAAAAGTTGCATGGGAACAAGCCCTTGATGAAGCGTTTTTATGTTATGAAATATGAATGGGATGAATTCATGTGTTCCCACATTATGTTGATATGTATGTTCTGCATGGAATGATACTATTGTGTGATAATTATGACCTAGCTATGTGCAGTGTAGGAGTGCACATGAGCTGATCATGACCCAGCTATGTGTGGTGTAGGAGTGCACATGAGCTGATGATGACCTAGCTATGTGCGGTGTAGGAGTGCACATAAGCTGAGAGAGAGTTGGGGTGAGGTTAGTGGTCGTATGTATGTTTATATATATTATATATAGAGAGAGGTTATGGAAATTATATTGTGGTTGCATTGATTATTGAATGTGAAAACTTGAGAAATGTTTTCCAATTGATTTTCACTGCAGCAAAAATGGATTTTCGTTGTGACAAGAAATTAAGCTAAATTGCATTGTTTTCAACATAAGTGCATCACTTTTCTAAAACTTCCTGTATTGATGCTTGTTCCCTTCTTATGTTCACTCACTAGGTTTATACTCACGTTTTTAAACTTCATGTTTTAGGTTTCTAAGTAAAAGGTCACTGGATCCTAGGATGAAGTGCTCCTTCTTATCTATTGTTTGATAGGTTTGCCATGATACTAAGTGTTAGCCCCCACGCCCAGAGTCACTCCGTTGACGTTCAGAGTCTTTGAATGTGTACATGTAAACTGGATGTGATTTTCTAATAATCATTTGGCAAACTTTTTATGTATATTATGATTGATGAATATCATTATGAGCATATACTTGGATTTTATGAATCGATTCAATGAAGTTATTATTTGAACATTATGATTTATGGAACTTAAAAGGGAATATGGATGATAAAAGGGCTGACGTACAGGTTCATACGGGAAGGCTTGCTTGGGCTTAATGGGCTATGCCCATTAGGCCCATGCGTCAGTCATGGCTCAGAAATTGGGCTGTGACAATGTTGGTATTAGAGCTCTAGGTTTAGTTGAGTCCTAGGGATTCTTGTGTCAATCAGTGAAGTTGTCGAAGTTAATGTAGAGTCTTGTTTATGGCTTGTGATTGCAGCACAAGTCATAGACAGGAGACTATATAAACTCTTTTACTTAGTAACCTACCCTTTTGCTAACATCATATAAAGGTCATAAGTGGTGCCGTCGTCTGGGTTTGAGATGTCACCCGAGACACGAGCTGTTGTTAGAAGATTTTAAGTAAACGTTCCTAATAAAAGGTTAGTGTGATGATATATCCCTCTGATTAAGGATGGAGGAAAGTGAAGTTAGATTAATAGGTCTGTAATAACTTGTTCATTTGGTAGAGTTAAAGGTTGAGCCCAAGATTGTCAATGGGAAAAAAATTTGATGACTATGACTTGTATTTGAGGTCAATATAAAAGAGCACGTGAGATAATGGTAATAAGGGGTGTACTTTGACTATAATGACTAGTGATTGTTATAAATGATGTGTGGTCATCAAGAAAAAGGCTAGTAAACCAAACTGCTTTAAGGATGAGCTTGAATTTTGCTATGCTTAGCATGAAGCCAAAGGATTAAAGGATTTGTTATGGATTTGGTAGCTTGAAGTTAAATAACTTAGAAGTGTTGATTTTAGTCTAAATGTCATATGGAGTTCTATGTTTGAGCTTAGTATACAAGTTGCTTTAAAGATCAATTTAAAAGTTTATATGGTTCAGTATGCAACCTATGATGTAAATGATTAGTTTTGAATATGTTTTCTTTATGCAACCTATGATGTAAATGATTAGTTTTGAATATGTTTTCTCTAAAGGTAAGAGATTTAGAAAATGTTGACTATTGGATAAGCTCGAAGAGAGAGCTTCTGCATCCTAAGTTTACAAATTTCGATCTTATGGCCTCAAAAGCGAGATGTAACAATTAAGTGAATTATCTACCTTACCAATGTTAACGGTTAAGGATTGATGAGTAAAGTTAAGCTCACAATGCGAAGTGATGTAAACTTTGATATTTATGTACCTAAGAGTTATTTAGAGATCATTGGTTAATCAAATTTGCAATAAATATCATGGTAAAGATATGTGAATGTTAGTAGTGAAATGTGTTCAAAGGGTGATTTCGACATACCACCGAATGTGGAATAGATATGTTGAGATTAATGTTCCGATCACAAACTTGTGATAGAAAGCTAGTTGTACAAATTGTGGGTTTCCTGATCATGAAATATATGGAGGTTATCAATATGTAGACACACACTTGGCGTTGTAAATCTTGTGATCCCCATGCATCATATGGAAGGAGATATCCCATAGAAAGACTTAGCCTAATTGGTGGTTATATGACTATAAGCTTGGTATGAGATTGAGAATGCCCTAACATGTATAAGGAGTGTGTTGTGAAAGGTCAAAAGTTATTAAGATGAATAATGGGAGAAATCAGTGAGACTATGGGCTACACTTTGAATGGTTAACGTGATTAAGTTAAGGATTGTAAACTTAAGTATGGAGGGAATTATAAAAATGATGCCATAACATTATAAAATGATAATTTGACACAAATATAGCCCATTGGAGGTAAATTATGGAACTTGGGAAAGATGAATTCTTGATTTGATAAAGATCACGAATGTAGAATGTGGAGAACAATGAACTATTTTTATGATCATTTGTACTGACAGTCAATAACTACTTGAGTTACTAGACAAAAAAGACAATTAATTATGGATGGTAAGAATTATGGGATGCCACAAATAATGAAAATTATGTGTGTAGTGATATGTATGTTGTGAATTCATTACACCATATGGAAAGGATATCCTAAGGTGGGACTTAGTGATTAATGATAAGAGTTAAAAGATAATATGAGTTAAAGGTATCGACTTGGGCTAGAGCATATGATAAGCAAAATGAAGATATACATGCTAATGGAAACTATGGTATAGGCTTAAGAGAAAGCCATGCGGTTGAGAATGATTAGTGAAGTAGCCTTAAAGGCAGAAGAATCAATTTGATAAGGCAAATTCCAGCAGCCACAACATCGCAGTGCTGACTACCTAACGCTGTTGCGTTAAGACCCTCTCATGGCTGGAAAGCATAATCAAATGGTGAGTGGCATGAAGATAAAACTTGCAAGTTGAACTACGGCCAGTAATCTTAATGTTGAGCTTTGTTATTTGGAGTTTCAAGTGTGCTGGAAAAGTGTTTATATGAGTAAATTCAAAAGTTTCCTTATTGCCTGATATGTTGGCATGTAAGTAAAAGAGGAGTTAGAGAGTTCTTGAGATGGCTATATTGAGGTAAATTACCACGTGAAGTATTAAGACGAAAAAAAATAAAAAAAATATGTTGACTAAAGTTAAATCCTAAGAAATAAAGTAGATAAAAGATTAAACCTTGTTAAAGGCTAAGGAAAAAGTGAGTGAAAAGTTGGATGAATATATGAGATATTGATAAGGGACGTCAAAACCAAATAATGAAAGTGTGAATGAAGAATTACAAGTGTGACATAGAAAATGAGTTAATGTAAAGTATCATTATGAGGAATTACAAATCTTGTCTTAACTTAGTTGAATGAAAAAGATTAGTAACAACAGAAGGCCAATTATATGGCATACTAGAAATCTATGAATATAAACTGAGGATTGAATAAATGCGTATGCATTAAAATTTCTTGGTGAATAGTGCATGTCTTTTGGAATGATATGCTCAGAATGTTAAAGAGCAAATAAGTGATTAAGTGTTTCAGAAAAATATGAACATTCTTGAGAAGGAATTATCAAATGTACGCGGTTATATGAAATTTTGAAACTTGCTGGGGAGCCTAACAGCTAAACCACGGGTTAAGTGATCATAGGCGGTGAGACATAAGTTTCAGATAAGTATCCACAAGGAAATACTCAGGAGGAATCCTACTATTAGTCTTGTGAAGACAAGCATTAAGTTATGTGATTACAAAAAGGACACCGTAAGCTAAAAGTGATACTCACATTGATATTGAGAAGTACTGGAGAAAAAAAAAACCTTGTTTCAAGTCTTGCAATTTCAAGTGTAAATTGTAAATTGGCTAAGGGAGATTGATGTTATATTGGTATAAAAGAATAGTGTAAAAGATGATTGAAGGTAACCTTGATAATGAAGTTGGATAATGGAAACCTTCTAACGTATTATGGAAATTAGAATTCGAAAATGCATGAGGTACGCATGATTCGAATGAGTTTAAGTCTTAAGTGACTAGTTAATATCGAATTGCAAAAGGGATATATAAGGATGACTTTTAGGGATTTTGGCATTGCATAAGATGCAATGACCAAGTAAAAAAGAACCTTTGAAGGATCAATGAGGTTATAAAGCATATACGCATACTGGATTGCAAGATAATGAAAATGATATTTAGTAAGTGAAATGTAACTAACGACATTATGGTGCAAGGATATATAGTACAATGCAACTTAAGTATATAATTGGAAATGATAAGAAGGGAGTATAACTATGCAAATGATGTGAAGTTATGCGTAGGCATGATGAGAATTCGTATGGATTACGTAAGAGATAACTTATGGTAAGACGCAAGTTGAATGGTAATTTAAACATCTAAAAAGGGCAATCAAAAATTGATTATACCCTAATGTTCTTAGATTAAATATGAGAATGTTGACATGTACTATGAGACTTATTATATTGAATCTTGGTTATGGATAGGAATGAACAGAAGCGAAATTTAGCTCGAAGGTGCTTGAATGCAAGGATCCCCACGCATAATGAGGAATGTTGACATTTAGAAATGCATGTGCATACGTATGTGTAGAATTGATGATGTAAGCAACTGAGGTAAAGAATTGTTCTTAGTGATTCAAAATTTGAACATGATATATTTAATTAGTTGTATGGATAGTACAACAAAAAGAGATCTCATCGGAAGTTGAGCTATGTTGATATAAGAAATTTAGAGAAACAGTTAAAGAAAGGATATTAAGGGAATGTAATCTATAGCATGATTAAGACATGCAAGATGGACTAATATGATTAAGAAGATTTAAGTTGCATAAATACGAAATAAACATGAAGAGTGAAGGAATGGTTGAAAGATTCAATTCCCCCTGATGTTGAAAATATGTATAGAAATGAGTAGGACATGTTTACAATGCCATAAGTTATGCAATAGTGTATAAGCATAAAATGAAGGAATGAATGTCGGGGAGTTGACAGGGAATGAAGTAATAAGATGATGATTAGGTATACATAAGCAACTATAATATATAATCGAAATCGCTATGATTGAGCTGGAGTTATGATTCGGGGTTAATGATGGAAGATAAAGGCATGTTCAGCGGCTTAATGATAAAAGATAGAACATTAGTGAAAAATACTGTGGTTCTGACTCAAAGATGATAATAGATATAAGTTACATACCCTGATCTTGTAAAATGTTTTAGTCGAACGAAAGGTAACACAGTGCATAAATCAAAATTCCCTATAAAGGAAGGAACGGAATAAGATCATAGAGTGAGATTAATAACTCGACACCAACATGAATTCGAGGATGAATTTTATTTAAATGGGAGAGACTATGACACCCAATACCCTCATATTGTGAAATCTCAACCTCTATAGACCCGTAACTAGAAGTAGACGCGATAACTCGTACCAAGGGTAATTTCATCATTTCTCATGGTGAGCTCCTGGAAGTAGTTTTCTAATGTTATTAAGATCTAAGTAAGCTTAAGGAATAAATGAATGATGGTAAAATAAATGAAAAAGATAAAAACACTAATAATTTCCATAATAGAGGCAAAATGGTCATTTTGCATTTTGAGTCTAAATTTTTACGTTTTCGTGAACCTGAGTATTTTTAGACTATTAAGGACTTTGTCTCAATGTCAAAAGGGTAAAAAGGTTGCACAAAGGATGGGAGGAAGACAAAGCCACCATGTTAAGGGCATTTTGGTAAATTAAGTGAAATTTGGATTAACTTGAAGCATAAATGTCTAAGTTCCAACAGCTTCTTCTTCTTTTTCATCCCATTCTTTCTCTCCATTTCATGTTTTTCTTCATTTTCCATGGGAAAAAACCTTGAATCCTCCATAAATCTCTCATAGAAAGTCCAAGTTTCATGCTTTTGCCAACTCTTTCATAGGGTTTGTGAGACCTTGATCTTTATAGACTCGTAGCTAGAAGTAAACGCGATATCACGGACTAGGGGTAATTTTGTTATTTCCTTAGTGAGCCCCTAGAAGTATGTTTTCAAACATTATTAAGGCCTAAGTAGGCCTAAGGCATAAATGAATGATGAAAATAAGGATAAAGTGATGAAAAAAATAGAAATAGTGATGATTTCCTAGGTAAGGGCAAAATGGTCATTTTTCCATCTCGAGTAGAAATTTTTAAGTTTTCGTGAACTTGAGTACTTTTAGACTGTTATGGACTCTGTCTCAGTGTTAAAGGAGTAAAAAGAGTGCATAAAGGAAAGAAGGAAGACAAATGGCCTTGTTAAGGGCATTATTGTAAATTGTATGACAATTAGATAAAGTTTAACTATAAATATCAAATCTCCAACAGCTTTTCTTCAGTTTTCCAACAGCTTCTCTTCTTCTTCTTCCTCCTATCCTGCGATTCATTCCATGTTTCTTTGCACCTTTCATGGAAGTATCCTTTGAAACCTTTAAAACTTCCCCAAATTAGCTTTATTTCTCATGTTTTTCTACACCTTTTCATAGGGTTTTTCATGCTCTTCCACTTTTACACCCTAACAGCCTTCAAAAGTCTTTCTTAAGAACATTCACTCACTAGTTGGACGTGTAGAGAGAGAAGGAGCGGTTTCCCTTATTAGCTTAGAAGAATTTTGAAAAGAAATTCAATTACAAATCCACCAAGGTGAGTGAACTTGCATTTAAAATATTTTGGAAAATGTATTGGTATTTGGATGAAGCATGTGAATGATTTTAATTTGATTTTTCCTTAAAGATTATGCATGGGAACAAGCCTTTATTAAAACATCTTATGTGGTGAGTGTGCAATATGATGAATCCTTGTGCTCCTATAGGATACTGATATATATATATATGTTGTGCATCGATAGTTACTATTGTGTAATAAATATAACCATGCGTGTGCGCAATGTGGGGAATGCATATACCGGTGATGACGGGTGCGAGAGTGTGGATGATGATATTATCTGTGCGCGATGTGGGGGATGCACACGATGACTCTAGCTATGTGTGCGATGTGGGGGTTGCACATGAGCTGGGTGAGGCGGTGGTGGTGTATATGCTTATGTACATATATATTTACTATATAGAAAGGTTTGGAATTAATATGTGATTACATTAACTGTTGAAATTTGATTATTGTCAAGGTGTTCAATTTGATGTTCAATATGGCAGGAATGGATTTTGTGGCATCTGAAAACCCCTTTATTTTCATCCACCCTGAATCTCATTGCAACGAAAATGGATTCTCGTTACAGGGAGAAACTCTTGGGTGGTGAGGGTTTACACCAGCCCTGGTTTTCACTGCAGCGAGAATGCAATCTCGCTGTAGTGAGAAATTTCACCTCAGCAAGAATGCAATCTCACTGCAGTGAGAAATTCTACCTTAGCGAGAATGAATCTCGCTGTAGAGAGAAACTCTCGAGTTAGGAGGTTGGCTGCAATCCTGTAACTTGCTGCAGTGAGAATAGATGTCCACAGGAAATTTTGCTGCAACAAGAATGAATTTTCTCTGCAGCGAGAAACCTTCTGTTGTGCTTGCTACCTTGTTTGGTTTCTGCCATATTTTCCAAGTCTTTAATATCATAATTGATCATGGACTTCCAACATCAAGGAATTAATTAATTAAGTTTGAAATGAGGGGTTTTAGTGAGAAACCCTCGGCTAGTTGATGATTTAAGCCCAAATTGTGCTACAACGAGGATCAGTCATTTCGCTTGAGTTACTTGAATGCTACTAAAGTTTTCACTCTTCAAATTCTTTGTTGTGCATGGATCCTTCATCATCAAGTGATTAACCAATTAACGGTTTAATGAGGGGTTATAATAAGAACTAAACTAAATTTCATTGTTTTCGAAAATAAGTGCATCATGATTTCCTTAAACTTTTCTTATCGTTTGCTTGTTCCTTTCCTTTGTTCACTCACTGGGATTATACTCATTGTTTTCAACCTCATGTTTTCAGATCAGGAGGCAGTCAGTAACTAGGTCGAGGTGTCCTCGTAGATTCGTCTCCTTGATAGGTATCTCGGCATTCAATAGCTGTACTTTTGCCCGGGTCTCTCTGTTGGAAGTCGAGTATCCCTTTTGTTGTGTATAGACAAACCCGATGTAAACTATTAAGATGTATGTTTTAGACAATATATGTATATTTTGATTGGTAATGCCACTATGAGTTGGCAATGGTTAGCATTATTTTGAATTGGAATTATAAAATGTGACTTTAGAAACTTTTGATGGAATGATGAACCAGTCATATGAATAGCTTGCTTGGGCTTAATGGGCTATGCCCATTAGGCCCATGCGCTGGTCATGGCCCGAAATTTGGGTCGTGACATGGTTTTTCATGCACTTCCACTTCTACACCTTAAAAACCCTTAAAAGCCTTTCCTTAATACTTTCTCTCACTAGCTAGACATTCTAGAGAAAGAGAGAGAGATTTCCCACAATAGTTTGAAAGCTTTTGAAACAGAATTCAACTACAAAGAAACCCTAAGGTGAGTAATAAGTTAGGATTGATTTTTAAGATGTTGATAATGGCTAACAATGGGATTTGTGAGTGTTTTATTGTTGAGGTTGTTTATTCATTTTTAAGGTGACTAGAGTAGTGAAATAAATAGCCACTTAATGGTGATCGAAAGCTAGTTAGGAATAACTAGTTGAACTTGAGTTAAGAAATAGCTTTTGGAATTATATTAATGCCAATTTGAGTGATTGTGATGCTATTATGTGTGATATGTTCCAACGACACCCCATATCTCCATTCAGACCATTAATGGGAGTTGAAGTCGATTTAAGAATCAACGAGGATCGGTGAGTGAACTTGCATTAAAATGTTTTGGAATAAGTGATTTATATGCTTGATTGAGCTACTTGAAATATTTGTTGGTTTTTCTTTAAAAGTTCCATGGGAACAAGCCCTTGATGAAACGTTTTTACGTTATGAAATATGAATGTGATGAATTCATATGTTCCCACATTATGTTGATATGTATGTTATGCATGGAATGATACTATTGTGTGATAATTATGACCTAGCTATATGCGGTGTAGAGTGCACATGAGCTGATCATGACCCAGCTATGTGCGGTGTAAGAGTGCACATGAGCTGATGATGACCCAGCCATGTGCGGTGTAGGAGTGCACATGAGCTGATGATGACCCAGCCATGTGCGGTGTAAGAGTGCACATGAGCAATGATGACCCAGCCATGTGTGGTGTAAGAGTGCACATGAGCTGATGATGACCCAACTATGTGCGGTGTGGGAGTGCACATAAGTTGAGAGAGAGTTGGGGTGAGGTCGATGGTCGTATGTATGTTTATATATATTATATATATATAAAGAGAGAGAGGTTATTGAAATTATATTGTGGTTGCATTGATTATTGAATGTTAAAACTTGAGAAATGCTTTCCATATGATTTTCACTGCCGTAAAAATGGATTTTTGTTGTGACAAGAAATTAAGCTAAATTGCATTGTTTTCAACATAAGTGCATCATGTTTTCTAAAACTTCCCGTATTAATGCTTATTCCTTTTCTATGTTCACTCACTAGGTTTATACTCACGTTTTTAAACTTTATGTTTTAGGTTTCTGAGTAAAAAGTGACTGGATCCTAGGACGAGGTGCTCCTTCTTATCTATTGTTCGATAGGTTTGCCATGATACTAAGTGTTAGCCCCCACGCCCAGAGTTACTCCGCTAATGTTCAGAGTCTTTGAATGTGTACATGTAAACTGGATGTGATTTGCTAAGAATCGTTTGGCAAACTTTTTATGTATATTATGATTGATGAATACCATTATGAGTATATACTTGGATTTTATGGATCGATTTCAATGAAGTTATTATTTGAACATTATGATTTATGGAACTTAAAAGGGAATATGGATGATAAAGGGGCTGACATATAAGTTCATATGGGAAGGCTTGCTTGGGCTTAGTGGGCTATGCCCATTGGGCCCATGCACCGATCATGGCCTGAAAATTGGCCTGTGACACCTAATTATAAAGCTACTTTGTAATTGCCAATTAATCTAATAATTTGATTAAGCAATTTAATTAAGTCCTTAAAAAACCCAGTTAACTTAATTGTTTAATTTAATCAATTAGACCTAATAACTTAATTAAACAATTTAATTAAACAATTTTAATCAAATAGGCCCAATGACTTAATTAAACAAATTTAATCAATTAGGTCCGATAACTTAATTGTTTAATTTAATTAATTAGCCCTTATGACTTAATTAAATAATTGAATTAATTAGGCCTAATGATTTAATTAAACAATTTAATTAATTAGGCACAACTTAATTAAAAAATTTTAATCAAGTGCTTGAGAAGCTCATAACTTCCAATTTGATTAAGTCCAACTTAATCACTCCCATTTTATTTTCAACATTCATTTTAGGTGTGTGACCCATTAGACTTCTAACATGTTGGCAATGAACTCAACATATAATTCTTAAGTTAAACTTAGAATTAGATAAAATTAAACTACTTTAAATTTATCATTAATCAAGTTAACTACCTAGAGTTCATAGACCAAGATTGAGATCTAGCAATCCATCATGGCCACCCAAATGTTGGAACAGTCAAGATGGTTTGACTCAACCTTTTAGTGATCAGCCTTTCAGAGTAATTCATTCCCTCATCATATATCTTAGAGATAATAAAAGCATGGTGCAATGTCTACTCTTATTGATCTCCATATTCGTTCTAAAAGTTTGATCATCAGCTTTATAAAGACTTATGAAACTCCTTTCATAATCTTCAAGTCGCCTTGGCCGAAGACTTCAATAAGCTAATATCAACCAAGAACAGTTAGGATATGTCCCCTACATCACTTGGGGTGATGATTCCTATCTTGACCACTCATTTGCCTTTACATGCTTCATGCTATACCCAAAAGCATCTTGTTTTGGCATCCTTGGTTAGGCACCCGTAAGGATGAAATCAAAGCATAGCACTCCACACATAAGACAACCTGGTGTCTCAAGTTTAGGGAGTATTTACACAACTGACACATGAGAAGTATTACATAGACACTTGAGTGAATTACCAAATGCACTTATCATGATAGGTCATGTTCAGTGAACTTGCTCTCATAGGCAAGCACCTACATTCTAGTTTCAAGTATTTCTATACTTCAACCTATGAGATCGGTTGCTTACTTCTCAAGTAAAGAACATAGAATGCAACAGTCTTTAAGTATCATTGATATTCAATCTCAATGATACATTGAGCAGGAACATTTAGAGATTACGCATTGATGCATAAGGATCTCATAACTGCAACCCATTATAGTTCCCTTGCAAGGCATATTAATATCATGGACTTCATCCAATTAGACTTATAACTTGTTATAATTGATGTCTTATTGATGAAAGAAAACCTTTAATCATTCAACATGAATGGTGTTGTTGCATGATTGGAATCAAGCCTTAACCAATCCCAATTAGCTGCAGGGCTATCCCAACATCTTTCATTAGCACAAAGCCAATTGTTACCTCATCGTATATGGATTCAAATCCATCTAGCAATCCTGTCTCCATGTAGACTCATTTGTGCCCTTCAATGTGGTTAATTGTTTTTATCTATCTTCGAAATGTCTATGCATCACATCATGTCATATTACTATATCTATATCCAATAAGACCCAGGTTCTACTATTATGGCTCCATGGTTACATTAAAAAATGTTGAGAACCTTTTTTTAGTTCCATGAACTAACGATTTAAATATCTTCCTATTTGAGCCTTTTAAAATAGGATGTATATGACTTTATTTATATACATGTATAATCCCTTTTCCTCCTTAGGTCCATTCCAACTAGACTATGTTGTATGCATCATATGCATGTGTCAATTTATGTTATGCCATTTGGCCCTTTTAAAGTTTTTATTGTCATTGGGCTCCCACTAAATCCAAGATCTTTTGTGAGAGTAATATTCAAACTCTTTTCAATATTCCATGATGTATATACATCTCAATGTATGCTTGGAATCATATTGGTTTAGAATATCATAATGGGCTTTTATGTTGGAGAGATATGGACCAAATCATATTGCAATATGAAGTTGCTTTCTTTCTTGAACATTCATCTCAATGTTTTGTTCTTAAGAAAATTCCATTTTATATGAACCAATATTCAACTTTTTGATCAATTGAACATAATTCATAATTAATCAATTATCATTGCAAGGATAAACATGAAGCATGGATAATTAAATATGACATAATTATTCCAAATAACTATTCAAACTTGAAACATATAAGCTTCCACATTCAAATGCTAAAGACAAATGTTTCACCAGCCATTCCCATGGCAATCACATAATTAATGTTTCAAAAACATACAAATAAATTATCCAACATGTCAAGATAAATAGGAGTGTTACCATCCAATGTAGCATTTAATGCTTTAGGTAGTCCATCCATCTAGTCACCTCCTCAACCAAATCCTACTCATCTTTATCTTTGGTTCCTGCAATATGGTAAACATATGAGAACCAACTTTGAGGTATCATATACCTTTAATATATAAAGTAGAATTATTTAGCAAATGGTACCTGAACCAAAAACTTCAATAAGCTTCTTTTTCTTGCTCACAGTAGCTAAGTACTCCTTACAGTTCCTTCTCCAATGCCCAAGTTTGCCACAATGATGGCAAATACCCTTCCCTTTGTCCTTTTTGACACCTCCCTTAGGCTTCAATGCCTTCTCATTTTAGGATTTTATGTAACGACTGCTCCTCGATCGCTACCTGCTTTCGAGTCTTACGGGAGAACCCACCAAGTCTCAAACAAGCCTTATTCGAAACCTTTGTATAACAATAAACCCATTCCACCAATTTATTTAATTACTTGAAACATACATCCTTTATGTAACATAACTTAAACAATAGGTATGATAACTCAACTCAACTTTTATTCAACATAATTGTAGAAGCTCATCAAGGTCTTTAATATCCAACCATACATTTACATTAATACTATTTACAATCAAATTATGCTACGAATGACTCGACCTCTAGCAGCGGAATAACTCAGAATGAAATGTTATGAGATGCCTTTACCTATCCGCGGTGGACCATAAGTGCCGATGATTGAAAGCTAGGCCGATCACTATTTGTAAAAAGGAAATAAGGGGGTAAGTCTCACAGACTTAGTGATCATCCACTCTGTGAGTAGGGCGTAGATGGGAAACAAGCTTAAGGCAGATCATTTGAATGATAAAACGAGAATAAAAATAATAATCTTAGAAAAAATCAAATCACAAATAGAGTGTTTATGCCTTGTAAAAATGATGTCGTAAAATCATCATGAAATATTTCACTTGGCAAAACTATGCCGAAAACAAGTGTTGCAAGACAAGGTTCAATCATAGAAAACATCACTTGCTATCAAAATACAAGTAACAACATAAAAGAATACACGCTCCTAGAATGTGTGGCATGTAAAGAAATCAACTTATAAAGCCACATAAACTAACTCATGATTGTTAAATAAGCACTAAAAGCTTTTATTCAAATAAGAGGAGCTGTAGAGAAAATCTTAACTCTCCACCATACAAAAGAGTACGCGTTGCAAAACTCACAAGGCTCTCGAGTAGGTAAGCTTAATATCAACCCGTGGACCCACTTCCACGTAATAACAATCCGGAAGCCTCGCTCCACTAGATTCCCACAGCCATGGCAGTCTCGACAATGTTGGCCGACATCGAAGAATCAAGTAATCACAACCGCATATATCATTAGTGGCCTAGCCACGCGTATATATATATATTATATATATATCACAGGCTGTGGCCCCCACCACGCCTAATAGCCCGTCGGTGACCCAAAGGTTCTCTAGCTAGAGTCCACTTGTGCACGAAAGTCACACTACACCAATGTAGCATTCGGCCTACTCTCGACGCTCTTGGTTTGTCAAAACCATTTTCAAAACCAAATCAAGTTTTTCGAGGCTTTTTCTTTAAATTGTTTGAAATCAAGGTTCTATTACCCTTCAAATTTGCATTTCACATTAAATGGCATGGTGTAAACACTTGTACAAAGATCGGAATAAAATCGGAGCTCAAAACTTGCATTTTAAATCACTTAACAAATGCATTTGGCTATGCATATCACACAAAAATACAAGGCACTGATTTTTATGCAAACATCCCAAAAACGCTTGTTTCTTGATTCCTAAAACACTTTACATATATAGTTTATCTATAGATATATCCAAAACAACTTTCAAACATTTAAGCATCCACAAAATACCTATAGTTTCTACCAGCTCATTCTTTCCACAATTTACGTTTAAAATAAACCAACACGTGTACATATATATATAGTTACAGGAATTTTAAAATGGACACCCCTTACTCACCTCACAATGGCGGGATACTACTTCGCTATTGACTCAGATGCATATCTAGCTAATTCTACTTACCAGTCACCCTTGACTTCCTTCGACATGCCACCACAGCAACTTCTCTACTTATGCACTTCCTAGCAAAAAGTCAAACTCAATACACTTAATTATTCTCGAGTACGGGTAACACATCAATCATTAAATCCTTAACCTAATTTCATATTTTTCATCAACCTCAATCACAAGCATTTAACAGGCATTCAACATACTATCAACCGACCATAATCAACACAACACAATTTATATACATTGCATGCTTACCTTTCAATTTTAGCTTGAATTCCACACATATAGCTTACAATTTCCTCACACCCATGGTCACCATTACTGCCACAAACATAAACAATTAATACACATCTCATTTCTGTTATATACTTGTGATTTCAAGACCAAAATACTTACCCATAGCTTTTCTAGCTCAAAATCACCATGGATTCCAAGATTAACCCACAACCATGCATCTATTTCTTTCAATTCTTGGAGGACCTTTGCTACCACAAACATTCTCACACAATTACCAACTCATTTCGTCAAGAAATCACAACTAAAATCAAAGTTCTACTTACCTTCCTTAGCTTGGAACCACTAAGCCGAACCTTCCTTGTCTTTTTCTTCTTTCTCCATCCTTTCTTTCTTCCTTTCTCCTTTCTTCCTTTCTCTCTTTGCTTTTAAGCGGATTCTCTCGCTTTTTCTTTCCAAAGGTGCGGGTTTTCTCAAGTCAAAAGCCTTGAAAATGGCTTTCACTTTCCCATTTTGCCCACACATGGGTGGATTAATCAAAGCCACATCTTTTTCTATTATTTTCTTTTCTTTTCTTTCCTTTTCTTCTCTCATGGGTGGATTGCCCAAGGCTTGCTTATTTTGGCATTTTCCTTTTCTTTCATGTGGTTAAAATCAAAAGGTAAAAAGCCTTTGAAACCTTTCCACCCGTCACGTCACTTTTCATTTTTTCTTCATTTCATTTCCATTTCACTTTAATGCCACTTTATCACCCAATAATATTTCATGCTATAATTATACCTTTTTCTTTTCAAATCACATTATCATCTTGCTTGTTTACCATGGGCTATCCTTGCCAAACCATGGTTTTCTTCCACTTAAATATTTTATTCTTTTTCTCTTTGTCAATTATCACATGGTGGGGTCCCACATGTCTCCCACTAACTTCCACCTTTTTGCATGCAATAATTTACATGTAATAGTGAATTTCACATGTATATCTCATATTCCATATAATTTAACTTTTCTTGGTTAGTAAATTCCCATTTAACTCTAAATATGAAAATTTACACATAAGTCCTCAAACTTTTCTTTATTTACCGTATGACCCTCCAAACTTTCATCTTTTATAATTTAGTCCTTCCAACATTTATTTAATTTCAATTTCCTTCCATCTTTCTTCCTTTACACGAGTACAAACAAATATAAAATTTGCACTTCACCAAGGTATCACCATAATATTTAAATATATATTTACCAGCTCTTGCTCTATTTAATAAGCGTACACGAGTCCCGCTAACGTCGTTTTTCTTCGAACTTCATTCTTATGTCTTCTCCTCCACTTAGATTAGTCATATAATCCTCCTTCATAACTAATTTCAACAACAGATAAAATATTAATATTTTAATATTATTTTATTAATAAAATAATATTTTAGTCCACAATTCTCCATTTGTCTCCTCGAGACCCAAAATGTTTGACTTTGTCCCAGTTTACTTCCGAATCACCTTTTAACTCACCAATTTATCCTCGATAAAAATATTATTATTTAATTACTATTTTCTCGCATGTAGAATATTTTATTACAAACTATTCCTTTCACTCATGATCATGCTTTGACACTTAAATTTATGTCAATTTCCCCTACATCTTATCGATATGGTTATATTGACTACTATACAAGGGTATGGGGTGTTACAATCTCCCCCACTTAGATAGAATTCGTCCTCGAATTCAAGTTAACATCGGGTTACTAATGTCACTTTACGATCATACTTCACTTCCTTCTTTATAGCGATTTTAATCTATCCACCTCATTTACTTTTGGTTCAACTAGAACACGTTACATAGGTCTCTTGTCATCTTGGGAATCAAAACCATGATACTTCTCATAATCGTCTTCTCTTATCACCATGATCCCGAGTATGCCTTGAACTCCATTATTAATTTTAAACATATTCCCATCTCAATCATGCTGATTTCAATCACAATCATGCTTACTTATGTAAGCCCAATCATCATATCTTTACTTCGTTTCATGCCAAGCTTTTCGACATTCATTCATCTTGTTCCCATGCACTACTACATGACTTAAAACATTATAAACACGCCATTTTCATTCCTGTACATATTTTCAACATTGGGGGAGGTTTAAGCCTTCAATTATTCCCACATACGTCATATTTACCTTGCTTCTAGGTGATTCAATTCTTTTTAGTTTTTTCGTTACGTGCATGTTCCAAAATTCACACTTCAACATCATTCTTAAGCCAATGAGATTTACATCATGCAAAAAGGTAACTCACTTGCCAACTTTTAACTTTAATTGTAGTTCTTTCATTCACCATCAATTTCTTTTCATTAGTTCTAATCCTTCATGTCTCAAGGCATGACATCATTATTAACAAAGTTAAATTTCATCTTTCTTAATTAATTTCTCCAAATACTCACACTATAATACTATCACCGTTTATTCTCCATCCATGGCACTAGTGCCTCATGGAGAGTTTAACTTAACTATGATATAACACTTCATTAATCCTTACATCTTGATTATATTAATCCATTTGTATGGCTTAGCCACGATATAGATTTCAATTGCTTAATATCCTTTCTTTAACTATTGCTCTAGAATTCTCTTTTATCCATATAGCTCAATATCTAATGGTATCTCTTATCATTGTTGTGAGACCTTGACCTTTATAGAATCGTAAAGGGAAGTATATGCGATATCCCTGCTCAGGGGTAATTTCGTCATTTCCTTAGTAAGCCCATAAAAGTAAGATTTTTAAACAATATTATGGCCTAAGTAGGCCTAAGGCATAAATGGATGGTGAAATTAGGGGTAAAATGGAAAAAAACCAAAATTTCGACGATTTTCAAGGCAGGGGCAAAATGGTCATTTTTCACCTCGGGTTAAAATTTTATGTTTTCATGAATCCGAGTATGCTTAGACCATTATGGACCTTATCCCAGTGTCAAAAGAACAAAAAGATTTCATAAAAGATTGGAAGAGAGTAAGTTAATTGGTGGAGGGGCAATTTGGTAATTTTAAGGGAATGGATAAGTTTGGCCTATAAATACTTTCTTCCAGTAGCTTCTTCTCCCATTTTCCAGTAGCTTGTCTTCTTCTTCTTCTTCTCTCTCACGTTTCTTCAAAACCTCCATGGAAACTTGATATGGAGCTTGCATGATTTTCTTTCTCTAGCTCTAGTTTTTATACTTTTGAGCCCTTTTGATTAGAACCCTAGTATTCTTTCACTTTCTCACTTCAAAACCCTTGATAAATCTCATTTCTGTACTTTCTCTCACTAGCTAGATGTTCTAGAAAGAGAAAGAGAAAATTACACCATTTATTTGGAAGCTATTGGAAGAGAATTTGACTACAAAGGATCCCTAGGGTAAGTGATGAACTAAGCTTGATTTTTAGCTGTAGAAAATGGCTAGTAATTGGGATTTATGAGCCGATTTTTTGTTGAGTATGCTCATTACTTTTAGTGATTGAGATAGTGAACATAGATAGCCATTTAATGTGGCAATTGAAAGCTAGCTAAGAGATAGCTTTTAGGGTTCATAGTGTGTGAATTGACCTATTGCTTATGCTAATGTGATCCTAGGTTCTAATGAAGTCTCATCCTTCCAATTGGATCATTAAGGGAATTAGAGTCAACTAAAGGCTCAACAATAAATCGGTGAGTGGACTGCCTTCAAAGCTTGTTTAGGAGATATAATGTATTTGCCACCCATTTGAATGAATTATCAAGTTTTCATAAAAACAAGTGCCTTAGGAACAAGCTTTTGTCAAATGGTTTTATGTTGTGATATGTTATTGCTATGGATTCATGCACTATTGCATTATGATGATATATATATATATATATGTGTGTGTGTGTGTGTTGTGCGTGATGAACGATATTGTGTATAATGATTGTAACCGTGTGTGTGCATGATGTGGGGGAATGCACATGCCGGTGATGATGGTGGCATGAGAGATGGATGATGATAGTGCCCGTGTGCACGACGTGGGGGGATGTACATGATGGCACTGATTGTGCACGATGTGGGGGGGGGGGGGATGCACACGATGGTGCCTGCTATGTGCACGATGTGGGGAGATGTACATGAGTCGGGTGTGATTATGATGATGTTGATGTTTATCTATATAATTATGCATATCTAGACTTATGAAATGAAAACTTATGAATGTGATATATGATTGACATATATGAGAAATTTGATACATTGCACTTTGGGAATTTTCATGTGCTGTTTGTGGATTTTGTGGGTTTAGCAAGATGGCTTTTTTGTTGAGTGAAGGGAAACTTTTCTCTTGTTACTTTGTTCTCACTGCAACGAAATTCATTCTTGTTGCAGTCAGAAACTCTCGGGTTTGAGGACCTTTTACTAGAATTGGTTCTCGCTGCAGCGAGATAGTCACTATAACTTCTCGCTGCAGCGAAAATAAATCTCGTTGCAGCGAGATAGTCACTGTAACTTCTCGCTGCAGCGAAAATAAATCTCGCTGCAACGAGAAACTCTCGAGTTTTGAGGGGTAGACTAACCGAAAACTCGCTGTAGCGAAATTCATCCTCGTTGCAGTGAGAAACTTTCTGTTTGTGGGTTACAATTTCACTGCAGCAAGAATGAATCTCGCTGCAGTGAAAAACCTTATGTTTCTGTCTCCTATCTTGTCCAATTGCTACCCTATTTTTAACTTCTTTGCTACCATATCTAAGCATGAACTTTCAACATTAAGAACTAAATGAGTTAAGTTTAAAATGAGGAGGTTTAGTGAGAAACCCTCGACCAGTTGAGAAACCCACGTTCGACTAACAACTCAATTCCAACGTCGCTGCAGCAGGAAGGCATTCTCGCATTTGTCTTGTTGGTGTATCATTGGAGCCTTCATTTTTTTCAAATTATTTGTTATGTTTGGGTTCCTCATTAATAATTGATTAATCATATAAGGGTTGAAATGAGGGGTTTTTAATATGAATGAAATTAAATTGCATTGATTTAAAACAAGTGCATCATGATTCTAAATTTTCCCTTGTTGTTGCTTGTTCCCTTCCTTGTTCACTCACTGGGTTTATACTCACCGTTTTCAACTTCATGTTTTCATATCACAAGGCAATCGATAACTAGGACGAGATGTCCTTGTAGACTTGTATCCATCTTTTGGTAGGTGTCTCGGCATTCAGTAGCTGTACATTCGTCCGAGTCCCTCTGTTGGAAGTCGAGTATTATTTTGTTGTGTATAGACGAACCTAATGTAAATTGTTAAGATACATGTTGTAGACAATGTATATACACTTGTCTGGTATGCCAATATGAGATGGCAATGTGTAGTATTATTTTGATTCTAAGTTATGAAATATGACTTAGTAGTTTATGATGGAATGATGAACATGTCAGATTAATAGGCTTGCTTGGGCTTAGTGGACTACGTCCATTGGGCCTATGCACCGGTCATGGCCCGAAATTTGGGTCGTGACAATTGTATCATCTATACAACTCATTAAACAAGTCGAATTCAAATCTCAAATCACCACGAATAGTTCTTCACTTTAGTTAGTCACATAATCACTCCACCTATACATATGTACACCCATTTGAATGTCAACATTCATTACCATATGTAGGAATCCTTGTATCAATTATGTTCTAACTAAATTTCCCTTTATTCATTCCAATCCATAGTCAAAATCCATTATCATATTCTTATAACACGTGATTTGCTGTTTACTTTTCTCATTTTTGACTTTTTTAATTTACCTTTCCACTTCATTCTCATAAATTAAGTTTGACCCATGAACATTAGGGTATAATCAATTTCAGATCATCCTTTAGATGTTTAAGGTACCATTCAACTTACACCCTACTATACGTTATCATTTATGTAATCCATACAAATTCACATTATGCTTATGCCTAGTTTTGCATCATTTTCATACTTATACTCTTTCTTTTATTTCTAATCATATGTTCATACTGCGCATCCTTGCATTACAATGTCATAACCATGTCTCAATCACCAATTATCATGATCATCAAATTACAATCTGATATCCGTGTAGGCTTTACGATCTTGTTGCTCTTTCAAAATTCATTTTTACTTGATCATTGCATCTTATGCAATACCACAATTCTTAAAAGTCATCTTCACTTCTTAATTATCTTTCATACTTCCAACATATATGTTATATTCTTATTTCATCTCGATATTACTTAGTCAAAATTCATATTTTAGTATCCTGACTCTATATCATGGTTCATTATCAAAATCTTTACTTGTATATGGGTACTTGAAATCTCAAATCATCATCTCTTCCGCAAGTAGATCTTTTCAAATTCCGTTGTGCACTTCTATTCCCTCACCAAGGGTAGTATCAATTAACTAGACCATATCACCATTGTTCTCTAAGCATTTGAAACACAATTCAACCTTTGTTTACCCCTATCAGGCATTCTACCTTGATAATTACTCAAAATGAAATATGTTCTACCTCTACAAGTATATTGAGACCGTAACATTATTAGGTCTACATAATGGCAAGATAATCATTGCCTCAAACCAACATTTCCAAGCATCCTTATACGTGCAACATATCTTTATATTATGTGACATATCAGTCACGAGCCCCAACATCACTATATAGCCATTAGCTCCTTGAGCTTTAGTGTTTTTACATGATGAGAAATCTCTCGAACTATCTCACCAGGGTGTTCATAAAGTGGATACAAGTCCATAACTTATAGTTCAATGCATAAGGCAGTGAACACAATCTCATCGTTAGAGTTCTACACTGTATCATGTTAGACAAAGCATAATTCCATGACCATAACAATGCAATTCCAAAATTCCACCCTTAACTACCAATCATAGCTCCCTTTATGAGCGTATACTTATACACTTCTTAATTGTTCACAAGCCACTCATGGCTATCCAAATTCGGTCTTCTATAACAAGTTAAGCTAGTATATTCTCTTATGCTTTCCCATGCACTTCCAAAACACTTAAACACATCCTTTAATAGAATTTTGTGGAGCACTTAACTAATCAAAGGCTTACCCTCAAAGCCAATCATAACTTTAACAGTTCAATGTATGCTCAATAGCATTCCATCTCATTGGCCCCAATGGATATTATTTTCAAATCTCCCAAGGTATCTTTGTCCTTAATTCGGACCATACAACTAACTTAGTATATTTGCATTGATTATTCTTAAGCTTTTTATGCTCGTCATAACAACATCCATATTTCATCAATCATTCATCTTACTGACCTTATTAGTATATATGTGGCTTGTTAGCCTTTCACAATACACTCCACAAATATGTTAGGGCTGTATACCTCGTATTTTGATACGATGGCTAATAAATTTTACGGATGCCAATTGAGGTTAATTACCAAGTTAAAAAGGGTAATTCAGAAATGAACCTGTGAAATCTCGATCTCCATAGACACATAACTAGAAGTAGACGTGATAATGCGGACCAAGGGTAATTTCGTAATTTCTCTTGGTGAGCTCCTACAAGTGGGTTTTCTTGATGCTATTAAGGTCTAAATAGGCCTAAGGAAGGAATAAATGATGTTTATGATGGTAAATAAATGAAGAAGATAAAAATAATGATAATTTCCATGGTAGAGGCAAAATGGTCATTTTGCATCTCAAGTCTAAATTTTTATGTTTTCATGAACCCGAGTATTTTTAGACTATTATGGACCTTGCCTTAGTGTCAAAAGAGTAAAAAGTTGCACAAAGGATGAGAGGAAGACAAAGTCACCATGTTAAGGGCATTTTGGTAATTTATGTGAGAAATAGATAAACTTTAGATATAAATATCTAAAGCTCCAGCAATTTCTAGCAATTTCCAGCAGCTTCCAGCCATTTCTTCTTCCTTTCCCCTCTCACGTTTCTTCATCTCCATGGGACCTCCCTTAAAGCTTCCATAACTTTCTCTCTCTAGCTTCAATTTCATGCTTTTGAGCACTTTTTCATAGAACCTTTTGTGCTCTTTCACTTTCTCACCTTAAAACCCTTAAAAAGTCTTACTTCCATCTTCCTCTCACTAGCTGGACATGTAGAGAGAGAGAGTGATTTCCCTTGTTAGCTTGAAGAATTTTGAAAGAGAATTCAACTACAAAGACCATCAAGGTGAGTATAAGTTAGGGTTAAATTTCTTTACTTCTTGATAATGGCTAACAATGGGGTTTGTGAGTGTTTTATCATTGAGGTTGTTTAGTCACTCTTAGGGTGACTAGAGTAGTGTGAATAACTAGCCATTTAATGGCAATTTGAAGCTAGTTAGGAATAACTAGTGGAACTTGATTAGGAAAGAGCTTTTGGATTATATTAATGCCAATTTGGGTTGATTGTGATGTTGTGTGTGTATAGGTTCCAACAAGGCCTCACATGTCCATTTGGAGTATTAGTTGAGGTTAGAGTCAAGCAAAAGAATCAACAAGACCGGTGAGTGAACTTGCATTTCAAAATTTGCTTTGGGAGATGTAAATGTATTTGGATGAAATATTTGAATGATTTTATCCAACCTTTATTTTAAAATGTGTGTCATGGAACAAGCCCTTGATAAAATGCTTTGATGTTGTGAAAATTTGAAATGTGTAAAAGGATTAATCCATGTGCTCCTGTATTATGTTGGTATGTATGTATATGAATATACATTGTGCATTGATGAATAATATTGTGTGAGGATGTTGAAGTGTGTGAGTAGGGAGTGCACACATGATGATGATAGAGTGTGCAAGTAGGGAGTGCACACATGATGATGTTGAAGTGTGCGAGTAGGGAGTGCACACATGATGATGAATGCATATGTATATATATATGTGTGTTATAGAAAGTTATGAAAATATTTGTGATTATGTTGCAAGTTGGCATTGTTAATTGCTCTCAAATTGCTTTTCATTTCAACAAGAAAATGGCTTTTGATGTAAAAAGACCCATTTCAATTAAAATGCTTTGTTTTTCACTACAGCGAGATTCATTTTTGCTGCAAAGAGAAACTCTCAGGTTTTGGGGGTCACACGGGCCTACTTCTTGCTACAGCGAGAAACTCTCAGGTTCTGGTACAATGCTTTCACTTTGATGAAGATTTTGAACACCTTCCTGCCAGAACTAGGAAAGGTGATAAACATAAAAGTTGTATCCCTGCCTCTTAGCTTTCTAATAGTTCTAAAATCAGGTTAATTGGACTTCTTTAGTGGGATATATGATAGAAAAACTGAACCATATGCGAACTATGACTATTTCTCGCTGTAGCGAGAAACTTGCTACCATGCTTGCTACCTTGTTTGATTTTGACCTATTTTTCACCCATTTAACTTCATGGATTGATCATGGGTTTTTACAACACTATGAGGTTATTGATCAAAGTTTGAAATGAGGGGTTTTTAGTAAGAAATTAAATCAATTGCATTGTTTTTAAAACAAGTGCATCATGATTTTCAAATTCCTTCTATCTATTGATTGTTCCTTTCTTATGTTCACTCACTGAGTTTTATACTCATGTTTTTAAACTTCATGTTTTCAGATTTGGAGGTAGTTGGGATCTAGATTAAGTTGTCCATGTATGCTTGCCTTCTTGGTAGGTACTATGGCATCTCAGTAGTTGTACCTTCACCCACGGTCACTCCCCTAACGGTCAAGGGTTTGTTACCTGTGAACACGTATATGTAATGTAATCCGCTAGGATCCATATTATAAGTCAATTATGTATATTTGATTACCGATGCCACTATGAGTTGGCATATGGGTGACATTATTTTGACATAATAAAATTATGAGTTTTGGGTCACTATAGAATATTACTGAAATATTTTTAGTTCAAAATTTCAATATGTGGTTTTAGAAATGATGGTTAGGGATGATGATCGAGTTTGGATAAAAAGGCTTGCTTGGGCTTAGTGGGCTATGCCCATTGGGCCCACGCACTGGTCATGGCCCAGTATTTGGGCAGTGACAAAGTTAGTATCAGAGCTCTAGGTTTAGTTGAGTCCTAGCGATTCTCGTGTCAGTCAGCAGAGTTGTCGGAGTTAATGTAGAGTCTTGTTTATGGTTTGTGACTGCAGCACAAGTCATAGACAGGAGGCTATATGAACTCCTATTCCTAATAACCTACCCTTTGGCTAACATTATGTAAAGGTTATAAATGGTGTCGTTGTCCAGGCTTGAGATGTCACCCGAGAAATGAGCTATTGTTGGAAAGATTTTAAGGAAATGCTCCTAATGAAAGGCTAATGTAATAACAAATTCCTCCGATTAAAGATGGAGGAAATTGGAGCTAGACTAATAGGTCCGTAATGACTTATTCATTCAATGAAGTTATAACTTGAGCCTATAATTGTCAATGAGAAGAAATTGGACGATATTGGATCCTTATTGCAGTCAATATAAAGAAACATATACAGTAATGGTACAAAGGGTGCACTTTGATTAGAATGATTAGTGATTATTGTGATTCACTTGGAGTTTATAAATTTAAGCATTGAGGTAAGAGTAAGCCAATACTTATGTGCACGGAGGTAAGTGCACTAGGTTAATCGAGCTTGTTATGCCATATATAAAAGGAGTTGGTTTTTATTTCAACTAAGTAATTGCAAGATCCCAAGGTTTGATTTGAACTATTATGGTTTATAGTTATAAGTACATGAATTAGCTTAAGGTGAAATTCAGTGACTATTATAATTGATGTGTGGTCATCAAGGTGAGAGGTTGGTAAACAAATCTTCTCTAAGGAGGAGCATGAACTTTTTTATGCTGTTCATGAGGTCAAAGGATTAAAGGACTAGATGTGGATTTAGCAATTTGAAATTAAATGACATGGAAATGACAAATTTAGTCGAAGTGCCATATGGAGTTCTATATGAAGATCGATATATGAATTGCTTTAAAGGTCAATTTAAAAAAATGTTTGGTTCAATATGCAACCTATGATGTAAATGATTAGTCTTGAATGTGACTTCTCCAAAGGTAAGGGACTTAAAACATGTGGATTTTCGGATATGCTCTAAGTGGAAGCTTCTGCATCCTAAGCTTAAGAAATTTTGATCTTATGACTGCAAAGCAAGATACAAAAATTTAGTGAATTGTCTATCTTATGGATGTAATTGGTTAAGAATTGATGAGTAAAGTCAAGATCTTCACACTAAGTGGTGTACAATTTGATATATGTGTACCTAAGAGTAAATTTGGAGATCATTGCTTAATCAATTTGCACTGAATATTGTGGTAAAGGTATATGAATGTTAGTAGTGAAGTATGTCCAAAGTGAGATATGTGGAGACTAATGTTTCGATCGCAAACTTGTGATACGAAGCTAGTTTTGCAAATTGTGGTTTCCATGATCATAAAATATATGGAGATTATCAATATATAGGCATACACTTGGAGTTGTACATCTTGTGATCCCCATGCATCATATGGAAGGATCTATCCCATAAGGGAGTTTACCCTGATTTATGGTTACATGACTATAGGCTTGGCATGAGATTGAGAATGCCCTGGAATAAATGTGGAATGTATTGTGAAAGGTTAAAAAGCCACATATATACCTTAACAAGGTCAATAACATGAATGAGGGGGAAATATGGATGTTGATATGCTGAGCATAAAGAGCTTAAGGATAATTAATGCAATTATATTAAGTTAGATGGTATGATCCGAACTAAGAACACGGACACCTTGGGAGATTTTAAAATAATGTCCAGTGGGGTCAATGAGCTAAAGTGTTATCGGGCATACAATGAACGATTAAAGTTATGAGTGGCTTTGAAGATAAGCCTTTGATTGATTAAGTTTTTAATGGAACCCTATTAAAGGAAGTGTTTAAGTGTTTTGGAAGTGTAGGGAAAAGCATAAGAGAATATATTAGCTTGACTTGCTATAAGAGGTCAAAATTTGGATGGCCATGAGTGGCTTGTGAGTAACCCAGCAATGTATAGGTAAATGTGCAAGGGAGCTATGATTGATAGATAAGGGTAGAACTTTAATGATGAGACTGTGTTCACTACTTTAAGCATTGAACTATAAATTACGAACATGTATCCACCCTGTGAACACCCTGGTGAGATAAATTCAAGAGATTTTTCACAATGAGAAAACACTAAAGCTCAAAGAGCAAATGGCTGTATAATTAAGTTGAGACTCATAACAGATATATCACATGAGTAATATATATATATATATATATATATATATATATATATATGTTGCAAATATAAGGGTGCTTGGAAATGTTGGTTTAAGGCAACGATTACCTTGCCAATATCTAGATCTGATGAAGTTGTGGTCTCAACATGCTCGTAGATGCAAGGCATAAATGGTGAAATGTATTTCCCCTACAAGTTTCAATTTATTTTGAGTAATTATTAAGGTAAAGTGCTTGGTAAGGGTAGGCAAAGGTTGAATTGTATTTCAAATGTTTAGAGAACGAGGGTGACACGGGTTGATTAAATGATACTACTATTGGTGAGGGAATAGAAATACGCTACAAGAATTGCATAGATCTACTTAGAAAAAAAATGATGATTTGAGAATTCAAGTACTCGTATACGAGTAAAGATTTGGTAATGAGACATGACCTAAAGTTGGAATACTACAATATAAATTTTGACTAAGAAAATCGACTTATAAAACACATGGTGTTTAGAGATGGTGCCAATTAGTGGTTGACTCTTGTATGAGAATGGAATATTGAAATCAGATTTGTGTATTCACCACAAATGATAAACATGATCTAACCAACCAAGCGAAGAAATGATTCTAAACTTGATTGTTGGTTATTTTGGTTTTACAGATGGCTTATTGAGCTTGATATGCCTAAGGCTATTCGAAGTTAAAATTTTTGGAAATATATATGTATGGATATATATGTTGCGTATTGGTATAAAAGCTCATGCAGAGTTAGTTATAATTTGATTCGATGATGATATTCTATCAATGGTTATAGTGCTAGACAATGATTAAGATAATTCATCTCTAATTTTGGCAGTGAACAAGTGGATTATAATGCTGTTAGCGTAAAAATAAGTGTTTATACTTTTGATATGAGTTCATCAAATTCTATTATATCGTGATAAAACTTGGTGTTTTAATATAGCCTGAGAGGCTTGACATATGAACTAGCTTAACTGTGAGCTAGAAATTGTTAGGTTATTATGAAGTGCACAAATAGAGAAGTATGACATGAATTTAATATCCTAAGGGGCAATGGAAAATGATGTATCAGTTTTGGTATAGCTTCAATATATATATAGTTTTTATATATAAAGATGTGGGGAAAGGTTTATAGCTTATGCGTAAAGGTGTGCATTTGAATTCTTATAATTAAAAGTGTAAAATTTATTTTGATTGGTATAAAGCTCATGATTCAAAATGAATGATTATGGATTTAATTTTCTTAGGTAAAAAGGACTAAGAGAAGTTAATATCAGAAACATCTTAATAGATGATTCTTAAATTTTAAAGTGCACTTAAGGAGAGATAAATGTTTAATTTGATCTTTAGATTAATAAACTAATGAGGCCATGAGATCTGATGTTTGGAGTAAATTTGAGAAATATCAAGTTAGATATGTTGTAGGTGATTGATGACAAGCAAATTAGCTATGACATTTGAAATATAGAAATGATTAGTAATCAAAATGAAACTTGGAAAGGAACTTTAAAGGGAAAATTTTGAGCAACTTTAATCTTGAGAGGTTGAGTTATTGATTAAAGAGATTGGTTAAGATTATAAGGGGGTATGTGCAATGTCATGATTTATTTAAATGCCTTGTGGTATAAGTTGAGATTTATCTAGTGAGCACTCGATCATGAAGGTATTGGAGTTTGTTTTTAGGAATATGATGACTAATGGTTACTAGATTTGAATCATCTTTGATATTAAAAAAAAAATAGATGAAATGAATAAAAAGCATTTGATCTTTATGTATTGTGAAATGCTTAAATGGAATTTATATGGGAGAATGAAAAAATGAAATAGAGATTGGTTGACAAATTAGACCCATAGTCAATGGTGGAATAAATGCTTGAATATTGGAAGGTTTGATAAAAGAGCAAGGTAGAGGAGTTGCGGATGGTTAAGTAAACATGCATAATTAATGATTTAAGGATGATTTGATTGAGGTGTGACCAAAATTAATAGCTTATTTGAATTCTCTTCATAAGATGAAGGATGATATTGTTTTGATCCAACAAGAGTAATGCATATAACCAAATACTATGGCATTGTTGAGTTTTATATAAGATTGAAAGTCGATACGATGCATAAACCAACATTCTATGTTTAGAATGCCAGACAAAAGTGATGTGGCAGAACTTTAGAGCTTTGATTATTCACCCTACGTCGATTTGAATTTGAAGACGAATTCATTTTAAGTGAGGGAGATTGTAGTACCCCATATTTTGATACGGTGGCTAATAAAGTTTACGAATGCCAACTGAGGTTAATTACCGAGTTAAAAAGGGTAATTCAGAAGTGAACCTGTGAAATTTCGATCTCCATAGATACATAACTAGAAGTAGACGCGATAATGCGGACCAAGGGTACTTTCGTAATTTCTCTTGGTGAGCTCCTACAAGTGGGTTTTCTTGATGCTATTAAGGTCTAAATAGGCCAAAGGAAGGAATAAATGATGTTTATGATGGTAAATAAATGAAGAAGATAAAAATAATGATAATTTCCATGGTAGGGGCACAATGGTCATTTTGCATCTCTGGTCTAAATTTTTATGTTTTCATGAACCCGAGTAATTCTAGACTATTATGGACCTTGCCCTAGTGTCAAAAGAGTAAAAGGTTGCACAAAGGATGAGAAGAAGACAAAGTCACCAAGTTAAGGGCATTTTGGTAATTCATGTGAGAAATGGATAAACTTTAGATATAAATATCTAAAGCTTTAACAATTTCCAAAAGCTTCCAACCATTTCTTCTTTCTTTCCCCTCTCATGTTTCTTTATCTCCATGGGAGCCTCCCTTAAAGCTTCCATAACTTTCTCTCTCTAGCTTCAATTTCATGCTTTTGAGCACTTTTTGATAAAACCTTTTGTGCTCTTTCACTTTCTCACCTTAAAACCCTTAAAAAGTCTTACTTCCATCTTTCTCTCACTAGCTGAACATGTAAAGAGAGAGTGATTTCCCTTGTTAGCTTGAAGAATTTTGAAAAAGAATTCAACTACAAAGACCATCAAGGTGAGTATAAGTTAGGGTTAAATTTTTTTAGTTGTTGATAATGGCTAACAATGGGGTTTGCGAGTGTTTTATCATTGAGGTTGTTTATTCACTCTTAGGGTGACTAGAGTAGTGTGAATAACAAGTCATTTAATGGCAATTGGAAGCTAGTTAGGAATAACTAGTGGAACTTGATTAGGAAAGAGCTTTTGGATTATATTAATGCCAATTTGGGTTAGTTGTGATGTTGTGTGTGTATAGGTTCCAACAAGGCCTCACATGTCCATTTGGAGTATTAGTTAAGGTTAAAGTCAAGCAAAAGAATCAACAAGACCGGTGAGTGAACTTGCATTTCAAAATTTGCTTTAGGAGATGTAAATGTATTTGGATGAAATATTTGAATGATTTTATCCAACCTTTGTTTAAAAATGTGTGTCGGGGAACAAGCCCTTGATAAAATGCTTTGATGTTGTGAAAATGTGAAATGTGTAAAAAGATGAATCCATGTGCTCTTATATTATGTTGGTATGTATGTATATGAATATACATTGTGCATTGATGAATAATGTTGTGTGAGGATGTTAAAGTGTGCGAGTAGGGAGTGCACACATGGTGATGTTAGAGTGTGCGAGTAGGGAGTGTCGCAGTGCACATATGATGATGTTGAAGTGTGCAAGTAGGGAGTGCACACATGATGATGAATGAATATGTATATATATGTGTGTGTTATAGAAAGTTATGAAAATATTTGTGATTATGTTGTAAGTTAGCATTGTTAATTGCTCTAAAATTGCTTTTCATTTTTAACAAGAAAATGGCTTTTGATGTAACAAGACCCATTTCAATTAAAATGCTCTATTTCTCGCTGCGACGAGATTCATTTTCGTTGCAGAGAGAAACTCTTGGGTTTTGGTGGTCACACTAGCCTAATTCTTGCTACAGTGAGAATAAATCTCACTGCAGTAGCGAGAAACTCTCAAGTTCTAGTGCAGTGCTTTCACTTCAATGAAGATATTTACCACTTTTCCGCCTGAATTGGAAAAAGTGGTAAACATAAAAGTTGTAACCCTGCCTCTTAGCTTTCTAATGGTCCAAAATCAGATCAATTTGACTTCTTTAGTGGGAGATATGATAGAAAAACTGAAACATATGCAAACTAAGATTGTTTCTCGCTGCAGCGAGAAACTTGCTGCCATGCTTGCTACCTTGCTTGATTTTGACCTATTTTTCACCCATTTAACTTCATGGATTGATCATGGGTTTTTGCAACACTATGAGGTTATTGATCAAAGTTTGAAATGAGGGGTTTTTAGTAAGAAATTAAATCAATTGCATTATTTTTGAAATAAGTGGATCATGATTTTCGAATTCCTTCTATCGATTGCTTGTTCCCTTCTTATGTTCACTCATTGAGTTTTATACTCATGTTTTTAAACTTCATGTTTTCAGATTTGGAGGCAGTTGGGATCTAGATTGAGTTGTCCACATATGCTCGCCTTCTTGGTAGGTACTATGGCATTTCAGTAGCTGTACCTTCACCCATGGTCACTCCACTAACGGTCAAGGGTCTGTTACTTGTGAACACGTATATGTAATGTAATCCGCTAGAATCCATATTATAATTCAATTATGTATATTGGATTACCGATGCCACTATGAGTTGGCAAACGGGTGAAATTATTTTGACATAATAAAATTGTGAGTTTTGGGTCACTATAGAATATTATTGAAATATTTTTAGTTCAGAATTTCAATATGTGATTTTAGAAATGATGGTTGGGAATGATGATCGAGTTTGCATTAAAAGGCTTGCTTGGGCTTAGTGGGCTATGCCCATTGGGCCCATACGTTAGTCATGGCCCAGTTTTTGGGCTGTGACAAGGGCATTCTCACGCTTATGCCTAGCTTATAGTCTTGTAACCACCAATTAGGCTAAATCTGTCACAACCCAAATTTTGGGCTATGACAAAGTTGGTATCAAAGCTCTAGGTTTAGTCGAGTCTTAGGGATTCTCGTGTCAGTCAGCGAAGTTGTTAGAGTTAATGTAGAGTCTTGTTTATGGTTTGTGACTGCAGCACAATTCATAGACAAGAGGCTATATGAACTCTTATTCCTCGTAACCTACCCTCTTGCTAACATTATGTAAGGTCACAAGTGATGTCATTGTCTGGGTTTGAGATGCCACCTGAGACACGAGCTGTTCTTGGAAAGATTTTAAGCAATTGCTCCTAATGAAAGGGTAATGTAATAACAAATTCCTCCAATTAAAGATAAAGGAAATTGGAGTTGGACTAATAGGTTCGTAATGACTTATTCATTCAGTGGAGTTATAACTTGAGCCTATAATTGTCAATGAGAAGAAATTGGATGATATTGGATCATTATTACAGTTAATATAAAGAAACATATACAATAATGGTACAAGGGGTGCACTTTGATTGGAATTAATAGTGATGATTGTGATTCACTTGGAGTTTATAAATTTAAGCATTAAGGTAAGAGTAAGCCAATACTTATGTGCACGGAGGTAAGTGCACTTGGTTAATCAAGCTTGTTATGCCATATATAAACGGTGTTGGGCTTCCAAAATATTTATATGAGAATATGTGTTGAATATGTGTACAGCAGGTTAAAAGGAGCTGGTTTTGATTCTAATTAAGTGACTGTGAGATCCAAAGGGTTAATTTGAACTATTATGGTTTAAAATTAAAGGTATATGAATTACCTCAAGGGTGAAAATCAGTGATCATTATAATTGATGGTAGTCGTGAAGAAAAAGGCTAGTAAACAAACCTGCTCTAAGGATGAGCTTGAATTTTGCTATGCTTAGCGTGGAGCCAAAGGATTAAAGGACTAGCTGTGGATTTAACAGTTTGAAGTTAAATGACTTAGAAATGATGAATTTAGTCTAAGTGCCATATGGAGTTCTATGTTTGAGCTTAGTATACAAGTTGCTTTAGAGATCAAATAAATAGTTTATATGGTTCAGTATGCAACCTATGAAGTAAATGATTAGTCCTGAATTTGATTTCTCCAAAGGTAAGAGATTTAAAAATTGTTGATTATTAGATGAGCTCGAAAAGGGAACTTCTTCATCTTAAGTTTACGAATTTGAATCTTATGGCCGCAAAGGCAAGATGCAACAATTAAGTGAATTATCCACCTTACCAATGTTAACGGTTAAGGATTGATGAGTAAGATTAAGATTGTAACACGAAGTGATGTATACTTTGATATTTATGTACCTAAGAGTTAATTAGAGATCATTGCTTAAACAAATTTGTACTAAATGTCATGGTAAAGGTATATGAATGTTAGTAGTGAAATGTGCCCAAAGGATGATTTTGGCATACCGCAAAAGGTGAAATAGATATGTTGCAATCAATGTTCCAATTACGTACCTGTGATAGAAAGTTAGTTTTACTAATTGTGATATAGACTCAGAAGGAAGCCACACGGTTGAGAATGATTAGTGTCGGAGCCTTAAAGGTGGCAGAATCCATTTAATAAAGTAAATTTTAGCAACTGCAATGTCACAGCGCTGACTGCCAACGCTGTCGCGTTAAGAACTCCTTATGGCTAGAAGGCACAAGCATATTGTGAGTGGCATGAAGATGAAACTCACAAGTTGAAGTATGGTCATTGGTCTTGATGTTGAGCTTTATTAATTGGAGTTTTAAGAGCGTTGGGAAAGTGTTTATACGAGTGAATTGAAAAGTTTCTTTATTGCCTTATATATTGGCATGTGAGTAAAAGAAAAGTTAAAAGACGTCTCAAGACGGCTATATTAAGATAAATTACCATGTGAAGCATTAAGATGAATAATATGTTGACTAAAGTCAAACCCTAAGAAATAAAGAGGACAAGAGATTAAGCCTTGTTAAAGGCTAAGGCAAAATGAGTGAAGAGTTAGATGAATATATAAGATCTAGATAAGGGATGTCAATACCAAGTGATGAAAGTGTGAATAAAGGATTACAAGGGTGGTATAACGAATGAGTTTATCTAGAATATCATTATGAGAATTTGCAATTCTTATCTTGACTCAGTTAAACGAAAAGGGTTAGTAACAACACAAGGTCAATTGTGTGGCACACTAGAAACCTATGAAGATAAATTGGGGATCGGATAAACGAGTATGTATTTATATATCTTGAAGAATAAATGCATGTTTATAGAACTGTGAGACCCCAACCTCTATAGGCTTGTAACTAAGCATAGATGTAATAATACGAGCCAAGGATAATTTCGTCATTTTCTCTAATAAGCTCCCAAAAGAAAGTTTTATGACATTTTAAGGTCTAAATAGGCATAAGACTGCGTAAATGACGTGTAATGATGAAAACACGAAGAAAACTAGAAATGACAATAATTTTCACGGTAGAGGCAAAATGGTCATTTTTCACCTCAAGTTAAAATTTTAAGTTTTCATGAACCCGAGCATGTCTAGACCATTATGGATCTTGTCCCGGTGTCAAAGGAGTAAAAAGATTGCACAAAGGGTTGCATGAAAACAAGCTAACTAGTCAAGGGCATTTTCGTAATTTTAAGGGAATGGATAAGTTTGGCCTATAAATACTTTCTTCCAGCAGCTTCTTCTCCCATTTTCCAGTAGCTTGTCTTCTTCTTCTTCTTCTCTCTCACGTTTCTTCAGAACCTCCATGGAAGCTTGATATGTAGCTTGTAAAATTTCTCTCTCTAGCTCTAGTTTTCATACTTTTGAGCCCTTTTGACTAGAACCCTAGTATTCTTTCACTCTCTCACTTCAAAACCCTTAGTAAAGCTTATTTACATACTTTCTCTCACTAGTTGAGTGTTTTAGAGAGAGAAAGAGAGAATTATCCCATTTATTTGGAAACTATTGGAAGGGAATTCAACTACAAAGAAACCCAAGGGTGAGTGATGAACTAAGCTCAATTTTTAGCTGTAGAAAATGGCTAGTAATTTAGATTAAGAGCTATTTTATTGTTGAGTATGTTCATTACTTTTTGTGATTTAGATAGTGAACATAGATAGCCATTTAATGTGGCAATTGAAAGCTAGCTAAAAGATAGCTTTTAAGGTTCATAGTGTGTAAATTGACCTATTTCTTATGCTAATGTGATCCTAGGTTCTAAGGAAGCCCCATCATTTCATTTGGACAATTAGAGGAATTGAAGTCATCTAAAGGCTCTACAATCAATCGGTGAGTGGACTGCCTATCAAAATCATTTTGGGAATGTGACTGTTTTGTACAAAGTGTTTGAATGATTTTATACAAATTTTCTAAAAAATGAATGCCTTGGGAACAAGCTCTTAAGAAATGGTTTATGTTATGATATGTGGTTATTATGGATTTCTATGCAGCTGCATTATGTTGATATACATATATGTTTGAATATAGTGTTGTGTAATTATATTGACTCGGCTATGTGCGAGTAAGGAGTGCACATAAGCCGAAGATGACCCGATTATGTGCGAGTAGGTAGTGCGCATGAGCTGGTGATGATGATGATGTGATGGTGTGTATGATGATGATGGGATGATGTGCATGATAATGATGGGTATACGTATACATATATACATATGTAAATATGCATGTTATAAGAAATTTATGAGTAATGGTATATGGTTGTAATGCATGTGAAACTTGACATGTTAAACTTTGGAAAATTGTCATGTGTTTCATGTTGGTTTAGACATTTTAGCAGGGTGGTTTTTCTTTGGGAGAAAAGGGAAATTTTTCATTGGTGCCCTGTATTTCGCTACAGCGAGAAACTCTCAGGTTTGAGAACCTTCACCAGAACTGTTTCTTGCTGCAGCGTGATAGTAACTGTAGCTTCTCGCTACAGCAAAAAGGAATCTCACTATAGCGAGAAACTCTTTGTTTCATCAGCAGAATTTCGCTACAGCGAGAAAGAATCTTGCTGTAGCGAGAAACCTTATGTTTCTGGGTCACAATTTCGCTGCATCGAGATTCAATCTCGCTGCAGCGAAAAACTTTCTATTTTGGTCTCCTATCTTGTCTAATTGCTACCTTATCTTTCACTTTTTTGCTACCATATCGGAGCATGGACTTCCAACATTAAGGATTAAATGAGTTAAGTTTAAAATGAGGAGGTTTAGTGAGAAACCCTCGGCCGGTTGAGAAACCCTCGTTCCGCTAATAACCAAATCCCAACGTCGCTGCAACGAAAATTCATTCTCGCTGCAATGAAGATTCGTTGTTGTATTTGACTTGCTTACGTATCATAATGGTTCGTTGTGTATGGATTCATGATTTTCAAATGATCAATCATTTAAGGGCTTGATGAGGGGTTTTTAATATTAATGGATCTAAATTGCATTGTTTTGAAACAAGTGCATCATGATTTTTAAATTCTCCCTTGTTGTTGCTTGTTCCCTTCCTTGTTCACTCACTGGGTTTATACTCACCATTTTCAACTTCATGTTTTCATATCACGAGGCAGCCGGTAACTAGGACGAGGTGTCCTTGTAGACTTACATCCATCTTTTGGTAAGTGTCTCGGCATTCAGTAGCTGTACATTCATTCGAGTCCCTCCACTGGAAGTCGAGTATTATTTTGTTGTGTATAGACGAACCTAATGTAAATTGTTAAGATACATGTTGTAGACAATGTATATACACTTGTTTGGTATGCCAGTATGAGATGGCAATGTGTAGTATTATTTTGAATTCTAAGTTATGAAATATGACTTAGCAGTTATGATGGAATGATGAACACGTCAGATTAATAGGCTTGCTTGGGCTTAGTGGACTATGTCCATTGGGCCCATGCACTTGTCATGGCCCAGAATTTGGGTCGTGACAAGAACGATATGCTCGGGATGTTAAAGAGAAAATAAGAGACTAAGTGTTTTAAGAATGCACAAACATCTTTGAGAAGGAATTACCAATCATACACAGCAAGTATAAAATGTGGGATTTTTTAAGCTTGCTGAGGAGCCTAACGGCTAAGTCACGGGTTAAGTGATCCCATGCGGTGAGACATAAGTTTAAGATAGGTATCCCCAAGGAAATACTCAAAAAGATTTTTGTTATGGATCTTGTGAAAGCAAGCATTAAGTTATGTGGTTATAAAGAGGAAGTCGTAAGTTGAAAGTGATATGCATATCAACATTGAAAAGTACTTGAGGAGGACCTTGTTTCAAGTCTTGCAGTTTCAAGTACAAACTGCAGATTGGTCCAGGGAGAATAATGTCACATTAGTATAGAAGAATACAACAAAGGATGATTGAAGATAATCTGGATAATGAAGTCTGATAATGAAAACTTCCTAATGTAGTATGGAAATTAGAATTCAGAAATGCTTGAGGTATGCACAATTCGAATTAGTCTAAGTTTTAAATGACTCATTAAAGTTGAAATGCAACAAGGATATAATATATATATATATATATGTTAGAGGTATGAAGAATAATTGAGAAATAAGGATGACTTTTAGGGATTGTGGTATTGCATAAAATGCAATGATCCAATAAAGATAAACCTTTGAAAGATCAACGAGATTATAAATCACATACGGATACTAGATTGCAATTTAATGAAAATGACATTTAGCCAGTGAGATGTGATTAATGACATTATGATGCAAGGATATATGTAGTAAAATGATACTTAAACATATAATTGGAAATGATAAGAAAGGAGTATAGACATGTAAATGATGTAAAGTTATGCATAGGCATAATGAGAATTCGTATGGATTACGTAAGGGATAACTTGTGGTAGACACAAGTGGAATGGTAATTTAAACATATAAAAAGGGTAATCTGAAATTGATTATACCCAGTGATCGTACATTAGACATGAGAATGTTGACATTTAAATGTGCGTGTACATACACATGTGTGGGGTTGATGATGTGCCCAACTAAAGTGAAGAATTATTCTTAGTGGTTCGAGATTTGAACTCAATACATTTGATGATTTGTATAAATGGTATAATGATAAGAAATCCTAGCAGAAGTTGAGCTATGTTGACATAAGAAAATTTTGAAATAGTCAAGGAAATGTAATCTATAGCGTGGTTAAGTCATACAAGATGGACTAATATGATTAAGAAGATTGAAGCTGCATAAATGTAAGGTAAACATGAAGTATGTGGAAATAATTGAAGCCATTAACCTCCCCCAACATTGAGGATACGTGCAGGACTGAATATGGCATGTTTATAAGCTACATAATAGTGTAAGGGGGGTAAGAGGAATGAAAGAATGTCGAGAAGTTTGATAAGGAGGCAAGTAATAAGATGGTGATTAGGTATACATAAGAAAGTATAAACCATGATCGAAATCGGTATGATTAAGTTGAAGTTTCGGCTCAAATTTAATAAAGGATGATAATAGACATAAGTGAGATATTCTAGTCGAATTGGAGGTAAACAAGGTGAATGAATAACTAGAGGTTTAACAAGAATAGAAATAAAGATATGTTTAAGGTTAGTGATGGAATTAAAGCCATACTTGGGATCTTAATGATAAGAAAGAATAATAGTGAAAGGTACCGTGGTTCTGACTCACAGAGGATAATAGATATAAGTTATGTACCTTGACCTTGTAAAGTGCTCTAGTCTAATGGAAGGTAACGAAGTGCATAAATCAAAATTCCCTATGAAGAAGGAAATGGAATATGATCATTGAGTGAGATTAACAACTCGACGTTGAAGAGAATTCGATGACGAATTCTATTTAAGTGGGGGAGACTATAATACCCTGTACTTTGACATAATGGCTAATGAAACTTATTGGATGCCAAATGAGGTTAATTATAATGTTTAAAGGTAAAGAAAGGTAAAAAGAGTATTTTAAGGTAAAATATTTCGCAAGCGAGGGAATAATAATAAAATAATAATATTTTTATCAAGAAAGAATTTGTGAGATAAAAAGTGATTTGGAAGTGAATTGAGGCATAATAAGGTATTTTGGGTACCAAGGAGACAAGTGGAAAATTTTGGAATAAAATAATATTTTATTAATAAAATAATATTAAAATATTAATATTTTATTCATTATCAAAATTTTTCATGAAGAATGAGTATACAGTTAATCTAAGTGGGGGAGAGGAAGAATGAGGAAATTTCAAAGAAAAATGAAGCTAGTGGGGCCCACGCGTTATTAAATAAAACTAACGCGAGAAAAAAATATATTTTAAATATTATGGAGACGCAGCGTTGGGGTACAAGCTTTATATTTCGTTTGTATATGTGTAAAAGAAGATAATAGAAGAAAATTGGAGTTAAAAGAGTGTTGGGAGAACTAAATTAAAAAGGGAAGAAACTTGGAGGGTAAAACGATAATTTTATGTAAAGTTTGGTCAAAGCTTCCAAAAGAAGCTTTGACTCTCATCTTTACCAGCCATGACCGTCCTTATCTCCTCCAGCAAGATATTTTCTTCTTCTTCTTGAAGCTTCCAACACCATTTTCATTTCAAGTTCATGAAAATCAAATTTTTCATGTGATTTCCCTTGTTTCTTTTCATTTCCTTTCTTTTCTTACTTCTTTCTTCTCCAAACTTCTTGGGCACTAAACCTGTAGCTTCTAACCCTAATTTTCAGCACATCTAAACCCTAAGAGAAGAAGAAAGAAAAAGAAAGAAAGGAAGAAAAGCTTGGTTTTGTAATTCAAGGAAGCTAAGGTAAGGATTTTTGTGTTTTAAGCTCATGGTTGGTTAAATCTTTGGAGAAATAATGTGTGAATCATTTTGGCAACTTGATGATTAATGTTTTGAAGGAATATTGGAGTGTAAGTATGGGTCAAGCAACCATAAAGGTAAAGACAAATGATGTTTTAAGTGTAGTTGAGGAATCTTGAGAAATTGGGTATTGTTGTGTAGTTGACATGTTAAGTGGCATATTGTGAGAAATTGTGGTTGTTGTGGAAAAGATGGTTGAACTTGATAAATATCCTTAGAAAAGATTAATATATATGTTAGAGTCATAAACAAGTTGTCGGTAATCATAATTTAAAGAATTACGCAAGCAAAGGATTAAAGCAACTTGGGTAAAAATTGTGTCAAGATAAGTTAAGTTGAATAAGGATTAGTGATTGAATAAAAAAGGGAAGTATAAATGATGTACGCTAAAGATATTGAATTGGGATAGTTGCTAGGAAGTGCAACAGTAAAGGTAGCGTACTGTGGTGGTGTGTTGGGGGAAATAACGAATGACCGACAAGTAGGAATAGCTAGATATGCCTCTGGACAAATAGCGATGTAATATCTCGTTATCATAAGGTGAGTGAACTTGCATTTCAAATTGTTTTGGGAAGTGCTTACGTGTTTAAATGAATCATTTGAAAGTTCATTTGTTTTGCTTTAAAATTATACCTAGGGAACAAGCCTTTGTTGAAATATTTCTATCTTGTGAAAATGTGCCATATAAATGGTTCATGTGTTATTAAATTATATGGATATGTATATTATGCATTGGGTGTTCCTTTTTGTGTGATAATGATGACCCAGCTATGTGCGTGTGGGAGTGCACATGAGCTTATGATGACCCAGCTATGTGCGGTGTGGGAGTGCACATGAGTTGATGATGACCTGGCCATGTGCGGCATGGGAGTGCACACGAGCTGATGATGACTTGGCCATGTGCGAGTAGGGAGTGCACATGAGCTGAGTGTGGGGGGATGATATGGATGATGATGTATGTATATACAAATATATATATATATATATGTTATATAAAGTTTATGAAAATAATTGTGATTGTGTTGTGTGTTGGTATTGTTAATTGCTCCCAAATTACTTTTCATTTCAACAAGAAAATGGCTTTTGATGTAACAAGACCCATTTCAATTAAAATGCTCTATTTCTCACTGTAGCGAGATTCATTTTTGCTGCAACGAGAAACTCTCAGATTTTGGTGTAGTTCTTTCACTTTGACGAAGATTTTGACTACCTTCCTCTCAGAACTGGGAAAAGTGGTAAACATAAAACTTGTACCCCTATCTCTTAGCTTTCTAATGGTCTAAAAATCAGGTCAATTTGGCTTTTTTAAAGGGAGATATGATTGAAAAACTGAAATATATGCAAACTAAGACTGTTTCTCGCTGCAACGAGAAGCTTGCTGCCATGCTAGCTACCTTGCTTGATTTTGACATATTTTTCACCCATTTAACTTCATGTATTGATCATGGGTTTTTGAAACACTATGCGGTTATTAATCAAAGGGGTTTTAGTAAGAAATTAAATCAATTGCATTGCTTTTGAAACAAGTGCATCATGATTTCCAAGTTCTCCTTATCGATTGCTTGTTCCCTTCTTATGTTCACTCACTGAGTTTTATACTCATGTTTTTAGATTTAGAGGTAATTGGGACCTAGATTGAGTGTCCATGTATGCTCATCTTCTTGGTAGGTACTATGGCATCTCAGTAGCGGTACCTTCACTTAAAGTCACTCCGCTGACAGTTAAGAGTCTTTTGTTTGTGTACACATATATGTAATGTAAACTACTAAGAGTCATGTTATAAATGAAATATGTATGTGTTGGATTGATGATGATGCCCTTATGAGACGGCAATGAATGACAGTACTTTGAGATAATACAAAGATGAATATTCGGTTGCTATAAAATATTACCGAAACATTTTTAGTTGAGAAGTTCAATATGCGGTTTTAGAAATGATGGTTGGGATTAATGATCGGGATTGCATAAATAGGCTTGCTTGGGTTTAGTGGGCTATGCACATTGGGCCCATGCGCCGGTCATAGCTCGAAATTTGGGCTGTGACAAAATCCTTTTATAAATGTCTCATACATTCATCTAACTTTTCATTCACTCTTTCCTTAGCCTTTAACAAGGCTCAATTTCTTGTCTCCTTTATTTCTTAGGATTTGACTTTAGTTTGCGTAATGTTTATCTTAACACTACACATAGTAATTCATCTCAAGAACTTTCCAACTTCTCTTTTACTTACATGCCAATATATAAGGTAATAAAGAAACTTTTCAATTCATTCATATAAATACTTTCCAAAACCTTAAAACTCTAATTAACAAAGCTTAACATCAAGTCCAATGACCATAATTCAGCATGCAAGTTCATCTTCATGCCACTCATCTCTTGTTCTTGCTTCTTGGGCATAAGATGTTCCTAACGTTGCGGTGCTGAGCAATGAGCACTACGGCACTGCAGCTGCTAGAATTTACTTTATCAAAGCAATTCTTCTACCCTTAAGGCTACTACATTAATCATTCTCAACCATATGGCTTTCTTCTAAGCCTATACCACAATTTGCAAAACTTGTTTTCTATCACAAGTACACAATCAAAGCATTAATCTCAACATATCTATTTCCCCTTTTGTGGTATACCTAAATCATCCTTTAGGCATATTTCACTACTAGCAGTCATATACCTTTACCATAACATTTTGTGCAAACTTGGTTAAGCAATGGTGTCCAAATAACTCTTAAGTACATAATTATCGAATTGTACACCACTTAGTGTTGAGATCTTGACTTACTCTTCAATCCTTAACCAATTACGTTTATAAGGTGGACAATTCACTTAATTATTGCATCTCGCCTTTGCGGTCATAAGATCAAAATTTCTTAAACTTAGGGTGTAAAGACTCCCTCTTAGAGCTTATCCAAAAATCAGTATTTTCTAAATCCCTTACGTCTGGGGAAATCACATTTAAGACTAATCATTTATATCATAGGTTTCATACTGAACCAAACAGACTTTTCAATTGATCTTTAAAGCAATTTGAAGGTCAAATATAAAACTCTATACGGCATTTAGACTAGAATCACCATTTCTAAGTCATTTAACTTTAAGCTATCAAATCCACAACTAGTCCTTTAATTCTTTGGCTTCATGCTAAGCATAGCAAAATTCAAGCTCATCCTTATAGCAGATTTGTTTACTAGCCTTTTACTTGATAACCACACATCAATTGTAACAATCATTGATTTACACCCTTGGGCTGATTCATGTACTTATAACTATAAACCATAATAGTTCTAATCAAATCTTGGGGTCTCACAGTCACTTAATTGAAATCAAACCAGCTCCATCTAAGCTACTCTACACATGTTCAACACATACATAAGATTAATATATCTTAGAAGCCAACCCCATTTATATATGTGCATAGCAAGCTCAATTAACACAATGCACTTACCTCCGTGCACATGAGTAGTGGTTTACACCTCCCTCAATACTTAGATTTATAAACCCTAAGTAAGTCACAACAATCACTATTCATTCCAATAAAGATGCGCCTCTTATTACCGATATCGTACGTGCTTCTTTATATTGACATTAATAACAATCCAATGTTATCCAATTTCTTCCCATTGACAATCATGGCCTCAAGTTATAGCTTCACCAAATGAATAAGTTATTACGACCTATTAGTCCAGCTCCACCTTCCTTCATCCTTAATCAAAGGGATATGTCATTACATTAACCTTTCATTAGGAGCATTTTGCTTTATAATCTTTCCAACAACAGCTCGTGTCTTGAGTGGCATCTCAAACAAGGACGACAGCACTACTTATGACCTTTATATGATGTTAGTAAAAAGGTAAGTGCTTTTGATTTCTCAAGCAAGTGCACGTATCGTTAACAAGTAATATAGTAATGAAGTAAAGTATTGTTCCCATAGAGAATTGTTTAATTCGTACTGTTAACTACTAAAATTATAACACCCTAATTTTATCCAAACAATTACAATAAAAAAGAAAAATTAAAACTAATAAACTAAAACTAAAATTAAATAGTAAATAAAACTCACTTAACTACCAGACCCAAGATTATGATATCCCTCAATACTTCATCTAATTATTATCTTTCTCTTTTGACTTAGTTTAATGGATTAAATTGCTAACCTAGAGTCCTAAATTATTTACAAGTCTCTGTCGAGTTTCTCATAAAAATACCTTTCCCAATTAATTTACTATATGTCTATGTAAATTAAATTGAAGAAAGATTCATTAAGTTTGTGCTCTAATTTTGGCTACGTATGGCTTATAGGTGTATATCTACCCTATATGCAAATCAAATTACCTAATCAACTAAGTGTATTCAATCATAGGCTATTCTATTCAAGTTCTACCTAAATCTCCTTCGTTAAGGTTTAACCTAGGTTTCCAATTCAATCTAATTGGTGATCAGGCAATTTGAAGTATTAAGAATAGAATAAAAAAAAACAACCTAAATCTATCAAACAAAGTAAAAGAAAGATAAATAATTCAGACTACATAATCAGTTTAATCATTAGATTAACAATTTAATTCCCCATCAAGTCACACATCATCATTGAATAAAGTTTAAACAATAAAAACAAACTAAGAAAATAAAAGAATAATCAAAAAGATACAACTCAAGAATTATAATCTTGATTTTCCAAGTCTTCTTGAATCTTTCAAAATCTTTTCAGCTTCAATGACTTTGTTGCTTGACTCTCAGCTTTCAATCTGGTGTTTTCTTCCTTCTTCTTTAAGTCTTCCAAAAGGTTGTTTTTAGAGGCTTTGAAGTTAGGCCAAGTTGGGTGAAGAAAGAAGTCAATTTCAGCTTGGATTTCCTCACCAAACTAGGTAAGTCACAGTCTTGCCCAATTAATTAACAGAAATCGTAATTGCTCTAGGACTACTGCAGTGCATCAAATTTTACAGGATTTTTTACCACCTTCCACTCTGAACTGAGCAAAGTAATAAACATAAAAGTTAAATATTTTTCTCTTATCTTTCCAATGGTCTAAGAATCGCTTCATTTGAAGCTCTGTAGAGAAAGTTATGACCGAAATACCAAAACATATGCAGTGTAAGTCTGCACCTTAAAATTGCTCTCCTTCTTCCATTAAAATTCTTCTTTCAAACACCTACAAAAGCACAAATGAATCAATAACAACCTATCTTAACCATATTAACACCAAATTAATAATAAAATTAACTAAGATTAGATTGACTCACTTAAAATAACTAATTTAAAATAATTAAATAAAATCTACTAATTTCTATGCATTCCTACAAGAACTAAGCCAAATTATTATCAAAATTAAACTCTATATTATAGAGTTTTTAGTAGGTTACTAGGAATAGAAGTTTATATAGCCTCTTGTCTATGACTTGTGCTACAGTCACAAACCATAAATAAGACTCTACACTAACTCCGACAAATTCGCTAATTGACACAAGAGTTCCTAAGACTCGACTAAACCTAGGACTCTGATACCACATCCGTAACGGCCGCTCCTCGATCGCTACCAGCGTCTGATTCTTGCAAGAGAACCCACCAAGTCCTGAACAAGCCTTATTCGAAACCTTTGTATAACAATAAACCTATTCCACCGATTTATTTAATTACTAGAAACATACATCCTTTATGTAACATAACTTAAACAATAGCTATGATAACTCAACTCAACTTTTATTCAACATAATTGTAGAAGCTCATCAAGGTCTTTAATATCCAACCATACATTTACATTAATACTATTTACAATCAAATTATGCTACGAATGACTCAACCACTATCTGCAAAAAGGAAATAAAGGAGTGAGTCTCACAGACTGAGTGATCATCGACTCCGTGAGTAGGGCGTAGATGGGAAACAAGCTTAAGGTAGATCATTTGAATGATAAAATCAGAATAAAAATAATAATCTTAGAAAAAATCAAATCACAAATAGAGTGTTTGTGCCTTGTAAAAATGATGTCGTAAAATCATTATGCAATATTTCACATGGCAAAACGATGCCGAAAACAAGTGTTACAAGACAAGGTTCAATCATAGAAAATATCACTTGTTATCAAAATACGAGTAACAGAATAAAGGTATGCACGCTCCTAGAATGTGTGGCATGTAAAGAAATCAACTTCTAAAGCCACATAAATCAACTCATGATCGTCAAATAAGCACTAAAAGCTTTTATTCAAATAAGGGGAGCTATAGAGAAAATCTTAACTCTCCACCTTGCAAAAGAGTACGTGGCGAAAAACTCACAAGCCTCTCGAGTAAGTAAGCATAATATCAACTCGTTGACCCACTTCCACGTAATAACAATCCGGGAGCCTCACTCCATCGAATTCCCACAACCATGGTAGTCTCGACAATGTTGGCCGACATCGGAGAATCAAGCGATCGCAACCGCGTATATCACTGGTGGCCTAGCCACATATATATATATATATATATATATATATATCACAGGTCGTGGCCCCCACCACACCTAACAACCCATCAGTGACCCAAAGGTTCTCTAGCTAGAGTTCACTTGTGCACAAGGGTCACACTATACTAATGTAACATTCGACCAACTCCCCGACACTCTTGGTTTATCAAAACCATTTTCAAAACCAAATCAAGTTTTTTGAGGCTTTTTCTTTAAATTGTTTGAAATCAAGGTTCGATAACCCTTCAAATTTGATTTTCACATTAAATGGCATGCTGTAAACACTTGTACAAAGATCGGAATAAAACCGGTGGTCAAAACTTGCATTTTAAATCACTTAACAAATGCATTTTGCTATGCATATCACACAAAAATACAAGACACGAATTTTGATACAAACATCATAAAAAGGCTTGTTTCCCGGTTTCTAAAACACTTTACATATATAGTTTATCTATAGATATATCCAAAACAACTTTCAAACATTTAAGCATCCGCAAAATACCAATGGTTTCTACCAGCTTATGCTTTCTACAATTTGCGTTTAAAATAAACCAACACATATATATATAGTTACGGGAATTTTAAAATGGACACTTCCTACTCACCTCACAATAGCAGGATACTACTTCACTATTGACTTGGATGCGTATCTAGCTAATTCTACCTGTCAGTCACCCGTTACTTCCTCTGGCACGCCACCACAACAACTTCTCTTCTTATACGCTTCCTAGCAAAAATTTGAACTTAATACACTTAATTATTCTCGAGTATAGGTAACACATCAATCATTAAATCCTTAACCTAATTTCATATTTTTCATCAACCTCAATCACAAGCATTTAACAAGCATTCAACATACTATCAACCGACCATAATCAACACAACATAATTTAGACACATTGCATGTTTACCTTTCGGTTTTAGCTTGAATTCCACACATATAGCTCACAATTTTCTCACACCCATGGTCACCATTGCTGCCACAAACATAAACAATTAATACACATCTCATTTCTTTTATTTACTTGTGATTTCAAGCCAAAATACTTACCCATAGCTTATCTAGCTCAAAATCACCATGGATTCCAAGATTGACCCACAAGCATGCATCTATTTCTTTCAATTCTTGGAGGAACTTTGTTGCCATAAACATTCTCACACAATTACCAACTCATTTCCTCAAGAAATCACAGCTAAAATCAAAGTTCAACTTACTTTCCTTAGCTTGGAACCACTAGGCCGAACCTTCGTTGTCTTTTTTTTCTTTCTCCATCCTTTCTTTCTTTCTCCTTTCTTCCTTTCGCTCTTTGCTTCAAAGTCGATTCTCTCTCTTTTTCTTTCCAAAGGTACGGGTTTTCTCAAGCAAAAGCCTTGAAAATGGCTTTCACTTTCCCATTTGGCCCACACATGGGCAGATTGCCCAAAGCCACGTCTTTTTCTATTATTTTCTTTTATTTTTCTTTCCTTTTTTTCTCTCATGGGCAGATTGCCCAAGGCTTGCTTATTTGGCATTTTCCTTTTTCTTTCATGTAGTTAAAATCAAAAGGTAAAAAGCTTTTGAAACCTTTCCACCTATCACCTCACTTTCCATTCTTTCTTCATTTCATTTCCATTTCCTTTTAATGCCATTTTATCACCCAATAATATTTCATGCTATAATTATACCTTTTTCTTTTCGAATCACACTACCATCTTGCTTGTTTACCATGGGCTATGCTTACCAAACCATGGTTTTCTTCCACTTAAATATTCTTTATTCTTTTTCTCTTTGTCAACTATCACATGGTGGGGTCCCACATGTCTCCCACTAACTTCCTCCTTTTCGCATGCAATAATTTGCATGTAATAGTGAATTTTATATGTATATCTCATATTCCACATAATTTAACCTTCCTTGGTTAGTAAATTCCCATTTAACTCTAAATATTAAAATTTGCACATAAGTCCTCAAACTTTTCTTTATTTACTATGTGACCCTTCAAACTTTCATCTTTTATAATTTGGTTCTTCCAACGTTTATTTAATTCCAATTTCCTTCCATCTTTCTTCCTTTAAACATGTACAAACAAAATATAGAATTCACACTTCACCAAGGTATCACCATAATATTTAAATATATACTTACCCACTCTTACTCTATTTAATAAAGGCACACAGGCTCCGCTAACATTGTTTTTCTTCGAAATTCATTCTTATTTCTTCTCCCCCACTTAGATTAGCCATATAATCCTCCTTCATAACTAATTTCAACAATAGATAAAATATTAATATTTTAATATTATTTTATTTTAAAATTCTCCACTTGTCTCCTCGGGACTCAAAATGTCTCACTTTGTCTCGATTTACTTCCAAATCACCTTTTAACTTGCTAATTTATCCTCGATAAAAATATTATTATTTAATTACTATTTTCTCGCATGCGAAATATTTTATTCCAAACTATTCCTTTCACTCATCACCGCTCTTTGACACTTAAATTTACATCAATTGCCCCTACGTCTTATCGATACGGTTATGTTGACTACTGTATAAGGGTATGGGGTGTTACATTTTACCTTCTTCCTTTTTTGGGCTTTCTTCTTCTGTTGCTTCGTATAAGACTTGGAAAAAGAAACAATAAGCAATGATCTCTTATCTTTCCTAATGGACCTCTCTACCATGTCTAGCATATTTAGAAGTTTAGGAAGAGTAGCTTCCAATTGATTCATATGGAAGTTCAACACGAACTGACTGAAGCTTTCAATAAGAGATTGTAGAACTAAGTATATACTTAACTCATGATCCATTACTAATCCCAATTATCCAAGTCTCTCGATGAGTCCAATCATCTTCAGCACACTGGGTCTAACAAAACTGCCTTCTACCATCTTGCATTGGAATAGTTATTTAGAGATCTCATATCTCTTAGTGCACCCCTTCTTATCAAATAGTTCTATAAGGTGAAGAATCATGGATTGGACATCTATGTGCTCATGCTGCTTTTGGAGCTCAAGAGTCATACTAGCTAGCATCACGCATGCTGCCTGATCATCGACATCCTTATGACGTTGATATGCTTCCTTATCCTCAGCACTAGCATTAGCAACAGGGACTGGTGGAATAAGAGTGTCAAGGATGTAGGATTTCTTATCCTATTTTAAGACCATCTTGACGTTTCGAAACTAATTGAGGAAGTTTAGGCCTATGAGTTTATTTGCGTCCAAGATGCTCTGTAATGACAGATTATTAGACATGTATATAAATTATGCCTCAATAGATAAAACAAAGCAATAAGTAAATATCATGCATAAACTATTTAAAACAAGGTTTTAAAATTTTAAATAGTTTTCCCACTATTTTTTACAAGATGATAACCTTCCATATCACCTCGAGAGATCTCTACTAGGATTCTCGCAGTGGGTTAGGATCCTATCCATCTAGTCATTGCCTTGAGTGTGCTCAACAAACTATGATAGGTGGATTAGGTTTCAATTGAGCTTACCAATTATATCTTTATGCAAGTCCTAGATCAGCTAGGTGACAACACATTGCCTAAACATATCTATGACACCCAGTACCCTAGTATTGTGAAACCTCGACCTCCATATACCCGTAACTAGAAGTAAACGCGATAACATAGACCAGGGGTAATTTTGTCATTTTCTTGATGAGCTCTTAAAAGTAGATTTCCTAATATTATTAAGGCCTACGTAAGTGTCACGACCCAAATTTCGGGTCATGACCAGCGCATGGGTCCAATGGACGTAATCCACTAAACCCAGGCAAGCCTATTATTTATCTTACTTATGATTCTATTTATTATCACTAAGTCCTATTTCATGACTTTGAGTCAAAATAGTGATATACATTGCCAACTCGTACTGGCATTACTCTTTTAAAATTTACATTAAGTTCATCTATACATAACAAAATAATACTCGACCTCCAGCGGAGTGACTCGGATGGATATACAGCTACCGAATGCTGAGACACCTACCAAAAGATGTACACAGATCTACAAGAACACCTCGTCCTAGTTATCGGCTACCTCGTGATCTGAAAACATGAATTTGAAAATGGTGAGTATAAACCCAGTGAGTGAACAAGGAAGGGAACAAGCAACAATTAGGAAAAATTTAAAATCATGATGCACTTGTTTCAAAACAATGCAATTTAGTTCATTCCTATTTAAAACCCCTCCAAACCCCAGAGTTTTTCGCTACAGCGAGCATGAATTTCGATGCAGTGAAAACAAAGCAACAAGAGAAACATTTTTCCTCACTCAACAAAAAGCCATCCTGCTAAACTAATAAAATCAACCTAACATTCATGAAAATTCTCAAAGTACAACGTCTCAACTTTCATGTACATCACATCCATAAATCATTGTCCATCCATTTGCTATATCACACATATTTACATATGTATATATATATATATGTATATACCCATCATCATCATCTCACCAACCCATTATCATCATCACCAGCTCATCATCATCATCACCAGCTCATGCGCACTCCCTAGTCGCACATAACCTGGTCATCCTCGGCTTATGCGCACTCCTTACTCGCACATAGTTGAGTCAACATAATTACACAACATTATATTCAAGTGTATATGTATATCAACATAATACAACCACATAGAAATCCATAATAACCACATTTTATAAACTTTTTCTCAAAAGCTTGTTCCCAAGGCATTCATTTTCATAAAAAAAAAATTTATAAAATCATTCAAACCCTTTGTTCAAAGCAGTCATATTCCCAAAACAATTTTAATAGGCAGTCCACTCACAGGTGTCGAAAATCCGGATTCCAGGTGAACTCTGACTAATAGTCCTCAGGCGTAATTCCTTTGCCTTTTCCGGACGTCTCACCACCTTGACAAATAACAAAGTCGAAGAATTTACTATATTGTCCCTAAATTGATATAAATTAATTTAAACTACTAATGCTTGATATGTAAATGCAAAAATATGTCCGATTACCGCTTAATCACGGTATCGATTAAATTCGACCGATCACCCGATTAATCGTCGATTGTGTCCAAATCACCTCCAAATTAATTCATTTCTCCTCTAATACCTTAATTTACCACATACATTTAAATAAAGCCAAATTCAGCATTAGAACCCTCACAATTCCTTATAGAAAAAATTTGGTCATTTGGTGTACTAGCATCGAATTTTTTTTCTACATAACCGTTTCACCTTACTTCATCATTTTCCATGCCATTTTCCTTGAAATAAAAACAATCCCCCATTGATATTCAGCCCTCATGGTTCGGCCAACAAGGAACCCTAGAGAAATTGAATATTTCTTTTGTGTTTTTGTTCATAACCATGCTTAACTATCCCTAAACACTAACATAGTCCAAAATCAAATTATTCCAACAACAATTCCTCTTCCATACCCATTTTTCAGAATTGAATTCATCATGATAACTCAATATTCAACCATGGAAATCAAGAACAAAAGCATGGGTAAGCTAGGTATCAAGGAGAATTAAAGAAATTTTAACTTACCTAGCTTGTTTCCTTGATTTCTTCACTTTTTTTTTTGAATTTCCACCTAGGTTTTCTTGTTTTTCCTTTTGTTCTTCCTTTTTTCTTGTTGCTGGATGTCTAGGCCGAATATGGTGAGGGAATTGGGGATTTAATGGGCTGATTTCTATAGAAAATAATAAAATAATCAAGCATGCCATGTGTCACATGCTTATTGGCCCAAATTTTTAACTTTTTGACTTTTTCTTCTTAATTTTCCACCACAAATATTCTGGTATTTATCCAATCCTACCACAATTAAAATCCCTTGGTCTTGACAGGTACTGGGGCGAGAAATTTACCGATTTGGCCCCGAGATGGAAAAATTACGATTTTGCCCCTATACTCCGAAATGTACCGGAATCTCATTATTTCTACTTTTCAACCTAAAATAACACTAATATTGATCAATATTAATCAAATGGGGCAAAAAAAAATGTTTTATAAAAATTCCCGTTTAGTCTTCTAGTGGTAAAATTACCATTTTGCCCTTGTGCTAAAAAAATACCGGAAATCAAAATTTTTGATTGCTAAACATCATTTATACTCCAATAATCATAATTATATTTTATATAATTATTCTTGGTCAAATGTGATCAAATCTTGGTTAGAAATCTCCATTAAATCATCAAATGGTAAAATGACCATTTTGTCCCTAATCAAACAATTTTCCTGATAGACTTCAAATTGGACTTTGAACTCCGAATCACTATTCTAAGTCGTTTTGTGGGTTTCAAAATTTTCAATTTCCTCTTAGAATTTCTATTTGAACTAGTTCAAGGCTCGATTTAACTTAGTTGTACCACTAGGTACAATACCGTGTTTTAATCGAGTTTGACAAGGTCTCACAGTAAGCCTAAGGAATAAATGAATGATGTATATCATGATAAATAAATGAAGAAAATAGAAATATTGATAATTTTCACAATAAGGGTAAAACGATCATTTTGCATCTTAGGTCAAAAATTTTATGTTTTCCTGAATCCGAGTATTTCTAGAATATTATGGACTTTGTCTTAATGTCAAAGAAGTAAAAAGATTGCACAAAGGATAGGAGGAAGACAAGTCACCTTGTTGAGGGCATTTTGGTAAATTGCATGAAACTTGGATAAACTTAAGCATAAATATCTCATTCCTCCAGCAGCTTCCTCATTTTTCCAGTAGTTTCTTCTTCTTTTTCCTCCCATCTCATGTTTCTCTCATCCTCCAAGAAAGCTTCTCTCAAAGCTTCCATCACTCTCTCAAACTAACCTTAAGTTTCATGCTTTTGCCCACTCCTTCATAGGGTATTTCATGCTCATCCATTTTTACACCTTAACCGCCTTCAAAGTACATTCACTCACTAACTGGATGTGTAGAGAGAGAGAGATTGATTTCCCTTATTAGCTTGTTGAATTTTGAAAGAGAATTCAACTACAAAGACCATCAAGGTGAGTATGAGTTAAGTTTAATCTCTTTAGTTGTTGATAATGTCTAGTAATTAGATTTGTGAGTATTTTATTGTTGAGGTTGTTTTTCAGTTTTAGTGTGACTAGAATAGGGCAAATAATAGCCATTTAATAGTAGTTGGAAGCTAGTTAAGGATGACTAGTAGAACTTGATTTAGGAAAAAGCTTTTGGAATGGTATTAACACCAAGTTGGGTTGATGGCGATGTTGTTGCGTGTGATAGGTTCCAACGAAACCCCACACCTCCATTTGGAACATTAATCGAAGATAGAGCCCACCAAAACATCAACAAAGACTGGTGAGTGAACTTGCATTAAAATGTTTTGGGGTAAATGTGTAAATGTTTGAGTGAATTACTTGAAAGGTTTAATTGTCTTTTTATTTAAAATGTATATGGGAACAAGCTTTTAATGAAACGTTTTTACATTGTGAAATGTGACTGTGATGAGTCCACGTACTCTTTTATTTTGTTGGTATGCATATATATGTGTTGTGCCTTGATAGATAGATAATATCGTGTAATAAATATGATTATGCGTGTGTTGTCACGACCCGGAACCTCCCTCTGGCCCATGACAACCACCGCGATGTCCCAATTTACACTCATTACCCGGAATGCCAATCGGAACCCCATAAGGCTTACGTATCAGGTTTTTGCCTTTCCTGTGAGCAATCGTTATTAAACATTTCGTTTTAAACAATTACCAGTCGTTTCTGGCTCAAGTAAATCAAAAGACAAAAAAATTTTTAAAATGATTTATAGACAAATATTACTATTCAAAATATTGATTAAAATATAGTATTTTTATTTAAAACAATATTTATAAAAACACGTATAAGTAAAATAAATTCATACATATAATAATTTACAACGTTATAATGTACAATAATAATTACAATGACAAGTGGCCCATAAATACACCAAGTGTTGGTGATAGTAACCTACTATCTGTGAGATAGAGGGGTCAACTGGAATCCTCAACAAAATCGGGTATCTACAAGCTACCACAGGCCTGAAATATTTGGAAAGGAGGTGGGTGAGATTGTGCAATCCCAATGAGTAAACAGACGTTATTATAAATATCTAAAGGCGAGTAAAATGGAGGCAAGTTTAAACGACAAATCACAAACCATTTCATAAGGTTTTCAATTTATTTCTTAAACCATAAAATATTTGTAATTTACCAAAATAGTTGTTAAGGCTTATGACTTTTATTAGAAACAAGGCTCAAGCCAAAAACTAATCCTCAGGGATACCTTGGCCGAGGCATCTAACCGAGTCCGCCAAGGTTGTTAAGATATTTACATGTTAAACACATGTTAATTTTGAAAACAAGTCGTTCCTTGGCGTTGGTCGAGTTACACATTCACATGGGGGTTCGACGTGAAGTGAGCTCTAACATTACCTCGGGAGTTACCCTTCTCGCCTCTACAATCGGACTAACTATATAACCGGGTTTACCATGCCCCTCTAATAGGCAGTCCACGGAAACTAGTCACTACAGTGACTAAACCCACCAACTTTAATAAAATTTCGACAGTATAACGTGGCTTTTATTTATTTACCCAGCCTGTATAGTAAAAGACAGCTTACATAAATTCCCAATGCAATTATAAAATATACCCACATATACTCATATATAATAAGCCATTCATAGGAAAATATATTTTTCAAGACAATTGGCAGCCTCCCATTTACTCAATTTCATAATCAAAAGTTTCTTATTTCAGATAATCAACACAATATATTTATTTGTCACATTTATTTCTAAAACATCAAAAGTCCCATTTTAATTTCATTTTCGTTTCATAAAATACATAAAGAGCATTTAAAAATAAACTCTAGATAATTTACAATAATAATAGATTTACTCACCGTTTGTACAAATTAAACGCTTTCTAGGTACCCCGATCACTATTCGTCAGGTACGACTTCCTTGCCTTTACCGGAAGGCTCTCCTCCTAAACACATTGTAAAAATTACACAATTCACCACATTGATGCTAAATCACTATATAACTAACTTAAATCCTATACTAATGCATGGTATGAAATGCAATAGCCTAAAACGGCTTAAACGCGGTATTAACCTATTTTTGGCATTTTACTCGATAAATTACTAACGCGCTCCATTTTAGCTCTAAATTGTCCCATTTTCTCTCCAACATTTCTAACCATTAAATATCAGCCAATAACCTTCTAAAATCATCAAAATCAGCTCACTTTCCTCCTTGAAATATTTGGCACAATGGGTTTCAATGGGAGAAAATTATTTCTCTAGTTTATTTTTGCTATATTACAATATAACCTAACTAAAATCACTTAATTCAATTAAAATCAACCAAAACTCAAGCTCAAAACTCATCCATGGAAGTTTGGCCAGCATGGGTGTCCATACCCACTTTCTAATTTTGCATGGAAATGAGAAAAAATGCATGGGTAGTGAAAATCGCAAGGAAAATCAATGAAATTTACCTTTTTAATGCGTGATTTCTTGATTTCTCTTGATTTTCTCCAAATTTTTCAGCTAGGATTCTTATTACTTTTTCCCCTTTTCTCTCCTGGTTTGGACGGCTTGAAGAAGATGAGAATTCTGGAAATTTTGACCTTTTTAAAGGCTAAAATAATATAATATTATTTTATTTATTTTTTTAATGTTTTATTAATTCCTTAAATTCTAGCCATCCATTTGTTTCCAAATTTTCACCATACACTTGTCCCACATATCCATAGCTTAGATAAAATTCTCAAACTTATCCAAAGTCTTGGTGGAGTAATTTTTAAAATTTACACTTTTGCCCTCGTAAAAGTCAAAAATTAAATTTTTGCCCCAAAAACTGAAAAATTGCCCATAGACATATTTTTCATCCCTTACACTCACACCATTCTCCAATTTGTCAAATTTGATCTAAATTCTCTCAAAATCTCAAATTTTGTCTGCGAGTGGCAAAATTACAATTTTCCCCTACACTCCAGAAATCACCGGAATTAAACTTTTTAACTTTCTTTCATTAAATTATACTCCAAATAGTTAATCTTGGTCAAAAATTTCACTCCATGATCAAATTATTATCTTAGGTGGAAAAATGACGATTTTGCCCCTAAATATCAAAATTTTCAATTTTTCCCCAAATGAACCCTCGAACTCTAAACAATCATTTTTAGTCATTCTTGGACTGTAAAATATTAAATTTCATCCTACAATTCCTATTTGAACTAGTTCGAGGTTAAATCAACTCAAGTGTACCATTAGGTATAATACTGGGTTTCGTCTATTCTTAAGGACTTTCTTAGCGTAATAACATGCTACTTAGTGCATGTATGTCATGACATGTGTTTATAGGGTTGGGTTTTACATGTGTGGTGTGGGAGAGCACATGCCGGTAATGATGTGGGCGGGAGTGTGTGTGATGATATTGAAATGTGCGAGTAAGGAGTGCACATGATGATGATATTGAAATGTACGAGTAGGGAGTGCACATGATGATGATATTGCCTTGTGCGTGTAGGGAGTGCACATGAGCTGAGTGTGGCGGGATGGTATGCATGATGATGTATGTATATACATATATATATATATATATATATATGTTATTGAAAGTTTATGAAACTAATGGTGATTATGTTGTATGTTGGCATTGTTAATTGCTCCCAAATTGCTTTCCATTTCAACAAGAAAATGGCTTTTGATATAACAAGACCCTTTTTAACTAAATTGCTTTGTTTCTCGCTGCAACGAGAAACTCTCAAGTTAGGGGAGGGGTTACACTAGCCGATTCTCACTGCAACGAGAAACTCTAGGGTAGTTCCCATATTCTGGTGCAGTGCTTTCACTTCGATAAAGATTTTGACTACCTTTCGGTCAGAACTGGACAAAGTGGTAAACATAAAAGTTATAGCCCAGCCTCTTATCTTTCTAATGATATAAAAATCATTAGAATTGGACTTCTTTAGTGTAAGTTATGCTTGAAAACCTGAATTATATACAAATTGAGACTACCTCTTCGCTGCAGCGAGAAAAACCTCTATTTGCTTGTCTTGCTTGGTCATTGCTGAAATTTTCATTCTATTCAACTGCATGGTTTATCATGGATCTTGTAACATTAAGGAATTAAACATTCAAAGTTTGGAATGAGGGGTTTTAACCAAAACTTAGACTAAATTGCATGGTTTTATCGTAAGTGCATCATGTTTTCTAAAACATTCCTTATCGTTGCTTGTTCCTTTCTTATGTTCACTCACTGAGTTTATACTCACTCTTTTAAATTGCATTTTTTCATATCCATAGATAGTTGGGACTGAGACTAAGGCATCCACTCGCATTCACTCTTGGTAGGTATCATGGCATTCGATAGCCGTACCCTCACCAAAGCACTCCGCTGGTCGTCAAAAGTCTTTTGTATGAGTACATGTACATTAAATGTAAATTGCTAGGAATCACTTGCCAACGATGCATGCATAGTTTGGGATAATAGTGCCATTATGAGATGGCTATGAATAACCTTATTTTGAGATCATACAAATGTAAATTTTTTATATCTATGTTGTATTACGAAAATACATCTAGTTGAAAATTATAAATAGTGGTCCAGTAATGGTGATGAAAAATTGATGGGATAGTGAAAGGGATTACGTAAAGAGGCTTGTTTGGGCTTAGTGGGCTACGTCCACTAGGCCCATGCACCGGTCATGGCCCAAAATTTGGGTCGTGACCATATCATATATGTTTCGCCTAGCCTTTGCCTCTAGTTTCCATAATAATCAAGTTTCCAAGCATCCGGATTTTATGAAACTAGTTGAGTAAGACCCACCAATAGCTCAACATACTCTTGTAAAAGTGTGGCTTAAGTGTGCTCAGCAAGCCTCTAACTAAAAGAGTAGCCAAGTTATTTTGCTAGATGATGGAAGGCAACTTAATCATACACAATATGTGACTTAATATTTACCGAGGGATTTTATCCTTTTCATTTTATTAAGGTTTCATTTGATTAGCATGCATAGCATTTAATATATCGCATAAAATTAAATCTATCGCATGTTGTTCTACTATGATGGTTATGGACTTTTCTACTCTAGTTTTCTTGAGCCATAAAAGGAAACTAGTTGGTCAAATCCTAAAGGATAACATACATTAACCACTTCATGCCTTAGTTTGCGTCCACCTTTAGCTCTTCATGGCACCTTGAATCTCGATCTTCAGATTTATAAAATTTCTTTCCTAATCTAATCCTATTTATAGTTACAATTGAATGCAGAAACCTCAAGTTACATTCGAGAGGAGCTAGATGAGAAGAGAATTTTACAAATCCAAAATGTAAAAGATAAGGTAAGGTTCGTAAACCTATTTGAAAAGAATCCCATAAATAGCAGTTTAACCAAACATCCACAATCATATTGGGTCTATAGTACATAACCATCAACAAACATCCACAATTTAGTTATAAACATATAAAGTAAACATGCTCAATATGATGATGATCTTGCATTTCATTTGAAAAATGTCACTCAACCATTGAGGATTATAGTTCAAGTCATTCGGTGCTTAGGTTTGAAAAGATTTAGTAATTTTTAAAAAATAATTTTTTAAAAATTACTTAGTAAAGGAATTGATCATATCAAGGCCTTTAGCTAGCTCAAATCATATTTCAATTAATTCTATTAGTACGTTCTTTCTAATTAAACTTCTTTAATTAGAAACCTAAACCAATTTAGGAAAGTTCCTAGTTTGAGTATCTATCATAAACAATTTTTAAAAGGTTTCATGATCCAAATCATCTGTCCTACATGTTTTAGGAAGGTCCTTATCCACCTTTCAATATTGAATTATCCATTCACCAATTGTAGAGTTCTAATCATTATTAGAAGTCTTAATTTATTAGTAAATTTACCTTAATTAAAATCTATCCTAATTGGATTAAGATGTCATCCACTCAAGTTGACTTTACATTTTAATTAAAATTATCTAATCTAATTAGATGTGGATAAATTTAAATCATAATCCCTTAATTTAAAAAGTCTTCATCAAATGAGGAAGACTTAATATTTTTTTAGATTTAATATCAAACAATTTAAAATTGATTGATTCCATCAAGGATTCAAACTCCTTGATTTTAGGCATTATATCCCCAACATTTAGGAGTCAATGATCAGCTAAGGAAAGAATCCTTCCTGATGATTAAGTGTCCAATTTCTCCAGCAAACAACCTCATTCCATAAAGCGGTTGCATCCATGGCAATGGGAGGTGTGGCATCTATGTGTGGCGGCACCAAGCACAACCTTTGTCATTAGTGTCATTTCACATGTAAAGGACATTCCTTTAATTTAGTTAAGTGTCCAGCCACTCAAAAATTAATTTAAATTCAAAATTTTATCCTTTAATTGAACCTTTCAAATGAGGATAATATTTTTAAATTTTCAGAATTAATTTTGCAAGATTATCTTGCCATTCAAAAGTGATTTCCAAGCTATAACTATTCTCTGAACTATTTTCAAACTTTCAATAATTAATAGCTTAAATCAGCTTGTTTGGCCAGGAAAATTTTCAGAAATAATCCTCATTGAACATTTTAATAAAGATAATTTTTCTAGAACTTTTTAGGATTAATTTTCAAGAGTTTCTTGTCAATTAAAATTGAAATTCATGCCAAAACAGTGAACTGGATAGATTTATATTTGCACCAATTTTCTTGCTTGAAATCAGCATATTTGACCATGATATTTTCCAGAAGTAATCCTTATTGAACATTTTAATAAAGATAATTTTTCTGGAATTTTTCAGAATTAATTTCCAAGACTTTCTTGTCAATTAATACTGAAATTCATGTCATAACAGTGAGCTGGACTGCTTTCACTTTTTGCTCCAATTTCTTGCTTAAAATCAGCCTATTTAATCATGAACATTTCATGATTTTTCTGTCCACCTATCCAGAAATAAATGTGTAGCAATTACATATTTTATTTGCTGGAAATTAAGCAGAAATAGAAGCAAAATTCTACACCTAAAATCGTGTGTGTGTTGCCTTGCAAGACAGCCTCCAAAATCGTTCCTTATGGTGTCCTTTTTTCTTGTGCTTCCTTTGCACAATGCAAAACACACATAAGTTAAGTCTATATATGATTTAAATAAGTTAAAATAAGATTAAAAGAGGCTACAAATGTTGCTGGACAGAATTAAATGAAATTGGCAAAGCTGATTTTTTGAAAAATTGATTTTAATAAAATCACACCAAATCAAAATGCAAAACAACTATTTGTTAATCAAGCATCCATTGCACATGAACAAGCACTCAAATGGAATGAAAGGGGCTCTGATACCACTATTGGGTGAGGGCTAATCATGCATCAAATACAAATAAAATGTAGCAAAAATAAATTTAAAATTTAAATTACGCCTCACCTTCTTAGGATCTCTTTCATGCCAAATTGAGTACAGAATTAAATTAAAAATAAAAGTATATGATCATATCACTTTACCTAAATAACAAAGGTTGATGAATCCTTTGTTAAAGCACCAAATCAGCCTTCAAAAAGCTTAACCACCTCAGCGCGGTTGTTGCAAACCAATGCTATCCAAGGAATCCTTGTGCAGCATCTAATGGTGATTCACACCAATGAATTAGAAAATCCTTCTTTAAGGATTGGGAGTGCTATTGTGAAATCTCGACTTTCATAGACGTGTAGCGCAGGTAGACACAATGACATGGATTAGGGGTAGTTTCATCATTTTCTGGGTGAGCTTCTAGAAGTGGGTTTTCTAACATTATTAAGGTCTAAATAGGCCTAAGAAATAAAAGAATGATGTATATAGTAATGAAATAAATGAAGAAAATAGATATAATGACAATTTTCACAATAAGGGCAAAATGGTCATTTTGCATATCGAGTCTAAATTTTTAAGTTTTCGTGAACTCAAGTACTTCTAAACTATTATGGACTTTGTCTCAGTATCAAAGGAGCAAAAAGTTGAACCAAGGGAAAGAAAAGCGGCAAAGTCAACTATTGAATGGCATTTTTGTAAATAAATAGAATTTAATCAACTTTAAGCATAAATATCTAATTTCTAGCAGCTTCTTCTTCTTCTTCTTCTTCTTCCCATCTCTTCTCGCCATTTCACGTTCTTTATCTTCTATGGAAGTCTCCTTAAAAACCTCCATGACTTTCTCAAGTTAAACCCTAATTTTCATGCTTTTGTGCACCTTTTCACAAAGTCCTCTGTGCTCTTTTACTCTTCCATCTTAAAACCCTCAAAATTCTTACCTTAACATTTTCTCTCACTAGCTAGGTGTTTTAGAGAGAGAAGGAGAGACTTTCTATAATAGCTTGAGAAATGTTGAAAAGGAATTCAATTACAAATCTACCAAGGTGAGTAATGAAATTGAGTTGATTTTTGAGTTGTTGAGAATGGCTAGTGGCTAGATTTGTGAGTGTTTTGTAGATGAGGTTGTTTATTTATCTTTAGTGTGACCACAATAGTGAAAATAAATAGCCACTTAATGATAATTGGAAGCTAGTTATGAATAATTGGTAGAACATGATTTAGGAGATAGCCTTTAGAATTTATAGTTATGTGAATTGAGTTGATTGTGATGTTATTATGTGTGATAGGTTCCAACGAGGCCTCACACCTCCACATGGAGCATTAGTTGAAGTTGGAGTCGATCCACAAGCATTAACAAAGACATGTGAGTGAACTTGCATTAAAAATATTTTGGAATAAATGATTACGTGCTTGATTGAACCACTTGAAATATTTTATTGGTTTTTCTTTAAAATTGAATGGGAACAAGCCCTTGATGAAACATTGTATGTTGTGAATGTGTAATCTGATGAATCCTTGTGCTCCTATATTATGTGGATATATATATGTTGTGTATGGATAGTTAATATTGTGTGATAATTATAACCGCGCATGTATGGTGTGGGAGTGCACATGCCAATGATGACGAGGTGCAGGAGTGTGAATGATGATATTGCCTATGCGCGATGTGGGGGAGAACACGATGGGATTAGCTGTGCGCGATGTGGGGGTGCACACGATGACTCCAGCTATGTGTGGTATGGGAGTGCACATGAGTTGGGTGAGGCGGTGGTGGTATAGGTGTTTATATATGTATATATATATTTGCCATATAGAGAGGTTTGGAATTAATATGTATTTGCATTGAATATTGAATGTTGAAATTGTTAAATGCTTCCAAATTGAATTGCATTGTAGCAAAACTAGATTTTTTACTGTGACAAAAATTCTTCTAACTTAATTGCCCTGTTTCTCACTATAGCAAAATTCATTCTCGCTGCAACGAGAAACTCTCGGGTCTTGGGAAATTTCATGGCTCGGGTTTTTGCTGCAGCAAAAATGCATTCTCGCTGCGGCGAGAAACTCTCGGGTGGTTGGGTAAAAATGCTGCTCGGATTTTCACTGTAGCGAAAATGCATTCCTGCTACAATGAGAAACTCTCGGGTTGTTGGTTCAAAATTTTGCCCTGAAGTTCGCTACAGCGAAAATTCATTCTCGTTGCAACGTAATGCCTTTTCGCTGCAGTGAGATTCGTTCTGCTATGCTTGCTTGAACTCTACTGTATTTCCACTCTTTAACTTCTTTATTGATCATGGATTTTTCAATACTAAGGCACTAAATGATCAAGAGTTGAATTAAGGGGTTTTAACAAGAAATTGAGCTAAATTGTAGTGTTTTCAACATAAGTGCATCATGTTTTCTAAAACTTCTCATATTAATGCTTGTTCCCTTCTTATGTTCACTCACTAAGTTTATACTCACCCTTTTTCAACTTTATGTTTTTCAGATTCAAAGATAGTTGGAACCTAGTGTGAGGGGTCCACGTATATTCGCCATTTTGGTAGGTACCACGGCATTCAGTAGCTACACCTTCACTTAAGGTCACTCCGTTAAGAGTCGAGAGTCTTTCGCCTGTGTAAATGTACATGTGATGTAAATCACTAAGATACATGTTACAAATAGTGTGTGTGCATTCTAATTAATGTTGCCACTATGAGTCGGCAATAGTTGACATCGTTTTGGGTTAATATAAATGCAAGTATTTGGTTGTCATAGCACATTACTAAAGTACTTATAGTTGAGAATTAAGAAATGTAACTTTAGAAATTGTCTGATGGAATGATGAACAAGTTTCATAAGAGGCTTGCTTGGATTTGGTGGGCTGTGCCCATTTGGCCCATGCGCCGGTCATGGCCCCAAAATTGGGCTATGACAGTTATGCCTTGACAATGTGCTAGCAAAGATGAGTTTCATAAACTCATAATCCATACAAAAATTTTAAGGCTGAACACAGAAAAGAAATCAAGTGAATGAAAAACTATTTTTCTTCACATAAGGAATGGCAAGACAAAAGGAATTTCTAATGTGTCGTTCTCTTAATTTTTCAGCCGTTCTTTCTCATTTTGTTTGGAGCCTATAGCAAGGTATTTATACCTTGGATTAATTTTAAACACTAATTACAAAGCTACTTTATAATTGCCAATTAATCCAATAATTTGATTAAACAATTTAATTAAGTCCTTAAGAAGCCCAGTTAATTTAATTGTTTAATTTAATCAATTAGACCCAATTTAATTAAATAATTTAATTAATTAAGCCAAATAATTTAATTAAATAATTTTAATCAATTAGGCCCAATGACTTAATTAAACAAATTTAATCAATTAGGCTCAGTAACTTAATTGTTTAATGTAATTAATTGGCCCAACGACTTAATTAAACAATTTAATTAATTAAGCCCGATGATTTAATTAAACAATTTAATTAATTTGGCACAACTTAATTAAACAATGTTAATCAAGTGCTTGAGAAGCTCATAACTTCTAATTTGATTAAATCCAACTTAATCTCCTCTCCCATTTTATTTTCAACATTCATTTTAGGTGTGTGACCCATTAAGCTTCTAACATGTTAGTAATGAACTCAATATATAATTCTTAAGTTAAACTTAGAATTAGATAAATTTAGACTACTTTAAATTTATCATTAATCAAGTTAACTACCTAGAGTTCATAGACCATGATTGGGATCTAGTAATCCATCATGGCCACCTAAATGTTAAAAGAGTCAAGATGGTTTGACTCAACCTTTCAGTTATCAACCTTTCAGAGTAATTCATTCCCAAATCATATATCTCAAAGATAATAAGAGCATGGTGCAGTGTCTACTCTTATTGATCTCCATATTCATTCTTAAAGTTTGACCATCAACCTTATAAAGACTTATGAAACTCCTTTCATAATCTTTAAGTCATCTTGGCGAAGGACTTCAATAAGCTAATATCAACCAAGAATAGTTAGGATTTGTCTCTTGCATCACTTGGGGTGATGATTCCTATCTTGACCACTCATTTTCCTTCACATGCTTCATGCTATACTCAAAAGCATCCTGTTTTGGCATCCTTGATTAGGCACCCGTAGGGATGAAATCAAAGCATAGCACTCCACACATAAGACAACCTGGTATCAAGTCTAAGAAGTATTTACACAACTGACGGATGAGAAGTATTGCATAGATACTTGAATGAAATACCAAATGCACTTCTCATGGCGGGTCATGTTCAGTGAACTTGCTCTCCTAGGCAAGCACCAACATTCTAGTTCCAAGTATCTCTATACTTCAACTTATGAGATCAATTGCTTACTTCTCAAGTAAGAAACATAGCATATACCAGTCTCTAGCTATCATTGATATCTAGTCTCAATGATACATTGACCAGGAACATTTAGAGATTACGCTTTGATGCACAAAGATCTCATAACTACAACCCATTACAGCTCCCTTGCAAGGCATATTAATCCCATGGACTTCATCCAAGTAGACTTATAACTTGTTATAATTGATGTCTTATTGATGAAGGAAAACCTTTAATCATTCAACATGAATGATGTTGTTGCATGATTAGAATTAAGCTTTAACCAATCTCAATTGGCTGCAAGGCTTATCCTAACAGAATATCCAATAGATATTTAAAAATCTTCTTCAATACAGTCCAATATGATTCTTTGGGACATGATTGGAATCTTGCACATAGACAAACACTAAACAAAATATTAGGTCTACTTGTAGTTAAATAAAGAAGTGAGCCAATCATACCCCTATAAAGTTTTTGGTCCACATTTTTTCCTTTATCATCTTTGTCAAGCTTTATAGAAGGACTTATGGGAGTTCCAATTGATTTCATATTCATCCCACCAAATTTCTTCAGCACTTCTTTGGTATATTTCTCTTAGTTGATGATAATCCATCCTCACATTACTTGATTTGTAAACCAAGGAAGAATTTTAACTCTCCTATCATAATCATTTCAAATTCTCCTTGCATTTCCTTAGAAAAATTCTCACACAACCTTTAATTAGTAGCACCAAACACAATGTCATCAACATGCATTTGAACTACAATTAAATTAGTTTCACTTTTTCTTAATGAATAGAGTATTATCTATACTCCCCCTAAAATATCCATTTTCAGTTACAAATTTTGAAAGTCTTTCATACCAAACTCTAAGAGCTTGTTTCAATCTAAATAAGGCTTTATGTAATTTATACAAATGATCAATTTTATCAAAAACTTCAAAACCAATGAGCTGTTCAACATAGATTTTTTCTTGTATAAAGCCATTAAGGAATACACTTGTCACAACTCAGTACTCCCCTCGAGCTCGTGGCAACCGTCGCGACGTCCCGGTAGACATTCGTTACCTGAAATGCCAATCGGAACCCCGCAAGGCTTTAGTATCATTTTTTTTTCATCTCCCCTGTGAGTAATCATTGCCAAACCTCTTTTTAAAGAATTTTAAGCTTTTTCCCTTTCAAAACTGTGAAAAAATAATTTTCACCTCACAAAGGCGTTTTCGTCATTTTTTCTCGAAATTTTCCGAACTCGACTAAAAATGTAGTAGATGAGTGGAAAACACATATTTCATGATTTAAAATAAATTTGGGTGTCTAAAACATTTATTAAAAATGATATTGCAACTATTTAAATAAAATAAAAATATTCAATAAAATATTTTAATTTCTTGTAAAACAATATTTATAGAGTCATCGATAAATAAGTTTTGTAATGTAAAAGCTAAATAAATTCATACGTACTATAATATAGATAACCAGGATATGAAATTTACTTTACAGTGACTCGTGGGCCCACAAGGAACAAAAGTGCACAAAGGCAGTAAACTTACAGTTTTTGGACTAGTAAAGCCGACTATAATCCATGACAATATCTGCTATCCACAAGCTACCTCGGGCCTAAAATGGTTGAAAATGAGGGTGGTGAGATTATAAAATCCCAGTGAGTAAACAAATACCATCTAAACCATCTAAAGTCGAGTAAATGGAGATAGATAAAATAGTTTAACATACTGAAATTCATCACCTTTCAACTTGTTTCAACCAAATAAAATCAATTCATATAAATCGAGTAATTAACATGGCTTATGAATTTCTTAATACTTTGGCTTGTGCCAAAATCATTATCATACTCAGTCATCAAAGATACCTTGGCCAAGGGCTATCCCAAACTGAGTTCGCCAAAGCTGTTAAAAAGTTATGTATGTATAAATCATGTTTTTATTTTGAAAACATAGTCGTTCTTTGGCGTTGGCCAAGTTCCCCTCATGTGGTGGTTGGGCGTGAAGTGAACTCTAAAGTTTGACCTCGGGAGTTACCCTACGCGCCTCTCCAATCGAGGTACATATATATGACCAGGTTTCGTGCCCCTTTAGTTGGTTGGTTCATAGAATCAGCTCACTGCAGTAAGCTAAACCCACCATACAATAAAAATTCAATAGCATGATATGGCAATTTTATCATTATCTAGCCTATTAAGGCAAACAACAGTTTATACATTTCAACACAAATACCAATTCAGCCATTCATGCCAATATTGTCATAAGCCAATCAATTAGAATCATGAATTTACAACACATCAAATGGTCTCCAATTACTCTATTTTCAAAGCCTTCATTCAATTTCAAGACCATTTATGAAATCATTTTATTTAAACACATTTTGTTTATAAAACCTAAAAATTTACCATTTAAACTCATTTTTCATAAAATCACAAAATCGAATTAAAACCACTCTAGATAATTAAGACGATAGTAAGGTTACTCATAGTACTAGGAGTTTGATATACTCCTATTCCCGGTCTTTGGGCACAATCTCTTTACCCTTGTTAGAGGGCTCACCACCTATACATCATACATGACATGAATTTCAATAGATTGTGTCAATTTACCATAAACTATTTCAGGCTCTATAAATCTATATGAATGCACGAAATGTGATGCAAAATGTCCGAATAGTCGTTTAAATACGATATTCGACCTAATTCGCCCTATTCTTGATGCAATTGGCTAAAACCTCTAATTTAACTCTAAATCGATTTTTTTCACTTTCTACACTCCAATTATACTTAAAATACCTCAATGACTGTGAATATGATTCAATTTATCAGTCCGAACCATAAATCGCACATGTCTATACATTAGGTAAAAATTCAGATTTTCATGCCAAAATTTTCCATTAAATTTCTAGCCTCACCAATCATTAAATACCACCAAAATATCATGAAATATCATCAATTTCAGGCTCAATATCCTCCCTAGAAAATTTGGCCTCTTGTGGGTTTGTGAAGAACAAAGTGATTCCTTGCTAGATTTTCATACTTTCCATTACCAAACAACCAAAAACACTTAATTAGCTTGAAATCTAGCAAAATCAATGCTCAAAACCTCTCCTCTCAAATTCAGCTAGCATGGGTTCATCATGCAAACTTGAGTTCTAAGCATGGAAAATAAAAAAGAAAGCATGGGTAATGTAAATCACAAGATAAAATCACAAAATTTTACCTTTATTAGCTTAATCCCTTAAAATTCCACACTTTTTCTTCAATTTTTCCACCTAGGGTTTGTGTTCTTTCCTTTCCTCTTCACTTCATGCTTTGGTCGGCCATATTGGTGAGACCAAGAGAGTTTTAAATAGATTTTACAAGGAAATTCTAGAATAATCCAAGCTTGACACATGGCATGTTTCCATTGGTCCATGTGTAATACTTATCCATTAAGCAATCTCTCTCCACCACATAAAATGTTTCAATTATCCACAATGTAAAATGTTAATGGCTGAAATCCATGGGCATGACAAGTGTTAGGTGGTGTAAAATTCTAAAATTCCAACTTTGCCCCCGTAAACTCGTAAAATTACCGTTTTGCCCCTAAGACTCTAAAAATGTCAGAATTTAAATTTTTCACCTCTCAAACTTAAATCATACTCCAATGAGTCAAATGTGAGCAAAATCTTTTCTAAAAATCCTCATTTTATCCTCAAGTGACAAAATTACCATTTTACCCCTAGAACATGAAAATTCCAAATTGACTCCAATTCAGCCCTCGAACTCCAAATCATCATTTTAAGTCATTTTGGGGTTTTAAAATTCTCAATTTCATCTTAAGATCTCTATTTAGACTAGTTCGAGGCTTAATTCAACTTAATAGTACCATTTGGTACAATATCGACTTTTGACGATTTTTCGGGGCTTTCCAAGTATGCAAGCATATGTCAATCACATGAAGGACATGGCAAGTACTTTATAAGGTCGGGCTTGACAGCACTTTTCATATCCATTTGAGATAATTTAAAATTCATAAAGCATGCACAGGCAAGTAAAAGTCTAATTGCTTTTAACCTAGATATAGGTGCAAAGATTTCATCATAATCAATATCTTCTTTTGGATTGTAGCCTTGAGCAACTGACCTTGCTTTGTTCTTTACCACATTTCCTAACTCATCCATCTTGTTTTTGAACACCCATTTTGTACCAACAATTGGATGGTTGGTTAGCCTTGGAACGAAGGTTCAAACCTTGTTCCTTTTAAATTGGCTAAGTTCCTCTTGCATGGCAATCATCCAAATCTCTTCCTTTTCAACTTCCTCAAAGTTCTTTGGTTCCACTTATGATATAAAAGCAAGATATTCACAAGCCTCTCTCGATCTTCTTTCAATTTTAACACCTATTAAGGGATCACCAATGATTTGTTCTTAAGGGTGATTTCTTATAAATCTCTAGTTTCTAGGAAAGTCGTTGTACTCTTCTTTGATCTTTGCAAGTCCTCTAGTGGTGGTTTTTTCTCATTTTTCTCCTTTGAGCTCTCTCCATCATCTATTTTGTTGTCTAAGCTCATATTCTCCATTTTCTTCTCAATATCATTTGCATCATCATCATAAAGCACTATCTTTTTTTGTGCAACATTAGTCTTATCAAAAACAATATGAATTGAATCTTCTATATCTAGATTTCTTTCATTAAACACTTTATAAGCTTTAGAATTCAATCCATATCCTAAGAAAATGGCCTCATCATTTCTAGCATCAAATTTTTCCAAGGTGTGTTTTTCTATTCAAAATAAAACATTTACATCCAAAACTCCTTAAGTGAGAAATGTTTGGTTTTCTTCCATTGTAAAGCTCATAAGGGGTTTTAGAAATCATGGCTCTAATGGAAACTCTATTTAATATGTAAGCTATAATGTTCATAGCTTCAACCCAAAAATATTTTGGCAAGTTGTTTTCACAAAGCTTTATCCTTGCCATTTCCTTTAAAGTCTTATTTTTTCTTTCACCCACTCCATTTTGTTGTGGAGTTTTAGAAGCAGAAAAGTTGTGGTTAAAACCTTTTTCATTACAAAATATTTCAAAATTGTCACTTTCAAATTTACCACCATGGTCACTTCTTACCCTAACAATGGTAAGACCTTTTACATTTTGAACTCTTTTACAATGTGTACCAAAAGTTGCAATGCACCATCTTTGTGAGCAAGAAAATATACCCATGTGTATCTAGAGTAATCATCTACAATAACAAAGCCATATGACTTGCCTCCTAGACTAGCAACAGTGATTAGTCCAAACAAGTCAACAAGCAATAGTTCAAGTGGCCTAGAAGTTGTTATGATTTTCTTAAATTTAAATGAACTTCTAACTTGTTTTCCAAATTGACATGCATCACATACTTTGTCATTTTCAAAGGATATATTTGGAAGCCAAATGACTAGGTCTTTTCTCAAGAATTTTGATATAGTGTGCATACTAGCATGTCTTAGTCTTCTATGCCACAACCAGCTATCACATACATCATTGGCAATAAGACAAGATTCACAAGACTCAATTTCATCAAGAAAAATAACATACATATTCTTAATTTCTTTTACCAATTAATGCTACTTTGTTAGTGTCAATATCAATCACTTGACATCCATGGGAATCGATGCATACTCTAAACCTTCTATCACAAAGCTGACTAATACATAACAAATTATGTTTTAAACCTTTAACAAATAAAACATGCTTGATTTCGATTTGAGATGTGTTACCAACGGCTCTAATTCCTTGGATAATACCCTTGAAGTCATCATCAAAGGAGACACTACCACTCTTATTTCTATCAAGCTTAGCAAACAAGTTCTCATTACCTATCTTGTGCCTTAAGTAACCACTGTCCAAGTACTAAGGCTATCTTTCCTTAAGTTGAGCTTCAAAACATTTGTCATTTGCCTTTTCTTAACCTACAAACAGATTTTCAATTTTTCTTAAGAGGTACACATTTGATAGGTCATTGGGGGTTAGCTAACACATGAGATCCTTTAGGCACCCAAACCAATTTGGTTTTAGGAAGTCTATTTTCATTAAGATAACAATTATAAGATAAGTGCCCCTTTTTGCCACACACATAGCAATGTTGAAAAAATGCATTATTTTTCCTTCTAAACATTGTAGTTTTCTTTGGTTTCTCTTCAATTTCCAAATTCAGTTTTGACTTCTCTTTCATTGAGGCTTTGAAAGCAACATTTTCATCCACTGCCTTTTGTAAGGCTATATTTTTGCTCTCTAGTTCTAACTTTAAGAGTTCAAAATCAGTTTTAGACTGTTCGAGTTCAATTTGAAGCATATTCCTTTGATAAAAAATAGAGTTATATCATACTTGATTTCCTCTAACTCATCATCTAAATCTATGGCTTTCTTCATCATAATTTTATATTTTAAAGCAAGGTTTTCAAATTCAGCATACAAACATTCATACTCTTCTTGAAGCTCATCATAAGAGATCACAAGAGTTAGATGTTACCTCAATTTCTTTTTCTTTTGCCATCAAGCAAAAGTTTGCTCTTTCCTCTAATTTTTCTTTATTTTCCTCTGAACTTGAATAATCACTATCAGATCATGTTGCTGCCACCATTGCTCTTTTTTGTTTCTTTATTTTCTTTGAAGTTTCTTCCTTGAGTAATGGGCATTTTGATATGAAATGTCCAAGTTTTTTACATTCAAAATAGACCATTTCATCTTTTTTGCTAAGATCACCCTTATACTTGTTTTTCCAAGAGAAACCTTAATCCTTTTTGAATTTTTTCTCCCAAACCTTCTGCCTTTTTGTCCCATCAACTTTCTAAACCTTCTAGCTATCATGGCTAATTCTTCATCATCATCACTTCACAATTCTTCTAATTCTTCTTCAAGTGTGCTAATCTTGAGTGCAAGAGTTTTCTTTTTCTTTTACGCCTTTTCCTTCTGCTCTTCTTCTTCTTCCTCCATTTCTAGTTCATATGTAAGGAGTGAGCCACCAATTTCATCAAGTATGACCACATTGAGATCCCTGGCCTCTCAAATTGTTGTGATTTTGGGTTTTCAACTTTTTGAGAGGCATTTAAGTAATCTTTTCACTAACTCATGTTTTGGGATGGTTTTACTAAGTTGATTAAGCTTGTTTGTAATGTTGGTAAACCTATTGAACAGGGTAGAGATGTCTTCACCCTGTTTGATTTTGAACAATTCATAATTATGGGTGAGTAAGTCAATTTTAGACTTCTTAACTTATAAAGTCCTTTCATGAATGACCCTAAGCTTTTCCCAAATCTCCTCGACTGTGGTACAGCTAGAGATTTTATTGAATTCAATGGGAATCAATGCACAAGGGAGGGTGTTGATAGCTTTAAAATTAGTTTGAACTTTTTTTACTTCAGCTTCAATCCACCTAGCTCTTGGTTTGGGTATTCTCTCATTTGTGACAAAACCAGGTGAGGTGGGAATGTAAAGTCCTCCTGTGATCACATCCCACATTTCATAATCTAGGGCTATAATATAAATAAATATTCTAGTGCTCCAATAAGTATAATTTGATCCATCAAATAGAAGAGACCTATTTGTGAATTTACCCTCAGCAACAACAAACTTTTGCAAAGCCATGTGGATTTTCCATAAAGATATTAAGCCTTAATCTTAAGGGTTTGGCTCTGATACCACTTGTTGGTCCCATTGGTGTGCTAAAGAAAGGGTTAATAACATTAAAATTTTAAGCTTAGCCCTTTTTTCAGCTTGTAGAACTCTTAATCAACTAAAGGAGGGAAGATTTAAAACTTCTTGAAGTTAAAAGATACCAAGTAAAGAAGGGTAGAAAGAAATGGACAATGCACAAGTATTTATATTGGTTCGGTCTCCTTAACCTACATCCACTACCTTGATTTCCCAATCAAGGATTTTCAATCCAACTTCATTATACTAGTGGAATTAACAACTTCCACCAAGCTTTTACAAGGTGAGCTTCTAACCCAAGCTCTAATCCCTTACAATAAGCTTTAGAGTGCTTCCTACACTCTAATTTCCCAAGAAAAAAAAGTACAACTGATTACCTTTATAGATCTAGAAAGATTACAATGAAGCTCAAATACTTTTTCAAGAGTAGGAATAAAGAACAAGTGTTTTTGGTGAAGGTTCTTTGGCTTTTTTGCTCAAAATAGCTCTTTTGTGCTTTAGTCTTACTTGTTTGACCATTGAAGCTTCCTTGTATACTTAAGGAGTCAGATTTTGTTGTTTAAGATAGATTCTAGCCATTAAAAATAACTCTAATGTCATTCTAGCTGTTATTTTGTCCTCTAGTGTTTAAATTCAAATAAACAGACAGAGTTCTGCTAATTAGTTACGGGAAGGCTCTAACTGATTACAACTTTTCTACCTTACACTATCTTGTAGTTGTGTATACTATGTTAACTAGTTAGAAAAGACTTTAACCTATTAAAAACTTTTTATTTTCAATCTTCTCAAGGTAGCATTCATCCTTTAATTGATTAGTTTGCCCTTTAACTAGTTGAGGCTTCACATCCTTCAACCTTACCTGATTAAAATTAACTTTAATCAATTAAAAAATCTTCAAATTTTGAATTTTTCCATTTTGGCTCCCTTCAACAGTCAACCTTCTTTGAAATTTGATTTTGGCACTTGGAGGTATTGAGGCTTTGTGCTCTAACCAACTAACTGAATTCCTAAACCGATTAAAATGACTATTTTCAGTCTTTAGCACTTCCCTAATCAATTAAACCTAGTGCTAATTGATTACAGCATTTCTGTCTTGCTTTTACCTAGCTCCCAATTATGCCTTAACTAAGTAAGGCTCCTTGTTAATCAGTTACTAATGTTATGTCTTCACTAATCACTTTCTTCTTGCTTTCTTTAACTGATTAACTCTTCTTTTAAATTTAGCAAGCATCTTGACTTGCCTTTGATAAACAAATTTGTTAGGGGAATTAAACTATATTCTGCACATTTAAATAGTAAAGTTAGCAATTAATGCATAAGGAATGTTTTGTTATCATAAAAAACATATGGAGTTAACAAGGAAAACTTTGTTATATGGGTAAGCCATTTGTCTCATTTTTTAGTACCATCAAGTAAACACATCTTATGAGCTTGATACCTGAAGACACAAAGCCACTTACCTTAAACGAAACACTTTGATTAAGATAGGCTTTGTTGAAGATTAGGATATGGGAACATGGGTTAGAAAACCAAGTCATCATTAACAGGATATTGATAATGAACCACCCCGATCTTCAATTCATGATAAACCTCCTCCACCCCCTTCACCTCCTAATGATCTAGGTGCCCCTAACACCTTTCTGTCTGTCCTTCCTACCCTGCCCTATAATGTTTTCAATATTGAGGATGCCTTTCATACAATGATGGCAAGATTGTGTTGGCTCCATTAGTTTTTGATGATAATAAAACATTCCCATTTCATTTGTGTCTAATATTTCTACTTGAGTTTGCAGGATAAAATTTATATAAATAATCAATCATTAAAATGCACATATCAAAGAGCATAGAAATAAGGAAGCCACAATTGATCAACAAGACAGAAGACCCTTAGTCGATTAATGAAGAATTAGTCAGCTAAGATTTAAATCAAAAGTTGGCTGGCTGAAGAGTGTTGAGAAACAGAACAAACTTAGTCGACCAAGAAATGAATTAGTCGACTAAATGTACCTACCAAAACTGCCAGAAACTGGGAGCAGAAGATAGAGACAACTTAGTCGACTAAGATACCGGTTAGTCAACTAAGAGCATTTTGCCTGCAAGTTTGAATTCTGCACTAAAAGATAGATTAACGGTTAAAACCAACTCCCAATTGTTTCCAATGGCCAGAAAACTGTCAAACTACCATCAGAGTTATTTCTCCTAGTATAAAAAAGGGTTCTAATAGCTAGAAGTGTATTAAAGGCTTCCAAAAACACACAAAAGAGCTGAAAAACCAGAAAACATCCTTTGCACTTCACTGCACTCAACGCCTATCCTTGTAATTGTATTTTGAACTTCAACTTGTACCACTTAGATCAACATTGTGATCATAGGTACACTTTTTTTTTCATTTCTCTTTATGTTCTTAGAGTGAAAGGGTCACTCTAAGGGGTTCAATCAAGCTAGGATTGCTTGTTTGAGTTAAGATTCTAACTTAGCCTTGAAAAGTTAGGTGTTCGGTTATAGTTGAGCCCGGTAAAAACTATTGTGAAAGGTTTTAGCTAAGCCTATTAAAAGCCATTGTTAAGCTTGGTGAAAGCTTATTAATTTCACCGGTTCTTAGTGGATTGGTTGGAAAATCCTTGGTTGGATAATCAAGGTAGTGGATGTAGGTCTTGGACCAAACCACTCTAAATTCTGCTATCTTATTTACTTTGTTTTTGTTTTATTTTCATTCTTTCTTTTGTCTTGCATTTGTCTACACTTAAAGACAATTTTTGAAATAGCCAAATTGTGTTATTCACCCCCCCTCTAGCACATTTACTTGGGACCAACAGATTAGACTCAATGGAAACTCGAGTCATGAATTGATTGAACCAAATGGACTCACGATTTGTCATTGTTTATTCTCACCTCGATCTACTTTAGTCCACCATCGAGTCAAGATTTAATAAGACAAGTTAAGCCATAGACTCTCACTTCAACAATGTTGATAGCATCATTTAGTGCATGCTTCAGCATTAACAAGCCTTGGAAGAACATGTTGAAAAACACTTTCTGAAAGGAAACAACTAATTTATGTTGGATGACTTTCCTTTCATGTCTTGCATTCACATTTTAGACCCATGTTTATGTTTATGGATCATTGTTTATGGTTTTGGCACATTTGGAGTTTATGTTAGTTGATTGTGCTTCAATTTTCCTTGTAATATTTAAGCATGATCAATGAATGTCTTTGTTTCTCACCTTGTTTAATATTGATCCATTAAAAATACTCTACTATGCTTTAAAACTGTTGTCTCATTTTTCTCTAACTATTTTTGATGTAACAAAAAGGGGGCAAATGATTGATGAGCATATTTGCTAAGCTCTACTCATAATTGAAAAAAATTTTTAATTTAAACTTAAGTGCTTAGATTAAAGGGGGGCAACTCACATATTTAATCCTTAGTTTTGCAAAATCAAGGACTTACAAACTAACCAAGTTAAGGGGAGTTTTTCAAGTAAATTTTGCTCATAATTTTGTCATAAAAAAAAGGGAGAGATTGTTAGCTTTAAAATTGTTGTATATTTTTATTTGACAAATTATTATGATCAAAATTAGTTTAACAAATGTTTGAAATGGTTTTTGAATTATGAAAATATCGCCCAAGTATTTAGAAAGGTTTTTTAGTTAAAAGGAAAATCTAATGAATGCAACTATAGGGATCGACCCCCTAAAGAACAAAATGAGCTACTAGAAAACAAAGGATCTACCCATAGTAGATGGTAGGTCAATGCTCATGGAGAAAAATAAGAATACGCCTCTAGATGTCAAAGGATTGAACCTCCCCCCCCCCAAAAAAAAAAAATCAAAAAGAAGGTTGATCCCAATGAAAACCAAGTGAAAAATCAGCTTCTGGAATACAAAGGAACAACCCCCCAAGAGGAATAGTTCGATCCTTGAAAGTCAAGAAGAAAAGTTAAGGTTTTAGAAATCAAAAGGACCGACCCCCCAAGGCTAGAGGTTGATCCCTAGGAAGACAGAAAGCAAAATTCTCACGCTAAAGTGTGAGGATCGACACTTCCTTTCTTAAAGGTCTGTCCCCTCAACAAAAGAGAAGTTTTCGTTCTTAAGCATGCAAAGAAGGATCAACCCCCAGCCTTCAAGAGGTCGATCCTTTAGTTATATTTGAGGAACAAAAACAGAGAAAGATCGACACCCCAAACACAAAGTGTCGATCCCTAAGTCACAACATATTAGCATTAAATGCTCCCAACAGCTAGTTTTTCTCTTGAAAGACATCTAACGACTCCAAACATCGTCAACACTAAAAATTGAGGCTTTCCACCTATTTTGAAGATAAAGAAGACTCTAAAAAATTACTCAAGAGAAAGAAAGCATCTTCAAACTCTTTAAGTTCATTTATTACTCTCTTGCTTGTATTTAAGTCTTCATTAAGTTGAAATCTTTTCACATCATTGTACTCATCTTGTGTATTACTTGCATTAACTCTCATCATCAGCCTTCTAGAGGCATTAAAAGCTTTTATCTCCCACTCCTTGTATTGAATAGATTGGTTATACCTTAACCATTAAAAGGTAGTATTATGTGGCTATACCTTAACCAAGTGAAAAACCTTAAAAAGACTATTGTGAAGGTTGTGTTTGAATCCTAAAAAGGTATTTCTATAGTAGATTGAAAACTTCGTAGTGAGACTAAGGGAAAGGATGTAGGCAAAGAGGCTAAACCTTTATAAAAATCCTTGTGTTCTTGTTTCTCATTTTCTTATTAAGATTCTTAGCATTTAAACTTGATTCAAATATAAGTTTTCATTAATCAAAGTGTTTTTCAAAAGAAACACTTTTACAAGAAAATTTTTATATTCATATACTTAGCAAAGATTTTCAAAAGAAGTTCAATTCACTCCTCTTCTTGAACAATTACACTTTGAGCTTATTTAACTAACAATAAGGAATTTGGATGCTTTTGATAAATGATAGGAACTCAAAGTGTTTATTGTTTAAAACAATACACTTCTCTTCTAACTTTTGTCTTGTTTGTTTTGGTGTGTCAAAATGGTTGACAACAAATCTTTTATATAAAATTTCAAGTCTCTTTTTTAAGAACATAACACTTTCATCAGGACATCTTTATGTCTTAAAGATACCTTTGCATGTTGCAAGACAAAAGCTTTGGATAAAGGCATTGTTCCTATAATTACTGTATGAAAAGGTAACCATTTATATCATAAGACATAACATTTGAGTTATAATATGAAAATATCATTTTTCATATCCAAACTTTTGAGTAGTGGTGTTTTTTAATTGTTTCTTAACCTTTAGATTTAAAGGTGTTTTTCCAATATGTTATTTTACCAAGAGACTTAACTTTTCATATGAACAACCACCTATAATCCAATAGTCACATTATGTCACACTATGAAACATAATCTTTCAATTGATGTGACTTTTCAATTGTCACAACTTCTCATATGAAAAAACATAACTTTGCATTTATAACTTTTTATATGAAGAGACATAATTTTTTATTTTGAAAATAAACCAATAATATATTCGATTACGGGACAAATTCGGGTAATGCTTTTAATACCCGACTCGAGTTCAAATGGGTTTAGAGTATCTCAAAAAAGTGGGTACCCTATCCGTTTACATCCTTACTAGTGATATTTAGAGTCAAACACTAAATTCTAGGATAAAATACTCCCACTTTTCAAAGTTTTAATCAAAATATCAAGCAGGTCAATTAGTTTTTGAAATGAACACTCCGGTCCAAAAAATATCTTTTGCTAGACACATAGGTCTAGCAGTTAATCAATAGTTAGTTTTTTTGTTAGTTTGATGACTTGACAATATTGAAAAGATAATTTCACCCTTTATTAATTTTAAAAATTACTATTATAGGAGGTGGAGGGCAGCACCGATTCGGTGTCCCTGAATTATTTATTTTGATTTTTTTTACAAAAAATTATATAATATTTTTTAAAATTAATAAAAAAGGTATTTTAATCTTTTCATATTCTCTGTTAACGATGTTTATACTTTTGGGATGGAGTGTCTATTTTAAAAATTAATAAAATCGCTTGAAATTTCGATTAAAAATTAAGGAGTAGGGTATTTTATCCTAAATTTTACATTCTAATAGCCTAATATTATGGTGAGACTTTATTCTTTCTTTAGGTTTTTAACAGCTCGAAACAAAATTAAATTTTCCTGATAAAAATAAAAAAGAAAAAGAAAAAGTCTTGTCGATATAGAACTTCTGTAGAGATTTCTTTTAACAATCATAGTTAATATCATGATTATCATAGTTTATATAAACAATTCTATCCCGAATAAAAGAATCAAAGGCTTTACAAAGAGCAGAAGTCGGGCATGTATTTCTAGCTAAAAATGATTTGATCAATGCAAAAATTTAAAGAGCATTATGTTAGCTGTGTCCCATAGGCATAAGTAATTGGAGATGTGAATTGATAAGAACTCAGAACATATAGTGAAGTGAAGTTATAGCGATATTTATTTACATTATACACAATGTAAAACAAAAGTAAAAAACATAAAGGAATGGTCAACGAAGAGACTTCAATCCCTGACCCTCTTTTATGGGTCCTTTATATTAGGGAACATAATCATAAAAATGGAAAACTAATTTATTTTGATTACCCAAAAATTTAAACAAAACTGTCTTAGCTATCTTTCTATAAGTAGTTGGATATGGGAGTTGGTAAGAATTCCCTACTTATACCTACGTCAAGTACAATATTGTGTACGCATATACACCATTTAAAAGAAAATGACCAAATCTTTCTCTTTTCCTTTTTTGGTTTTATAAAATTAGTGTGAGAGAGGATGGGAATTTTAATCTTAAAAGTTAAACCTAAGCTTTTAAGAAAAAAATAACAATTGTTTATAAATAATATATTTTCATTAAGTATTAGAGGTGTTTGTGAGTTTAAATCGAGTCAATTTAAAATGAATTATAAACATGACTTTTTAAATTTAAAGTCGACTTTAAAAATAATATACTTAACTTGAATGGATGGTGGGAGCTTGATTTTGGGTTTGCAAATATCATTGGGCTGAATTTGACTCATAAATGTTTTTATATTTTATATTGTCAGTACGTCATTAAATATCAAAAAATAATATTAATGGCCTTTTAAATAAGAGAAATGTGAAAAAAAATAATATAAAATCTCATACTTATCTTGTGAATTTGTCAAAAATTATGAATTTATGTAAACCTCTAATTTCATGCTCCCATTTTTTATTGTTTTCAATGATAGAAAAGAAATTATTGCTCACATAGAAAAATATATTTTTTGAGAGGAGAAAAAAATTGACCAAATTACAAAAAAAAGAAACTTGCCATATTTTGGACATTGACAATGCTATAAACCCATTTGAAGAGTTAAAAGTTAACCATGGTTAGGATTCTCAACCAATTATATAAAAAAAAATGCTTAGGGTTAACAAGAAAATGCAAATTGAGAGACAAAGAAAAGCCCATACCACTAAAAAATATTTGTTAATGTTATTGTGGTTTTATGGTCATAGGGGGAAAGGCTTGTCCTGTCTGGGTTAAGAGGGGTTTTGAGAAAAGGTCCAGTTTTTGGGGCATTTTTTAAGATTTGAGAGAGAAAAGAGGGGGGCATAAAAAAAAAATTGGTGATGGAGGTATGTCCATGGTGTCTCTCTGATACAAAAGAATGTTCCATCTATTAGCTCAGTTCTTATTATAAGGTAATAATTTCACCATATTTTTTTTCCTGAAAAATACTCTTCATAAGCTGATCATTTGATATGAAATTCTGGGTCTTGATTGATTAATCGTGATTCGCCTGTTTGCCTTTTGCATAAGCTTGACGTAGATCCATTGATGTTAGTTTGCGTGTTAATATGGATTGGTTTTCTTTGTAACTTGGTTTGGATTAGTTTTATTCTTAAACGTTTCTTTATACCATTCGATGTATCTTTGTCTACAATAATTGCCAGATAACTCATGTGGGAGAAGGAACATGGTTTGTGTTTACTTTTCTCTCTTTCTTTTCAGATGTCGCACTTTGTTGGCTTGTTAGTACATTTGGAAATGAATAACTTGACTGAGCTTTTCGCCTTAACAAGTTCTTTTCTTGACGATAATTGCATGCTCTTTTCAATTTGTTTTTCCTTTTTTGTTACGTATCCCTGTTTTTATGATTTTGGGCAGTGTTCTTACCTTGGTCTTTTGTGTTTGTATCCGTTTTGAAGTAGGCTTTGGGCTTTTTCTGTTTTTTTTTCCTCAAGTATGAGAAAACACAGAAGCTGAGGAATTGTTAAGTGGGGTGGCTGAAATTTGTAGAAATTTTCTGGTGGCTCTTCCATTAGAGAGCAACGCTGGCAAAGGGAAATGGAGTGCAATAAAGATGAGGCCACCAGAGCTAAAGAGCTTGCTGAGAAGAAGTTCATGGCCAAGGATATTGTGGGGGCAAAGAAATTTGCTTTGAAGGCCCAGAATTTGTATCCTGGGCTTGAGGGTATTTCCCAAATGATAGCAACACTCGATGTTCATTTTTCTGCGGAGAACAAAGTAAATGGGGAAGCAGATTGGTATGCCATACTCGGTGTGAATCCACAAGCTGATGATGAAGCAGTGAGGAAACAATATAGGAAGCTTGCTTTAATGCTTCACCCTGATAAAAATAAGTCTGTAGGAGCTGATGGGGCATTTAAACTTATTTCAGAGGCATGGAGTTTGTTGTCTGATAAGGCTAAGAGAGTAGCATACGACCAGAAGAGGAGTGGGAAGTTAATGCAAAAGGTTTCAACACCTAGTGCAGGTTCAACAGCATCAAAAGTGGCAAATGGTTTTCACAATGTCACCAAAACAACCACTTCAAGTGTGAGGAATTCCAAGAGTAACGCACGTGCTGCTCAGTCTTCGACCCCTGCTGGTCGTACGTCAAACCGTCCTGGTCAGTCTTCAAATCCGGCATCATCTCATAAGCCAAAACCAAATACGTTCTGGACTGTCTGTCACCGATGCAGGATGCAGTATGAGTATCTGAGAGTGTATCTTAATCATAATCTATTGTGCCCCAACTGCCATGAGCCATTTTTGGCTGTAGAAACCGCTCCCCCAACCACATCTACCTCTACCTCTTGGAATTATTCGCAACAGCGGCAGAGCACAAATAGTCAAGCAGCTAACAGAAACACAAGTAATTCAGGAAGAAACCATGCTTCCGCATCTAATGCCACAGGATTCAGTAGTCATGATTCATATAGTCAAAGCAACTTCCAATGGGGTCCTTTTTCCAGGACAGGTGGTGCCTCAACTGCAGCTCAAGCTGCAAGTGTGGTCCAGCAAGCATATGAGAAAGTGAGGAGAGAGCGGGAGGAAGCGCAGGCAGCTATAAAAAGAGAAGAGGCCATGCGGAGAAAGCATCATGCCTCTAAAAGGGCAAGCGGTGCTTCTTCAACTGGATACACTAATGCTGCTAAGAGAAGGAGAGGCATGGAAGATGGTAGTGGAAGCACCCATGGAACTAATATTACCAATCAAATGGGTGTAGGAAATGGAGGTACAGCTAATCTATCTGGATCTAAACTAGGTAGTTCAGAAACAGGTTGGATCAATGGAACCACTAAGCACAACAGTGCAAGAGATATCTCTCAGATAGAAATTGAAAGTCTGCTGGTGGAGAAGGCCAAGGGAGAAATTCGAAAGAAACTGCTAGAATTGAATTCGTCATCAGCAGCTACGGCATCCAAAGATATTATAGGCAATGAAGATGCAAATGAGAAACAAAACAAATCTTTGGTAAACAAGGAAGCACAGGATCAGAACAAGTTAGGAGGGTTTGTTGATAAAATCAATGGGGATCATTGTCCCAAGACTTTTCCTGGCAGTTGTGTCAAAACTGATGCGGAAACATTGGAAGCAATGTCCATAAATGTCCCAGATCCAGATTTTCATGACTTTGACAAGGATCGAACTGAAAAATCTTTTGGAGATAACCAGGTATGGGCTGCATATGATGATGATGATGGGATGCCTCGATATTATGCCATGATCCATAATGTTATTTCTCTGAATCCATTCAAGATGCGGATCAGCTGGCTTAATTCAAAAACTAACAGTGAGTTGGGTCCACTTAACTGGGTAGGTTCTGGTTTCTCAAAAACCTGTGGGGAGTTCAGAATAGGCAAGCATGAGATCAACAGCTCACTTAATTCTTTTTCACACAAGGTTAGATGGACAAAAGGGGTGCGTGGGGCCATTCATATATATCCAAGGAAGGGTGATGTTTGGGCTATCTATAGGAACTGGTCCCCTGAATGGAATGAGTTAACAGCCGATGAAGTAATACACAAGTATGATATGGTAGAAGTACTTGACGACTACAACGAAGACCTGGGTGTGACAGTTACTCCGCTTATCAAGGTTGCTGGTTTCAAGACAGTGTTTCACCAACATCTGGACCATAGAGAAATTAGAAGGATTCCAAGAGAAGAGATGTTTCGTTTCTCTCATCAAGTTCCTTCATACTTGCTTACAGGTCAAGAGGCTTCCAATGCTCCAAAGGGTTGCCGGGAGCTAGACCCAGCTGCTACTCCAGTGGAACTTCTTCAGGTAATTATAGATGTTAAGGAAGAAGAGATTCTGGAATATGATAAGAAGATTAATGAAGAACATGTTTTGGATGTAGAAAAAGCAAATGATAGAGGGGTAGTGGAGAATTGTGAAAAACCTAGGCAAGAAGAGGACAGTGGTTCTCAAGTTGAAGAAATAGAAATTATAGCCAATGGTAGAAATACTTAAAGAAGATGGGAGAATGGAGCATGATGAATAAGGCTGATTAATTGAGTTCAAGATTAACTGGTTTTGATGTGGATAGATGATATGGACGGTTGAAAAATTGGGTGGAACTGGTTTCATGATCATCCAATGTGTACAACCTTGGCCTGTTATCTCACTTAAACTTTTGGAGGTGACCTCAAAATGTATCTAACCTTGTGATAATCTGCAAGTTGATGATGTTTTAGGAGTAGATCCACAGGTTTTTGGGGTTTCCTGCAGTTCATCGTGAAAGCTTATTCTGGTGCCAGTTGTCATAAATGGAACTTCTAAGGGTTTTGAAAGCAGAGAGCTATACATGCTATTGTATGCTGTTTCAGCCTAGAGAACAGCTCTTTCTCTATCATAACTCCTTAACCTGCAGGCTTGCTGATAAGCTGCACTCTTACTATTTCAATTTTATAGTGTTTTTCTTGCACAATTTTCTCATCCTTAGTATTTGACAGTCATGGATTCATGTTCTTTTGTACTTGGCTGTAGAGTTGTACTATTAGTTCAGATTAGAGGTTCAATAACAGTGAAGATTGTGAGTAGATACAATTATTGCTTAAATCATATTAGAAATTATTGTTTACTTTTTACCAGAATTTATCTTTTGTCAATCAGATAGCCCTATTTCATCTAGTATCTTGATGTTATCTTGGAGTTGATGTCTACTTTGTTAATTTAAATTATAAAAATGTACTGAATGACTCAAATTGAGGTAATGTTTGGGGCAAAATGCTGATGCTTAAACCCTCATTTTCAAGGCACTACCATAACACTAAGAAGTTGGTTTCATCCCAAAGCATGTTATTTTCTGGCTTTGGATTGTGTATCAAATGTGTATATATAGTGGTTTTGCCTGCTATCGACAAGTGAATGAGGACTTTGATTTGGTTACATAGTGTGAAAACGCCTCACCATGTTTGAAACATTTTTATGGAGTTTGTTCTGCTAAATTCAGAAATGCTAGTTTATTAATAATAGACCCTTTGTTGAATGATTCTTTGCAGTTTCAATAACTAAACATTTTTGGTTTTTTTTTTTCTTGAGTCTGTGTTGTGTGCTTCAGAAAAGTAACATCTGAGCTCGCCCTTTACCTGTTTTCTTTGTTTTGCGTTGAGCTTGGCCTCCCACAATATTCAAATTTCAAACTTAAAATATGTTTCGCAATTCATTGTTCTTTTTCCCTTTTATTTTTTTAGAAGAATGATGTAAATTATTGATTCATCAATATATCTTACAAACTAAGCATAACTAGAACTTTTAATAAAAACATATCAGTTTATCTTAAATCCTTTCTTTATACGTAACTAAGAGTCTCATTAAAAACTTTTTCATAAAAAAACCTAATAAAATAAAAACCATGGAAAGGGAAAAAAGGTATCCTATAGTCACATAATCATCGAAAAAATACATTAACCTCTCCACATCTTAATGCTTTCAATTTGAGCTCCTTCTATCTCTACGCACGGCATATTGAACAATGCTGAACACATCCTCTATTTTCCTCCACACCACAGCTTCTTCAACCATCTCCTTCACTCCTTTTGCAATCAAGTGAGCTACATTGTTACACACTCTTGGACAATATTGTATAGATTCACAGCCAACCTCGTGCATTAGAACAATGCAATCTCCCACTATATTACCCAACACTCCATTAACTTCCTTCTCTTTAATCCAGTTAACTACCATCAAGTTGTCCAATTCTAATTCAGGTATCGTTAATCCTTCCCTCTTACAACACTGTAAAGACCACACAGCAGCTACCAATTTAGCTTCTTCAGCAGAGGTTCCAAATTCAATTTGGCCCCCCAGCAAGAATCAGTTTTCCATTCTCGTCTCTAACTACAAAGCCCGCACCCGTTTTCTTCCCAACTAATGCCGCATCCACATTCATTTTACAGACCCTTGGGAGACACCATGTTACTATCCTTGTTTGCTGAAGAGACAAGCTTCCATGTGCCTTATTAACATCTGTATTGCGATATAGTGCTGATGCCAATTTCCAACTCCTACACCGGCTGCAGCTTGATTTTTAAAAACCGCCGAGGTTCAAGCCTTCCAGACAGCCCATAAAACCCCCCATTATTTCTTCAAGTTGCTCTTTCTCCATTATATCACATAAATATTGCAGTCAATCTATCACTGTTCTGAAATTTTCTTCAAGGTATCGGAAACCCCATTTAGATATCATCCATACAGCCCTTTCCAATGGGCAACAACACAAATAATGGTATTCAATTTCCAGCTCATCTCTACAATTAGGACAGTTTCCTTCAACATATGCTCTTCTTTGAATCAGTGCTTTTTGTGTTTGAAGAAAACCGTTAATGGTTTTCCACAAGAACAAAATGATTTTCCTAGGAATATGTAATTGCCAGATCTTTTTCCAACGTCCCAAACAATTACCATTTGAGCAGTCCACTACATTATTCAGAGAAGTAGCTTGGATAAGTCTGTAACCCGATTGCACTGTATACCTCCCATGGTTGTTGAAGAACCAAACTTGCCTATCTCTAGACCTTCTAAAGCTCAAAGGTATTGACAAAACGAGATCCCGTTCACATGGAAGGAATATGTTATTTATTTTTTCCACATTCCATGTCACTGTATTTTCAATTATCAGCTTTGAAACCCACAAGTCGTCTTCTACAGCGCATTTAAAACTCATAATCGGTCTAGGTGAATCACATGGCAGCCAATTACCTCGACTAACACTAATTTCCTTCCCATCTCCTACTCTCCGAATTAGACCCTTAACTCTCTTTAAGGCTTCTCCACAAGTAGCTAGGATTAGATCCAATTGGAGCATTCTTAAAATCGGTTGTTGGGAAATATCTTGCTTTAAGAACCATAAACGCAAGAGTTGTCTCTTCCATTTGTAGTCGCCAGCCCTGTTTAGCAAGCATTGCCAGATAGAAGCTCTTGATGTCTTTAAAACCCATCCCTCCAATGAATCTTGAAGAGCACAATGACTTCCAATTCGTCCAATGAATTTTTGTTATCTTTACTATTACCACTCCACCAAAATTGAGCTATCACTGAATCAATTTCTTGACAAGTTGAGTCAGAGAGCTTAAAACAGCTCATTACATATGCTGGGATTGCCTGTGCTACTGCTTTAATGAGAATCTCTCTCCCAACCACAAAGAGTAATCTATTTCTCCAATTTGTGATCTTCTTCGCAATCTTTCCTTCCACAACATTGAAAATCTGCTTCTTTGAACCCCCTGCAATTAACGGCATCCCTAGGTACATTCCTCCCCATTGTACATCATAAAGACCAAGAATTCTCCTCACCATTTGTCTATCCTCTTCTGCAATATTCCTGCTAAAAAGCAAAGCCGATTTCTCCATATTTATTTTCTGTCCTAAGCTTTTTCGTATTTCATAAAAATGGCCTTCGAAGCACAAACCTCTTGTCCACGAGCCCTACCAAATATCATGCCACTGTTTGCAAACAACAGATGAGTAATGTTCAGTTCTCCTCGACATAAATTTATGCCCTATTAAGCAAGCCAGATAAAGCTCCACAAACAATTACAAAAAAGAAAAGAGAAAGAGGGTCACGTTGACGTAATCCTCTCGTTGGCACATATCTGTTGCTTGGCACACCGCTTACAAGAACGAAATAAGATACCGAGGTCAAACATCTCCATATCATTTCTACAAAAGTACCAATAAAGCCCATCTTCAACATTATCTCCATCACACAAACCTACTCCACTCTGTCATAGGCTTTGCTCATGTTTAACTTTAGAGCGAAATTTCCTACCTTACCCTAACGTTTATTATGCAAGGCATGAATAACTTCATGGGAAACAATCATATTGTTTGAAATTAGTCTTCTTGGCATGAAGGTGCTCTGATTTTCAGAAACAGCAACCGGTAGAATAGGTTTTAAGCTGTTGGGAAGGACCTTCGAAGCTATTTTATATAACACATTACATTGACTTATAGGCCGAAATTGGCTCACCTTTTCAAGTTGACAAATTTTCAGTGTGAGAACTATGCGTGTGTGTGATTAACATTGGAATTTTGGGCCCTCCCTTCCAAGAAGTTAACAACAAATCTGTCAATTTCATCCCCTATACTATTCCAAAATTTTTGGAAGAACATGGTCGAAAGACCATTAGGACCAGGAGCCTTTGATGGGTTCATTTGAAATAGGGTTGTACGGACTTCATCTCTTGATATAGAATTGTTCAACCTCACATTCATACATGAAGAGATCTTCGATTGAATACCGGACAAAATGTCATCTAAATCCGTAGGTCTTGAAGTAGAAAATAAATTAGAGAAGAAATCCATCACCTCTATGTGTAGTTCTTCTTGTGAGTCTATCCAGGCACCGTCATCCTTGAGACAAAATGTCATCAAAGCCCAAATGGTGCTTTTTTTTTTTTTTCCTTCTCTTTTTCGCTCTTTGATGGAAAAATTTTGTATTTGTATCGCCATCCTTGAGCCATTCTACTCAAGACCTCTGTTTCCGCGTCATCTCTTCCTCCCTAAGTAAACAATTTATTTCACCTTGAATCTGCTTAATCTTATGTAATTCAAAGCCGGATTGATGACTGGCCTGCAATTCGTCTATCTTTTTCATTATTGCTGCCTATAAGTTGTGTAATGGATTCGATTTGCTGTTACTTAGCTTACCTTTGACCAGTCCCAATTTTTTCATCAGACTTCTGTGACTGCCATCATTGTTACTCAACACTTCCACAATCATTCGCTTACAATCATCATCATATAACCACGCTTCTTCATAGCGGAGCCTTCTTTTCCACCTTACACGCTGAAGATGAAATAAATCAAGTCTTTCGGCGAAGTGATCAGATGCCCCAGGAGATTCATTAAAGATCGCTGCCCTCGGAAATAATTCATGCCAACTATCAGAACGCAATGCTTTGTCCAAACGACATTTAATGAAGGCTTCTTCCTCACGGTTGTTCCACCATGTAAACTTTGGTCCTCTGAAACCCAAACCTTCTAGTTCACAGTTATCACTTACTTCTCGAAATTCCCTCATCTGTGACTCTCTTCTGTCTTTCCCACCCTCCTTCTCGCTTGTCAAAAATATTTCATTAAAGTCTCCCATGCGTAACCACGGAAACTACGATCTGTTTTACAATTACCGAAGTAATCACCAACTTTGAAACCTATCAATCGCTTATGGCATCCCATAAAACCTAGTAAATCTCCATTTGTGACCTCGCACCTGAACCTTTGAATCAATATGGTTTTTTGAATATGAAACTACAACAATATCAACATCTCTTCTCCACATTAAAGCCAAACCCCCTTAATCTTCCTATAACATCCATTAGTAGACAACCATCCATCCCAAACAGAATCCATAACCTCTCCATCTCCGTACTATTCTTTTTTGTCTCCATGAAGAAGGCAACATCGGCATTTTGGCTCTTAAGATATTTTAGGAGCATTAGAATTGTCCGAGGATTCCCGAGTCCTCCACAATTCCAACATAGTATCCTCATTTTTCCCTTCTTTTTAAGAGAGAAAAGTAAAAATTTTCTCATTACTCCGTACATTTTAGGGATGTAAATAGGTTATTGTTATATAGGTACATGTGGGTATTCCACCGGATAACATAAGATTAGGGTATTTTTAAATCCAAACCTGATTACATATAATGTTATAAAAATTTTAAATTTAGTAAAATTTTAAACCTTTATCTTTTTTTCTTAACACTATCTTTTCCATCCCACTTAACCTACCTTTTTTGTAAAATAATAAACGTCATATTAATTTATATTAGTTGAACCAACCCACCTTTCTGTAAACTAATTAATATTACTTTTATATTAGTTGAACTATGATGCAAACTTAATCTTTACCAATTTTGTCAATTATTATTTGAATAAATATTAATAATATATTATTACACAAATATTTAACAGGTATCCAAATGAAAAAATTTACTTTATATAAACGAGTATTTAACGAGTTTGGATAATTAATGAATAATTCTTTACAATTAGGATTTGATTTTAGATAGTTTTTTGCAATTTTATACGAGTTTTAATAAAGTTCAGATATCGATAGCTAAATGGTTCCGAATTAGGCACCTAAAAAATAGTAAGTATCCCACCTGTTTATATCTCTAATACCTTCAAAGTTAGACTTCATCTTTCATATTTGCAGATTCAGCAAATACAAAACAACAAAATTCCTTACTTGTTTATATCTCTAATGACTTCAGGATACGTTTAGTTCACATAATAGAATAGATAATGAATAGAATCGTTATTCTGTAGAAATAGAATAAAATAAAAATAGTTATTATATAATTTGATTCATGAGAATAGAATAGGATAGAAATTATTATTATGATTTATTTCAATGATTGGTTGACAAGAATAGTTTTAGGAATGATTAAGGAATAAGTGGTAAATGATAAAAATACATTTTATTAAAATTAAAGAATTTTATTTTGTTAAAAGATAAAAGTATTCTAAGTAATAAAATCAAAATACCTTTTTACTATAATTAAATAATATTTTCACCAAAATACAAACATATTTTTGTTATAATTTAATGATATTTTGTATTAGAAGATAATTAAACTTTAATTATAATTAAATAATATTTAATATTAAAAAAATAAAATATATTCTTCATTAAATTTAAATAATACTAAATGATATTTTTTATTACATTTATTATATTCAAATAATATTATTAAATAATATTCTTCATAATATTTATTATAATTAAATAATATTAATATATTAAATAATATTAATATATTTTCATTTCTTTTTTCTTAAATAAAATAAAAAATTTTGTATCTTCTGTGCTTTTCACCACCACCGCCCATTAGGGCCCTTCGGAGCAGCACCTTGGGAGCATTACCTTTACCCTATGTCTTATGTGTTTTGGCCATCAGTTTTGCTTTCTTTGCCTTCCTCTCATCATTTAGCTTTCTTGATCTTCTCCTTGATTTCACAAAATGCAGCCTCTCGGGTAGCATCTCGCACTTGATTGGAAATAGATGGCGAAGCAACAAATAAGAGAGAATGGATAGCAGTGGAGCGAGGCGGCAATGATCAAAGCTCCAAAATGCAACTGCTTTAGAAAGAGTGAGGAAGAGAGAGAAAAAATAAGTTTAGTATTATTTTATAGTGTAATTTTTTAAATTGTAAAAAAGTATTTTTATCTAATTTTCTTTTTTTATTCCCAATAACTCAAAAAAGCCATTACCAACGGAGCCTTTGAAATATCTACTCGAGCCTCTCTTAGAATGGCTACGTTCCATTGAACTAAATGTAATTTTATCTCAAGAATGAGAATGGAGAAAAAATAGTTATTCATTCCCCTAATCAAGCATGCCCTCAAAAGTAGACTTCATCATCATATATTTGTGGATTCAGCAAATACAAAACAACTACTACTACAGTGATATACACATCATCGGATTTTATTTGTCCACAGCTTCTGCTTCATTAAAATAGTTGTCGATATCCTATTTCTAAAAATGTCAACAAATAGGATACTTGCTTCTTTTAGATATTCTAATTCAAACATAATTATTTGATAAAGTATCTGTGAACTTTATAAATTTTCGTTTAAATTGTAGAATTACTATTTGAATTTGTACTAGAATATTTTAGACATTTAATCATTAAATACCTCTATTTGTTAAATATCTTATTAAAATAAATTTAAAATTAATTTTTATGTATATTATTATTTGAAAATTAAATTAATAAATTAAAATTTCAAATAATATTTATAACAATTAATGAATTTTAGTGAATATTACATTCATTATGAAATATTTATAAATAAAAACAATATATAAAAAATTAAAAAATTATGATTTATAATTAGATTAGATAATGAGAATCCTAAAATGATTACTCAAACTCTACCCAAACTTGTAACAATTAATAATTATACTACTCAAATTGAATTCGATCATAAAATACTTTAATCTTCTTTAATTGGATTTTGGATTTGGGTACATACGCCTTACATACATATGGTTCTATCCTTTCGCATCGAACGTACGTTTTTTTCTTAATTACTTTTTTTCCTTCCATAAAAAGAGAAAAATATCGAATTTATTTGGATTCGGCCCAACGCTTATAAGGTCACACGTCCGATTAACCAATTGAACCTCGCCACGTGTTTCAATTTGGTCAGCACCAATGAGAGAGAAGTCGGTGACGTTACGCCCCGAACCCCTTCAATTGTCCGTCTTCCGCTATAAAGAGGTGACTCGTAAATCAGAGACCCGGAGATTTTCGCAATAAAGGGAGAGAGGGAGAGGGGGAGAGAGAGAGAGCGAATAGGCCTAGCTGGAAAGGGAAAGAGAAGAATTTGCCTGAAATTTTCGTACGCTTTCTCCCTGCCACCGTCTCCGGCTACCTGATTCCTCCGTCATCACTCATCATGGTAATTTTTCTATTTCCTCTTTTATTTGTTTTTGTGATCATCGGTTTCCGGTTTTTACATTTGTCTCTTTTATTAATTTGTTTATATTTTTCTTGATCTGTTTGTAGCTGAATTCGATCTGATCTGATTCTCTGTTTTTCTTTCTTTTCCTTTCATTTATCTTTTCGAATCCTCCTGGAAAGAATCGATTGTAGATTCCAGAGATTAGCTAAGAACAAAAGCTTTGTAGATCTCAATTTAGCAGATTTATATACCTAATTATTGGATCATGTAATCGTTTGAAAATTATTTGATTCATTTAATGGGAATTTTAAGTGCATTATCTTTTTGAAAAGTATTATTCATCATTGTTATAATCACTTTAGAATTTTTGAATGAAAATTTCTTTCTTTTCAAATTTCATGTAAATCGAATGTTTTTCTAATGTGTCTTTATAAATGTTAAATTCCGTCACCCAAAAACATTTTTTTTTGAGTGATTGGAAAAAGTTAAATTTTTTTTTTAAAAAAGAATAATTTGTAGTATCCAACATTAAGCGTTGTCCCATTTTTTCTGGTTTGTGCAGACAACATCAAGGCGCCTTGCAGACAGGAAGGTGGAGAAGTTCGAGAAGAACATTACAAAGAGAGGAACTGTGCCTGAAACAACCACCAAGAAGGGGAAGGATTATCCTGTTGGCCCTTTGCTGCTTGGGTTCTTCATATTCGTTGTTATTGGGTCATGTAAGATTCTTGCCAGTTAATCCTTCACCAGCCATCCTATTTCCTTATACCTTAATAGTCAACGCTGACTTTTTCATATAGCGGATGCAAGACATTAGTTGATGATGTAGTTTGTTATGTGCATGTTGGTCGTTGGCATATGATATGTGCTGCTTCTGTATCCATGAGTTTTCTTTGGGTTCATCAATGTTTTGTTTGGGTTATGTTCTTGGGTTGTAATCTTCAAGGACATTACAAATTAGAATCTAGCGTTTGCTTCCTAGCAATACAACCCACCAGGGTTAGTTGGTAATGAAAAATATTTGCACGGTTTACTGATCAAATTCTTTTTCATCTCTGTAACAGCTCTCTTCCAGATCATCAGGACAGCGACCAGCGGAGGCATGGCATAAGTCTGCATCATCCATGTCAAGAAATGGCAGAGGAGACTTGTCATATTGTGTCCGTTTTTTCTGCTAGTTTGTAGGGAACTGATGATGCATTTACTAGATGTGCTTACTCATATTGTGAAGTACTAAGATTTTGAATAAGACCTCCCGTCTTGTCTCTTATGTTCTATTTCATAAGTACTCGTTGTTACCTTTTTCATTTCATGAGAATCCAGTTATTCCTACTGCATGAATATGATGCTGCTTAACCAACAGATTCACCAGATAATGGTGTTTAATGTCAGCGCAAACTATGGTTTAAAGTTTTGACATGATGATACCTCGATGTCATGGCATATGGTTAGACTGGATAATCAATTTGCTTCTAAGTTATCTTGGAACTCTTGGTTCATAAATTTGCTTCTAATTTTCATGGAAGTTTTAATTCCAAAGATTAGATGTGTAATGTTCTTGGAATGTGCGCCCATTGAACTTCTATCTCGGCCGTAGATGGTAATACGGTTTAAGTGCTCCACTTTATTCAGGCAGAACTGACTTGCTGCCGATCCTCTGAGTCTTAAGAGAGAAGACAGTTGGGCAATGGCTGATCTTGGATTCAGAAAAAGATTCAGTGGTGGTGACATACCACCTGAAAGCCCTCTTTCCATCAAAGATTCAAAATCATCATTTCTAGTTAAAAAGTATGTTCTTCAGGCGTGCAACTGGCTCCCCGTGATCAAACGGTAGGTTGACTGAGATTTCAACAATCTTTTTACAAGGACTACCTAGCCAACCAAATATATTAAAACTAGAACTCTGTTCAGTAACAAACCTATCAGGAGGCAACTAACCACTCAATTCTCTGTGTACTATTATCTTAATTCACCATAATTAAACAGACTAACAGAGCTCTTGCACAGCTATTTGCAAACGGCTGCACTTAAAACAAGTCTCTTCTGAAACTAAAGTTATTCATCCACATGTTTGTACAAAACAAGAAAATAAAGAAAATGGTCAATCTTGTAGAACTGTCATTTACTCCATTAAAACAAATAAAGAAAATTCGGCTGATGAGAAACTGGCAGCAAAAGCTTGTTATCTGCCAAGCATAAATGCAGTGGCAGATTCAGAAAAATTGGAAAAAACCATCTTTTAAATGCCAGTGCTGCCAGAAACACAGTGAAGGGTTGGAAATCAAGCAGTCGCAGTCAGGCACGGGTGAAATGCAGTGCCACATGCAATCCACTGTCGCTTTCTTCCCCGTGGTACAACACATCCAGGAACCTTCAGCCATTCCCTGCTCATCACATTGTATGTAACTAATCGGTTCATTTGTCTTGATCTCAATGACAACATGAGCAAACCTTTGTTGCCCAAACAAGTCATTCTAACGTGCTTCCCATAAAACTCTAAGCACCATATGTTTGGCATTCTGTCAACCTCCTTCCACAAGAGCGTCATCTTCTGCAGCTCCCATATGCACACACAAGTGGCAGCATTTTTGGTCAGCAATCCCACAAGCATGATCCTGCCCTCACACTCTGCAAGTGTGTGGTCACTCAGATGTAGTGGGGCTGGGATAATAAATTGCTTCCACACCCCAGTAACCATATTGTAGGACACAATCCCTTCAGGGTCTGACCGCATGAAGTAAAGTGTGCTATCAATGGAAACTGCTTGTGACCGAAAGTTCAGTGATAGTGGCAGCTTAATGTTTGGGGGCATGTTTCCTGGTCGACTCCATAAATTCTTTACTGAGTCATAAACTTCATACTCTCCATCACAACCCACCCACAGGATCTGGTAACCTCTAACAGTTGAATACCCATTCAGAGTCATACCCACAGCAACACGCGACCACACTTTAACTGACCTAGCTGGCAACTCTTTAAATGACTGAGTCAAAGGGTTGCAGACATAAAAGTTCCTATGACCAATATCAAGAAAGCAAACTAGACCACCTGCAGAAGCAACTGGCAGAGCAATCATCTTCGCTGGCAGAAAAGTGATTGTGGGGTGGTGCCATTTCCTAAAGGAGGGGTCATACATGGCTCCAACATTCATATTTTCATGAGTAATGGTATAGAACCAGGGATTGGCTTGTGGGACTTCGGCACAATGCTGAGAGAAACTTTGTGAGTCCAGCAAAGAATTCCATTTACGGCATACTGAGCGGAAGCGAAAAAATGTGGCAATGGGAAGTCTAGCAATGACAGCTTCAAAAAGGTCTTCTGGGAATTCTTTCCAAATAACTTGTTCCATAACCTCATGTGTAGGGGTACTTCCAGGTAATTTCCCTCGGTTCCGCTCCTTTCGTGATTTCTTGCTTGGCGGAGGCTTGAAAGATTCCAACATCTTACAACTTCCAGATTTCCCAGCAGCCATTACGAGACTGTAGTAATCATCTGCAGAACTATCATCGATATTGGGGAAGCACCACCTGTATGGAAGCTAACATGAGTTAGTCATGTTTCCTACTTTCTACTTAAATTTGATATAACCTTAATGATTACTAGATAACTACAATAAATTTTAGAACATTTGCTTAAACATGTTTAAATCTTTAGTAGTAGTGCCAATTGCACCATTGAGCACCTCACATGGTACATATTTAGAATTATTATGATCTGTTTAGTTTAAGCAGGCATAAAGAGATAGTTCATCAACTTTCCTGTAAAGTGAGTGCAGACTGCAGAGAGATCCCAGATTATCTTTATAAATGAGTGGTGGCAGTAAGTAAAATTGGCATTCACACGTAAAAGAAAAAAAGAGGGACTTTTTAGCAGCATTTACAATAAATTTTCAGGAGAATTAGTTCACGACTGCAGTGAGTAAATTGATAAAAAACCAAACAGTCATAGAAAAAATTGAAGGATGAATAAAAATACAAATTATAGTAGAAAATTTCAAAACAGCATAATATTAATTTATTTGCATCCAATATGAGATGGTTGTGAATCAAATTTGAAACTGCAGTTGGTCTCTATGCCCTTTACTTGCAACCTAACCATACCCCCAAGCAGCAACTAGGATAAAGCTATAAGCTACTAATCAAATTTACAAAAAAGACAAATGTAAACATCCTACCATTACCCACAAATCAAAAAATCTTTCAACATCATATCCACATAAAAAAAAAGTTGCCTGTGTATGCGGAGCAACATGTTTCATACGTAACTACAGCCTAATGCTAGAGATTATATCCAAATTTAGTAGGTGATCATGCAAGTAACTAGCAATGCCATCTGGATTTCAATGTTCACATCACTTTTGAACTATGATCATTCAACCTGTCACCTGATTTCAATTAAGCCCTTATGTTGCTGGCATTCACTGGATAAACATCTTCGTGGACATTTTGTAATAAAAATAATGATGAGCCCAAGCAAAAGTATTGTGCCATGAGAATTTGTATGCTCCAGCCATGATATAATATCATGTTTCCAAACAAGTAAAATGTATCTTAGCATCTTCATAACAAAGTAAAACACACTTTAAAATTTTCCTTACCGGCCTTTACCTAACATTTAGAAAAGGAACCTCGAAATGCACCTTAGCAAGATATATGTTAACCAACTAACATTTTTGTTAGAAAAATAATAATCTTGACCAACTCCAGAAATTGCCTCCGGCACTAATATTTGGACAACGTGAGATGCCTATACTAGTTCTAACATACACTAATGTTTCTTGATTAACAGATGAACGAAATTATACTTGAGATATAACTGTTACTGGCTCTTAATCCTTTGAATTTCAAGAATAGCATGCCTGATAGGTCTACAGCAATCCCTAACAAGTAATCGTGGTATAAATTTAAGCTTAGGAGTTGAAATTTTTTGCTAAAATTTGGACCAAACATCAAGTACAGGAATGCATCAGAATCACAAACATAACATTCACAGTACTCATCAGAGTTTGTCAAGAATAAGTAACATTGATGAAACGATACATAGAAGGTAAATGTACAACTGGACCATGACAAAGCTACCTACCTAATCAGTTACACATAACTCTCCCAAGTCATTGTAATTGCTTTCACCATTCAGTCTGTATTTCTTAGTAATTTATATGAATCCAGAATATGTGCAACAGGATGTTTATGGTATCTAGTGAAAGAGCCCAAATTCATATCACTGCACAGCCAAAGACCTCATTTCTTCCTGTCATTTAATAGAATGTTGACACCAATATGCTGTCAAACTACATGAACTATTAAAAGAAACTTTCAACTATGTGAGGAATGCTTTTCCATAAAGCATATCTATACAGAAATATTGAGAGAAACACCTACCGTGGAGTATCAACAAGGGAACCAACAGAATTGACAAATGAAATGAGCACACACACACACAAGCTGAGCATTATGAATTGACCAAGAAGCCAGTCCACTCCACATTCATTTGAAAAATCAAAAGATTTTAAGGAGACCTTGACATGAGTAAAGTCCTACAACAGTTTGCCCAAGGCCCTGGATTTTGTAGAATTACTAGTAAATTAACTTTCTATATTTCTTGTCATTTAGGAAGGGAAAAGAATTAGGAGAGCTGATTGGTCTATGGACTGATAATTAGTACAAAATTAAGGTTTACGCCAAGGTTTTCCTGGAAAATCATGAGGCAAACAGTTAATAAATGAGATTCCACATTCATAGTCAACCATAATCACAGACTAATCAACAAGAGTAGATATTCAAGTATCATTTATCAAAAGGCAATGGTCAGCAAGTTCAAAGTTGACCATGACAAGATGAAAGGAAACAGCATCAACCCCTAATAAAGAAAAAAAAAACTAAAAATTACAAAAAGGGGATAAGGAAAACAAAAGCGCAAAGGAGTTAAAAGAGAATCTACGTGATTGGAATACGATGAAAGAATAGTGGTGAAAACTTAAAAATGGCATCACTCACTAATTGTTGTGCAAAAGAGTAGAGATAAGTAATAATGATATTTGCAATGTAATAAACATGCGGAAGCCTGAAAAGAAAAACAAAACAACAAATTGACAGAGAAACACGACAGCCGCATAACAGCAATTAAACAAAAATCTCAAAACGAGAAATGCAAACGAAAGGACCTAACATTGGACAACAGAGTAACACAAGATAACCTACGACTAAATCACCTAATAATTGTCAGAAATAAAAAGAAGAAAAAAAACCCAGAAATGACAGAAGCCGCGAAGGAAATACAAACAAAAATCGTGAAGAAAGACAGAGAAATGTGAGGCGAGAGAGCAAGAAGAAATTGAAGAGATCTATCTAAGGAGAGAAAGGACTGGAACCTGCGGTGGTGGTCCTCGGGGGGATGGGGCAGTTGGTGGAAGTGAAGAAGGTGAAAGGGAGAGGGAGGGGGAGGAGGAAGAAGAGGAGGAGAGCCGTAGAGTTGCAAGAGCTCTTGAAGCTGACCGATGAGCTGCCTGAGCATGGCCAGCCCTTCCATGCCCCAATAGCACCTCCCCAACAACAAAAAATGAAATTTCCTTTTTCTTTTTTTTGACTCTCCCACCCTTCCTACAAGGAAAAACCAACGCTCTTTCCTTTGCTTTTGTTTTTTCTCCCTTCAATTCTCTTCCTTTCCCTCTTGAAATGCTGCTCTCTGTCTTTCTTTCTCTTTCTTGTGAGTTAGCCAGTCATCTTTTTCCACGTCATCTGGCCCATTACGATAATTTCCTGTAATTATTCTGACCCGCACGCAACTTTGTCCTTGCAATGATCCCACTTGATTTTTACTCGAGTGTCATCTACCTTCTTTTCCACTTTTGTCCTTTCTTTTTTCTATGGTTGCCCTCCTCTTTACTTTTTGTCCTTTTTTTAAAATTTAAGAAAGAAAATGAAAAAAAAAAGCTTCAGTAAAAAACATATTTATCTCTTTAAGATTATTTGAAACATATAGTTTAGTAAAAAAATACATTCACCCTTTAAATGAAAAGATAAATATATTCTTTGTTATATTTATTTTTTAGTTCTTTTTATCTTAGGCTTTTTTGTAACTACAAAATTATGAAATTTAGTTAACCGTATTAGTTTTAAAATCATATTTAATTACTATTAAATTAAATTTTAATTAAGTTAGATTTTAATCGGATTACAGACTTTTCTTTAATTCAGATATATATTAACTTTGAGATGAATGTATTAAACTATTCCTAGTTCAAAAAAACAATGGTTAGTAATTTGTAAGAAAAAGTTCAAGGACAAAGAAATTGATTAAAACCAAAAAAAAAAGAAAACGGACAGAAAAAAAAAGGAAAAAAATAAACAGATTGATGGTATTTTTAGTGCTTGAAGTACAATTTGAACAAGAATCCTATCATCAATTACTCTTTCAAGAGAGACAAAGAGTGTTTTTCAAACTAATGGGAGTAAGTTTATTTTCAATAAAATTTCATGAATGATAATTATTTTTCCTAATTGAATTATATAATTTAACATATTTAATACATAATTCAATTATAATTTAATCTGATTAAAACTTAATTTGGTAGTAATTAAAAATGATTTTAGAACTAATTAAATCTTTTAACAGACTATATAGCTGATTAAATCTCACAATTTTGTAACTAGAAATAAAATGTCTTGAGCAAAACAAAAAAAGAGAAAAGTAATAATAAAAAAAGAAAAAAAAAGGGATAGTCTTGTCTTTTTATTTAAAATTAACTTGGTAATTAGCATCATTACATCTTTTAACGTGGTAATTAGCGTCATTCCATCTTTGGTGCATTTTCAACCGAATTTTAGAGAAGGAAGGGGGGGGGGGGGGGGTATGAGGCTATTTTCCGAAAGTAATGAGAGGTAATTATATTTTCTACCAAACTTGAAGAGAGTCTATATATATTTTATCTTTAAATTTACGTCAAATTTAATCAGGTATTATAATTGAAAAAAGAGAAATCAAAACTCACTTTAGGATGGAATTGCTCCTGGATATTTGTTTTGGTGATAACATGCATGTATTTTCAACTTTATATTAAAAATTATATCAAATATTGATAAAAAAATAATTGGAGTATGGAATAGAAAAGTTTTATGCATTCTTCAAATTCCAAATAAGTTTCGCAATGACCACCAAACAAACATAAGTCAATTTTTATGCCAAAAAAGCATGCTACTTGTGTTGTGATTAGACTTAATATCCAAATATTTACAGAGTTCATTAGATCCATTTATGAAGAGGTATTGGAATAGTCTGTTACCTAAATATTTTTTGAAAATTTTCAATTTTGCAAGAAATAATTTCGAGGTGAAGTAGGATAGATATGGGCTTGATCTAAAGGAAAGTTTTTGTGATTCATGCTCTCTCTCTCTCTCTCATCTTCTCCTTTTTCTCTTTTTCTTTTCCCTTAAGGGTTGTTACTAACTTAGGTATAAGAGAAGAAAACACTAAAAAAACCTTCGATACTCCATCTTTTGTAAATCCAAATGCCTCTTTCCAATCCAATTCATCCTAATTCAAGTCCAACCTTGGAAGAGACATTAACCATTTGTAGAAGCAAATCTTTAGTATTTTAAACTATTTTGACCAACGCATAATGCATCGATGAGTTTGAAGATTCAAAACAAGTTACCATATTTTATAAATTAAAGAATATATATATATATATATATATATATCTATTTTAATCAATCAGGTGATTTATATTCATTTCTTTAACACGAAATATTAACTCTAGAAATTACTTAGAGCATGCATTTTTTCATTCCCTAGAGCAAAAATCATGGAAGAAAACTAAGTAGATAGTAATATTGAAAAATTTAAAACTTAAAGCAAGAAACACTTTTTTACTACATTTTTAGACGAGGGCATTGAAGTAAAAGGAAAAAAGTGAACACGGTTGGGGTATATGATACCTTCAACAAAGTGGAATATTTAGTTTGGGGGGCTTAGAGTTAGAGCTTCCACGTGTGTCAAGTGTAAGTGTAGGCTTATTATGGTCAAGAAGACTAACTGACCTTTTTTGAACTATCTTTGCCTTTACAGGAAGAATATCAACGGCCGAGATAAGATCTCCTCCCGACACTTTCTCTCACTCATTCTTCGTTCCACGCACACGGCATGATTGTCCCCACCACTTTTTCCATATTATGATGATTTTGTTTGATTTACGGAAGTACCTACTCGAACTCGATGATGCCCTGCCCGTCTTCTTCTTCTTCTTCTTTCTTCCCTCTCAAATGACTTATTTGTCCTCCTTTCTCCATTTTCGTTTAGTCAAATTTTACTTTTATTTTTTAAGCTGAGTTAAAACATAACATTAAACAAATCAATGCTTATTAGTACACCATTAACGCAACCAAAGAAATTACATAAACGTATGAAAATGGAATAAATTTCAGATTTACCGCGAACATAAAATAGGATCTGTAATTTGCTACTATTAGATATGTACTTACAAAAAGTAATGGAATGATGAACATGATAACAAATTAATAAATTTTTTTTTCTTTTGCTACTCAACACAACATGAAAACTTTGTTGAATGTTTTGCCTTTTATGGTGTATGTGTTGTACCTTACCTTGGAAAAATATAAAAATCGATGGAGTTAGGAAAAGTATTTTCCAAGAAAAGCTTTTAAAACAGAATTAAAATGGGCTAAAGGGAAAATCAAGTGGGAGATGAAAAATAACGAATAAAACAACCTATTAATTGAAATGGGGGCGAGCAGCGACAAGTTCAATAAATAGATATATTTATATATGTATCAAGATTAAACATACTGCCACGTGGCATAGAAAGGAAATCAAAGAAAAGAAAAACAAAGATTAAGGATGGTTGCTAGTAATAATCATGGAGAAACTGCCAACTGGAATTAAAGCTCATTGTAAATTGGTTTGGTGGACACGTGGTTGGTTGCTACTGGTCGTTCTCGAGCATTAGGGTTCACTGCGGATTTCCCGATTCCGTGTTTACCTTTAAGAAATAGAAGCTGTTGTGGGTTCACTGTCATAATTGATGAAATCCTCAGCCCGGAAGTCATGCGGCGAATGATGCATCAACAACCCCGATCCTAAACGCCCCAGGTTTGCTTCAACGTAGCACTTGAACGTCCAAAACATTTGCTTCCCTTAATTCCCTACCTAAACTTCACGTTTCATCCTCACTTCTTTTTTATATATATATTATTAGCGAAAACTACTTCAACTTAAACTGACCAATTATCGCACATAATTCAAATATCACTCAGAAGCAAGAATCAATCTTCTCTTCTCTCTAAGTTATGGCTCTTTTTCTTTTTCTTTGGGAGGTCTGATTTTCTTTGATATTCTAATAAGTAGGACCGCCTCCCATTCAATTCGATTCAATTTTAATAAATTTTTTGATTAATTTACAATATTTTGGATTTTGCCCTAATTGCACTGATTTTTTGAATTTTAATGATTTGGATTGCAAAGTTCCTCTAAAAAATTAAAGATTTTTAACTTTTTTTAATATTATCTTTAGTTTATTTACTTAAAATTTAAAAATTTATCTTTAAAAATAAAACAAAACTTAATCAGTTTGGATAATTTTGATTTTTATATCTATAAATAAAAATTGAAACAAATCCAATAATTGTTGTTAATGTTCAAACCGAACACTATAATTGGCCTCTATTTTCGATTTTTTTTTTATCAATTATTTTCGTCAAGCCCTCTAAGAAGGAAGAAAAAGAGGAAGACTTTGGAGTGTGAAATTGAGGGGGATAAGCTCATGATAAAGGAGAGCGGGAAGTCATGATGATGGAGAGAGGGTAAAGTTATGGTAATAGGGAAGGGATTTAGAAGTGATAATGATTAGGTTTGTCAAAACCAAGGGCATGGGAAGGCGGTGGGTAATCATTTCAGCTGGTCTAGGGAACACAATTTCTTTTCTTTCATTTATTTATTTTGGTGGGAAATGATGGTGGGTATGTGTATTATGGCTCATCATGTTCATCATCATGGATTGTCTTCTTTTACGTGTGCAGTTCTTTTACTCGTGTGGGTTTTGCATTTTGTTTTTAATAACTAGGTCCCCTTTCCTGCTCTTAGTAGTCTGTACTGCACTATTTTTTGCAATTTGGTCACAGAGCTCTTTTGACTCAACCATACAAGTATATCACATCAGTCTTCAGGTGCCTTTGGTAAATGTAATTTTGGCTTGAAAAACAAAGTTGGGTGCTAAAGTTTTATGTTTCTCCTAATTTTAAAATTTTCAAACTCAATTTTAAAGTAAAATAAATAAATATTAAAAAATTAATATATTTTTTCTTTGTAAAAAAAAATCCATTATTAATTAATCGTTGAAAGACACTTTCTTAATAAATAAATTTAAAAATATTTTAAATTTTAAATTTTAATAGATATATTCTTCTTTACTATTTACTTTCTCTTTCACTTTTGACTAAATTTCCTCTCCTCTCGTAAAAATTAAAGATATCAACGAGTAGGGTACTCGTTAATTTTAAGATAATTAATAAGTAAGGTACTCGAGAACCCTGTAACTACATGAATACTTTTAGTATTTACTATCCAAACATGAACTTAAATACCATACCTATTAATCAGTAATTACCTGAACCCGTTTAAAAATTCGATTATATAAAAAAAATTATTAAAATTTTCATGAATATCGAGTTACCTAAACTTGAATCTGTATCCGTATATAATAATAAATTATATTTCATATCCATATAATTCATTAATAATTAAATTTATAAAAGTAAACAACTAATAAAATTAAAATTTAAAATCAAAAACTAATATCTCAAACAACAACTTGAATAACCCAAAGTAGATATCTCAAATAATAACTTATAAGTTATATTTATTATCTCTATTATGTTCTTATTGGTACTAAGGTTGTTAGCAGTTGTTTTTTGGTAGATGGGAGCGCAAACTGCTTAATCTACCATAGCTTTGGGCCTAGTAACTATTGGGATGAGCCCTGCAGTCAATTAGGATTGGTTAAGGTTTGATTTCAATCATGCAATAATATCATTCATGTTGAATGATTAAAGGTTTTTCTCCATTAATAAGACATCATTTATAACAAGTTATAAGTCTAATTGGATGAAGTCCATCAGATTAATATGTCTTGCAAGGGAACTGTAATGAGTTGCAGTTATGAGATCCTTATGTATCAAAGCATACTCTCTAAATATTCCTGGTCGATGTATAATTGAGACTGGTATATTCTATGTTCCTTACTTGATAAGTAAGTAACCGATCTTATAGGTTGAAGTATAGAGATACTTAGAACTAGAATGTAGGTGCTTGCCTAGGAAAGCAAGTTCATTGAACTTGACCTGCCATGATAAGTGCATTTGGTATTTCACTCAAGTATCTATGCAATACTTCGTACGTGTCAGTTGTGTAAATACTTCCTAGACTTGAGACATCAGGTTGTCTTATGTGTGAGGTACTATGCTTTGATTTCATCCCTAAGATGATTATTTCTAGAAATTTTCATGGCCAAACAAGCTGATTTAAGCCAGTAATTATTGAAAGTTTGAAAACAATTCAGAGAATACTTATAGCTTGGAAATCAGTTTTGAATGGCTAGGTAATCTTGCAAAATTAATTTTGAAAAATTTTATAATATTATCTTCATTTGAAAGGTTCAATTAAAGGATAAAATTTTGTATTTGAATTAATTTTTGAGTGGCTAGACACTTACTAAATTAAAGGAATGCCCTTCACATGTGAAACGGCACTCATGACAAAGGTTGTGCATGGCGCTGCCACACATGGATGCCATACCTCCCATTGCCATGGATGCAACCACTTTATGGAAAGAGGCTGTTTGCTGGAGAAATTGGACACTCAATGATTAGGAAGGATTCTTTCCTTAATTGATCATTGACTCATAAATGTTAAGGATACATGCCTAAAATCAAGGAGTTTGAATCCTTGATGGAATCAATCAATTTTAAATTGATTGATATTAAATCTCCAAAAAATATGAAGTCTTCCTTATTTGATGAGAACTCCCTAACTTGAAGGATTATGATTTAAATTATCAACATCTAATCAGATTAGATAATTTTAATTAAAATGGAAAGTCAACTTGAGTACATGACATCCTAATCTGATTAGGATAGATTTTAATTAAGATAAATTTACTAATAAATTAAGACTTTTAAAAATGATTAGAACTCTACAATTAGTGAATGGATAATACAAGATTAAAAGGTGGATAAGAACCTTCCTAAAATATTTAGGACACATGATTTGGATCATGTAACCTTTTAAAATGGTTTATGACAAATACTCAAATTAGGAAGTTTCCTAAATTTGTTTAGGTTTCTAATTAAAGAAGTTTAATTAGAAAGAACTTACTAATAGAATTAATTCAAATATTATTTGAGCTAGGTAAAGGCCTTGATATGATCAATTCCTTTACTAAGTAATTTTTAAAATTATTTTTTAGAATTACTAAATCTTTTCAAACCTAAGCACCACATGATTTGCACTATGATCCTTAATGGTTGAGTGACATTTTTCAAATGAAATGCAAGATCATCATCATATTGAGCATGTTTACTTTATATGTTTATAACTAGATTGTGGATGTTTGTTGATGGTTGTGGACCATAGATCCAATATGTTTGTGGATGTTTGGTTAAACTACTATTTATGGAAATCTTTTCAAATAGGGTCTACGAACCCTACATTATCTCTTATATTCTGGGTTTGTAAAATTCTCTTCTCATCTAACTCCCCTCGAATGTAACTCTAGGTTTCTACATTCATTTGTAATTAGAAATAGGATTAGATTAGCAAAGAAATTTTGTAAATTTGAAGATGGAGATTTAAGGTGCCATGAAGAGTTAAAGGTGGATTCAAGCTAAGGTATGAAGTGCTTAATGTATGTTATCCCCCAGGATTTGGCCAACTAGTTTCCTTTTATGGCTCAAGGAAACTATAGTAGAAAAGTCCATAACCATCTTAGTAGAATAGCATGTGATAGATTTAATTTTATGCGATATATTAAATGCTATACATGCTAATCAAATGAAACCTTAATAAAATGAAAAGGATAAAATCCCTCGGTAAATATTGAGTCACATACCGCGTATGATTAAGTTGTCTTCCACCATATAGCAAGATAACCTAGTTGTTCTTTTAATGGGAGGCTTGTTGAGCACACTTAAGGCCACACTTTTACACGAGTATGTTTGGTTATTAGTGGGTCTTACTCAACTAGTTTCATAAAATCTGAATGCTTGGAAACTTGATTATTATGGAAACTAGAGGCAAAGGCTAGGTGAAACATATATGATATGTTTAGGCAATGTGTTGTCACCTAACTGATCTAGGAGTTGTATAGAGATACAATTGGTAAGATCAGTTACCTACCTAATCCACTTATCATAGTTTATTGAGCACACTCAAGGCCATGCCTAGATGGATGGATCCTAGCCCATTAATAGAATTCTAGTAGAAATCTCTCGAGGTGATATGGAGGGTTACCATCTTGTAGAAAATAGTGAGAGAACTATTTAAAATTTTAAAACCTTGTTTTAAATAATTTATGCATGATATTTACTTATTGCTTTATTTTATCTATTTAGGCATAATTTATATACATGGCTAATAATCTGTCACTGCGGAGCATTTTGGATACAAATAAACTCACTAGCCCAAACTTCCTCGATTGGTTTTGGAACTTCAAAATCGTCTTGAAATAGGAGAAGAAATCATATGTTCTTGATACTCGTATTCCACCAGTCTCTACTACTGATGCTAGTGATTAGGATAAGGAAGGATATCAATGTCATAAGGATGATGATGATCAGTCAGCATGCATGATGCTAGCCAATATGACCTTTGAGCTTCAAAAGTAGCATGAGCACATGGATGTCCAATCCATGATTCTTCACCTTAGAGAACTGTTCGATAAAGAGGGGCGCATTGAGAGATATGAGATCTCTAAAGAACTATTCCGATGTAAGATAGCAGAAGGCAGTTCTGTTAGACCTCATATGCTGAAGATGATTGGACTCATCGAGAGACTTGGACAATTGGGATTAGCAATGGATCATGAGCTAAGTATAGACTTAGTTCTACAATCTCTTCTTGATAGCTTCAGTCAGATTATGTTGAACTTCCATATGAATTGATTGGAAGCCACTCTTCCCAAACTCTTGAATATGCTAGACATGGTAGATAGGTCCATTAGGAAAGATAAGGGATCATTGAAGGATATTTGCCATCATTGTGGCAAACTTGGGCATTAGAAGAAGAACAACAAGAAGTACCTAGCTATTGTGAGCAAGAAAAACAAGCTTACTGAAGTTTTTGATTCAGGTACCATTTGCTAAATAATTATACTTTATATATTAAAGGTATATGATACCTCAAAGTTGGTTCTCATATGTTTGACATATTGTAGGGACCAAAAATAAAGATGAGTAGGATCTTGGCTGAGGAGGTGACCCGATGGATGGACTACCTAAAGCATTAAATACTACATTGGATAGTTACATTTATATTTATCTTAACATGTTGGATAATTTATTCGAATGTTTTTGAAACATTAATTATGTTATTGCCATGGGAATGGCTTATGAAATATTTGTCTTTAGCATTTGGATGTGGAAGCTTATATGTTTCAAGTTTGAATAATTATTTGGAATAATTATGTCATATTTAATTATCCACGCTTCATGTTTATCCTGGCAATGATATTTGATCAATTATGAATTTTGTTCAATTGATCAAAAGGTTGAATATTGATTCATATAAAATGGAACTTTCTTAAGAACAAAACAAGATATGAATGTTCAAGAAAGAAAGCAATTTCATATTGCAATATGATTTGGTCCATATCTCTCCAACATATTAAGCCTATTATGATATTCCAAACCAATATGATTCCAAGTATACATTAAGATGCATATATATGTGTAACATTATGGAATATTCAAGAGAATTTGAATATTACTCTCACAAAGGATCTTGGATTTAGTGGGAGCTCAATGACAATAAAAATTTTAAAAGGGCCAAATGACATAACATAAAGTGACACGTGCATATGATGCATACAAGATAGTCTAGTTGAAATGGTCCTAAGGAGCAAAAAGGATTATACTTGTATATAAATAAAGTCATATACATCCTATTATAAAGGGCTCAAATAGAAAGATATTTAGATCGTTGGTTCATGAAACTAATAAAGGGTTTTGAACATTATTAATGTAACAATGGAGCCATAATAGTAGAGCTTGGGTCTCATTAGATCTAGATATAGTAATATGACATGATGTGATGCATGGACATCATGAAGATAGATAAAAGCAATTAACCACATTGAAAGGCACATGTGAGTCTACATGGAGACATGATTGCTAGATGGATTTGAATTTACATATGATGAGGTAGCAATTGGCTTTGTTCTAGTGGAAGATGTTAGGATGAGCCTTGCAGCCAATTGGAATTGGTTAAGGCTTGATTCCAATCATGCAGCAATATCATTCATGTTGAATGATTAAAGGTTTTCCTTCATCAATAAAACATCAATTATAAAATGTTATAAGTCTAATTGGATGAAGTCCATGAGATTAATATGCCTTGTAAGGGAACTGTAATGGGTTGTAGTTATGAGATCCTTATACATCAAAGCATACTCTCTAAATGTTCCTGGTCGATGTATCATTGAGACTGGACATCAATGATACTTAGAGACTAGTACATTCTATGTTCTTTACTTGATAAGTAATCAACCGATCTCATAGGTTGAAGTATAGAGATACGTGGAACTATAATGTAGGTGTTTACCTAAAAGAGCAAGTTCACTGAACTTGACCCGCACATGAGAAGCGCATTTGGTATTTCACTTAAGTGTCTATGCAATACTTCTCACATGTCAGTTGTGTAAATACTCCTTAGACTTAGACACTAGGTTGTATTATGTGTGGAGTGCTATGCTTTGATTTCATCCCTACGGGTGCCTAACCAAAGATGCCAAAACAAGATACTTTTGGGTATAACATGAAACATGTGAAGGCAAATGAGTGGTCAAGATAGAAATCATCACCCCAAGTGATTCAGGTGACATATCCCAATTGTTCTTGGTTGATATTAGCTTATTGAAGTCCTTGGCCAAGACGACTTAAAGATTATGAAAGGAGTTTCATAAGTTTTTATAAAGTTGATGATCAAACTTTAAGAATGAATATGGAGATCAATAAAAGTATACACTGCACCATACTTTTATCATCTTGTGGATATATGATGAGGGAATGAATTATATTGAAATGTTTATCACTGAGTCAGACTATCTTGACTCCTTTAACATTTGGGTGGCCATGATGGATTGCTAGATCCCAATCTTAGTTTATGAACTTTAGGTAATTGACTTGATTAATGATAAATTTAAAATAGTTTAAATTTATCTAATTTTAAGTTTAACTTAAGAATTATATATTGAGTTCATTGCCAACATATTAAAAGCCTAATGGGTCACACATTTAAAATGAATGTTGAAAATTAAATAGAAGAGGTGATTAAGTTGGACTTAATTAAATTAGAAGTTATGAGTTTCTCAAGCACTTGATTAAAATTGTTTAATTAAGTTGTGCCTAATTAATTAAATTGTTTAATTAAATTGTTGGGCCTAATAAATTAAATTGATTAATTAAATTGTTGGGCCTAATAAATTAAATTGTTTAATTAAGTTATTGGGCCTAATTGATTAAATTAAACAATTAAGTTAACTAGGTTTCTTAAGAACTTAATTAAATTATTTAATCAAATTATTGGATTAATTGGCAATTACAAAATAGCTTTGTAATTAGGGTTTAAAATTAATCCAAGGTATAAATACCTTGTTATAGCCTCGAAACAAATTGAGAGAGAATAGCACATTAGAAATTCCTTTTACCTTGTCGTTCCTTATGTGAAGAAAAAATAATTTTTCATTCACTTGATTTCTTTTGTGTGTTCAGCCCCACAATTTTGTGTGGATTATGAGTGTATGAAACTCATCTTTGCTAGCACATTATCAAGGCATAGCACTCCCAATCCTTAAATAAGGATTTTCTAATTCATTAGTGTGGATCACCATTAGAGGCTGTACAAAGATTTCTTGGACAACTTTGGTTTGCAACAATCGGGTTGAGGTGGTTGAGCTTTTTGAAGGCTGATTGGGTGGTTTAACAAAGGATTCATCAACCTTTGTTATTTAGGTAATCTTGATATGATCATATTTTTAATTTAATTCTATACTCAATTTGACATGAAAGAGATCCTAGGAAGATAAGGCGTAATTTAATTTTTAAATTTATTTTTGCTACATTTTATTTGTATTTGATGCATGATCAACCCTCACCCAATAGAAACACCAACCAAATCATTTTTAAGAAAAAAAAATAGCCCAATTGGTGGAGATTGTAGCTTAATAACTTTAAATTCTCCTAATTCAGCCTTCTTAGTAAGAAAATCAACATAGAAATTTGCTTCCCTATAAATATGATGTACCAAGCATACCCAATCTTTCATCATTAATTGCTAAATATAATGAATAATTGGTGAAAGAGGGTCTTTATCCTAAATTGTTTAGTGAATCTTCTAGACAACAAGTTTGAAGTTTGACTCAACCATAATCTGTCGATAGCCATCATCCTAAGCTAATTTAAGTCTTATATGAACAACATGTAATTTAACTTTTAGAATAGTGCCCGTACCAAGTTTGCCCATGAACCCAAAGATCCAATATCCATAGTTATCTTGGCATAAACCTACCATGCTAAGTTCTCCTAGATTAGAAGTAGCAGTTGCATCGACATTTAGCTTAACAAAGTTCTCTAGAGGTGGTTGCCAAGCAATAAGGCGCGACTATCAATGAAAGGAAGAATGAGGGCTTACTTGAAACTTCATAAAACCCTTTATAGTAGCAATTATAGTAAAACTAGTGTTAGAAGGCCATTGATATCCTTCCTCAAATAGACACTTATTTTTAAGTTTCTAGATATGCTAACAAGGAAGACCACAGAGAGTGATCCATGGAATGTTAGCTTCCACAAGAACATCTTTCCTATTAAAATTATAAAAGAGCCATCCATGCAAAGAAAAGACCATTACAATGATAAAGGTGAGCACCATGAATCCAATTTCTCCAAATGGCACTAGAGTTAAAGTAGTCCTTTAAAACATGTAATATATTCTCCATTTCAGCCTTACATCTTGGACACCGAGAAATGTTTGAGAGTTTCTATTAGAAAAAATAAGCTTGAAGTAAAAATGTGAAATCCCACCTTAATGTAAATGCTAAGTTACAAAATTATTAGGTGAGCATGATGATTTTGTGTTTTGAACATTCAAAATAAGCTTTAATCTTGGAAAAACTCATGTTTTGATGCATTAAGATGATTTGATAAGTTTAGTGTTAAAATGAGTCTAATTGGACATGTTTCTAAGGTTTATTTTTGTTTAGTAAAGCCTATCTATCGATAGATGTTCTTCATCTATTTATAAATGCAACGCAGAAAAGTTTTCTCAAAGCTACCCTAAAGAACATCTATAGATAAATGACCAAATTTATCGATAGATGGGAGCCATCTATTGATAGATATCGATCATAAAGCTTTTAAAAAGGGCTCTGAAGCCCATCTATTGATAGATAACGTTGATCTATTGATATATAATGCCATTTTCACAAAAATAAAAAGGATAAAAGTGTATTTCCACTTTTCAAACTATAAATATGCCATTTTAACCGAGGGTTTTCAACCTTTAGTTATTTTTGCAAGGTATTTCCTAAAACTCTAAGCTCTCTCAACTCATTTTTACTTCAAATCATTATTTTTAATCATTTAAAGCTTTGTTCTTTAACTTTGACAAAAAAAGATTCACTTGTAAGCTTTGAAATCTAAAAAGCTCATCTTTTTTACTTTGAAAATGTTATTTTAATACCTAAAAATTCTATTGGAGATTAAAGCTTAAAGGTTTTGAGATTTTACTTATTATATAAGCTAATTTAAAGTAAGAGTAAAGTATTTATGGGTTTCTATAATGGGTTTAATTAGAGAAATAGTTGTAGTTAAAAGCAAATAAATTTAGAAAGAACTTAAAATTAACATTTCGAGATTTTTATTCTAGGAACTGATTGTGATAATTGTTTTATGTTAGGAACGCTTGAAAGTCCACGAATTTGGCTAAATAGGATTTTCGATTGAGTCTTCGATTAGGTGAATGGATACACCACTTTCAAACTATTTTAATATGTAAAGGTGAAGCATGATTTGATGAATAATGATGAGTATTTTTTCCATAAAATGCTTAGTAAATAAAATGAGTTTGTGGGTGACAAAAATTTTTTAGAAATGGATTTAAAATATATTATATGTAATATTCTATTATGTAATAATTTTCAACAAGAGGGATAAGTACCTTTATGTTTGAAGTCCACTTGATTACTCTAACCTTCAAGCTAGTGTGTGTACAAGATATCATTTATGTTAATGTATGAATGCTATAATGAACATGCTTGATATGTTGATACATGTGATGTATGATGGATCATATAATGTTTTCCATCTAAGATACTATGTTTTCAACAATAGGGGACAAGCACCTTTATGTTTGAAGTCCACTCAATTTCTCCAGTCTTCGAGCTAGTGTGGGTACGAGATATTATTTATGTTAATGTATGAATGCTAAGATGAACATGCTTGATATGTTGATACATGTGATGTTTACTGGATCATATGATGTTTTCCATCTAAGATACTATGTTATGTATATGATGTAGATTCCATATACTATATAAGATGATTAAATAAGTATGATGAATGTCATAAGACTTCGTATATGATGTTGATTCCATTTATTGTACGAAATGACTAAGCAAACATAATAAATGCCATGACATTGTGTATATGATGCATATTCCATGTACTATTGGATATGAGTAGACATGTATGATGAGTAATCTATGCTAGTATGTAAAGTATTTTCCACATACCAAATAATATGAGTTTGAGTATTTGATTTGAGTGAAGTATAATTCCACTCTCGGAGTGAAATGACGACTTCACTCCCATGATGCATCATAAGCGCCCAAGGTGTAATGGAAATTGTAAATTGTTGGCCGAAGGAGCAATGGGGATTGTACATTGCTGGCCCAAGGTTGATGGGGTTCAAACCATCACAATGTATGAATTTAAAGTTATTTGAATAATGATGATTATAATGTTGTTGAGGAAGTTGGCATGCTAAGATTATTTAAGTATTATTATGATGTTATATTCCACTATGGCATGAATGTAGGCTTTGTTAAACAGAACTTAGCCTTAGAAACACCTCAAGAGGTAAAAAGACTTTTAGTTTGGCAAAATTTTCAAAAAACAGAATTTTAAAGGCTATTTATCGATGCTTAAAGAACATTTATCGATAGATAGTACGCAAAATGCTACAATAAGCCCTCCATGTTCCATCTATTGATAGATACCCCTTATCTATTGATAGATGAGGTATAGAGTTGATTGTTTATGCTTGTTTAAAGGTTTTCCAAAGGTAAAAAGTTTTCTAAAGGTTATGTAACTTGTTTCCATGCAAATGCTATTTAAAATGTGTTTAAATATTCATGAACTTTATGATTCAATGGTTTATGAATGGCATGAGATTATCCCTTGGCTTGTCTCCTTCCCGGATCTAGTCACCGAGTCTTTGTGACTCACGTTATTTTTCCTATTTATTTTTGTTTCAAATAAGTAATGACACTCTTTTACTAGTAGCCAATGTCACAAATTCGTGATTTGTTTATTCTTCATTGGTAAGTGTTTAGTAGTCACTTGATGCCTAGTGAGTCATGTCATGTTCCACTAACGAGTCGGTCTTTATTTTTTAGTTTCTTTATATACCTGTTTATACTCAAATGTTGAGCCTTGGAATGGAAAAATTATTTTCATAAGATTATGTGAGTATTATGATTGATGGCCCACAAGCCTATATGAGCACTTGGGGTGCCTTTATAGATTTTATGTTAATTGTATTAGGTACACAGTTAATGAATGAGAAACATGTACATTTTTTATATTGAGAAGTCCATAATCATATACTTACACCTATGCATGGATGTTTATGTTTACATTTATCTATGCTTATATGTGATTAATGATTGACTAAGGTTAAGAGGCTTGCTTAGACTTAGTGGGCCATACTTATCTAGATCTATGCATTTGTCACGATCCCTTCAAGAAATGGGATGTGACAAAGTTGGTATAAGAGAACTAGGGTTATAAAGTCTTAAGATTTCTTTAGTTGTTAGGTAAAAGTTTGGAGTTGTATATAGAAATCTTGTTTTTGTTTTGTGTATCCAATCATAAATAGAGAAAGGGAAACCCACATATAATTCTTTATCTGTTTAACCCCTTTATGCTTAAAAGATATGTCTAGTATTATTGTAAGTCTATAATGTTGAGTCTTACAGTATACGTTGCTCTTATTTGAGTGAGATATTTCGTCTTGGACACGAGTTAGTGCTAAAGACGTGATAGAGCGTGACGCTCCCACGGAGACCACTGATAGACCACATATGCCTACCATTAAAGGTTGTGACAGACACAGCAAGGCCATCAATTTGAGGAGGATTGATGCCCTTGTCAGTGCATAAATAGAGAGATAGGGCCCCGAGGTAGTAGTTGAGAGACAGGCTCCGGATGTTGTAGCATCCTCAGCTAGGGTAGTGAAGTTAGAGAATTTAATCATCAGTTTACAAGGAGTCAGTCAGATTATTAGCTACTAGCTCAAGAGATATTACATTAGAGGAGACGAGGTGAAGGCCACCTTACTATTTAAGCCTCTATTGGAGCATAGAGTCATGATAATCACCAACAGTCTGGAATTGCCAAGGTTGTATTTAAGGTTTCGCTGTTAGAGTTTATGAGGTTGAGATCTCCATGATTTTCAGGATTTGATACATTGGAGGATGCTCAAGAGTTCTTAGATGAGATTTTAGTGATATGTAATGCTTTGAGTTGCACCAGCACCAAATCAGTTCAGTTTGTCATCTTTAGACTCAATAAGGTAGCTTGAGAGTGGTATGAGATGTTGCTTAGTGATAAGGCAATCGATGCTGCTTCGATGACTTGGGATGAGTTCAACATGGCATTCTTAGAGCGTTTCTTGCCAAATAGCATGCGAGAGGCTAAAGCACATGAGTTTGAGACTTTAGTACAAACACTAGGCATGTTAGTGGTAGAGTACAGTGTAAAGTTCACTGAATTGGCTAAGTATGCTCCCTACTTGATCATTAAGGAGAAGATGTGGACCTAGAGATTCATGAATAGATTGTCAAGGCCTTTATATAGGGTTGTAGCATCGCATGAGTTCACTAGCTACTTCAAAGTGGTGAACTACGCTCAAAGGTTAGATCTGAAGAATGTCGAGGGTCGATAAATGGACCTTGGCCCAAGTGGGCCAAGACTGGAAGCTGCTAGGGTTGTAAAGATTTATTAGGCCGAAAAAGCCATCAGAAAGGTTCAGAGGGATCACATCAGAGGAAATCTATTGATGGAGAAGGAACTAGTCAAGACCACAAAATGGCTCCACCTTAGGGATAGTAGGGTGCTAGATAGAGTTATCCTCTTTTTTCTCCATGTTCTATTTACGGTAGGAATCATTAAGGGCGGTGCATGCAAGACTCCACCTCGTGTTATACTTGTGGACAACTTAGGCACTATTATAAGGAGTGTTTTTCAAGTCATTCATCTCAGGGAGATACTTAAGGACACACCTAACCAGCTTTACCACCCCCACTTATTGCTACACAACTTATCTAGGGCATTGGAAGAAGTAGAGGTAGAGGTATTGGTATAACTACTCAAGGTAAAACTTCAGGATCTAGATCTAAAACACAAGGTACTACTGGTCGTGGGTAAGCCAAAGTTTATGCATTGACCCCATAGGATGCATAAGCATCAAATGCCGTTGTTATAGGTATTCTACCAATCTGTTATATTGATGAACGTATGTTGTATGACCATGGCGTTATGCATTCTTTTGTTTCTCCATACTTTGTATTTAGATTGCGTACAGAGCGCTCTAAGATGGAGCAAGATTTAATGGTGAGCACATCCTTGAAAGAAGTGGTTGTGGCGTGCTATGAGTTTAGAAATTGTGTAGTCTTAATTAGGAGTAAGGACACCATGGCAAATCTAGTTTTGTTGGACATGTTAGAGTTTGACTTGATATTGGGTATGGACTAGTTGTCACCTAACTATGCGAACGTTGATTGTCACTATAAGGTGGTTGATAACTTTATTTTATAGAGTTATCTTGCATTCTTTTGAGCTTAAAAATGACTAATGTCCTATTATTTTTAATTAATTTAGGACTTATTTTTACATTTTTCTTAGTATTTACTTTATGCACGCTTTAGTAGTTTAATTAAGTAATTTGAGTTCATTTTCATGTTATTAAGTTTTGTTTGTACCTTCTATTGATTGTGCTAAATGTTGGTGAAGCTGCAAAAGAGCTCAGAAGTCAAATTTGCAAAGGATCATACACGTTTGTTTCGATTGACTTTAGACCATGCTGTAGTAATTAGAACATATCTTGAGCTACAAAACTTTGATTAACACAATCCTTGGACCTATGGAAAGCTAAGAGGAAAAGCTGAAACTTTGATGTTTAGTATTGAACCCATTTTAGAAGGGATCATGGTAAGAGATGTAGAGCAAATGGACTAATTGCAATTATAATACCTCATACTTTGATATGGTGACTAATAAAAACTTACTGGATGCCAATTGAGGTTAATTATGATGTTCAGAAATGATGAAAGCTGAAAAGAATAATTTGGGATAAATATTCCGCACATGAGGAAATAATAATAAAATAATGATATTTTTATTGGATAAGAATATGTGAGATAAAAAGTGATTTGGAAATCAATTGAGGCCTAATAAGGTATTTTGGGTACCAAGGGGACAAGAGGAGATAAAAGGAAATTTTTAAAATAAAATAATATTAAAATATTAATATTTTATTCAGTGTCAAAATCTTTCATGAAAAAGGAGTATATGGTCAATCTAAGTGGGGGAGAAGAAGAATGAGAGAATTTTGGAGAAAAATGACGTTAATGGGACAACGTGTCTTTATTAAGTAAAGATAGGGCGGGTAAATAAATATTTTAAATATTATGGAGACACTGCGTTGGAGTACAAACTTTATACTTTGTTTGTACATGTGTAAAAGAAGGTAATAAGGAAATTGGAGTTAAATGAATGTTGGGAGGACTAAATTAAAATGGAAGGAAACAAAAAGGGACAAAACGATCATTTTGCATCTCGAGTTAAAATTTTTAAGTTTTTATGAACCCGAGCATTTCTAGACCCTTATGGACCTTGTCTCAGTGTCAAAGAAGTAAAAAGATTGTATAAAGGCAATGGAAAAATAAAATGACATAGTTAAGGGTATTTTGGTAATTTTGCTAGAAATGGATAAACTAAAGCCATAAAAATCTAAGTTTCTAGGATGTTCTTTAAATTTCCAACACTTCTTCTTCTTCTCCTTCCTCTCCCATGTTCTCTCACTCCCCCATGGAAGCTTGCCTTGAATTTTCATATATTTCCTTGAATTAACCTAGATTTTTCATGTTTTTGTGTACCCTTTCACAGAGTTCTTTGTGCTCTTCTATTTTTTCACCATAAAACCCTCAAAAACCTTTCCTTATTACACTCTCTCACTAGCTGGACGTTCTAGAAAGAGAAAGTGAGATTTTCATGATAGTTTGAAAGCTTTTGGAAAAAGAAATTCGATTGTAAAGCTACCAAGGTGAGTAGTGAAACAGAGTTGATTTCTTTTTAGTTGTTGAGAATGGCTAGTGGCTAGATCGGTGAATGTTTTTTAGTTGAGGTGGGTTATTCATTATAGTGTGACTAGAATAGTGAAAATATATAGTCACTTAATGGTAGATGGAAGCTAGTTAAAAATAACTAGCAAAACATGATTTAGTGGATAGCTTTTAGAACTATAATTATGCAAATCGGGTTGGTTGTGATGTTGTTGTGATGGTAGGTCCCAACGAGGCCCCACAGTTCTATTTGGACCATTAGTGGAGGTTGGAGTAGAGTAAAGATTCAACAAATATCGGTGAGTGAACCTGCACTAAAATGTTTTAGGTAGATGTACATACGTTTGAGCGAACCACTTGAACTGTTTAAATTATCTTTTCTTCAAAATGCATGGGAACAAGCCTTTAGTGAAATATTTTTGTGATGTGGAACATGATTGTGATGAATCTAGGTATTTTTATATGACGCTGATATGTATATAAAGATATATGATATATATATATATATATATATATATATATATATTGTTAAGTAGTTTTGTATAATTGATATTACCGTGCATGTGCGGAGTGGGCAGTGCACATGCCGGTTGAGTGATAATGTAGCTGCTCGTTGCGAGGGTTGTCCTCTACGAGTGGAGCCACCGTTGAAAGAGGAAAGGGCTGCTTGTAGAGAGGGTCGTCCCCTACAAGTGGAGCCACCCATAGTGACAAAGTTGGTATCAGAGCAAAAGGTTGTAACTCGATCCCTGAGAACTCTCGCGTGTAAATAGTAACGAAGCATGACTCTCCGTCCAGGGGCTTGTAGAGAGGGTAGTCCCCTATGAGTGTTCTAATAGGTACCCTTTGTTGCCACCATTGAAGAAGGAAAGGGTTGATTTTAGAAAGGGTCGTCCCCTACGAGTGGAGTCACCCCTAGTGACAGACTTGGTATCAAAGCTCTAGGTTTAGTTGAATCCTAGAGATTTTTGTGTGGTCAGTGGAGTTGTTAGAGTCCGTGTAGAGTCTTGTCCTTAGATTGTGGGTGCGCAATGCAAGTCAAGGACAGGAGGCTACATAAGCCCCTACTTCATTAGAAATCTGCCTGTTTTTATGATGTATTAATGGATGATGCCATTATGAATGTATGATTGGGTTTTCTGAATCGTTTTCCAAGAAATGGTATTTGAACATTTCGAGCTTTGGATTTTAAAGCAATAAGGATTAATGTATAAGATCAATTAAGTAGGCTTGCTTGGGCTTAGTGGGCTGAGCCCATTAGGCCTGTGCACCGGTCATGGCTAAAAAATTGAGCTGTGACAATAATAGATTGTACAGTGCAAGATAGCAAGTTTCTCGCTGCAGCGAGATCCCATTTTGGCTGCATCTAAATTTTCAACCATCCTTATCACTTCCAGTCAGAGACTTTCTAGCTGTAGCGAGATCCATTTTGGCTGCAGTGAGATTTATTTTGGCTACAGTGAGAATCCAATTTAGCTACAGTCAAAACACGTCATTTAATGAGAAACTTTTGCACGTGTTTTTGAGTTAAGAATATGGAGTTTTTGAAAAAAAGAGGCAAAAAGAAAACTTTTTACAAAAGAGGAAAAGAAAAGGAAAAAGAATTTTTTGGGGATTTTTCAATCATCTAATCGAGCTCATCTTTCTCTCACTAGTTCTATTTCTTTCTCTTTCTCTTAATTTTTTTTTGTGGAAATGAATATTTTTCTAGAAATGTTGGATTTTGTTATAAATATGTGTAAGTATGAGCACTACAAGCCAATTTATGGTTGTATAAGAATTACAACTTTGAGATATTCATGTATGACATTTTGTTATTCATAATAACATTGAGGTAGTTCTTTATCCATAAATTTGTGATTTAATTACTTTTTGTACTTATGTAGATAAAGCCCATGGACCTATATATGCCTTGTAAAGGAATTGTATTGGGATACATTTATGAGATCCTTATTCATCAAAGCATTAATCCTAAAAGTTCCTGATCATTGAATTATTGAGACGGGGCATTAATAATACTCAAAGATCAGTACATGTTATGTTCCTTTCTTGTGATGTAAGCAACTGCTTTTTTAGATTGAAGTATAGAGATACTTGGAACTAACATGTGGGTGCTAGCCATGATAGAATGAATTCAATGAACATGACCCGCAGTGAGAAGTGTATTTGGTACCTCACTCAAGTGTCCATGCAATACTTCTCATGTGTCAGTTGTGTAAGTATCCCTTAAACTTAAGACATTAGGTTGTTTTATATGTGGAGTACTATATTTTGATTTCATCCCTATAAGTGCCTAACAAAGGACGCCAAAACATGATTTTTTTGGATATAGTATGAAGCATATTAAGGCAAATGAGTGGTCAAGATAGGAATCATCACCCTAAGAGATTTAAAGGGAAATATCTCATTAGTTCTTGGTTGACATTAATTTAATCTGTCACGACCCGGTACTCCCTTCGAGCCCGTGACAACCGTCACGATATCTCGATAGACATTCATTACCCGGAATGTCAACCGAAATCTCGTAAAGCTCTTGCATCAATTTTATGTCTCCCTTGTGAGCAATAGTTACTAAATATCATGTTTTAAGGGAATATAAACTATTTTTAAATAAAAAATAAACAAAAAGTAATTCCTACCACATAGGGGTATTTTAGTCATTTTTACCCAAAAATTTTGAAACCTGGTGAAAATACAGCATACGATCGAAAAATGTACATTTCTTATCTAAAAATAATTTTAGTAGTCTAAATCATCCATTTAAAATGAAATTATGGCTAATCAAACTAAATAAAAATATTAAATAAAATAATCCATTTTCTTATAAAACAATATTTATAGAATTCTGCATAAATAATTTTTGTAGCGTAAGAGCAAAATAAATGCATATATATAATAGCACACTAAACCAGGTATACAAAAATATTCTACAATGACATGTGGACCCCAATATAATTGAAAATATACAAGACTATAAACCTTCGATTTCTAAGGATGCAAATCCAAAAGCAATCATTGACAAAATCGACTGTCTACAAACTGTCTTGAGCCTGAAATGGTTAAAAAAAAAAGATGTGAGTTTTATGAACTCAGTGAGTAAGTAGAGTTCGTATGTATTATCTAAAGTGATTTATACTTGTTTTAAGATTTTAAAGAATAAGGCCCTTAATTTGCAAATTATTATGTTTTACATTTTAAATGTTGGTTAAATGAATGAAATTTATAAATTATTCTGAAACTAAATGTTGATTTTCGAAATAGAGTAAGTGGAGGCTATACATTCGTATTATATATATATATATATATATATATATATACATGATTTGAATTGATGGCTTATGAAATTGTGGTAGCATGAATGGCTGAAATTGTGGTTTTGTGAATTATATAAATTGTTTTGTCTTACATTGACAGGTTGGATAGTACTATATTAGCCATGTTATGTTGTCGAAATTTTATTGATTTGGTGGGCTATGTATTTAGCTTACTACAGTCGACGGGTTTTCGTAGACCAACCTATTTGAGGGGTACGGTAAACCCCGTTATATTTACCTTAGTACGAGAGGCGCAGAAGGTATCTCCTAAGGTAAAGTTTAGAGTTCACTTCACGCCGAACCACCACGTGAAAGTGAAACTCAACCAACGCCAAGGAACCCACTATGTTTTTAAACGTGAAAACATGTTTTATGTGTATATGTCTTTTTAACTGCCTTGGCGGGCTCGGTTGGATGCCCGGCGCAAGGCATCATCGAGTACTAATTTTTGGCACGAGTCAAGTTTTTAAGAAAGTCATAAGCCTTGTTGATTCTCTTGATGAAATGTGATTGTTTTTACATGGATTGAAATGGGTTTTGATGCTATGAATTATATATATATATATATATATATATATATATATATATTGATGTGATGATTTGACTATCTCCATTTACTCGACTTTAGATGCTACAAACGAACTCTGCTTACTCACTGAGTTCATAAAAACTCACCTCTTCTTTTTTTTAACCATTTCAGGCTCAGGATAGTCCGTAGATAGCTGATTTCGTCGAGGATCTACTTTTGGATTTACATCCTTAGAAATCGAAGGTCTACCTTCTTGTACATATTTGTTTTTTTTGGGGCCCACATGTCATTGTAGAATATTTTGTATACCTGGCTGCGTGTGCCACTGTATGTATGAATTTATTTTGCTTTTACGTTACAAAAATTATTTACGCAAAGTTCTATAAATATTATTTTATAAGAAAATAGAATATTTTATTTAATTTGAATAGCTATAATTTCACTTTAAATTGATGAATAAGACAACGAAACTTATTTTTAGACATGAAATGGATGCTTATTACTCGTATATCATATTTTTACTAGGGTTCAAAAATTTTGGGTAAAATGACCAAAATACCCCTGTGTAGTAGAAATTACTTTTTGATTGTTTTTGATTTGAAATTAGTCTATATTTCTTTAAAACATGGTATTTAATAACTGTTGCTCACAGGGGAGAAATAAGACTGATGCAAAAGCCTTGCGAGGTTTCGGTTGGCATTCCGGGTAATGAATGTCAATTGAGACATTGAAGCGGTTGTCACGGGCTCGATGGGAATTCTGGGTCGTGACAATTCAATTGGTATAAGAGCTTTGGTTTTATTGTTATTTTAAAAACTACAGTGTTAGTGTGGCCTCAAGTTAAGTTAGATTGAGTCGAATGTATGTATCTACATATAAAGCCTAAGGTTGTCTAAATTCGTTATGTTTCTTTTTATAAATCATCATGCCTCCTCGACGCGGATGCCCATCCTCCTCTAGATCAATCGGAAGAGGAAGAGGTTGTTCTCGACATTGTCAGCCAGATCCTGTAGAGAGGGAATCAACTGCGTCTACCTTTCGTGCAGCACCTGCTGCTGAACATACTGAGACTCCTCCACATCCTCCACCTCCTCCACCATCTACTAATATTCCTGGTGTTCCTGCCATGTCTCTTGAGGCAGTTCAGGCATTGGCAGTTTTTCTTACTACTATTACTGGCCAAGCTTCTCCTGTTATTCCTCTAGCCTCACCTCTAGTGCCACCACCACCACCACCACCACATCCACTTTCGCCACAGTTGCCTGATGTCTCCATTTCTAAAAAATTTAAAGAGGCTAGGCAACTGAGTTGCATTTCTTTTACGGGTGATCTGGATGCACCGCAGCTAAAGACTGGATCATTCAGATATCAGAGACACTTACGGATATGAAATTAGATGATGATATGACATTGATGGTGGCCACAAGACTACTTGAAAAGAGGGCCCGTACTTGGTGGAATTAAGTAAAATCTCGTTCAACTACTCCTTTGACTTGGTCAGATTTTTTGAGAGAGTTCGACAGTCAATATTACACTTATTTTCATCAAAAGGAAAAGAAGAGAGAGTTCTTAAGTCTGAAACAGGAAAACTTGACAATAGAGGAGTATGAGGCTCGTTTTAATGAGCTAATGTCTTAGGTGCCTGATCTGGTGAAAATAGAGCAAGATCAGGCTAACTACTTCAAAAAAGGGCTTCGAAATGAAATTAGAGAGCGCATGATAGTGACAAGTAAGGAGTCATATAAAGATGTAGTACAGATGGCTCTACGGGCTGAGAAGCTTGCGACTGAGAGTAGGAGAATTCGGACTGAGTTTACTGAAAAAAGAAATCTCAGTACATTTTTTGGCTAGCCCTTGAAAAAGGGCAAGGACTCATCTACTTCAGGGAGTACCACCATTGCTTCAGTAGCATCTAGTCGCCCCACATCTCAACAGCTGCAACAGAAGTCTTCTAAATCCAGTAGATCGGGGACGAGTACTCTTAGGAAAAGTTTTGGAGGGTCTGACAGATGTCGTAACTGTGGGAGATTTCATGCTGGGCTGTGTAGGGAACCCGTACGGTGTTTTCAGTGTGGTCAGCAAGGTCATATAAAGAGTGCTTGTCCGCAGCTAGGACAAGCTACTATAGGTGCTTCATCCCCACAGACTCGCACCGATACACAGAGAAGAGATTCTTCTGGGTCACAATTGAGACAGGGTGTAGTGATACGGTCCGATGTGGGGAGTAATATCCAGGCATATCCACCCTCTAGACCATAGGCTCATACTTTGACTAGGGTGTTTGCGATAATAGAGGAAGAGGCACGAGTCTGACCTAGTGCAGTGACAAGTATTATGTTTGTATTTGACAGAGATGCTTATGTTTTAATAGATTCTGGTTCAAATAGATCTTATGTGAGCACAACATTTGCATTCTTTTCTGATAGAAACTTGTCACATTTGGAGGAAAAAATTTTAGTTCATATCCCTCTAGGAGAACAGTTGGTTAGAAACACCTGTTATAGAGACTGTGGAATAAAGGTTAGTGAGGAAGAATTCAGGGCTGACTTAATTCCCTTAGAGATTCGAGATGTTGACTTGATATTGGGTATAGATTGGTTGACTACACATCGAGCAAAAGTGGATTGTTTCAGGAAAGAAGTTGTGCTTCAGAATTCTGAAGGAGAAGAGGTTGTATTTGTAGAGGAACGTCGAGTATTACCATCTTGTGTAATCTCGGCTATCAAAGCCTTGAAATTGGTACAGAAAGGGTATCCGGCTTATCTAGCACATGTAATTGATACCTCAAAGGGGGAACCTAAGTTAGAGGATGTCCCAGTAGTAAATGAGTTCCCTGATGTGTTTCCAGATAAATTACCGGGACTACCTCTTGATCAAGAGTTTGAATTCACTATTAATTTACTTTTAGGTACTGCACCTATTTCCATTCCTCCGTATCGGATGGCTCCGGTGGAGTTAAAGGAGTTGAAAGTTCAGCTGCAAGAATTGGTAGATAAGGGTTTTATTCACCTTAGTACTTCTCCCTAGGGTGCACCAATCTTGTTTGTAAAGAAAAAAAATGGCACTCTTCGGCTATGTATCGACTATCGTCAGCTGAATCGAGCAACCATAAAAAATAAATGCCCTCTACCACCTATTGATGATCTTTTTGATCAGCTACAGGGTGCTACAGTGTTTGTTAAGATTGATCTGAGGTCTGGGTATTATCAGTTAAAGATCAAGGAGGAGGATGCACCCAAGATTGCTTTCAGGACTCATTGCGGGCATTACGAGTTTCTGGTTATGCCTTTTGGTCTGACTAATGCCCCGACAGCTTTTATGGACCTCATGAACAGGGTGTTCCACCCATACTTGGATAAGTTTGTGATAGTGTTCATAGATGATATTATGGTGTATTCGAAAGATAATGATGAACATGCTACCCATTTGCGCATTGTACTGCAAACTTTGTGCAAGAAACAACTCTATGCCAAGTTTTTAGAACGTGAGTTTTGGTTGAAGGAAGTGGTTTTCTTGGGACATGTTGTGTCTGGAGCTGGAATTTATGTCGATCCCAAGAAGATAGAGGCCATCGTATAGTGGGAGCAATCGAAAACAGTAACAGAAATTTAGAGTTTTCTTGGTTTAGCCGATTATTATAGGAGGTTCGTTCAAGGGTTCTCATTGATAGCTACTCCTCTGACTCGTCTAACTCGTAAAGAAGTCGAGTTTGAGTGGGATAATGTTTGCGAGAGTCGGTTTCAGGAGCTAAAGAATCGATTGACCTCCGCTCCCGTTTTAACACTACCTGTTAGTGGAAAAGAATTTGTGGTGTACAATGATGCCTCTACATTGGGATTAGGGTGTGTGTTAATGCAGGATGAGAAAGTAATAGCTTATGCTTGTCGACAGTTGAAGAAACATGAGACGAATTACCCTACCCACGATTTAGAGTTGGCAGCAGTAGTCTTTGCATTGAAAATATGGAGGCATTACTTATACGGTGAACGATGTCGGATCTTTATAGATCACAAAAGTTTGAAATATTTGCTCACTCAAAAAGAACTCAATTTGAGACAGAGACGATGGTTAGAGTTAATTAAGGATTGCGACTTAGTAATTAATTATCATCCGGGGAAAGCAAATGTTGTAGTAGATGCCTTAAGCTGTAAATCCTCATCTTTATTAGCATGACTTCGAAATTTTTATTTTCCAATGCTACGTGAGATGAAATCTTTAGGGATCCAGTTGAGTAATGGTAAGGATGGAACCCTACTTGCTAGCTTTGTTGTGAGACCCTCATTGTTGAACCAAATCAAGGAATTGCAGAAGTCTGATGATGAGTTGAAACGAGAAGTTCAAAAGTTGCAAGATGGAGAAACTAATGAGTTCAATCTTGGTGATGATGGTATTTTAATGCTTGGAGACCGGGTTTGTGTCCCTAAAGATGATCAGCTGAGACAGGCTATTTTGGAGGAAGCTCATTCTTCCACCTATGCTTTACATCTCGGAAGCACCAAAATGTACAAGACTATCAAGAAAAGTTATTGGTGGCCGAGTATGAAACGAGACATAGTAGAGTTTGTGGCGAAATGTCTCACATGCTAGCAGATCAAGGCAGAACATCAGAAATCATCGGTACTCCTCAGCCTCTACCTATCCTTGAATGGAAGTGAGAGCACGTAACTATAGAATTTGTATTGGGTTTACCGTGGACCTAGAGTGGGAAAGATGCTATTTGGGTGAGTGTGGATAGGTTGACTAAGTCCGCCCATTTCTTGGCTATCCATGGCACGTATTCCATTGAGAGACTGGCTAAGCTTTATATAGATGAGATAATGAGATTACATGGAGTCCTAGTTTCTATTGTGACAGATCGAGACCCCCGATTCACTTCTTGATTTTGGCCAAAATTCCAAAAGGCTCTCGAAACTAATTTGAGGTTTAGCATTACCTTTCATCCACAGATAGATAGTCAATCTGAAAGGACTATTCAGACTCTAGAGGATATGCTACGGGGCTTGTGTCATTGACTTTACTGGGAGTTGGGATAGACACTTGCCGTTGGTGGAGTTCGCGTATAACAACAGTTTTCAGTCTAGTATTGGGATGGCACCATATGAGGTTCTGTATGGGAGAAAGTGCTGAACTCCATTTTGCTGGGATGAAGTGGATGAGAGGAAATTATTTAATGTAGAACTGATTGATCTGACTAATGACAAGATCAAGGTTATCCGAGAACGATTAAAGACAGCTCAAGACAGACAGAAGAGTTAATCTGATAGACAGAGAAAAGATTTAGAATTTGAAGTTGATGATAGAGTTTTTTTTAAGGTCTCTCCTTGGAAAGGTAATGATTTGAATACTTTGAGGTATTAAGTCTTATTTGATTATATTATTGTCACAAATTGTGGTATCTTGTTGGATAATGAAAGGTGTGATCCGATTTGCAAAACGAGGAAAGCTTAATTCGAGATACATTGGACCTTTTCGTATTATTGAAAGGATTGGGCCAGTGGCATATAGACTAGAATTACTCCCAGAGTTGGATCGGATTCATAATGTCTTCCATGTCTCGATGCTGAAGAAGTATATATCTGATCCCTCCCATATCCTCGAGGCACCTCCGATTAAGTTGCAAGAAGATTTGAAGTTTGAGGTGTAACCTGTACATATTTTAGACCGAAAGGATCGAGTGTTAAGGAATAAGAACATTCCAATGGTTAAGGTGTTGTGGAAAAATGCTTGGATGGAGGAGATGACGTGGGAAGTTGAGCACCAGATGAGAAACCAATACCAGCATCTTTTCTCCGAGTTCGGTAAGTGAAATTTTGAGGTAAAAATTTTACTTTAAGGGGGGAAGTGCTGTCAAGCCCTACTCTATTATATACTTATCATGTCATTTATGTACTTGATAGAATGTTTGCATAAGTGAATGTATCGAAAAACCATTAAAAGTCGGTATTGTACCTAGTGGTACAAGTAAGTTGATTAAAGCCTCGAATTAGCCCAAATAAAGATTTTACAATGTATTTGAGAGTTATTGAATCTTAGAATGTCTTAATATGATGATTCGAAATTCGAGGATTGATTTAGAGTTAATTCGAGAATTTTCATAACGTAGGGACAAAATGGTCATTTTGCCACCCAAGGGCAAAATTGGAATGTTGGATGATATTTTGATTAAATTTGATTAATTAGAGCATTATTTGAATTTGAGAAGTGAAAAATTTCAATTTTGATATTTTTCGAAACATAGGGGTAAAACGGTCATTTTAAGTGTCCATGAGGATGAAATCGAAAATTTTAAAATTTTACACCACCATGACACTTGTCAAACCCATGAATTTCACCCATTATTTTTTTAAAGTGAGAGATTATATGTGATGGGAATGAAATGCTTAATTATTAAGTTTTTAAATATGGACCAATTAAAAGGTGACAAGTGTCAAGCTTTAATATTATTTTAATTGCCTATATAAACTCACTTAAAACCTTCACATTCACACTCTTATGGCCAGCCAAGCAAGGGAACAAAGAGCAAAAGAAAAGAACAAACCCTAAGAAGGAAAAATCCAAGAGAAATTGTTGGATTTTAAGGAATCAAGCAAGTAAAGGTAAGATTTTTTTATTTTAGCTTGTGATCTACCTTTACCATGCAGTCTTTTTCATTCTCCATGGTTGAAATTCAAGTTTTCAAGAGAGAACCTTTGCTGGCCAAACCTAGAGAGAGAAGTTTTGGTGATGAATTTTGCTAGATTTCATAACATCCGAGTGTTTTTAGTCATTTTGTGATGTTTGGAAGGAAAAACAAGCAAGAAAATCACATGTTCTTCAACCACCCTCATTTGGTAGAATTTTCTATAGGGCATGTTGATGATGGATTTGGTTATAATTCATGTTATTTAGCTAGGAATTGATGAATTGGGATGTTGGATATCGAAACTGGTTATTGAAAAGTATAGTTCCTTTAGAAAATGGCTTGATGGAAACTTAGAAAATCATAGTAAATGGACTTGGATTTGATTCCTAATGATATATATGCATTTACGAGACTGTGTGGACATTGATTAGTATGTTAGTTCGGAATCGAAATGAATTTTGAAAAATGGTGTAGTTAGTCAAAAATCAAGTTCATTGTAATGCTTTGGTGTATTAGATTATTGGAAGTGTGATGAATATATTTGGAGTTGAATCAGATGTTTTGGTAAAATCAATGGTGTATAGTTTGAATTAGGTCGAATACAAATTCCTTCCAATCACAATTGAACCTACGTAGAACACCGTCTTTAAGTGACTATCCGAACATTTCTCATTCAATTTCATGCATTCATATAGAGTCTGAAATAGTTTTATAACAATTTGACACCAATGTATTGAATTATGTATTGTGTATTATGGATAGGTGCTGAACCCCCCGATAAGGGCAAAGATATCGTGTCGGAGGACCGAGAATAAGAGTACTCCTACCACTCCAAATTCCCATTATAGTGAGTAATCTGATGTTCATCTTAATTATCTAAAGTGGTTTATACTTGTTTTAAGATTTTAAAGAATAAGGCCCTTAATTTGTAAATTATTATGTTGTACATTTTAAATGTTGGTTAAATGAATGAGATTTATAAATTATTCTGAAACTAAACGTTGATTTTCGAAATAGAGTAAGTGGAGGCTATAGATTCGTATTATATATATATATATATATATACATGATTTGAATTGATGGATTACGAAATTGTGGTAGCATGAATGGCAGAAATTGTGGTTTTGTGAATTATATAAATTGTTTTGTCTTACATTGACAAGTTGGATAGTACTATATTAGCCATGTTATGTTGTCGAAATTTTATTGATTTGGTGGGTTATGTATTTAGCTAATTGCAGTGGGCGAGTTTCTGTGGACCAGCTTATTAGAGGGGTACGGTAAATCCCGTTATATTTACCTTAGTACGAGTGGTGCGGAGGGTATCTTCTAAGGTAAAGTTTAGAGTTCACTTCACGCCGAACCACAACGTGAAAGTGAAACTCAGCCAACGCCAAGGAACGACTATGTTTTTAAATGTGAAAACATGTTTTATGTGTATATGTCTTTTTAGCTGCCTTAGTGGACTCGGTTGGATGCCCGGCACAAGGCATTATCGAGCACTAATTTTTGGCACGAGCCAAGTTTTTAAGAAAGTCATAAGCCTTGTTGATTTTCTTGATGAAATGTGATTGTTTTTACATGGATTGAAATGAGTTTTGATGCTATGAATTATATATATATATATATATATATATATATATATATATATATATATATTGATGGGATGATTTAACTGTCTCCATTTACTCGACTTTAGATGTTACAGACGAACTTTGCTTACTCACTGAGTTCATAAAAACTCACCTTTTCTTTTTCTAAATCATTTCAGGCTCAGGATAGTCTATAGATAGCTGATTTCGTTGAGGATCTACTTTTGGATTTACATCCTTAGAAATCGAAGGTCTACCTTCTTATACATATTTGTTTATTTTGAGGGCCCACATGTCATTGTAGAATATTTTGTATACCTGGCTGCGTGTGCCACTGTATGTATGAATTTATTTTGCTTTTACACTACAAAATTATTTACGTAGATTTGTATAAATATTATTTTATAAGAAAATAAAATATTTTATTTAATTTGAATAGCTATAATTTCACTTTAAATTGATGAATTAGACAACAAAACTTATTTTTAGACATGAAATGGATGCTTATTACTCGTATATCATATTTTTACCAAGGTTCGAAAATTTTGGGTAAAATGACCAAAATACCCTTGTGTAGTAGAAATTACTTTTTGATTGTTTTTGATTTGAAATTAGTCTATATTTATTTAAAACATAGTATTTAATAACTGTTGCTCACAAGGAAGAAGTAAGACTAATGCGAAAGCCTTGCGAGATTTCGGTTGGCATTCCGGGTAATGAATGTCAATCGAGACATCGCGACGGTTGTCACGGGCTTGATGGAAATTTCGGGTCGTGATGTAACCAAATCCTTGGCCAAGGTGATTAGGAGATTATAAAATGAGTTTCATAAGTCTCCATAAAGTTAATGATCTAATTGCAGGAACAAATATGGAGGTCAGTAAGAGTAGGCACTGCACCAAGCTCTTATCATCTCTAGGACATATGATGAGGAAATGAATTACACTGATAAACTGTACATTAAAAGGCTGTCAAAGAATCCTTTAACTCTCCTAACAATTGAGTAGCCATGATGCATTGTTAGATGCCAATCTTGGTCTATAGAATTAAGTTAGTTAATTTAAAATTGAATATGATTTATTTAAATTAATTAATAAATAAAATTATAATTCAATTCCATTGCCAACATATTTGGAATTTAATGGGTCACACACAAAGGTTGTAATTTGGATTAAATTGAGAGTGTGATGATTTAAGTTATACTTAAATCAAATTCTAGGTTTTAACTACTAAGGACCTAATTAAGAGAGTTTAATTAGGAATTAGTTATATATTATAATTGTTATAATATTAAGGACTTATTTTTGCAAATTTTAATAAGTCTAATAATAACATTAAACCTAGATAATATCACATTATAGCCACTCTTTCTAAGGCAACAAAAGAAAAAAAAAACTAATAGTTTCTCTCTTGAGTGCCTCACTCTTGAGAGTGTTTTTTCAGAAAACTTCTCCATTAATTCTTTGCTGGAAATCAAAGAAGAAAAAAGACAAATCGTTGTCTATTTGCTAGCACAAGCCCATGACATAAAGCTTTCTCCTTGAGAAGGATCCGTTGCAATTAACATTGGAGGCCAAGCGATTACATGGCTGGGATTCTTTCACACATAAGGTGTTCATGTTTTTCAGCTCCAAATGGAATCCATTTGATTATAATATCATTTGGAAAGGTAAAAACCTTTTTCTGATTTTCTATGGTGTTTAACTTTGTATTAAACAACTAAGGTGATCTAAAGGTGGGAGGCATGATTTTATTTCGTTTCAATTTTCTGTTAATTCGCTATGTTGATGCTCTAATCATGCTGTTTCTAGCAATATGTTGGACTAATTTTTTCTATCTAGGACTATGGAAGATGTTAATATGTAGATTGGATATTTGGGTTGGTTGATAAATACTCTTTATAGTTCTATTAATGTTTATTCAGTTCTATACTTGTTGCCTCTTTTTTTGATTAATCACCAGCAAGATGAGATTGGGTGTTTAGATGATGCTTCACAAAGATACTCAAATGGACCTAGAGCTGGATAGTGTATGTTCATTCATTTCATGAGTTGAATGGATGATGAATTGATAGGATAGACTTATACCTATTAATCATACTTAGTCAATCTAGGACTTAAGCTAAAAGTACTTGGTTGGATTTAATACTCCATAGACATATAAGAGGTAAATTTAGTTAGGTAATTCTATGATATCTCGATGGAGAATCGTATAAATTGGTGGATCTTAAACTAACATGGAAACTATAAAGAGCAGGTCATTAACCCATCTATTATCCAATTAAAATATTAGCTAATTCCATAGTCCTAGGCCTTAGTCTAATTCTTCTTCATTAAATTTTCATAACAACTCTTAGTTTTAGTTTTGTTATTTAATTTGATTTTTATTTCAATTCTTAATTCACGATTACTTAGATCAAATTAGCTTGTTTAATGTTAAGACTTAGTAATGATCATTAAGCTAACTCCCTATAGGATCGACAACCTTTCTTTCACCACTGTATTACTTGTTGATGACCGTGTATACTTGCATGAATTTCTTGGTAAATTGTTTGATTTCTTAAGGCAATTATCTTAGTAATTTAGAAAGCAACAGTGGTACACTTTAACTACCTAAGAGAAGAACCCTTTAGCATTTTAGGGGACCATAGCATGATATTGGGTAGTATAGTTTCAGCCTTGGAAGCTATGAGGTTGATTAGTCATGAATGCCATGGATTTTTGGTGTGGTTAAGGACACCCAAATGATGGTGGGTGAGGTGGCCAACGTGCCAATTATGAGGAAGTTCATTAATGTGTTTCTCGAGGACTTGTCAAGATTACCCCTAAATAAGGATGTAGAGTTTTGTATCGACTTGGTACAAGGTACTAGTCCTATATCTGTACCATCATATCAAATGACACCGACAAAACTCAAAGAGCTCAAGTATCAACTAGAGGACTTATTGGACAAACGCTTCATTCATCCTAGTGTGTCACCATGGGATGCACCGGTGCTATTCGTAAAAAAGAAAGATGGGTCCGTAAGATTGTGTATAGACTATAGGTAGTTGAACAAGGTAACGATAAAGGACAAGTATCCCTTCCCACGTATTAATGATTTATTTTATTAGTTGCAAGGGGCCATATACTTCTATAAAATTGATCTACGATCTGGTACGACCAATTGAGGATTAGAGGTGTAGACATACCCAAGATTGCGTTCTGCACTTGGTATGGACATTATGAGTTTTTGTTATGTCATTTGGATTGACTAATGCTCCTGCAGCTTTTATGGGTATGATGAACAGGGTATTTAAACCATACTTGGATAAGTTTGTGGCAGTGTTCATCGATGACATACTGATCTACTCAAAGAGTTGGGAGGAACATGAACAACACTTGAGGATTGTGCTACAGACTTTGAGGGAACATTAGTTGTATGCCAAGTTTTCCAAGTGTGAGTTTTGGCTTGATAGTGTTAGCTTCTTGTTGTTAATTTTTCGCGCAAGTGGACATTATCACAAACAAGTAATATAATGTTAAGTAGAGTATCATTCGCACAGGGATTTGTTTCCAAAATTTTACTAAATACTAAAATCTTGTAACAAATCAAGTCTTATTTAAGTATCTAAAATTTACAGAAAATTAATTAAAAAAAATTAAAATAAGCACTAAATTATCTAGCAAAAATTAAATATACTTGAGAAAGACAATAGACTAAAAACCTAGGATTATAAGTTCATTCAACACTTCATCTGATACCAACTTCTCTTATTATTTATCTTCCTGGATGGTTTTACTAATTTAGGATCCAAAACTATGTACAAGTCTCTGTAGAGATGCTTGCACAAATATCTAACTTAATTAGTTCACTATATGTCTATAGGAAGCAATTAAATTAAGTTCAGTGTCACCAAGTAACGTCCCTTGAGCTCTATTGTCAATTATGCTTGCCAATTGCCCAACTTGCATCTTAAGGTTTCTTAACGAGGCTTTTGACTATTGATAAGGGAGTCTATCTTGGCCATTAATCGCATCATTAACTCCTCTATTGATGACCTCTTGTCAGTAATGGGTGCTCTCGATTGATGTTGAAAACCAGACGATATGTTCGGTTTCGAAACTGATGCTTTCTAGTTGTTTTCCAATGAAAACTTTGGATGGTTTCTCCATCCAGGATTATATGCGTTGGAAAATGGGTTGTTTTGTTATTTGTTTCCAATGAACTGAACAGTTTCTATGTCTTTACTTGGACACTGATCACTGCCATGTTCATCTCCACAATGTTCACTCATTTCAAAAGGACTTTGAACAGGATTAATGCTAAAAGAATCAAACTTTTTAGTTAAAACAGCTACTTTTGCAGTTAAAGCCATGATGACAACAATCTCATGAACTCTAACTACTCTCCTATGTGTGGATTGTTCTGATGGCCACTGATAATTGTTTGATTCCATCTCTTTTAATAGGTCATATGCTTCATCGATAGTCTTTCCCATAAGAGCTCCTCTTACAGTTGCAACAATTGTGTCTCAAACTTGGCTACACAATCCATTGTAAAATGTCTATACTTGAAGCCATTCTAGAAGACCATGATGTGGGCAACGCCTAAGTAAGTCCTTGTATCTATCTCAGGCTTCACATAACGACTCACTATCAAAATGTATGAATGAAGTGATATCGTTCCTTGTTTTAGCTGTCTTTGTCAGAGGAAAGTATTTTGCAAGGAACTTCTAGGCAAGGTCATCCCATGTTTTGATTAAACCCATGCATAATGAATTCAACCACACCTTTGCTCTATCACTCAAATGAAAATGGAAATAATTTAAGCCAAGTGGCATCATCCGTGACCATGTTGTGCTTAAATGTGTCACATATCTCCAAGAAATTAGATATGTGAGCATTTTCTTGGAGATATGTGAGTGAAGACCGCCAAACTGAATTGATGTTTGGATCATAGTGAAGATGGTCGGCTTGATCTCAAAATTATTTGTTTGAATGGTTGGCCTTTTGATGCTTGATAGGATACCTTGTACTAAAGGAACAACATAGTCCTTGAACGAACGATTTTCTTCAACTACCTTCTCTTAGACTTGCCACTCTCTTGGTTGTTCATCCATTGAATTAGAAGAAACAGAACCTGGTTGCTTTTCTCATCTCAATCTTCGAAATGTCTGCTCGATCTCTAAGTCACATGAGATAACCTCTAAGTTTCGTGCTTTGAGCATACAATGTCAAAATACACTTGAAAAAACACAAAAGAAAAAGAAAAGCTTGGTCTAAGATAATTTGTTTAATTTAATATCAGTAAGGATAAATAGGAAAACAAATCCCCAGTCACAATGTCAAAAACTTAATATTAGTTTAATATATGTAAGTGCACATGGTCGTATAAGTAATATAAAGGTAAGTCGAATATTTTTTTCCACAAAGATTATTACCTATTCTTACCAAGTACTAAATTTATAACAAAATCTATCTTACCCAAACACTCAATTTGAAATGGTTGATTAAACTAAGAATGCTCTTTAAAATTAAGTAAATAAAAAAAAATTTCACTAAGAGAGATAATAATTTAAAAGCCAAGGATTATGGTGTGTTTTAAAACTTCATTTGAATTTAATCATTGTCCTTAACTTAGATTAATGGGATACATGGCTAACCTAGAATCCATATTATGTACAAGTTTCCAAACTACTTCCATATATTTATGCAAATTAATTAGAAAAAGTTCATTACTTTTGTGTTCTAATTTGGCTGCCTAAGGTATTTAGGTATATGTATATCCTAAATACAAAACTATCACCTAACTCCGATGTGAATTGAACAAAGGTTATTCAAAACTATGGTTTATTCTAAACTCTCTCTGTCAAGTTACATTTAGAGACCTAAGACAATTCAACTGGTGATCAAGTAGTGTAAAGCAACAAGTACATAATTGAATAAACCACACGTCATCCATTAATATTACACAAAGAAAAATTATATATTCGAACTACATAATGAAATAACCCATAATCCTTCATCATTGTTTTTATAGCAAACATAATTATTTCAAAAGAAAAGATCATTTCTAAAGCAAAAGAACAAGAAAGAATTGAAGAGTAATAAGAATACCAAAGCCTCTTTCAATTCTCAATCTTTGGTTGCCTTCGATTTCTTCTTGTTTCCCTATCAAAGAACCTTTTTCTTTTCTCTCAAAAACTACTGTTCATTCACTTTCCAAGCCTCCTCTCTTAGCTTCTGAAAGTCACCCTTTATAGCATCCAAAAAACCCTAAAAACTCATTTCCTGAATGATTGCACTTTAATAATCTACATCAGAGCACCATGACCTTGGTCTAGGGGCGTCGAGATGCTCCTACCTTATATATTGTTTTAGTCTTTTTTTAATCAATGCCTGATAACTCTATTATATAGAGATCTTTGAGATTTTAGGTTTGAATTTTAACATTTTAGGTGCTTTTCTAGTTTAAGTTTGATTACATGTTGAGTAGTTAATTTAAGTTATTTTAGTTTAATTTTATGCTATTTTATTTTAAATTACTTTAAGAGTAGTTATTACTGATTTCTCTTATTGCTTTTGTAGGAAATTTGATGGAAAAGACTCATTTGATGAAAATCCATACAAGTATAGTGATAGCTTTATGTGTATATGTTTTGGTATTTTGACCATATCTTTATCTCCAAAACTTCAAATGAGCTGATTCTTAGGCCACTAAAATGCTAAGAGGAAAGGCTACAACTTTTTTTGTTTACAACTTCACCCAGTTCTAATCGGATCATGGTCAAAATATTTGTCTAAATTGGAGCATTGTAGTAATATGCATGGACTAAACATGATGTGATATTTGGAGCATATCTTTCACTTCAGAAGTTTGATTGATGTGATTTATAAGCCATTGAAAAGTTAAGAGACAATACTAAAACTTTCATGTTTACCATTTCACCCAATACAGATCATATTGAGGTGAAAATCAGGTTTAAAATGATCAACTATTGCTGACGAAGCCAAGGCTTTAGCATTGAGGAGAACAAGGCTGTAGCGCTGGTGAAAGGAAAGGCACCATACAAAATTTTGAGGCTAAAGCACCATGGCAGCAAGAGAGAAAGGCCGTTGTACTACTGTAGCAAAAAAGGCAGTGCTATAATTCCAAGAAATCATGGCTGCGGTGTCAGACGATTTTCCAAAAATAAAAATTGGACAAGATTTTGGAAATTAGGTTACTTGGAGCCTATTTAAAGGTCCTTTTTTAGAGGTTTTAAGGAGGAAGAAGCAAGCAACTATTCTGGAGAAAAGAAGCCAAGAATAAAGCAAGAAAACAAGAGAATTTGACAGAGAATTGAGATTGCAAAGCTTTTACAATTAGTTTCTTTCTCTATTTTTGTGTTTTTCTTATTTTTTTTGACTTGGATTCATAGCAAAATTTCTTTAGATATTGTTTTTATTAGATATTATGAGCTAAACTATTTTTCTAGGATTGTGTTGGATTTCAACATGTAATCTGAATATTAGTTTGTCTTTTATTTACAATTAATGGGTATAGTTTTGCTTATTCAAATATGATCTTAATGCTTTAATTGTCTGGCTAACAATTAACTGATTTGTGAATCTAATTGAGACTCAACAGAGAGATTTTAGATTGGACTAAGGTTTGAATAGTGTATGTTCATGTCACTTAGGTGATCTAATTTGTGATTCAGGTAGACATACACCAATTGCCATACATAGCCAAATTAGAACACTAGCTTAATGAACCTTATTTAATTGATTACTGTAGACATATAGTGACCCAATTAAGTTAGGTATTTGTGCAAGCATCTCAATGGAGACTTGTACATAGCTTTGGATCCTAGGTTAATAAAACCACCCATGAATGTAAATAATAAGAGAAACTGGTATCAGATGAAGTGTTGAATGAACCCATAATCCTAAGTTTTAGTTTGTCGCCTTTTCCAAGTAATTTTAATTTCTATTAGCTAATTTAGTGCTTGTTTTAATTAATTTTTTTAAAAATTTTAGTTAGTTAAATAAAAGTCATTTGTCATAAATTTTAATAGTTAGTAAAGATTTAGGAACAAATCTCCATGGGAACGATACTCTACTTTACTATATTACTTGTTCGTGATAGCATGCACTTGCGTGAAAATTCGACAATCGCATCGCGACGCTCCTCCTTGGGGGTTGCGGTGTTGGCCTCTCAGGTTTTTGTATGAGATCCATGATGCTCCCTTGGGCGCTGCGGCCTTGAGCTTTGCAAGGCTGGTGGCACTGCTCCTTGTCTGCATTGGTTCAGAACTACTGTAGTATCTCATTTTTAAAATGTAATTTTCTCCTACTTCGAGGCTGATTTGGGTAAAATGGTAAAGATGAAAGTTGTAGGTCTGCCTCTCAGAGTTTCAATAGTTTAAGAATCATGTTGATTGGATATCTATATCTCGAATTATGTCCAAATTACCACAACATGTTCAGTAAAAATCTATACTTAGTCTGCATTGCATAGTTCATCATTATTGAACGTTATGCATTTGAAAACCTATAAACACAAGGACTAAATTATCATTGGCTTAAAATAGGACTTTCAACATGAAAATGAACTAGAATTACTTGAATTAACGAAGTTAACATGCTTTAAAACTAATGCTCTGCAGCATTCTTACTCATTAATGCCCCACCAGCAATAACATCAATTGTGGTTTTTATTGAACCAACCAGCCATTGTAGAATGTCTGAACTTGCAACCAATCAGGAATCCCATGATAGGACATCTTCTCAGTAGTTTTTTAAATCTCTCCCAAGCTTCATACAAGGATTCACCATCAAATTGTGTGAATGAGGTGATATCGCTCCTAATTTTTGTAGTCTTGGCAGGCAGAAAGAATTTTGCTAAAAACTTTGGGCCAAGTCTTCCTATGTAGTAATAGACCCATTGGGCAGTGAATTAAGCCAATTCTTTATTTTGTCCCTCGAAGAAAATGAAAACAGTCTCAATCTAATAACATCATCAATTACTCCATTGTATTTGAAGGTATCACAAATCTTTAAAAAATTCACCAAATAAGAATTAGGATCATCACTGGGTAACCCACCAAACTGAACTGAAGACTAAATCATCTAAATGTAAGTTGGTCTAATTTTGAAATTATTTGCATTGATGGAAAGTTTCCTAATACTTTGCTGCAAACCTTGCAAAAGAAGAACAACATAATCTCGCAATGCTCTATTTTCTTTGGGAACCAAATTAATGGCATTATTGCCATTGTTGTTGTTATCCTTAGCCATTGTTTGATATAAAGTTGCAACTTGCAAATTCTCCTTTCGACGTCTTCTAAAAGTTCTTTCTATCTTAGGATCAAAAGGAACAAGATTCAAGTTGTTTCTCCTTTGCATACAATGACCAAAGATAACTGCAAACGATAAAAAACTAATATTAAGACTAGAAAAATAAAATTTGAAGTAAGATTAAATTGCTTAGTATTAGTATTAGTAAAATTCTAGAAACAAATCCCTGGCAACGGTGTTAAAAACTTGTGAATTAAAATTCTACTACACAAGTGTACGTATCTAATAGATAATATATAAGAAAGCAGAGTATCGATCCCACAGAGAATTGATATAAAATTTTACCAAGTACTAAAATTAAAACATTTTAATCTTATCCAAACAATTAAAATTAATTAATTAATTAACTAAAACTAAATAACCAAAATTTAAAATAAAAATCAAAGTAATAATAATTTGAGTAAAAATCAAATCGAACAAGCTTAGGATTACAATATCCCTCACACTTCATCTAAATCTTAACTCTCTTCCTTAACTTATTTCAATGGGTTGAATTGCTAACCTAGAGTCCTCAATTATCTATAAGGGTCTCTTGACTCATCTTATAAAAATATCTATTTTAACTAAAACATTATATCCTTATATGAATTAAAATTAAAACAGACTCATTAAGTTCAAGCTTTAATTTGGCTACATATGGCCTATAGGTATATTTTTATCATATACACAAATCAATTGATATGATCATATGCTATCCCAATTTTAGTCTACACTAAACTCCTTTTCCCCAGTTTGTTTAGGTTTTTAAATCAATTTAATTGGTGATTAGGCAATTTAAAGCATTAAGAAAAACTAAGAATAAACAATTCAAATCCCATTAAAGATAATGTGAGACCTCGACCTCTATAGGCCCGTAACTAGGTGTAGACGCGATAACACTAGCCAGGGGTAATTTTGTCATTTCCTTAGTGAGCCCCTAGAAATAGGCTTTCAAACAATATTAAGGCCTAAGTAGGCCTAAGGCATAAATGAATGATGAAAATAAAGGTAAAATGACGAAGGGAATAAAATAATGATGATTTCCAAGGTATGAGCAAAATGGTCATTTTTCATCTTGAGTCGAAATTTTAAGTTTTCGTGAACTCGAGTATTTCTAGACTATTATGGACTTTGTCCCAGTGTCAAAAGAGTAAAAATATTGCATCAAGGATTGGAGAAGAACAAGCCAACTTGTTAAGGGCATTTTCGTAATTTGAGTAGAGATTGGATAAACTTTAGCTATAAATATAATTTTTTCAGCAGTTTCTTCATTTCTCCAGCAGCTTTTTCTTTTTCTTCCTCCCATCTCACGTTTCTTTCATCTTCCATGGAAGCTTGTTTTGAAACCTCCATAACTTCTCTCAAGCTAGCTCTAATTTTCATGCCTTTGTGCACCCTTTCATAGAACCTTTTATGCTCTTTCACTCTCTCACTTTAAAACCCTTGAAAAGTCTTACTTCCATACTTCTTCTCACTAGCTAGGTGTTTTAGAGAGAGAAAGAGGGAGCTTCTATAATAGCTTGAAGAATTTTGAAAAGAAATTCAATTACAAACCCACCAAGGTGAGTGAACTTGCATTATAATGTTTTGGGATTAGGGCATAGGTGTTTGATTAAATCCATTGAAATATTTTATCTATCTTTCTCTAAAATATGCATGGGAACAAGCTTTTAATGAAACATTTTGCATTATGGAATGCGACTGTGATGAATCCATGTGCCCTGTGTTATGTTGATATATATATATATATATATATATATATATATATATATATATATCTAAATATATATGATATGTATTGATAGTAATATTGTTTGTAATTTAAACTGAGCATGTGCACGATGTGGGGGAGCACATGCCGATGATAATGGGTGTGGGAGTGTGGATGATGAAATTGCTTGTGCGCGATGTGGGGGATGCACATGATGCTTCCAGCTATGTGCACTATGTGGGGGTTGCACATGAGCTAGGTGAGGCGGTGGTGGTATTGGTGGTTATGTATGTGTATATATATATATATATATATATATATATATTTATGCAATAGAAAGTTCATGAATATGATATATGGTTGTAATGTATGTGAAATCTTGCATGTTGAACCTTGGAAATTGTTGAGTATTTTCAAGTTGATTTTGTCATTGCAGTAGAATGGCCTTTGCTTGACATAATGAGAATTTTTCTTGATGTTCTGTTTCTCGCTGCAGCGAAAAACTCTTAGGTTGGGAGGTTCGCTGTAGCCCTGTAACTCACTGCAACGAGATGTCTATAGGGAATTTCGTTGCAACGAGAAACCTTCTGTTATGCTTGTTACCTTGTTTGGTTGCTGCCTTATTTTCCACTTCTTTAGCACCATAGTTGATCATGAACTTCCAACATCAAGGAATTAATTAATTAAGTTTGAAATGAGGGGTTTTAGTGAGAAACCCTCGGCCAGCTAATAATTTTAGCCAAATTTCACTGCAGGGAGGACCCATCATTTCACTTGACTTGCTTGAATGCTACTAAAGTTTTCACTCTTCAAATTCTTTTTTATGTATTCATCAAGTGATTAACCAATTAGGGGTTTAATGAGGGGTTTTAACAAGAATTAAACTAAATTGCATTGTTTTTGAAAATAAGTGCATCATGATTTCTTAAAATTTTCTTATCGTTTGCTTGTTCCCTTCCTTTGTTCACTCACTGGGTTTATACTCACTATTTTCAACTTCATGTTTTCAGATCAGGAGGCCGTCAGTAACTAGGTCGAGGTGTCCTCATAGATTCATCTCCTTGGTAGGTATCTTGGCATTTAATAACTGTACTTTTGCCCAGGTCTCTCCGCTGGAAGTCAAGTATCCCTTTTGTTGTGTATAGACAAACCCGATGTAAATTTTTAAGATGTATGTTTTAGATGTTATATGTATATTTTGATTGGTAATGCCACTATGAATTGGCAATGGTTAGCATTATTTTGAATTGAAATTATGAAATGTGACTTTAGCAACTTTTGATGGAATGATAAACATGTCATATAAATAGGCTTGCTTGGGCTTAGTGGGCTACATCCATTGGGCCCATGCGCCGGTCATGGCCCAAAAATTGGGTCGTGACAGATAAGCAAAAAAGAGATTAAAAATTTAGATTATATGTGAGTTTAATTGCAATCCTAGAAAAAGAAAATTAGCTACTCATAATTGCAAAGACCAATAACATTGAGAGTAACAAGAAACATAAAAGCTAAGGAAAAAAACAAAATAAATATTTACAGCCTTGCTCTCCAAGTTTCAGCTTCAACTTCTAGTTTCTTGAATCTCCAAAAGTTGTCTAACCTAAGGTCTCTTTAAAATATCCTATTTATACTAACAAACTTAACCTATAATTTCCTAAGTCAACCTACTGATTTAATTGGGCTTAAAAGTGTAATGAGAGGCCCAAATATCAATTATTAGCCTTAAAATTGTCATTCCCGTAATAGTACACCTAATCATCTTTCGATGCAATTTTCTCTATTTTTAGGTAGAATTGGGCTAAGTGATCTTCATAAAAGTTGTAGCTCTATCTCTTAGCTTTCCAATGGAATAAGAATGGCATCATTTGGAGTTCTTTATCAGGAGTTATGATTAAAATATTGAAGTATATGTAAGCAGATTTTCAGATCTTTCAACACCTTACTTTCCAAAATTAAGCTCAATTTCCTTAAGTCCTTCAAAAACATAAAAACTAATAAATAATAACCAAATTAAAAGAAATAAACATAAAATTAAAATAACTCACTTAAAAATAAACTAATTATAAAAACAACTAAAAATAGCTAAATTATAATTGAAAATTAAGAACTTGGCTAATATTTAATACCAAAATTGGACTAAAATCATTCTATAAAATAGAATTATCAATCCTAAAATGTGGCTAAATAACTCTATATAATAGAGTTATCAATATGTCTGGTCGAGTACATATCATAGCGTACATTAGACTTCCAACAGCATTTACATATAATACGTTCGCCATTTGTTTCTTTTATTCTTTAGTTTTAGGACATTGTTCCATGCTAAGATATAAGCTTTTCTCCATTAGAGTGCCTATAAGCTTGGAGTTCTGCATACGAAATCATTCTAAGACCCTTTGAATGCAATTTTCTTAAGATAAGCTCAAGAACTTCTTAGAATGATTTCTCGATATCTTAACCCCGAGGATGTATTCAGCTTGTCCCATGTCCTTCATCTTGAAAGTGGAGGACAACCACTTCTGAATAGTGACAATTAACTTCATGTCATTCTTGGTTAATAGGATATCATCCACATATAATAGAAGAATAAGGAACTTATGCCCTAATCTCTTTACGTATACACAATGGTTCTTCAATCATCATTATGGAAATGAGAGCTTGATGAAAACAAAAATACCATTTTCGGGATGATTGTTTCAGGCCATAGATAGAACGTTTCAAGCAACACACATAGTGTTCCTTTTCTTTGGCTTAAAAACCAATTGGTTGATTCATGTAAATCTCCTTATCAATTTCTCCATTGAGAAATGCAATTTTTGTATCCATTTGGAACAATTCCAAAATCTAGATGTGCCACTATAGCCAAGATAAGGTGAATTGATGCAAATCTCACCACAGGAGAAAACATCTTTTCATAGTCCACACTCTCTTTTTGGTATAGTCTTTTGCCACTAAACGAGCTTTATATTTGTCAATTGGTCCAGTCACTTTGCGCTTTACCTTCAAAATCCCTTTGTTTCCGATGGCCTTGTGCCTAGGTGGAAGGTCAACTAACTCCCATACTTGGTTTTCAGTCATGGATTTCATTTCATCTTCCATAGCAACAAGCCACTTGTTTGATGATGGTGAGTTTAAGGAATCGTCATAAGAAGATGGTTCATCAACATCCACAAAAATACCTAAGAAAGATTTATCTTTTATCTTGAATGGTTTATAGGGTATTTGCCCACGTTCAATCCTTCACAATTGTGAATGTTAGTGGAGCTCAAGTGGTGTACTCCTATTGACCTTAATAATATTTTGGATAGGATGTGTTTCCACATCCATTTCCTTATGTTGGGATACATTTTCTTGAGGCTCTTCCATCTTATAAACCTCAAGGTTTTCTTTAACCTCACCTATGCTTGGGAAATCATATTCTAAAAAGTCAACATCACAAGATTTCATCTCAGTTAGCCCTCCATTAAAGTGTTCCTCATACATCACGCAGCCCTTAGAACGTTTTGAGTATCTAATAAATACACATTTATTAGCTTTAGGGCCACGTTTCCCATACTTATGAAATGAGTGATGTACGTACCTTACTGAGCCTTGAGGATGTAAGCCTTCCAAATTGGGCTTACTCTCATTCCATAACTCATATGGAGTTTCGAGAACAGATTTAGAGGGCATATGATTGAGGATGTATGTTGCGGTCAAAAGGGCATCCCTCTAAAAACTTATTAAAAGGTTGGCTTGTGCTATCATCGACCTAACCATGTCTAACAAGGTATGATTCCTTCTCTCTGCAACATCATTTTGTTATGGAGTTTTAGATATTCTAACTATCAACGTATTTCTTTGTCCTCACATAATTCTTTAAACTGATCAGATAGATACTTACGATCTTTATTGGTGAGAAAAATCTTAAGTTTCCTATCTTTCTAGTTCTCAACCTCTGCCATAAAGCATTTGAAACAATTCAAAGCTTTAAAATGGTGAGAAATAGAAATATGGATTCATATAGTGAGTAATCATCTCTGAATGTAATGAAATAGGATGTGCCATTGCGTGCCTTTACATTCATAGGCCCACAAATGTCCGAATGGACAAGTTCTAGAAGATGGGTGGCCTTTTTAGCCTTCCCAAAAGGCTTTCTGTTGGACTGACCAACAAGACGTGGCTCACATTTAGGAAGTTTAACTTTGGCAAGTGACCCAATAGCCTTTCTTTAGCTAATCTAGACATTTTATTTTGCCCAATATGTCATAATCTAGCATGTTATTTCACAGAATCATCTATAACATTAGAAGAAGAATTTGAAACAAAAGCAACATCATTATTAGAATATGAATATAACATAATCAAATTGTCTTTAAAATAACCATGACCAAAAAACATGTCTTCAAGGAAAATAGACAAACTATAATTCTCAAAAGGAAAATTAAATCCTAAATCCATCAATGCTAAGACTGAAAGTAGATTACATCGTACAAACAGTTGCTAGTTATATGCTTGGTTGCTCTTGTATCTACATATCAACTAAGGAGAGAATGAGCTATAAAAATATGAGAACATACATAAGTTCTAAAGCAGTTTAGAGGATGAACCTTCTTAGGCTCAATGCACTATTTAGCAAAATATCCCTTCTTACCACAATTAAAGCATTTCAACTTGGACTTATCCTTTTTCCCACCACGCTTTCCTCTTTGGCACTTGGTGACTCCATCACTTTTGGGCTTTAGATTTTCAATCTTTCCCTTTTTTGTTGTTTTTTTTTGCTAAGGAACATACTCTTTGCAATTTCTAGCTTGAGCTATTAGGGCAGTACTGCGAATAGCTTTTCTACACTTTGTCTCAAGCTCTAGATGGTGGGAAATGTTGTCAAAAGTCTTTATCCCTTCATTGTGTGTTAATACAAGCTTAACATGTCCCGATAAAGACTTAAGGAATGACTTGATAACAACTAAGACCTATTGCAGATCTGTGAGATCATAGTCAGCTGCTTTCATCTCTCTTATCGTGGTTGACGTAGTCCTTAGGTGCTTGGAGTCCATCACATATTGATTGAACCTAAGTGTCAAGGCACGAAGCCACGTAGCTGTGGTTCCACCATACTTGAATTTTAGTTGTTGCCACAACTGTTTGGTAGTTGGAAAGTTTTACACTCCCTAATGAGATCATAGTGCATGCAACTTAACATGGCAAAGTGCACACTATGATCTCTCTTATATCAAGTTTCATTGGCCTCTTGGTCAAGACGATGCTAAATAGTGTTTCCAACTTCAAGTGAGTTCATCTCTTTGGTTAGATGATCGAGCAACTCTTGCTCGTTGAGAAGATATTGAACCTTCTTATGCCAGATATCATAGTTTTTGCCATCAAGTTTGGTACCTTTGGTCAAATCAACAATAATTTGTCTTGAAGTCATATCACTACATCATTGTACAAGATTTAATTAGGTACATATCTAATTTTTCAATCAATTAAAATTAGACATATTTAATTTTTACTTATATTACTAGTTCGAAAATTTCACATGCATGCTAGTAATCATCACCAATAGTATAAACATCAATTAAAATGATGAATCTAATTTAACCTTGGCATATGGGAACAACTCTCACTGTCCTTAAGCATGGAAACAACTCCCACTTACCACATAATATAATGAGTTTTACTAAAGAACCCTATTGATATTTATTGGTGCCCATATCCAGAATAATATTATGCATAAAGTAAGCGCAAAATTATATCCCTTTACATGGCCTTAATAAATAATTAATACAAACCTAAAATAAATTATATCATAAGGAACCTATTGCATCAATCTACAAAAATAGGGATGTCGCACTTGCTTATACATATTTATTATTTTGAATGATCAAAATCTTCCATATAAATGTTATGCACACAAAAATAGCATTAAGTAGATTATAATTTTCATACGCTTCCAAGAAAGATTACAATAATCTTCTTGACAAAGAACCTTACTTCTACAGTAATTTCTAGAAAAGGCTAGAGGAGTCACAAACAATCTTTTTTAAAACCCAATCTCATTTAACAAATTACTGAGATATATAATTACCGTATAATCTTTTTGCATACAATTTTACTTAACAAATAAGTAAAATCATTACATCAAGCATTTTATAAAATTTACTTAAAAATAGGTAAATTATTGCTATCATACAACATATACTCATATGACACATAACATTTTACAACATATGTAAAATAATTGATTTAACAAACATTTGCTAAATTCACTCAAATCATATATATGTTTTAGAAGAAAAATAATTTCTAATATACAACATATAAGTAAAAAATGTGTTTAATTAATATATTAATTAACTATATATATAATGCATGTGAATTTAATAAAATTTAACATGCCAAAAACATAAATAATATTTTGAATTTTTTTTTGTTTTGATGCCATCCATAAGGCGCCACGTGGCCTTAGACCAATACATCTATTTGCTCTAGATTAAAGCCTACTCCTTCCCCATATCCGTTCAGTAAAACAAATTTGTAATATTATTTTTTAAATGATATATATAATACATATAAGATATCGTTAGAAAGATAATGAAAAATGGAACACATCTATTACAGATTTATACATAATAAATCATATACTAGTAATTTAAATTAAACAAAATTATGACCAGAATATGCTTTCAAAATATACACAAATTAAAAAGGTAAAAGCAAGCCAAAACTCTGATACTGCTATTGGGAGGTGGGCCTACCTTTTTAGATAAATATTTCACTGCTTATTTGATCAAATAAGCTTGCCTTACGAATCCTCTTTCGTGCACACAACGATTGCTTCGTTCTCGTTGTTATGGAACGGCTACTAGAGCCCTCCACAAGAAATTACACGTTCCAAAACCATTTGACCTTGATGGTGCCTTAAGAATGAAAAGAAAAAGAAAGAGAAGAAATTTTGGTGTTTTCTAACCTACAGAAAAATCACTTTCACTCTTGGTTGTGTAAAAGAACTAGTACGTTTGCTCACTATTTATAAACGTGTTAGGGATATAGAGATAGTATTTTTTTAAAAATTAAATAAATTAAATTTAAATATAATTAATCTTTATTTAAATTTAAACAAATTAAATTTAAATACAATGAATTACTACATAGATAATCGTTATTTAAATTTATATTTATATTCTATCCCAAATGTTTTTCAATTATTCAATTAAGATATATCAGAATAATATCCAATTTTAATTAATTAAATATTTATTAATTATTTATAAATTATTAACAAAGTTGCATGACACGTGTACGCACAACATTTAAATGCAACAATTCAAATTGCAAATGGGTCAGTCTAACTAATTTATGCTTTGCTATTGACCTTAATGGTTCTAAGGAGTCAATTCTAGGAATTTTCACACTTCAGGAGAAATTTTAGTCTATGTCAGGTTTACAGTTGAACGGCAGCAAAACTAAGATATTATTATTCCCTCCCCAGTGCTCAGTGAAACCCAGAAACCCAACAAACTACTAGGTCAGCCAGCCATAGGCAAAGGTGAGGTAGGATTGAAATTGTCAGGCAAAAAGTGAAGGAGGTTTGGGCTTGAAAAAGCTTAAAATCTAGAATATTTGCTTGTGTATTAAAGCATATTTGGTCTCTTTTTTGTGCTTCTGGCACTATCTAGGTGGCTTGGATTCAAGCATATCCACTAAGGCACAACAGTTTCTGGCAAGTTAAAGTTTTAAAAATTTGCAACTGGAGCTGGAGGAGATTCTAAAAACTAAGGAATATAGCTAAAAGACCTGACAAATTCCCCTATTCCTGGTGCGACAGAAAGAGTAGTTTGGACTGCTTCAAAATCTAGAAGGTTTTTTACTGTTGACAACTGAAATTGGTTAAGTAGCAAGCAAAACCAAAGTCCTTAGCATAAACCAGTGTGGTTTCCACTTCATGTACCTAAATTCTCTGTTATTACTTGGTTGGCAATGTTATTTAGACAAATTAAGCACTCTGTCTGGGATTAAGTCCTGGGATGTTACCTTAACATTCCAGAAAGTGTTTCCTTTTGCAATGAAGAAGAGGAGCGTAGGGATCACTTGTTTTTCTATGGTGGCTACTCCAAACAACCTTCAAGCTTTCGCCATTCAAAGTGTAGCTATAGGCTGGTCTGATGTTTTGAACACAGCCTATTTTGAGATATTAATTCTGTCCAAATTCTTCTTATCAACCTTTCCTGTTCTGCTTCAGTTTATTATATTTGGAGGTAGAGAGAGAAACTCAAGAAACATTCCAGCAAGATGAACTCTCCTGAAGCTGCATTCCAACAAGATGTTAGTGCTAGATTCTGTTTTCTTGCTTATATTCTTGATAAGCCTGTAGGAATTGAGATATAAGCCAAACAAGTTTAGCTAGAAAGCTCATGTTGGAGAATTTCCTCTCATAAAAAACAAATAAATCATTGTAATTGAAATTTTCAATATATTGAAGCATTTTCATTCTTTATCAAACAATATGAAATTTCATTTAATATTGTAATTTTTTTATGAAGTACAAGAAAAATTATAATTATAATCATAATCAAATATTACATCTCCTATAAAAAAAATAAACAAATATAACTAAACAAACAAATCAGTATAGTGTATAACTAAACAAATCTAACATAGGATTGGATCAAACCCACATTTGGTGGGACTTGAACCTGGGACTTAAGGTTCCAAGACCTCTTTTTTGACACTATGTTTGAAAATCGTAATTAAATTTCAAATTACACTTGAAAAAATTAATATCTTTTTAAAAGAAAGATCACAATGAAAAGCTATTTTGTATGCTAAGCTTTAGTTAGGTTTGAAGTATTTAGAATCTATTAGGCTTGTGGTCCAAGCCCCATTCTTGCAACCTAAACGCATTGCAAATTTGCTTAAAACTGTGTTTCTTCTAAAAATTTAAATGCATTCTTTCATGATTTCCAGTACATCTACATTGTTTATGAGTAAGTGATAAGATGTTGAGTTCACATGCAAAGAATGACATGGATTTAAAATAGAGAATTTTCTGTTTCATTTTCAAAGTTAATAGGTTGGTGAAAAGCCAGTTGCAGAAAGATTGTTGTTACCCTATGACTGTAACATGACACAACAAACTCTCACCAAGCAAAACTCACATCTACCCTTACCTTCACTAGTCTCCTAGTTACTCACAATCCCATGCAGAGTACATGATTACGACTTTATTGCAATTTCACATCCCTTTAAAGCACAGGCCAGTCTCATTTCTAATCCTTATATCCATTATGGGAACTCCAACTGCGATACAACATTTAGAAGATAATGGTGAACATTATTTCGGTAGCAAATATCCGTCAGTTCCAGTGCCTGATAACTTGACCCTGCCAGAATTTGTTCTCCAGGATGCTGAATTATATGCTGACAAGGTAGCATTTGTTGAAGCTGTGTCCGGAAAGGCGTATACTTATCGCGATGTGGTTAGGGACACAGGGAGGTTTGGGAAGGCCTTGAGGTCAATTGGCCTCAAGAAAGGGGATGTAGTCATAGTGCTACTCCCTAATATTGCAGAGTATGGCATTGTTGCTCTGGGAATCATGGCTGCTGGTGGTGTTTTCTCAGGTGCAAACCCAGCTTCGCACGCATCAGAAATAAAAAAACAAGCAGATGCTGCAAATGCCAAGATGCTAGTAACAAATGGTCCAAACTATGAAAAGGTACGAAATATATAATGTCACAATTCTTGTTTGAGATGGCTACTTCCAATAAAATTATGGATGATTTTGATTTTTTTTTTCCTTTGTAATCATCATTTGCGCTGTAGTGTATGCATCATCCTAGCCGCTTTCTTCATGAAATTTTTGTTTATCATCTTGATTGAAGTAGAGACTAGATCCTTTTGAAAACTATGAATCTAACACCAACACATGGGACATATAGGACAAGAAAATAAGCAATTGAGTATCTCCACGACTTATCTTCTACAATATCACTTTTTAGAATACTTGACTTATTCTAAAATACTAACTCTGCTTACTTTAATCTAGTAAAATTAACCATCAACTTGAAACAACAGGTGAAAGGTCTGGAGCTACCAGTCATTGTACTAGGTGAAGAGCGCATTGAAAGTGCCATGAATTGGGACGAGTTGCTCAAAGCAGCGGAAAATGCCGGTGAAGGCACCAGGTTTACCAAGGAGGAAGTTGTCCAGAGTGATCTATGCGCCCTTCCATTCTCATCAGGCACCACAGGGGTTTCAAAGGGTGTAATGCTAACCCATAGAAATTTAGTGGCTAATTTATGCTCCTCTCTCTTCAGTGTAGGGCAAGAGCTGGTAGGTCAGGTTACTACATTAGGCCTGATTCCCTTCTTTCACATATATGGGATTACTGGAATCTGTTGTGCCACGCTTAGGAACAAAGGGAAAGTGGTGATAATGAACAGATTTGATCTTAGGACATTCCTGAATGCGTTGATCACGCAAGAGGTGACATTTGCCCCAGTCGTGCCACCAATAATTTTGGCCTTGGTTAAGAATCCCATAGTGGAGGAATTCGATCTTAGTAAGCTCAAACTCAGGGCTATTCTGACTGCAGCAGCTCCATTAGCCCCAGAGCTCCTTACCGCCTTTGAAAAAAAGTTCCCTGGTGTTCAAGTCCAAGAGGTGAGCAATGCCACTTTTTGGTAGTTAAAATTTTAGCGCTCAACTTAATTAGTGATATTATTTTTAATTTTTGCGACTAGGCATATGGACTAACAGAGCATAGCTGCATCACACTGACCCATGGAGACCCCATTAAAGGACATGGCATTGCAAAGAAGAACTCAGTTGGGTTTATCCTTCCCAATTTAGAGATCAAGTTCATTGATCCTGACACTGGTCGATCTCTGCCCAAGAATACCCCGGGTGAATTGTGTGTCAGAAGCCAATGCGTAATGCAAGGTGACAAAAAGCTAAAAAAGAAAGAAACATAGTGTCGATTATCGTAGATCATAAAATCACTTGAAATAATATTCCATTGGCTGTTAATTTGATTTAATGTATTTATATTGATACGACGATTACCCGTATGAATTTGGTATTGCACTAAGGAATAAAGGTTGTGAACCTTGCAGGCTATTACAAAAACAAGGAGGAGACTGATCGGACCATTGACAAGAATGGGTGGCTGCATACGGGTGACATTGCGTACATAGATGATGATGGAGATATTTTTATTGTGGATCGCATCAAAGAGCTGATCAAGTATAAGGGGTTTCAAGTAAGCCCTAGATTTTGACATGCTGTAGCCGCCCTTTTTTTGTAGCTCTAGTTAATCAAGTATATATATAGAAAAAAAAAAAAGAGAAACTTTTTTGGTTGCTGTTATCTGTGAACAAAACACGACAGCAATAGCCAACATCATTAAAGGAACCTTACCGCATAAAAACACACAAGTAACTGGTAGGTAGGCTACTTATCTGATTGTGGTCGTGAAATTAACTATTGTGCTGTAAAATTATTAGAATGATTAAGGTTACAGTCGGCAAGTCCTTAATTTAAGTTGTTTATATGTTTCATAAAAGGATTTTGAAAGAAATCGGCAACATGTACATTCATGTTGGAAAATTTTGCCAAATACATTTCTCTCTAGAATCAGTTTCATAGCATTCTAGTTTTTAGAAATTTTCTAGAAATGTAGCCGAAAAATAGCACCCTTTTAAGGACTAGAAGAAGAAGAAGAAGAAGAAGAAGAAGATATTTACCAGAAATTCAAGAATCAAAACTGCTGTTGAGAGTAAAAGTATTTGATTTGCATTGGCCAAGAATGAGTGAATAATGTATGGCATCTAAATCCCCAGCCGACAATTTGTTAGCCGAAGAGGAATTACTAGCCCAGCATGTTTCAATCTGGGACTGCCTATTAAATCGTAGAAGATCATGGTTGAGTTCTTAGTGGGATACTATAATCTCGAATATACTAGTAGCATGTTAAAAATAAAGCGGATTTGACATATCTCAGAGTACTTAAAACTGGCTAAATTTGAAGTTCTGTTTACTTCACAGGTAGCTCCAGCCGAGCTGGAAGCTATCCTCCTAACTCATCCCTCGGTTGAAGATGCAGCAGTGGTGCCGTAAGTATCGTGCCGCCAGTCGGGTGTCTGTCTAATTTGGTCGGGTTCATTGCAGTTCATAACATGAAAAAGAATTACCAGGTACTAACCAATGCTCTATAAGTGCAGGCTGCCTGATGAGGAGGCAGGTGAAATCCCAGCTGCATGTGTTGTTATGAGCCCAAATGCCACAGAAAGTGAAACAGACATCATGGACTATGTAGCCTCCAGTGTTGCACACTACAAGAAAGTGAGGGTTTTGCAATTTGTGGAGACAATCCCAAAATCTCCTTCAGGGAAGATCATGAGAAGGCTTTTGAAAGAAAAGATGATGGAAAAGATGGGGAAAAACATTCCCACAGCTAATGCAACATTGCCTACATAAGTTAAACCTGATTTTTATTTTCTCTTTCTAGTCTTAAATTTTAAGACTCCAGAGCCTGGAGTTATCTAAGTACTATAATCTTAAAAGAAATGCTTCAACTCTGAATAATACTATTTCATTAATAGATGTATCTTAAATTATGATCGATCATTTTCCGTGCTTGGTTGAGCTGGTAGCTAACTAGGGGCTAGCCATTTTATTAGGCTGTTGGAACTGGGATTCCCTGGAGCGGGTGGCTAAACCAAATGATTGGCCCAAGATATTGTGGTCAGGTCCTAGGTTGACAAAGCTGATAAGAATTGGCTCAACACTAGACCAATGCGCCACTAGACCAATGCGCCCGTCGTGGTGAGCACCATCACCATGACATAAAGAAAAGGAACCCTTGAGAACAAATCTCATAAGCATGGTACAAATATTATTGTTTTGCGAGGAAAGGCCTCTTAAACAACAATTTAGCCGTGCGACATCGATTAACCACATTCAAAAGACAAAAAGCCAGTTGCGAAATTTAAATTTCACGTGGGATTCTTCTGATTTTTAATCATGAGCATTATTGAGATCTTGCAGAAGAAGAAAAAACTAACAAAAAAAGGTTCCAAATGGTTGTGCTGATTCATTTACTGAATGCCAACATTGACATTGATTCACCCCAGATTGATAGTAGTCATCAATTATAACATTTTAAAAAATATTACATTTGACTCATGCGTAAATTTCTTTTATACAAAAATTAAGTTGGAATTCACTTTTACTCTGAAAATCGATGAATCTATCCATACTTTATATTATACTAATATCTGGTTAAAGAGAAAAGACCCACCTCTCAGTGTCCACCCATCTAAGAACAAATTGTGGGCATTCGATAAGTGGATTATTTTTAATGTTTGATTACAAGTGTGATTGCATTATAATAATCCAAAAATTGGACTTCCACTTCCTTTAATTTTCTTAATTAATATGATAATCTCAACTGGTTCAACTTGGTGGTAAAGGACACCTGCAAGTGTTTCACAATGTTAGAATAATATATGTATATTCAAATAAAAAAAAAAATTCATGAACAAGATCTCCTCATGAACGAGTCAACAGTCGAAAGACGGTAATACAACGAATTTATTCCTAAAATTTTATTTTGAACAAGCAGCTTCCTTTGAAAAAGTTAGACACTCTTCCTAAGATAACAATATTAATATATAAAAATAAATAATAACGTGATATATTAATTTAATATAATAATATATTTACGTGATATTTTTATTTATTAATTAATAATTAATTATAAAATTTATTTAATTTAAAATAAAAATATATAATTTTAATTAATATAAATAAAAAATTAAGATTTGGTTAAAAAATTTATGAATACGGTACCTTTTAAAAAATATAATATTTTTTAAATATTACACACGGTTAAAAACGAGGGCTGTTGACCTTAACTCGAAGTCAACTGGAGTTGTCGTCGTCGACTCGTCCTTGTTATTGCGCAGTGGATGCCGAGTCGACTCAGTGGAAAACTCGGATAGGTTGAAAATTCGGGTACCTTCTCCCCTGGCTGGCTACCTGTCTCTGACGAGAACCAGGGAGCCCTTTTACCACCGTCCAAAACATACCATAACCTGCAAAAGTTGCAACCAACTTTTTGACCGGCACGTGTCCTTATGTTATAATTACTACATATTTTCTGCAATTTTTTTAAAAAATAATACTAATATATAGTACAAGAAACAAAAATGAAGGGTAATTGTTTCTTCCCAAAAAGCTAGGCTCTTTCTTTTTTTTATTTTATTTTTTTCTCTTCTGTGCTTCTCTCTCTTTCTATCTTTGTCCCTCCATTTTCAGTCTCTGAAAGAGTCGGACTCAGACTCAGCAGTGGGGTGTGCCTTATCTCTTTTCCTTTTCAAACTAATTTTTCTCTCCTTTTTTCTGACCACCATTTAAGTACCGATCGGCAGGTAACTCACCAGTAAGTTCTTCACCTAGTCTTTTGCATTTTTTTTACTAAACGCCCTTAGAAAAAGAAAGAGAGAGAGAGGAAGACTTTTTTTTTTTTATTATTATTAATAAAGAGAGTAGTCATAATGAGGTGCCGGGATTTCTAAAAATGGGGAAACATCTCTTGTTTTTGCGGCTCAGATTGAAACATCAGTTTCTTCATACCTTCTATTATTGTTATCTGAATTTGTTTCAACTTTAGAAAAGGTGTAGAAAAAAAAATGCTTATTTATTTATTTATTTATTTATTTAGGTAGCTTGCTCTTCTTTTTTCGTTATTGTTCCTTTCGTTTTCTTGTTTTCTGGGGAAAGTGAAAGAAAACGACTTCGTTTTTTTGTTTATTTTTTTATTATTATTAAAAGGGTTCCTTTATAATTTCACCTTATATTTCTGGTTGAAATTTTGGTAGAATTTATCAAATGTTTAAAAAGAATAATAATATGATGAGTGATACCCAGGAAGGGGACCAGATACTTCCTAAATATTATTCTTGCATAATTTTTGTAATTTTTTTCGGTATTTGTTCTGTTTTCTGTTTCAATGCAAAAGTAGTAACTTTGTTTTTCCTGAAGATTAAATTTCTTACTAGAATTTATTTCTTGTAATTATTTTTGGATGTTGCATTTGTGGTATTTATTGATTGATTCTACTGTTCTCTGTTGGGGTAAAAAGGGTTGTTGGGATAATTATTTTTTCATGGCTGTGAACTGTTGAATTTGTGGTAAATTAGGGCTTTCATTGAATTTTTACAGCTGTTAATCGGTCGTTGTGGGTCTCAGTCGGGGACCTACTTTGTGGGATTGCCCAGATAATTGAATGTGAATTATTGAAGGTGTGAAGGTTTCTAGAGTACGGTATTGCAAATGAAATTAAAACGTGAATGTTTGTTTTCTTTTTCTCTACTGGAATACTATTACTGCTTCCCTAGAATTATTGGAGAGAGAGAGCTGCTTGTTAATGCTTCTTGTAACCGGTTAGTTAGTTTCAGATGGGTTGATAGATAAGGGTAAATTCTTGTAGGATTTTGGTGGTGGAATTCAATGCAAGTGTTGTAGGTTTAGGAACACTTATATATTTTAGCTTGAAGTGATGCTTTTTATCTTGATGGTGCAGGATTATATGCGTACAAGAGCGAATAGGAGAGATCATTTGGAATTATGCTGTCAGCTTGTTTGTGTTAGCCATAATGAAAGGAGTAGAAATGCTGTACCACTATTCTCGTCCTGAATTCGTGAGGTCGAATCTGTTATCTTTTTGGGTCCTTGCTTAAGTTGTCTGTTTAATAAGGATGGAGATTGATATCTGCAAAATTGCTCAGCTTGAGAAGTGATTGCTTCTTTAGTTGAACCTTTCTGGTACTGTGGTTGCAATTTTTCAGCAAAGTGGACTCAAAGTGACATAACTAAAACTCTTTAGTGTAAAATTGCAGGAGTGAACAAACTATTATTTTGTTAAAGGGGATTGACAATTTGCTAATTTGCCCCCTCTAGATCTGAGAAACGGAGATGGTTGGGCTGTGATGCTTTGAGACTTAGAGGTAAGTTTTTTGTTTATATGCCAGGATTTAATTTTTCTTATCTGTTGATAGAGTCCCCAAATGGTCTCCTTTATATATAGTGTTACTGGAATTTAGCACAGTTGAAAATATTTTTCCGATTTATTTCCTCTATGTACAGTATAAGCCTCAAGGTTATAATGTTTTCAGGATCTGGTGATAAGTTGCTTGGGTTTTATATGAAGAATTTTGTGTGAAGTGTTCTATGAGTTCTATCTCTCTGATGGAGTGGAATGCCAAAACCCCCTTGCAATGGGACTGGGAAAACCTAATGATGTTCAATTCGACACCAACTGAAATTCCAAGGAAGCTAAGGCCAATAGAGTGGGATATTGACGGAGAGGGAGGAATGGACTCTGGGTCTCTATATTCTTCTGGCGCTGCTGGGGGTAGTGGGGGTTCTGGCTCAGATTTGGGCCTTGCTTCTTTGTCTAAAAGTTCGAAATCGGTGTCCATTAATTCTTCATCTATGGGGGAGACAAAAGTGACAAAATTTACTTTGGAGGCCTTTGAAGCTTCCCCAGATGATATTAGCAACAAGAAAGAAGTTTCCAAGGTTGAGCCAACTGGTACTTCCCCAACACTTGAGGCTTCAGTTGGCTCTGGTGAGCCATTGCTCAGTTTAAAGCTTGGTAAACGAACATACTTTGAAGATGTTTGTGCGGGAAGCAATGCTAAGATTTCATCTTGTTCTGCAACTCCTGCACCATCTCCTACCACAGCAAAGAGATCCAAGCCCAATTGTCAGAGCACACATGTTCCACATTGCCAAGTCGAAGGCTGTAACCTCGACCTCTCTTCAGCTAAGGATTACCATCGGAAACACAGAGTTTGTGAAAGTCATTCAAAGAGTCCAAAGGTTATTGTAGGTGGTCTGGAACGCCGGTTCTGCCAGCAGTGTAGCAGGTATATATTTTTCTTGGTTCTGTGCATTGGAAGTTGATGGTATCCAAGAATGTTTTTTTTATTGATTATGTGTGCTTTTGCTGGTGTTCTAACTATATTTGCATTAAACACTTGAGGTCTCTTAGCTGATATCAGCAATTTGATTCCTTATTCCTGAGTTTTTTATTATTTCTCATACTGAAAAATGTTGAAATCATGATTATGTTGTTCATAATGTCAAAGGTTCCATGGCCTGTCGGAGTTTGATGAAAAGAAGCGAAGCTGTCGCCGGCGTCTTTCTGATCACAATGCAAGGCGTCGCAAACCACAGACAGAAGCAGTCCACTTCAATGCTGCTAGGCTTTCATCATCATCCTATGGTACTGGTTTCAGACTCAACTTTGCTATTTTTTCTGCAGATGATTTTTGTCACTTGCAACTATCACAAGAATAGACCAACTGAATGCTATTTTAATTTTTTTTAACTCTCAAATTATAGAGTTGGGTGCTTCATTAACTAAGTCATAATTTTTTTTCTTTTATTCATTAACTATAAATGGTGTAATATTATATCTTGATATTTTTGTTGTCTTTATATTATGCATATTGGTTGCGGATAACAATGTCAATAATATCTTGAGTGATTCCTTAACAAAGTTGTGTCTTGATATAAGTTTTTCCCATTTAAATTGTATTCCGGTAAATGGTGCATGCCTGCATTGAAGTCAATGGTGTAATGGTTTCTTCTGGTTTTCTTGTATTTATGTATTTGACATCATTATTTGCAGCTAATATGCCATATGTAATAACAATTGTTTATACAAAATTTGAACATTAGTGACCTGGAAACTGCTAAGTTATTAAGTCTACATAGTCCAAAATATCTAGATTCATGATACTCCTCAAATTCTTATCATGCAGTTCTTGATATTTGGATGCCATTTAAAAATCACCGAGATATTATAGGCATCTATTATCTGATGCATATCAAGTAACCTCTTTGATTGTTTTCTTTAACTTGCTATTGCTAAATAGTTTGGGCAAGATTGACACCATACTTTATTGGATGCTACCTTCTATTGATTGCTGTTCCACCTTGCAAGTATCATCTGTCTTTGAAGTGATATCTACAATTTTGTCTGTTAGCATCTCTTAACTGTGTATCATCTTGTGGTCATGCAAGGATGATAGATATCAGGTGTAAAGCTTTACTAGTTCTGCCTCTGCTTGTGCAGATGGGAAGCCACAGATGGGTTTTGTCTGGAATAAAGTGCCATTTCTTCATGCTAGGCCTAACGAAGGTTTTACATGGGAAGGCACATTTGACTCCAAGTCCTCTCATATGAAAGGTTTTACACCTACAAAAGTTGGAAATGATAATGGACAGCTGCAACTGCCAGGCAATCAGCTGTTGAATTCCATCACAATGCGATGTCAAGATTCCAATAGGTTCTTGCCCACCAAGGGCAAGGACAACACAGCTGAGGTTCTCAACCAAGGTTTGTTTTTTTTGTCTTACTTGGAAACAAGCATTTCCCATGCATTTGGTTTTTGATTGTTAACAATGTTATATAGCATCTTCGACTGCTAATTTAATACAAGAATCCTCGTCAAACTATGTAATACAATAAATACCCTCAAGAATGCTCCCTTACTGAAAAATATAAAAGCAATTACAAGAGGCTGACTTTTGAGACTTGAGACTTTTTATGAGGTGAGAATCTCAATGTGCCACTAATTTGGTATGATACAGATGGTTTTGTAACCTCAATTCCCTGCAATCTGCAGAGCTGCCCTTTCACATACTAGATTTTCTTCTGGCCAATTTCTTTTATCATAATGTTTCTTCTAGAGGTAAAAAAAGGGTGCCTTTTTTTTTTCTGTAGCCTTCGCTGTTGTTGTGTCAAGGTGTTAAGGATGAATGAATCAGAGGCTACCTTATGGGCTTTATTGAGTTAGAAGGTATGGCAGCTGATAGGGGCCAAATTTTACTGAAAAAATAAATCCCTGAGCCACCTATCCTGTTAGCCTTTTCCTTCTATGCGAGGTTAGCTTTATTTTTTTACAAATATATCCAGACCAATAAAAGATTGTTATTATTAATGGTAAATAACCAGGATGTGACTGTCAAGTGGAATGAAATTGAAGTGTCTGATACATGAATGAGGAGAAGCAAATAGTTTCAAGAAAGCAAACAGCCATGTGGAGTTTTATTTGTTTGGTTAACGGATATATGAGATCCTTATGCTATGAAGCGCTTCTTGATGCTTTTGGATAGCATGTGATGTTGTGTTTATATTTGAATCTGGTGATTCCAGAAATAAGAGGCATAGAGAGAGGTGGTAATTGATGTTTGGTGATAACAACATGGCTATTTTTTTGGAATGGTCCGTGTATAGTAAAGTGCCATGCTGTAATGCTTTACTTGAGGGGTCACATACATATAGGAAAATTTTTTATACATGTGGTGTGGGGTTTAGGCATGGAATATTTTTTGTGGAATATGATAGATGGACTATAGAAAGATGTATAATTAACTTCGCAGCAGAGGTACATGTTGCTGATCCCCATGAGAGATAAGTCAGAGTCCTAAAGACCACTCATGTTTGTTAAAATTTAGAATGATGCTCTCCTTACTAAACTGATTTACTAGCTTACCAGTTTTGCCAAATATTGCAGGTGTAGAAGAACCTACACTTACTTCAAAGATGGGTACGACGCAAGATTTTCATCGTGCTCTCTCTCTTCTGTCAAATGATTCATGGATTTCATGTGAGCCAAAACATGGTTCACTTGCGTACTCCATGCATGCTAATCCTACCAGTATGACTCAGCCGGTAATGAATGTAATTTCTCAAGGTTTTCCACGTGCCTTATCTGAAAACTGGCAGATGGAACAACAGACAACTGAATCCCAAGTGCAGGCAACCTTGCATGGTGATGCTGACAATCGTTTCCAAGAGTTCCAGCTGCTCAAGGCTCCATATGATGGTGGCTTTTATTCCAATCAGATGAACTGACTGCACAAATTTGATTAACTTTTTTTAACTTGGATAAGTTCACTTGTTAAGATATGCAAGTTTAACAAACCCTCTTTCACATAGTTTTCCATATTTTGGAATTTCTGATCCCATTGAAGTTACTTAACGCTTAAATGTTGTGTGCAGCACAAGTACGCTTGCACATAAAATCATGTCCAAGCTACATTTCCGTTAAAGTCATTTGCTTAAGAAATCTGGATATGTAAGGCAGTGTCATGAGAGGCCGCCATAAACCATGCATTGTACATGCACTCAAGTAATTGCTAGTTCGTTTAATTTCTCTGCTGGAGATCATTGATGTTTCGAAACTTTCAAGCCAGAGTACATCAGAGAGTCCGTCCAAAATTTATGATTCATCTGTTAATGACAGTAGTACTAGAGAGTGGATAAAAGGAAGCCAAGCCATTTCTACCAGGGGCACTCTGCATGCCAATAAACGATGTATGGTGGAATATGCCTGCTACATTCACCTGTATTTGCATGGCTAATTTTGCTCTGTCCCGCCAGACTCTAACATCCTTCCTAGTGGATTACGGGTTCACCACAGTTAGGGGAAATTGCACCGTGTTCCACTGCTCTGATCCGATGCACAAACTTTTGTAATAGCCTAACTCAGCCACAGGCCCAGTTTGTGTCGGGTAGGATGTGGGCAGAGAGTGATGACAGAGCGAAAATAGTACATTACATCCGATACCGCAAATCAATGCCCATAATATCGAATCACTTTTGGCTCAATCGGTGAGAGAGAAACAAGAGTTTGGTAGGAGATTTTTGTATTCAAAATTTAATGTCCTCGTGTATATGTTGAGCGAAAAAAAATACTTTGTTTTCATTTTATACTTTAAATCTGTTCTTCTTCAATTTAGTAGTTAGGAGATGTTGAAATTAGAGGTCCGTAAGGCGAAGGCCCTTTACTTTTTTATGTGTATACATTCCTATACCAAGTACAAAGCTAGGTATTGATAATAATACCAATATATCCTACTAGCTTCGGCAATTAAACATCTTGCAAAATCCTATGAGGCAATAATACATTTTGCATTTAGATTGTTGCTTATTATTCTTGAACTATACTCGAGGGCCAACTCTTTCCAAGTACTTTACCCTTTTCTTCAGATTTTAGCCACAGGAAAAATGATAAAGTTGATTTGTTGCTTATAAAGGGCATCTGCTGGATAGTGCACAACACAACACAACCCACCGTGCATCTGCAACTTAAACTTCAAAATATCAGTTCTCGTCTTCAAAATAGATCACATCGTTGGTGCTTGTAATTAGATTTCAGTTGAGACAGTCAGATGACTAAAAGGCTATATGTCAGACCATGAAATGCTGCGGAGAGAGCACTCACAGTTCTCATTTACAATGTCAATGCTAGTGTTGGAAATTTTGAGTTCAGTGGGTGGAGCAGAGGCACCAGAGCAGCTGATTAAAAGCCACTATGTTGGACCACAGAGAAACGCTTTCATTAGTTGGGTTACCACAAGCATATTTGTATGCATAAATTCAAAGTGTTTTTGCATGATCCGTCCATGTTGCCTGAAACATTATTCTTCAAAATGAAAACCTATAATGCTGCTGCTACTTCATGATCTAAAATATATATAGTACCACTGTTCATTGCCCTTACCAATTCACTTTTGAGTATAAGGTCATGGTTATTTAAATCAAGTCCATGGTGTTAGCCAAAAAGGAAAAAGAAAAACAAAACATGAAACCGGTTAGACAACACACTAAAACCTATCCTAGGGGAGTACTCGGACAAAACCAGAATTCCCTTAGCCAACAAACTCAATGAACATTACGACCTAGCAACAATTCAATCATGAAGACCAAAAATTACATGGCTACCAGAAATGTTGATAACACATCAAAACCGGCATTTAAATAAGCAGCTTCATCTTAATTTCAAACCTGCATTTTCTCCATGCTCCATGCAAACATTTGGGAACTTATGCAACATGTAACACTGAGAACAAACCAGTGAGTTCTCAATTCAAGATGACCACCCTCCAATGACAAGGGAAAAATGCATACATACAACAAAGTACTTTAACACCGATGCAATAATAAAGCCAACAGGAGACTTAGCTAACCTATGATGGTGCAAAATAGGAGACAGTAATTATCCCAATGGGTCAATGTGAAATTTCTGAAAGATCTATAGAAAATCTTTCAAAATCACAAAGATAGATCCCTGTTTAGACCATGTCAGAAGTAAAAAACACAATAAAAAAATTGGCCTCTACTTCCTACAGTCCAGTATGAGAACACCTGAAAAAATTTCCTACTACCACATTACCTGACATAAATCTAATTAATGAAGTTGAGTACTTCATATGCTTCTAACAGAAGCTTTCTGTTGAAACAATGACAACTCAACACAGACAATCTGAAACTGAATGAAAACAAGAAACATGCAACCTGCAGAATCTTTCCCCACTAGCATCAAAGCTAAGTCCACAGTAACATGCTCACTAGAATAGATGAGTTGATTCCAAAGTACAAAACCTAACTAATAGAAACCAGAACCAACCTGTAAAATATTTTGCAGATTAAGATGGCTGACACATAATGCACCAACGATCCATAAAGACCACAAATACCACAGCATGAATACAACAACTGGACACTGATCATGAGAAGATAGAGTAACTTGACAACCGCTGCAACATGATGATGACAAGACTGACTTTCAGACACCCATATTGAGCAAAGCTGGACGACAACTCTGGACCTTCTCAACCCTCAAACATGTCCTAGAACTCACTGGAACAGTAGACAATTGCAAATCAATTGAAAGAAAGACAAAATGAAACTAAAATTAACAAGGTAACATTCAAGCGTCTGTTTACTAAAACGCAGGAGATATAGTAATAGTTTAACACACAAACACAAAGAAAGAAACAGATAGAGGAGGTAGCCCAAAAATCTTTAACTAGGAATAGTTTGAGATATTGAAAGCTTATTGAGTTCTTAATGAGTACAAATGCGGTCAATGAAAGCAATAGCTTCAAGTAACAAGCTAGACTACAACGAAAATGCATCACACGACGAACCTGATCATTTTCGTTTGCTGTTGGTGAAGGGGACTTTTTGGACTCAGCTGGTTTGTCAGCCCCACAATTTTGTCTGTTGCACTTAGTCCTGAATGGATAGTTAATATTGCTACATTTTTCACACTTCCAGCTCCCCTCAGGCATCTTTTGTTCTGAAAAGCAAGAAATAGATATGTATCAAATTTCAAAAATAAGACAGAATAATGTTTACAAATTTAAAAGAACTTACTTGAATTTTTATCTGATTTTGCAGCCTGCATTTACAAGAGAATTTTGTTAAAATCAGAAATAGATTCATAACTGCGGAAAAGACGATATAACATTTCATATACTTCTCAGTTTTCAAAGTACCAAAGGAAACTTAAGAAATAAAGAGCACATATGCTCATCAACATTAAATATATAAATAAAAAAAAAAAACCTGAGATCCAGGCTTTGGTGTGTTGCATTTCCGCATGTTACAGACAGTTCTGAAAGAGAAGTTAATATTCCCACACTTTGGGCATGTCCAATCATTATCACGTGTAGCATCTGGAGATGATTAGGAAAAAAATTCATCAAATTATTGCACAAAAATTGCTGGACTACCTAGTGAATGGCTTCTTTGAACATAACAGTGTAGATATGACATACCGGCACCCTTTTTCTGCAATTTATCATCTGGAAAAAACCCTGGCCTTGGTCCCTGTAGGTTAATATATATTATATCATTAATTTTAACTCACATCTATGACAACGTAGCTCCACCAAAAGTTAAAAAAAATTAGATGGTGCAACGCGAATAGAGAAAATTTAGAACCAATCTGCAGTATAAAAATCAAGTTTACGAATTCAAACCTAGAAAATGTGCAATTACAACTTAGAGAAGTGATACAAAATACCATACTTGCAATCTTAATTTGACAGTCCTAACAAAGAGCAATCTCAAACTAGCATTAAACTTACCATTGGAGGAGGGCCCATGGGCAACCCCAAGCCATACCGATCCATCAAAGGAGGCATGCCATACATTCCACCTGGAAAAGAGAAATTCACAACTTACTAATGTGATATTTCTGGCCCCATATATGCACACAGATAATTAGCCATATTTTGCAGATATGAATGAATAATGATCTATGTGTGTTCTTGGTCAACATTTCAACTTGCAAGATGGTATAAACAGGAGACTAGAATAAGTAAAAGGATGGGAATATAATAGCAATTATAAACTAGAAAAGGAAATTACCAATACCATTTCCAATCATAGATCCACTAGAATAAGCAGGTGGTCCAGACATATGCAGCGGCCGATAGGGACTGCCACCAGAAAGACGACTGCCATAATTGTAATGATAAGCTGATCCTCCAGAAAAAGAAACATCATATGGCGGAATTGAAGAACCGTTGAAGAGGGAAGAACCATAAGGTGGCACACCCAGATACATTGAAGATGGTGCACCAGAACCTACATAAGGAGCTGAGGACGAGTAATTCTGTGGGGCTTGCACAGGCTTGGCTGCAGATTTCTGAAAGAGAAAAATTTTCCAATTTAATCTTACAAAAAGAATGGGAGAAAAAACCTAGAAAGAAATGTTAGGATCTAAAGAGATAAAAGAACAAATAGAAAGGCATTGTGATGAACTGATTATTGAAACAAAAACATAGGACATAGCAAGGCTAGACTCTAGAGGAAAGCATGCAGTTGGGTACTACATATAACTCTCTGCTTCTATCTTTTTCCTCACTTATCAGCACCAGAACCAAGATTAAATTCATTAAGAACAACTTGCTAACTCAAGTATTTCTAAGTATTCTCTCTTGTATTACATAGTGTTGATACAATTTCACTCTGTACATCACGAAAACAATGCCCTGTGTGCCCAAACTACATGAATATACAATTCATCCATATTCAAAACTCTGGAAATATTTGGAATATCAACACATGCACATGTAACTAGAGTTAGAACGTTAATACAAATGGTGACTTACTGAATTATGATCAGCTGGCCGGGATTGAGTGCAATTGCGCATATTGCAAGCAGTCCTAAATGAAAAATTGACATTCCCACAACTAGGGCACGTCCAATCATCTTCCCTACGACTACCTACAAATTTTAACAACAAAATTTCAACATCCCCAAATAACAAATTAAATACAAAATAAGACCCAAGAATTAAATGCAATTAAATAGTATACCATCAGTTCTAGCACGCTTGGCTGCTGAAGAATTTCTGTTATCAACCTGAAGCACACACACAAGACAAAAGGCACAGTTAAATCACCTTAAACAACGCCTCTAATTTCAGAGTAAATATAACAAGTAAAATTTTACGAAACATTCGCCTTTGAAATGATATATTGGAGAATTGGACAATAACAAGATACGAATTCGAAAGAACCCTAGCTTTGCTTGGGGAAATAAAATCCAAGATCATTTTAACATTAGATCTCTTAGGGTTGGAAGCAGAAATCTAATGAAGGGAAATTGAGAAGAATTGGAAGAAAAGAATACCTGAGACATTGAGGCGGCAGCGATAGAGGGAGATAAGGGAAGATACGACTGTTTGGTTTAAAGATTCGAAGCCAGAGAGAGAGTGTTTATGGTAATTGAGATTTTGCCCTACGAAATAAGGGCGGCGACGGCCTTTAACAGAAGACTGGAGATTAGCGTGAGGGAGGGTTTTACTTTTATATATGATTGATTGATAAATATAAAACGGCTGTTACCGTCGATGTTTCGGCGCCCTTAACTTAAGCTGATTTGGAGGGCTCAGTGTGTCTCACGGAGTTACACTTTAATATCAAGTACATGTTTGATTTAACTTATTTTTAATTTATTTATTTTTTAAAAATAAAAATTATATCAAACAGTATTTTGTGAGAAATTTTTAAAAGAAATAACTTTTTTTAAAAAAAATAAAATTTTTTAAAAAAAGAGTTTAAAAAAATTTCAAATTGGAGCTTTTTCTTTTTTCTTTTTTTTTTAAAAAATAAGTCAACTTTTCAAGAGAGTTATTTTTTTTAAAAAAAAATCCTCTTTTAAAATATACCTCCTTCCTCTCTCGTTATGATCTCTTTCTTTTTTTCCTTTTTCTGCAAATTATCATTCCAAGATTTTTTTATTTTTACAAAAATTAAAAAAAAACTCAAAATTTAAAATTACTTTCAAGTAATATTTTTTTTTCATTTTGTTTTATTCTTTATTTTTTTTTCTATCGTTCTTTTTTTTGGCTTTGAAAACTCTCTTTATTGTTTGATATTTATTAGTTTATTATTGATAATTATGTGATGTTTATTTGTTCTAAACTTCTTTCTGGTGTATATAATATTTATTGATTATGATTGAAATAATTAATCAAATAGGTCCAGGTTTGTTAAGATAAATTAGTTAAAAATTGAAAAGTCAATATTTGTACTCGTTTGTGATAACTCAGTTTTAAAAAATTTCATATTTGAGCTAACAGTACCCAACAAATGATGAGGCAATCCTTAACAAAATAAATAATTCATTAAAAATGAGAAAAAAAATATAAAAGCCAAAACCCTTTTGTTCATGGAGGGAAACTTTGTTGGTGAGGATATCAAGACCTTGATAGACTTGTATGGAATTAGCATTATGATTTCAATAGGAAAATGGGTTGCCAAATCAATGGCTAAATGTGATTTTCCTGACTCAGTTGGATCCATTATTAATATCACCTTAGTTCTTTTCCTTATATGTAACACCAATTTTGTTTAGCTCCAAAGGTTATAAATTTCAAACCAATCTTCAAAAAATAACAACAAATAGTTTTTTATATTCTTTTTTTATCTTTCAGCAATTCATAATATTATAAAAAAAATTATATTTTTTCACACTCATCTGTTTTTATTTGATTCAATTTTTTTCTCTTGATTTATTAAATAACTTTTTTTAAAATTTTAATCAAAATTAAAATTTATATAAGTTGTTTTGCCAAACAACTTATTTATAAAAAAAGAACTTATAAAAATTAAATTTACTAAACAATTTTAACTTAATTTTAAAAGCTGTTATTTTTTATAAGAGTTTTATAATAACTTTTAAGTTAAAAAAAAAAGCCAAGCTACATATGCTCTAAGAATTGAAACACCCATCTTTATAAACTTTCTAACATTGCCTTAAAACATCGTTTTTATGTTTATTTTGAATGTTTTGGGTTATTTTTGGACTTCGTAAAATATTTACATATGTGCAAGGTAAATTTATGATTGGATCAAGTGTCATAGGCTTGGAACTTTAGCCAAGTTCTGTGCGGCATTATAGTCTCATGTTGTAAGACTAAGTAAGCCTAAACTAAGTTTCTTGATGATCAGAGCGGAAACTTCAAGTAAGTAAATATAAAAAAAGAGATTGAGGAGAATAAATAAGTATTATTGCTCCAATTAGAGAAAAACAAAGTACCTAAGATTTAAGCATAAAGTAAATTGCTTAATTCAGCAAACTTGATTTAATTGCCTTACAATGACTCATAAGGATGCTATTTATAATAGTCTATTTAACCTAAACTTGGTGTGTAAGTAAAAGTAAATATGAAAGTATCTAACCTAGACTTCCTTAGAGTATAAGAAAAGTAAAGTCCTAAAACTATGCCTCTTTGATGAGCAAGTAATTAACAAGAAAAATTTTATTTTTGAAAAGTATTCTAGTTGCCCTAGAATACTTTGCTAGGCTGCCAAGGCTATAGCTGATGGACCCTTGCATGTGGACTGGCTCGACAGTCCATACGGGTTGGACTAGTCACGTATCTGTGGACTGTGACATTTTTCTCCACTTGATTTAGGCAATGCCCTTGTTGCCTCGTGGTCTTTTTCCATCGCAAGTCTTGATCAGGTTACCCACAAGCGTCGTGGGTGTGTTTGAGGCAATTTTTCTCCAACTGTCTAGATAACATTTTCAAGTTAGGATATGCTTTGCAATGTGAATTACTGGCTCGCGGTTGGCTAGTGTCATCCAAGTACACAGCTCCTATGTGTGCAATGTCTCTGTTTGCGACACACACAGAATTTGAGCTTGACGCGTAAGTAGCGTCAAAACTCAGTGAATCAAATCTCCTTTGCCCCGTAAAGAAGTCGTGGAACATGTCTTCCCAGTACTTGTTTGCCATCAATTCATTTAGCCCTACATTATGGCAAATTAATGAATCCACCATGCTGTGCCATCCTTTGCGAAACATATTGCTATTAGACCCTAGTTGCTTGACGTTGTCTTCGTCCCGTTTGAAGTTGCTCCATACCTTGTGATTGATAACCGTTTCATGGCGAGATATGTGGTTATCTAGTGCTTGCAAGATGTCCTCAGACTCGTAACTCTTCGTGGCACGTGTGTGCGCAGTTTCCTTGTTTGCAACGCTCACACCATCTTAAAACCAAGGCGTTCAAGCAGGATATGGTCTGGTCACCAATTGATGTCATTCTCTCTTTAATCTTCAAACAAGGTGATACCTATATCTGGGAAGTGTTGCTCTGATACCAACTGTCATGAGCTTGGAACTTTAGCCAAGTTCTATGAGGCACTATAGTCTCATGTTTCGTAAGACTAAGTAAGCTTAAACGAGGTTTCTTGACAATTGGAATGGAAATGTAAAGTAAGTAAATATGAAGAAAGAGATTAGAGAGAATAAATAAGTATTATTGCTGCAATGAGAGAAAAACAAAGTACTTTAGATCTAAGCATAAAGTAAATTGCTTGATTCGGCAAACTTGATTTGATTGCCTTACAATGACTCCTAAAGATGTTATTTATAATAGCCTACTCAACCTAAACATGGTGAGAAAGTAAAAGTAAATGTGGAAATATTTAGCCTAGACTTCCTTAGAGTACAAGAAAAGTAAAGTCTTAAAATTATACCTCCTTGATGAGCAAGTAATCAACAAGCAAAACTTTGTTTTTAGAAAGTATTCTAGTTGCCTTAGAATATTTTGCTTGGCTGCCAAGGCGACAACTAATGGACCCCTGCATATGGATTTACTCGGCAGTCCATACGGGGCTGAACTAGTCACGGATTTGTGGACTATGATATTAAACTGAAGTAAATATTTTAAAATCTTGACTTGATTCGTATAGATACGTCCATTTAAGTTACGTATATTATTAAAATATTTAAATTATTATTATATTATTTTTAAACATATTTTACATTTAAGTTTTAATTAAAAAATATTTTTAATGGCATAGTATATAAAAAAATTTTGAATTATTTGAAAAATTTAAATGAATTCTTATTTTTCTATTATTTTCAATCCAGCCTATCTATTTTTATTTTAAACCAAATAGACATTTATAACTAACTGTTGACAAACTATCGTTAATCAAAACGTCGCTTGTCATTTTTTATATTATGTTATATTGATGTAGTATGTTAACATATTATAATGAAAAGTGACGTGAACTATTGATAATATGACATTTGGACTTGGTGGGAGATTTACAAATGTGGAATATAAAAGTATTTATGGTCGGGTTGAGACTCAGTTAATATTTTAAAATCTTGACCTAATTCATTTAGATTCGTCTATTTAAGTATATATATTATTATTTTTAAACATATTTTACACTTAAATTTTAATTAAAATATATTTTAATAGCATAATATCTACAAAGATTCTTAAACTATTTAAGAAAATTCAAATAAGTCATTATTGTTCTATTATGTTCAATCAAACCCTTATACGTTTAGTTTAAACCAAATAGGCCCTTATAACAAACGATTGACAAATTATTATTAGTCAAAACATCACTTGTCATTTTTATACCATATGATGTTGATGTGATATGTTAACAAATCATAATACATGGTGAGATGGCATATTAATATGGCATGATAACATGGTCATGTGATCTTTTTCATCCTTTGTGTCAGCATCGCGTGAGTATAAAATAATAAGTAACATTTTGACTAATAATAATTAGTCAACCGTTAATCATAAAAAATATATCGTGAAATCCCAAATTTTACATATTATGAAAATTTGGTTAAAACTTGAATTTGGATAAATTATATGTTCTTGGTGATTATCTAATGAGAATTCCTTGTCATTTGATGTAAATCCTTTCATATTATGATGTTGTATTCATGGATGAATGATGGTTGATAAAGGAAGCTAAATGAATAAATTTTTGCAAGTTTAAACTTGGAGGATCGACTGCTAATGGTTAAAACTCGATCCTATAGCAAAATGCACAAGAATGTTGAAAGAAATAAAGCCCCAGTCAACTACAAAGCTTGGCCAGTCAATCCTATGACAGGAGGCATGAGATCTTTAAATAAACATAGCCCTAGTTGATTATAGAGAATGGTCTAGTCGACTACACACCCTAATAGTTAACTACAAAATTTTAGTAGTCGAATATAGCACCTTTTGACAGAAAAATATATAAAAGGGTAAACACGAGCCTTAGCCTTCACTTTTCATTTTCTCAGCCTCCAACTCGTCCTCAAGAACTATTAAACCCTCTTTCAGCTTTTCAAAATCGCATTAGATAAGGATTTAACCTTCCAAACTTGAATTTAAGGTAAGATTTGGCATTTTTGGCTTTTAATCACAAGGTTTCAACACAACTCATGAATTTTGTAAAATTTCAACTCATTTAATCTGAATTTGAGCTAGGGATTTGGGGATATTTGTTCTTTAACAAGGTTGTGGAGTTAAGAATGATTAAGGTTTCATTATATATGATTTCGGTTTGAAGTATTATAGGTTGTTGGCTTGAAATGAAGAATTTGGATTCACTTGGTTTGTTTCGAATAAATGGGTTAGTTGGAAAAATAGGGGTTTATACTAAAAATTTTTATGATAAGTTGTGCTGAGCTCAAATATCGTAGAACGAGCGAGGTTGACGAAGCAAGGTTTATAAGCATGCTTTTTGTCAAGGTGAGTGGATAACACCTTTTAAGTATTTCAATACGGTAAAGCTAAGCATGTTTTATTGAATTGTTTAACTTACATGATTTGAATACTATGCTTACAATATTAAATCAAATGATTTTATCCTAATGTTATCAAAGAAGTTTTAGAATCTATTTATGTATGTAAATATTTTTGATTTTATCCTAAACGACATCACTAAACAAGCCAAACATACAAGGTCTACAACAAATATCACTGTTTACAATTAAACATCCATATACACACACACAAGGACCATGACTACCAGCGGAGTGACTCTAGGCGTGGTACTAACGTTGAGTGACATCGTAACCTACCGAAAGATGAAGAAAGAGGAGCACTTCGTTATAGGATCTAATTACCTCCAAATCAGAAAACCCAAAACATGAATTGAAAAAAGTGAATATAAACCCAGTGAGTGAACATAGGAAGAGAACAAGCAAACGACACAGAAGATTTTTTTGGAAACACGATGCACTTGTGTTGAAACCATGCAATTTGTATATCATAAACAAAACTCGATGCCATGCTATTTTTCAACTCATTTTGAAAACATTTAAGAATATCAACTTTCAATATACAATTTAATCACATTACATTTTCCAAAAATCTCTACTCTACAGGACAGGTGCACATGCATGTAAAAATTCACGTATACATTATGTATATATATATATATATATATATATATATATATATATATATATATATATAGGTAATTCAAACATACACCAAGGTCATCCCCACACTAGTCACCACGGCTCCGCACATACACCCGTCAACCTCAACTCAGCTCATGTGCACTCCCACACCGCATATAGCAAATATCCTCATGTGCACTCCCACACCGCACATGGCATATATCATCATCATGTGCTCTCCCACACCGCACATGGCATATATCATCATCATGTGCTCTCTCACACCGTACATGGCATATATCATCGGCGTGTGCTCTCCCACACCGCACACTACCGGCACCGTCATGTGCACTCCCACACCGCACACGCATGGTTATAATTATCATTCAACATTACATTTCAATGCATGTCACACATAACAACATGTAACAAGAATCTTTGCATAACAATACATCACATGCCACAATTCAATTGGCAATTCACATAATATTTCAAATACGTAATTCATCATATTATACGTTTAAAAACGTATAAGTATCACTTGTGAAAAGCTTGTTCCCGTGCATAAATTTTAAAAGAGTCAACCAAAGATATTTTAATATTTCATTCAACACATATGCATTTGTTCAAAACCTTTTAAATGCAAGTTCACTCACCTTAATAATGTTACCTTACAAAACTAGCACCCACAAGATCCTAATCCAAGTAAGTCCTGAAATACCATCAGAACCTATATTTACAATTAAACCATGACAGCCTCAAATAAGTTATGAATTTGAACTTAAAAATTCTAACGAATATACACTAGCTAAATTGCATTTTAACCTAACATTTAATCTAAAATTCTAGTCTAATTCACAAACCCATTAAATTAACTTTTCAAATTTAAGGTTTCTTTACCTTGATGAGCTTGGAGGCACAAAAATCAATAAAAACCTAATAATTCTAAGAAAAAGAATTTGAAGAAATTAGGAAATAAAATATGAAAATATAACCATAAATTCAGAAATTTCAAGAGTTGGAAATATATACGTTTTGGCTTTAAAAATGAAGATTTGAAACTGAAAACTCAAGTGTTGATGAAGGTGGAGTAGAAATAGAAAATGAAAGAAAGAAAGAGAGATTTTTGTCTCTCTCTTCTGGGGTTTAGCTGTGCTGGAAAATGGGGTTAGAGGCTGTGGTTTTGGTGCACAATAAGGTAGGCGAAGGAAGGAGTAAGAAAAGAAAGTAAGGCAAAGAAAATGAAAAATTTGATTTCCATGGTGGTAAGGTGAAAATGGCGTGGGAACATGAAGGAGAAGAGGAAAATATCTTTTGGGTGGATAAGAACCGGTCGTGGGAGAAGAAGATATTTGGAAGCTTTAACCAAACTAATGGCAAAATTACCATTTTGCCTTCTAATGTTTTTTCCCTTTTTAATTAAGTCCTCCCACAATCTTTTAATTCCAATTTCTTTTTATTTTTCCTCCTTAACACTTGTACCAATAAAATATCAAGTTCGCATTTTAACGCGATATCAGCATAATATTTAAATATATACTTACCCGTGCTAACTTTTTTAATAAAGATACGCGATCCCCACTAACGTCATTTTTCTCCAAAATTTTCTCGTTCTTCTTCTCCCCCACTTAGATTGACCATATACTCCTCCTTCATGAACAATTTCGACAGCGAATAAAATATTAATATTTTAATGTTATTTTATTAATAAAATATTATTTTATTTCAAAATTTTCCATTTGTCTCCTTGGTACCCAAAATGTCCTATTATGCCCCGATTCACTTCCGAATCACTTTTTATCTCGCTAATTCATCCTCAATAAAAATATTATTATTTAATTATTATTTTTTCGCGTGCGAAATATTTTATTTTAAACTATGCCTTTCACCCTTCATCACTTTTAAACACTCTAATTAAACTCAATTGGCATCCGATAAGTTTTATTAGCCAATATATCAAAGTACGAAGTGTTACAGTCCCCCCACTTAAAACGAATTCGTCCTCGAATTCTAATAGGCGTAGGGTGAATAGTCAAAGTTCTAAAATTTTGCCACATCACTTTTGTCGGGCATTCTTAACATAGTATATTGGTTTATACTTTATATTGTCTTCCAATCTTTATAGAAAACTTGACAATGCCATAGTATATACACTTATGTGTACTACACTTCTTGAATCATATCAATACTATTCTTCATCTTATAAAGAGGATTCAAGCATGTCATTAATTCTTTTGCACCGCAATCAAATCAACCTTAAATTATCAATCATGCATGTTTATATAACCATTCACAATTCCTCTACCTTGACCTTTTATCAAACTTTCCAACATTCAAGCAATTATTCCACCCTTGACTATGGGTCTAATTTGTCAACCAATCTCTATTTCGTTTACATACTTCCGTATAAATCCCATTCAAGCATATCATAATACGTAAAGATCAAAACACCCTTTATTCATTTCATATATATTTAACGTCATAGATGATTCAAATCTAGTAACCATTAGTATTATATTCTTGAAAATAAACTCCAGTACTTTCATGATTGAGTGCTCTCTAAGTAAATTTCAACTTATACCATAATGCATTTCAATAAATAACGATATTCTTGCATGCATCCTCATGGACTTAACCAATCTTTATAATTCTCGAGTCATAACCAACTTATTAGTCATATGTCACATGCAAACATACTTAACTTTAGATTCCTCAAAGTTATTTCAAATGTCAAATCTCATGGCCTCATTAGTTCATCAATCCGAAGATGAAATTAGACACTTATCTTTCCTTAAGTGCACTTTAAAATCAAAGAATCATCTATTAGGACCTTTCCGAAATTAACTTTTTTTAGCCTTGTTACTTTAGAAAATTAAATCCATAATTATTCTTTCTCAATCATGGGTTTTATGTCACATAAGGCAAATTTTAAACTTTTCTTACATAAATTCAAATGCACAACCTTCATGCATAAGCTATAAAATTTTCCCCACATCTCCATATATCAAAACTTTATATGGGAGCTATACCAGTACTAATACATTTTATTCCATTAGTCTTTAGGGAAGTAAATCCATGGCATAGTTCTCTATTTGTGTACTTCATAATAACCCAACAATTTCTAGCTTACAAGCAAGCTAGTTCATATGCCAAGCCTCTCAGGCTATATCAAAATCACCAAGTTTGATCACGATATGACAAAACTTTAATGTCATAGCCCAATTTTCGGGCCATGACTAGCGCATGGGCCCAATGGGCATAGCCCATTAAGCCCAAGCAAGCTTTTTTATGCAATCGCGATCATCATTCCTAACCATCATTTCTAAAACCACATTTTGTAATTCTCAATTATAAATATTTCAGTAACATTTTATAGTAACCCAATATTCACATTTGTATTATGTTAAAATAATGTCACTCGTTTGCCAACCTATAATGGCATCAGTAATCAAATATACATATTTTATTTTTAACATGAATCTTAGTAATCTACATTACTTATACGTATACACAAGTATAAGACTCTTGACCGTTAGCAGAGTGACCATGGGTGAAGGTACAGCTACTAAGATGCCATAGTACCTACCAAGAAGGCGAGCATACGTGGACAACTCAATCTAGGTCCCAACTGCTTCTGAATATGAAAACATGAAGTTTAAAAAAGTGAGTATAAAACTTAGTGAGTGAACATAAGAAGAGAACAAGCAAACGATACGAAAGATGTTAAAAACATGATGCATTTTTGTTAAAACAGTGCAACTTAGTTTAATTTCTTGTAGAACCCCTTAATTCAACCCTTAAATATTTAATTCCTTAGTGTTGAAAAATCCATGATAACCATGAAGTTGAAAAGAATAAAAATTTCAGCAAATGTCCAAGCAAGACAAGCAAAATAAAGGGTTTCTCGTTTCAGCGAAAAGGCATTCTTAGTTTGCATATATTTGGGTTTTTCAAGCATATCTTCCACTACAGAAGTCCAATTGACATGATTTTTCAGTCATTAGAAAGCTAAGAGGCTGGGATACAACTTTGATGTTTACCATTTAGCCTAGTTCTAATTGAAAGGTGGATAAAATATTTGTCAAAGTAAAAGCACTGCACTAGAATTTTGGAACCACCCAAGAGTTTCTCGTTGCAGCGAGAATGGATTCTAGCTATAGCGAAATTCAGAGCATGAATTATGGCTGCCTACCCAAGATTTTCTCACTGCAGCAAAAATGAATCTCGTTGCAGTAAGAAACAGAGCAATTTAGTTGAAGGGGGTCTTGTTACATCAAAAAGCCATTTTCTTGTTGAAATGAAAAGCAATTTTGGAGCAATTAACAATGCCAACATACAATACATTCACATATATTTTCATAAACTTTCTATAACCTATATATATACATACATAATCATGCATACCATCCCACCATACTCAGCTCATGTGCATTCCCTACTTGAACATAGCAGGGTTATCATCAGCTCATGTGCACTCCCACACCGCCCATAGCTGAGTCATCATCAGCTCATGTGCACTCCCACATCGCACATAGTTGGGTCATCATTATCACACAAAAGAAGCATCCAAAGAATAATATATATATCAATATAATGTGATAACGCATGACTATTCATATTGCACATTTCACAAGATAGAAACATTTCATCAAAGGCTTGTTCCCCAAGTATATTTTTTAAAGCAAAAACAAATGAAACTTTCAAATGATTTATTTAAACATGTAGGCACTTCCCAAAACATTTTAAAATGCAAGTTCACTCACCGGTATTTGTTGAATCTTAGACCGACTCCAACTTCCACTAATGCTCCGAATGGAGATGTGGGGTCTCGTTGGAACCTATCACACACAATAGTATCACAAATCAACTTAATTCACATAACCATAATTCTAAAAGCTATCTCCTAATTCATGTTCTACTAGTTATTCCTAACTAGCTTCCAATTGCCATTAAATGGGTATTTACTTTCTCTATTCTAATCACACTAAAGATGAATAAATAACCTCAACTACAAAACATTCACAAATCTATCCACTAGCCATTCTCAACAACTTAAAAATCAACTCTAATTCACTACTCACCTTGGTAGCTTTGTAATTGAATTCCTTTCCAAAAATTTTCAAGCTGTCATAGAAGCCCCCTCTTTCTATCTCTAAAACACCTAGCTAGTGAGAGGAAGTATGGAAGTAAGACTTTTTAAGGGTTTTAAGGTAAGAGAGTGAAAGAGCACAAAAGGTTCAATGAAAAAGTGCACAAAAGCATGAAAATTGGGGTTAACTTGAGAGAATTTATGGAGGTTTCAAAACAAGCTTCCATGGAGGATGAAAGAAACGTGAGATGGAAGGAAGAAGAAAAAGAAGCTACTGGAAAATGAGAAGAAGTTGATGGAAAATGATATTCAAACTTTACTTAAATTATGAAAATGCCCTTAACAAGTTGGCTTTGTCTTCCTCAAATCCTTTGTGCAATATTTTTACTCTTTTGACACTAAGATAAAGTCCATACTAGTCTAGAAATACTCGAGTTCACGAAAACTTAAAAATTTTGACTCGAAATGAAAAATGATCATTTTGCCCCTACCATGGAAATCATCATTATTTCTATTTCCTTTGTCATTTTATCCTCATTTTCATCATTCATTTATTTCTTAGGCCTACTTAGGCCTTAATAATATTAGAAAACCCATTTCTAAGAGCTCACTAAGGAAAATGATGAAATTACCCCTAATCCTTATTATCGCATGTACTTCTAGTTACGAGTCTATAAAAATCAAGGTCTCACATTTATGAACTAATACCAGAAGTATAAGCATTTACCTTTAAGCTGATAGTGTTATAATCAACTTTTTCATTGCCAAAATCACCGATGGATCATCTTAGTCATTATCTCATGCTATAACCACTTATAGAATATCATCTTTGAACAAATTATAACCAACTCCGTATGAGTTTTGTACCAATATGCAACATATATATCCATATATATTTCCAAAAATTTCAACTTCAAGTAGTCTTAGGCATATCAAGCTCAATAAGCCACTTGTAATATTGAAATAGCCAATAAATCAAATTTAGGATCATTTCCTTTTACGTTTAATCAGATTATGCTCACCATCATGTGGGGAATACTCAAAACTGGTTTATGTGTTCTATTCTCATACAAGTGTCAATCACTAATTGGCATTGTCCCCAAGCACCACGTGTCTTAAAAGTCGATTTTTCTTAGCCAAAATTCATATTGTAGCATTCCAACTCTAAGTCATGTCTCATTACCAATCTTTACTCTTATATGAGTACTTGAATTCTCAAATCATCATCGCTCTTCTAAGTAGATGTCTACAATTTTCATAGTGTATTTCTATTCCCTCATCAAGGGTAGTATCATTTAATCAAACCATATCACCCTCGTTCTCTAAATATTTGAAGCACCATTCAACCTTTGACTACCCTTATCAGGCAATTTGCCTTGATAATTATGCAAAATAGTTTGAAGCTTGTAGGGGAAGCACGTTTCACAATTTATGCCTTGCGTCTACAAGTATAACGAGACCGCAGCCTCATCAGGTCTACATAATGGCAAGATAATCATTGCCTTAAACCAATATTTCCAGGCATTCTTATATGTGCAACATATCTTTGTACTTATGTTACATATCAGTCACGAGCCCCAACTTGACTATATAGCCATTTGCTTTTTGAGCTTTAATGTTTTCTTGTTATGAAAAATCTCTCGAATTTATCTCACCAGGGTGTTCACAAGGTGAATACAAGTCCATAACTTATGGTTCAATGCCTAAAGCAGTGAACACAATCTCATTGTTAGAGTTCTACCCTTATCTACCAATCATAACTCCCTTTGCTTATTTACTTATACATTGCTTGATTGCTCACAAGCCACTCATGGCTATCTAAATTTGACCTTTTCTAATAAGTCAAACTAGTACATTCTCACACTTTGCCACACATTTCCAAAACACTTAAACTCTTCCTTTAATAGGATTCTATTGAGAACTTAAACAATCAAAGGCTTATCTTCAAAGCCACTCATAACTTTAACAATTCAATGTATGCTTAATAGCATTTTAGTTCATTGACCTCGATGGACATTATTTTAAGATCTCTTAAGGTGTCTTTGTTCTTAATTCGGACCATACCAACTAACTTAGTATATTTGCATTGATTATCCTTAAACTTCTTACACTCGTTATAACAATATCCTTATTTCACCCATCATTCATTTTAATGGCTTTATTAGGGTATATATGGCCTTTAGCCTGTCACAATGCATTCCACATATATGCTAAGGCATTTTCAATCTCATGCCAAACTTATAGTCATGTAACCACAAATTAAGCTAAATCCTTCTATGGGATATCTCCTTCCACATGATGCATGTGAATCACAAAATATACAACTTCAAGTATATGCCTAAATATTGATAACCTTCATATATTTCATGATCATGAAAACCACGTGTCACGACCCAATTTTCGGGCCATGATCGGCGCATGGGCCCAATGGGCGTAGCCCACTAAGCCCAAGCAAGCCTATTTATATGACCTGTTCATCATTTCATAATTTTAATTCAAAATAATGCTAACCGTTTCCAATTCATAATGGCAGTACTAGTCAAATATACAGATATTGACTAAAACATACATTTTAAAAATTTACATCGGGTTTATCTATACACAACAAAAGGGATACTCGACTTCCAACAGAGAGACTCGGGTAAAAGTTTAGCTATTGAATGCCGAGATACCTACCAAGGATACGAATCTACGAGGACACCTCGACCTAGTTACCAGCTGCCTCTTGATTCGAAAACATGAAGTTGAAAACGGTGAGTATAAACCTAATGAGTGAACAAAGGAAGGGAACAAGCAAACAATAAGGAAAGTTTAAAGAAATCATGATGCATTTATCTTCAAAACAATGCAATTAAGTTTAGTTCTTAATAAAACCCCTCATTAAACCCTTAATGAGTTAATCACTTGACGATAAAGGGTCCATGCACAACAAAGGATTTGAAGAGTGAAAACTTTAATAGCATTCAAGCAAGTCAAGTCAAGTAAAATGACGGGTTTATCACCAAACCCCCTCATTTCAAACTTAATTAATTAATTCCTTGATGTTAAAAGTCCATGCTCAACCATGATGTTAAAGAAGTGGAAAGTATGGCAAAAACCAACAAGGTAGCATGCAAGATAGAAAGTTTCTCGCTGTAGCGAGAATGAATTCTCGTTGCAGCGAGATTCAGACGGTAATACAGAATATTTCTCACTGTAGCGAGTTGCAGGTAGCATAAACATAATATTTCTCTCTGTAGCGAGAAGCAGGACACCTAAATCAAAAGGGACCTTCTTTGCACTAAACATCTATTTGGTGCTGCAATAAAATCAATTTGCCAGTAAATGGAAAATTTTCAAGATTCATCATGCCATACAATCACATATTACAATCATGATCTTTCTATTGCATAGACATATACCTAAACATATATCAATTCGTATACTATCCCATCTCACCCAGCTCATGTGCATCCACCCACATCGTGCACATAGCCGGAGTCATTGCGTGCATCCCCCCACATCGTGCACAGTTAATGCTGTCGTGTACATCCCCCCACATCGTGCACACGGGCAATATCACCATCCATCTCCCTCACCACCGTCATCACCGGCAGGTGCACACTCACCTCGCACATGAACGGTTACATTTGTCACACAATGGTACCATTTATGACATAGTATATATATATATATCAACATTATACAAAAACATATGGATTCATCACAATATCCAGTTCATAACATAAAAAAAAATTTCATAAGGGCTTCTTCCCATGCGAGTTTTGAATAAAGAATTGATAAAATGCTTTAGGGGATTCAATCAAACATACATGTGTATATCCCAAAACATTCTTTTATGCAAGTTCACTCACCGGTATTTGTTGAACCTTTAGTCGACTCTAACTTCCCTAATGGTCCAATTGGGGTTGAGGGGCCTTGTTGGAACCTATCACGCACAAAAACATCACAACCAATCCAATTTACATTTATATCGCTTCAAAAGCTATTTCCTAAATCAAGCTTCAATAGCCGTTCCTATCTACCTTCCAATTACCATTTGATTAGCTATTCAATTTCTCTTCTTTAGTAACATTAGAAATAGATAAACAACTTCAGCAATAACACAACTCATAACTTCAATTACTAGCCATTATCAACAACTTAGAACCACTCTTAATTCGTCACTCACCTTGGTGGATTGTAATGAAATTCCTTCCCAAGAGTCCTCAAGCTATCATGAATCTCTCTTTCTCTACACAGTTCAGCTGGTGAGAGAAAGTATTGAAGAAAGACTTTTAAGGGTTTATTTAAGGTGAGGGAGGAAAAAAGTATGAAAAACCCTACAACAGGGTGTGTAAAGCACGAAGATTGAGGTTAGTTTGAGAGAGTGATGGAAGCTTGAAAGAAGCTTTCATGGAAGAGGAAAGAAACGTGAGATGAGAGGAAGAAGAAGAAGAAGTTGCTGGAGAAATGAAGAAGCTACTGGAAAAAATGAGATCTTTACAGCCAAAGCTTATCCAATCTCTACTGAAATTACGAAAATGTCCTTAGCAAGTTAGCTTGTTCTCTTCCAATCCTTGGTGCAATCATTTTACTCATTTGACACTAGGACAAGGTCCATAATAGTCTAGAAATATTCGGGTTCACGAAAACTTAAAAATTTCGACTCGAGATGGGAAATGACCATTTTGCCTCTACCTTGGAAATCATCATTATTTTTTTTATTTTTTTCATTATTTTACCCTTATTTTCATAATTCATTTATGCCTTAGGCTTACTTAGGCCTTAATATTGTTTGAAAGCCTACTTCTAGGGGCTCGCTAAGGAAATGATGAAATTACCCCTGACCCGTGTTATCGTGTCTACACCTAGTTACGAGCCTATAGAGGTCGAGGTCTCACACCACGATTTGCAAAACTAGCTTTCTATCTCACGTACTCTATCATAACATTAATTTCAACATATCTATTTCACCTTTTTGTGGTATGCCAAAACCGTCCTTTGGGAATATTTCACTACTAGATACCATATACCTTTACCATAACATTTAATACAAACTTGGTTAAGCAATGATTTCCAAATTTACTCTTAGCCACATGTATATCAAATTATACACCACTTATCACTGAGATCTTGACTTTTCCCATCAATCCTTAACCAATCACATTTATAAAGTGGATAATTTACTTAATTATTGCATTTCGCCTTTACGATCATAAGATCAAAATTTCCTAAACTTAGGATGTAGAAACTCCCTCTTAGCGCTTATCCAAAAATTAGTATTTTCTAAATCCCTTACCTCTGGGGAGATCACATTCAAGATTACTCATTTATATCATAGGTCGCATACTAAACCAATCAGACTTTTAAATTGACCTTCAAAACAATTTGTATATCAAACTCAATTATAGAACTCCATATGACATTTAGACTATAATCAACATTTCTAAGTCATTTAACTTCAAACCACCAATCCCTCACTAGTCCTTTAATCCTTTGGCTTTATGCTAAGCATAGCAAAATTCAAGCTCATCCTTAGAGCAGATCATTTACTAGCCTTTTACTTCTTGACCATACATCAATTATAATAATCACTGATTTTCACCCTTGAACTAATTCGTGTACTTATAACTATAAACCATAATAGTTCAAATCAAACCTTGGGATCTCACAGTCACTTAATTGAAATCAAAACCAGCTCCATCTAAGCTGCTATGCACATGTTCAACACAAATTCGCATATAATATTTTGGAAGCCCAACACCATTTACATATGGGCATAGCAAACTCAATTAACATAGTGCATTTACCTCCGTGCACATAAATATTGGTTTACACCTCCCTCAATGCTTAGATTTATAAACCTCAAGTAAATCACAACAATCACTATTTATTCTAGTCAAAGTACGCCCCTTATTACCACTATCACGTGCTCTTTTATATTGACCTTAAATACCATCCATAGTCATCTAATTTTCTTCCCATTCACAATCATAGGCTCAAATTATAACTCCACCAAATGAATAAGTTATTACGGACCTATCAGTCCAGCTCCACTTTCCTCCATCGTTAGTACGAGGGATATATCATTACAATAACCTTTTATTAGGAGCATTTGCTTAAAATCTTTCCAACAACAGCTCGTGTCTCAAGTGGCATCTCAAAGCCGGACAACGACACCACTTATAACCTTTATATGACGTTAGCAAAAGGGTAGGTTACTAGGAATAAGAGTTTATATAGCCTCTTGTCTATGACTTGTATTGTAGTCACAAAACATAAACAAGACTCTATATTAACTCTGACAACTCCTCAACTGACACAAGAATTCCTAGGACTCGACTAAACCTAGGCTCTGATACCAACTTTGTCACAGCTCAAAACTCAAGCCATGACCGGTGCATGGGCCCAATAGGCATAGCTCACCAAGCCCAAGCAAGCCTCTCTATGTCAACCTGTTCATTAGACCATCTATCACCTCTCTTACTTTAAGTTCTAAAATTCATAATTCCTGAATAATTTCTTCAAAAATAAATCATGAAAACCAAGTATATACTATTCTTAAATAGGGTTATCATTTGTCAACCCTAAATGACATCACTAAACAAGCCAAACATACAAGGGCTATAACAAATATCATTGCTTACAATTAAACATCCATATGCACACACACAAGGACCCTGACTACTAGCGGAGTGACTTTGGGCGTGGTACTAACATTGAGTGTCATCGTAACCTACCGAAAGATGAATAGGAAGGAGCACCTCATCATAGGATCTAATCACCTCTAAATCAGAAAACCTAAAACATGAATTGAAAAAAGTGAGTATAAACCCAGTGAGTGAACATAGGAAGGGAACAAGCAAACGATATAGAAGATATTTTAGAAAACATGATGCACTTGTATTGAAACCAGGCAATTTGTATATCATAAACAAAACTCGATGCCATGCTGTTTTTCAACTCATTTTGAAAACATTTAAGAATATCAACTTTCAATATACAATTTAATCACATTACATTTTCCAAAAATCTCTACTCTACAGGACAGGTGCACATGCATGTAAAAATTCACGTATACATTATGTGTATATATATATATATAGATAATTCAAACATACACCAAGGTCATCCCCACACTAGTCACCACGGCTCCGCACATACACTTGCCAACCTCAACTTAGCTCATGTGCACTCCCAAACCGCACAGAGCTAATATCCTCATGTGCATTCCCACATTGCACATGGCATATATCATCATCATGTGCTCTCCTACATCGCACATGGCATATATCATCATCATGTGCTCTTCCACACCGCACATGGCATATATCATTGACGTGTGCTCTCCCACATCGCACACTACCAGCACTATCATGTGCACTCCCACACTGCACACGTACAGTTATAATTATCATTCAACATTACATTTCAAGCATGTCACACATAAAAACATGTAACAAGAATCTTTGCACAACAATACATCACATGCCACAATTCAATTGGTAATTCACATAATATTTCAAAAACGTAATTCATCACATTATATGTTTAAAAACGTAGAAGTAGCAGTTGTGAAAAGCTTGTTCCCGTGCGTAAATTTTAAAAGAGTCAACCAAGGATATTCTAGTATTTCATTCAACACATATGCATTTGTTCAAAACCTTTTAAATGCAAGTTCACTCACCTTAATAATGTCACCTTACAAAACTAGCACCCACAAGATCCTAATCCAAGTAAGTCCTGAAATACCATCAGAACCTATATTTACAATTAAACCATGATAGCCTAAAATAAGTCATGAATTTGAACTTAAAAATTCTAATGAATATACACTAGCTAAATTGCATTTTAACCTAACATTTAATCTAAAATTCTAGTATAATTCACAAACCCATTAAATTGACTATTTAAATTTAAGGTTTCTTTACCTTGATGAGCTTAGAGGCACAAAGATCAACAAAAACCTAATATTTTAAAGGAAAAGAATTTGAAGAAATTAGGAAATAAAATCTTAAAATATAACCATAAAGTCAAAAATTTCAAGAGTTGGAAATAATACCTTTTGGCTTTAAAAATGAAGATTTGAAGCTGAAAACTCAAGTGTTGATGAAAGTGGAGTAGAAATAGAAAATGAAAGAAAGAAAGGGAGATTTTTCTCTCTCTCTCTCTCCTAAGGTTTAGCTGTGCTGAAAAATGGGGTTAGAAGTTGTGGTTTTGGTGCACAATAAGGGAGGAGAAGGAAGGAGTAAGAAAAGAAAGGAAGGAAAAGAAAATGAAAAATTTGATTTCCATGGTGCTAAGGTGAAAATGGCATGGGAGCATGAAGGAGAAGAAAAAAATATCTTTTGGGTGGATAAGAACCGGTCATGGGAGAAGCAGATAAGAGTCAAAGCTTTTTTTTGAAAGCTTTGGCCAAACTAATGGCAAAATTACCATTTTACCCTTTAAGGTTTTTTTCCTTTTTTAATTAAGTCCTCCTACAATCTTTTAATTCCAATTTCTTTCTATTTTTCCTCTTTAACACTTGTACCAATAAAATATCAAGTTCGCACTTCAACGCGGTATTACCATAATATTTAAATATATACTTACCCGCGTTAACTTTATTTAATAAAGACACGCAGGCCCCACTGACGTTATTTTTCTCCAAAATTCCCTCGTTCTTCTTTTTTCCCACTTAGATTGATCATATATTCCTCCTTCATGACCAATTTCAACATCGAATAAAATATTATTTTATTTCAAAAATTTTCACTTGTCTTCTTAGTACCCAAAATGTCCTATTATGCCCTGATTCACTTCCAAATCACTTTTTATCTCACTAATTCATCCTCAATGAAAATATTATTGTTTAATTATTATTTCTTCGAGTGTGAAATATTTTATGCCAAACTATGTCTTTCACCCTTTATTACTTTTAAACACTCTAATTAACCTTAATTGGTATCCGATTAGCTTTATTGGCCAACATATCAAAGTACAGTGTGTTGCAAATACAGTTCATCGTAAATTAGCACCTAAATTGTTGTTATGGACAAGCATAAGAAATGGGTGTTTAAGTGGAGGTAGACGTTCCCACCTTTAAGTTTATGATATGCTTTCATATAAGGAATATTATAACATGTGAGACATGATTCTATGGGATAATATGTGATGTAGTACCATGAGCTTGCACATGAGAATGAGTTATAGAAAAGTACATGTGTGATATGTTGATGACGCATGTATGAATATACGAAATTCTATATTATGATGAGAATCTTGAGATAAGGTTGTAAGGATGGTGGTAAAAATCTCGCTTGTGATTCTTGCCTACAAAGATCTAATAGTTTCTTAGTGCTTTCATATGGTGTGAGGTAACTTTGCACATGAATTGATTGCGTCTAGTATGATGATGATAACATTTCCACAAGGTGTGAGGTAACATTCCACATATAGTGCCAACGCTTAATGATATGTATCAAGCGATCCCACACATGGTGATGCAAAATTCCACTACATGGTGGCGACGCTCAACGTGAGTAAGGCTGATGTGCCACTAAAAAATGTATATAGCCCAGGTGGGGCAAATGTACCACTTATTTGTGACGCCTAGACGTGGGCCAAGACCAAGTAGGCATCCCTTGCATTCATGATTATTGCATATTATTCTTGCTATTGTGATGCCTTTTGTGATTGTTTCTCATGTTTGTAATGATTGATTAAGTTGTAGATTAACTTTCAGCTATACGATAGCCTAGATGAGATAAAAGATAGAATAAGTCTCAATGCATTATTTAAGCTTATGGGTTATAAAGAAAGAATGGCCACTTAAGTTATGTGGAATGGAAATTTATTTTTTAAGCTCTATGGATAGGAAAAATTGATTACTTGAGATATATGGATTGGAAATTTATGCTTAAGTTATATGGATTGAAAAATGATCACAAAAATGTTATGATTGAATCCTATAGGATAATCTTGAGTACATGAACAGCTTATATGCTTTACAAAAGTTTGGAGAAAATTACTCATGGCTTGGGTTTATATAGTTAAATATCATTTCTTTTAGGGAGGATTCTGTGAGACCATGTCAAGCTCGATTAAAAGACTGTATTGTACCGAGTGGTACAACTAAGTTAAATTGAGCCTTGAACTAGTTCAAATAGAAATTCTAAGAGGAATTTGAAAATTCTAAAACCCACAGAATGACTTAGAATAGTGATTCGGAGTTCAAGGTCCAATTTGGAGTCCATCAGGAAAATTGACCGATTATGGACAAAATGGTCATTTTATCATTTGATGATAAAATGGAGATTTTTAGCCAAGATTTGATTACATTTGACCAAGAATAATTATGATTATTGGAGTATAAAATGATGTTTAGCAGTGAAAAATTGTGATTCTTGGTATTTTTGGAGCACAAGGGCAAAATGATAATTTTACCACTAGAGGACTAAACAGGAATTTTTATAAAATGATTTTTTTGCCCCATTTGGTTAATATTGATCAATATTAGTGTTATTTGAGGTTGAAAAGTAGAAATAATGTGATTCCGGTACATTTTGGAGTATAGGGGTAAAATCGTAATTTTTTCACTCAGGGGGTAAATCGGTAAATTTTTTACCCCAGCACTTGTCAAGACCAAGGGATTTTAATTGTGGTAGGATTAGATAAATACCAGAATATTTGTGGTGAAAAATTAAGAAGAAAAAGTCAAAAAGTTAAAAAATTGGGCGAATAAGCATGTGACGCGTGGCATGCTTGATTATTTTATTATTTTCTATTGAAATCAGCCCATTAAATCCCCAATTCTCTCACCATATTCGGCCTAGGCAACCAGCAACAAGAACAAAGGAAGAACAAAGGGAAAAACAAGAAAACCTAGGTGGAAATTCAAAGAAAAAGTGAAGAAATCAAGGAAACAAGCTAGGTAAGTTAGAATTTCTTTAATTCTCCTTGATACCTAGCTTACCCATGCTTTTGTTCTTGATTTTCATGGTTGGATATTGAGTTATCATGATGAATTCAATTCTGAAAAATGGGTATGAAAAAGGAATTTTTGTTGGAATAATTTGATTTTAGACTATGTTAGTGTTTAGGGATAGTTAAGCATGGTTATGAACAAAAATACAAAAGAAATATTCAATTTCTCTAGGGTTCCTTATTGGTCAAACCATGAGGGCTGAATATCAATGGGGGATTGTTTTTATTTCAATGAAAGTGGCTTGGAAAATGATGAATTAAGGTGAAATGTTTATGTAGAAAAAAAATTCGGTGCTAGTGCACCAAATGATTGAATTTTTCTATAAGGAACTATGAGGGTTCTAATACTGAATTTGGCTTTATTTAAATGGTATGTGGTAAATTAAGGTATTAGAGGAGAAATGGATTAATTTGGAGGTGATTTGGACATAATCGCCAATTAATTGGGTGATCGGTCAAATTTAATCGATACCGCGATTAAGCGGTAATCAGACGTATTTTTGCATTTACATATAAAGCATCAGTAATTTAAATTAGTTTATATCAATTTAGGGACAATATAGTAAATTCCTCGACTTTGTTATTTGTCAAGGTAGTGAGACGTCCGAAAAAGGTAAAGGAATTGCGCTTGAGGACTATTAGTCCAAGTGCACCCGCAATCCGGATTTTCGACACCTGTGAGTGGATTGCCTTCAAAACTTGTTTTGAGAAATATAATGTAATTGCCACCCATTTGAATGAATTATCAAGTTTTTCATGAAAACAAGTGCCTTGGGAATAAGCTTTTGAAAAATGATTTTATGTTGTAATATGTGATTGCTATGGATTCATGCACTATTGTATTATGATGATATATATATATATATATATATATATATATATATATATGTGTGTGTGTGTGTGTGTGTGTGTTGTGCATTTTGAATGATATTGTATATAATGACTGTAACCGTGTGTGTGCACGAGGTAGAGAATGCACATGCTGGTGATGGTGGTGGCGTGAGAGATAGATGATGATAGTGCCCGTGTGCACGATGTGGGGGGATGTACACGATAGCACTGATTGTGCACGATGTGGAGGGATGCACATGATGGTGCCGACTATGTGCACGATGTGGGGGGGATGTACATGAGCCGGGAGTGATTATGATGATATTGATGTTTGTCTATGTAATTATGCATATCTAGATTTATGAAATGAAAGCTCATGAATGTGATATATGGTTGACATATATGTGAAATTTGACACATTGTACTTTGAGAATTTTCATGAGTTTTATGTTGATTTTGTTAGTTTAGCAGGATGGCTTTTTGTTGAGTGAGGGAAAATGTTTCTCTTGTTGCTTTATTTTCTCTGCAGCGAAAGTCATGCTCGCTGCAGCGAGAAACTCTCAAGTTTGAGGACCTTTCACTAGAACTGGTTCTCGTTGCAGCGAAAAACTTTCTGTTTTTGGGTAACAATTTCGCTGCAGCAAAATTCATTCTCGTTGTAGCGAAGAACTTTTTGTTTTGTCTCCTATCTTGTCCAATTGCTGCCCTATTTTTCACTTCTTTGCTACGATATCTGAGCATGGACTTCCAACATTTAGGACAAAATGAGTTAAGTTTAAAATGAGGGGTTTTTAATATGAATGGAACTAAATTGCATTGTTTTGAAATAAGTGCATCATGATTTTAAATTCTCCCTTGTTGTTGTTGCTTGTTCCCTTTCTTGTTCACTCACTGGGTTTATACTCACCATTTTCAAATTCATGTTTTCAGATCACGAGGTAGCCGGTAACTAGGATGAGGTGTCCTTGTAGACTTGTGTCCATCTTTTGGTAAGTGTCTCGGCATTCGATAGCTGTATATTCATCCAAGTCACTCCGCTGGAAGTCGAGTGTTATTTTGTTTTGTATAGATGAACTTAATGTAAATTATTAGAATACATGTTGTAGACATTGTATGTAAATTTTTAAGGAGTAATGCTAGTACGAGTTGGCAATTTATATCACTATTTTGATTCAAAATTATGAAATATGACTTAGTGATATTAGATGGAATTATAAGTAAGATAAATAATAGGGTTGCTTGGGTTTAGTGGATTACGTCCATTGAACCCTTGCGTCGGTCATGGCCCGAAATTTGAGTTGTGTCAGATTCGATGCCACAAGTAAGGTACAACTGCCTTGTTTTTCCTAAAGATTTTGCATAAATGTTCAACTTATTATATTTTTATGAAATGTTGATTTCACCCTAGAATTTAGATTAGTTTATAAAAGCTCTATTTTATGGGAAATTTTGAAGATGAAAAATATTTAACTCAAGATGCATGTTTATATTAACAATGTAATTTGTGCAAAAACTCTCTCTTTTGGCTTATCCCCTTCTCGTATATATTTATGGAGTCTTTATGACTCACACGTTAGTTTCGCTTATTTTTGTTGCAAATTAGTGATAGCTCTCAGTGTCAAGCCCAACTTTACAATATGTTTATTATGCCATTCTTACATAAGAATGCATGTTTGCTTATTTGGGTACCTCGAAAATCGTTAAAGGACGGTATTATACCAAGTGGTACAATTAAGTTGAATTAAGCCTCGAACTAGTCCAAATAGAGATTTTAAGATGAAATTGAGAATTTTAAAACCTCAGAATGACTTAAAATGGTGATTCGGAGTTCGAGGACCAATTTGGAGTCAAATTCTCAAGAAGAAATGTGAGGATGGTTTTGCTGAATTTTATGCTGTTTGACTTGTGTTTGATGGTTTGGAGAATTGGAAGAAAAATGGAGTTAATTGGAGTTAAACTGGACGTATTGGCCAATTAATCGGGTGATAGATCGAATTAGGCCAATACCATTTTATTTAGGTACATAATTGAATTTATATTGACATCGTATTTAGATAGTTACCCGAGTATTTGACATCCCATTTCATGCATTAGTATAAAGCCTGAATTGGTTTTTTAACAATTTAGCACAAATGTAGTAAATGGCTTATTATGCATTATGTCTAGGTGGTGAGCTTTTTAGTAAAAGTAAAGAGATAGTACCCGAGGATCAAGAATCGGAGTACTCGAAATTCGACTCCCGAAATAGTGAGTAACCTTACTATCGTCGTAATTATCTAAAGTGGTTTTTATCCGATTTTGTGATTTTATGGAAAATGAGTTTAAATGGTAAATCTTTATGTTTTACAAGCAAAATGTGATTAAATGAAAATGATTTTATAAAATTGTCTTGAAATTGAAAGATGGTTTTGAAAATGGAGTAATTGGAGACTAATTGCTGTGTTATAAATCATGTTTTGAATTGAATGGCTTATGATAATAATTGCATGAATGGCTAAATTGGTATTTGTGTTGAAATTGTATGAACTGTTAATTTGCCTCGAGAGGCTGTAAAATAAAATAATTGCCATGTCATGCTGTTGAATTTTATTGAATTGGTGGGTTATATATTGGTCGTTGCAGTGGACGGGTTTCGTGGACCAGCCTATTAGAGGGGCATGGTAACCCTATTATATTCATACCTCAGTATGAGAGGCGCGGTTGGATAACTCCTGAGGTTAAAACTTTAGAGTTCACTTCACGTCAAACGATCACGTGAAGGTGAACTCAGCCAACGCCAAGGAACAGCTATGCTTTCAAAATAAAAACATGATTTATGCGTACTTAACTTTTTAATAGCCTTGGCGGTCTCGATTGAGATAGTCCTCGGCCAAGGTATCCCTGATAACTGAGTATGAGAATGATTTTGGCACGAGCTAAAGTTTTAAGAAATTCATAAGCCATGTTGATTACTCGATTTATATGAATTGATTTTATTTGGTTGAAATGAGTTGAAAGGTGATGAATTACAGTATGTTAAACTATTTTATCTATCTCCATTTACTCAGCTTTAGATATTTTAGATGGTATTTGTTTACTCACTGGGATTATATAATTACACCACCCTCCTTTCCACCCCTTTCAGGCTCAGGATAGTTGGTAGATAGCTCATTTCGTTGAAGGTTACAGTTGGACTTGCATCCTCAAAAACTATAGGTTTACCGCTTTAGATACTTTTGAGAGTTCGTGGGCCCACGTGTCACTGTAAATTAAATTTTATACTTTGGTTATCTGTATTACAGTATGTATGAATTTATTTAGCTTTTACGCTACAAAAATTATTTACCAGTAACTCTATAAATATTGTTTTATAAGAAAATAGAATATTTTATTAAATATTTTTATTATATTCAAATAGTCATAATTTCATTTCAAATGAATTTTTTAGACATCTAAACTTATTTTTGATTATGAAATATGTGTTTTCCACTCGTATTCTACATTTTTAGCTGGTTTCAAGATTTTTGAGGAAAAATGACCAAAATGCCCCAGTGAGAAAAAAATTATTTTTCTATTGTTTTGATTTGGAAATAGTTTATAATCTCTCAAAACATGATACTTAACAACTGTTGCTCACAAGGGAGGTGCGAAAACTGATATTAAAGCCTTGCGAGGTTCCGATTGGCATTCCGGGCGATGAATGTCTATTGGGACGTCGCGACTGTTGTCACGGGCTCGAAGGGAGTACCGGATCGTGACAATTAGAGTGGTATCAGAGCTTTTGGTTTTAAAGATTAGAGCTTTTGGGTTTAAAGTTGTTTTAAAAACTACAATGTCAGTGTGGCCCAAGTTAAGTTAAGTTAAGTTAAGTTTGATAGAATAGAATACGTGCATCTGCATATAGAATTTGGAGTTGTTTAGACTCGTTCTGTTTCTTCTTATAGATCTTATGGGAGCATAAGTCATAGACAGGGAGTTATATGAACTCTTGTTCCTAGTAATCCACTTCCTTGTTAATATCATGCAAAGGTCATAAGCAGGGCCGTTGTCTGGGTTTAAGATGCCACTTGTGACACGAATCAGTGTTAGAGAGATCTTAAAACGAATGCTCCTAATGAAAGATTAATGAAATGATATATCCCTTCGATTAAGGATGGAGAAATTTGGAGTTGGACTAATAGGCCGTGATAATTTATTCATTTGGTGGAGTCATAATTAAACTCATGGTTGTCAATTGGAAAAAGATTTGGGGACTATGGATTGTATTGGGGTTAATATAAAGGAGCACGTGTGATAATGGTAATAAGGGGGGCACTTTGATTAGAATGAATAGTGATGGTTGTATTTCACTTGGAGTGTATAAATTAAGCATTGAGGTAAGAGTAAACCCATACTTATGTGCATGAAGATAAGAACACTATGTTAATTGAGCTTGTTATGTCCATATAAAAGTGGTGTTGGGATTTTGAAATATTTTATATGTGAATATGTGTTGAATAGGTACAGCAGCTTAGAAGGAACTGGTGTTGATTTCAATTAAGCGATTGTGAGATTTCAAGAATTGATTGGACCTATTATAGTTCATGGATATAAACACGTGAATTAACTCGAGAGTGAGTATCAATGATTACTATAATTAATGTGTGGTCATGAAGTAAGAAGTTAGTAAACAAATCTGCTCTAAGGATGAGCTTGAACTTTGCTATGCATAGCAGGGGGAGCCAAGGGATTAAAGGACTAGATGTGGAATTGGCAGCTTGAGGTTAAATGACTTGGAAATGTCGAATCTAGTCTAAGTGCCATATGAAGTTCTATAATTGAGATTGATATACGAATTACTTGAAAGATCAATTTAAAAGTTTATTCGGTTCAAAGTGTGGCCTATGATACGAATGATCAGTCTTGAAGGTGATCTCCCCAGAGTAAGGAATTTAGAAAAGGTTGATGTTCGGATATACTCTAAGAGAGAGAACTTCTGCATCCTAAGTTTAGGACAACTTTGATCTTATGATAGCAAAGGCAAGGTGTAATAACTAAGTAAATTATTCACTTAATAAATGTGATTGGTTATTGATGAATAAAGTCAAGATCTTAACATTTGGTGGTATACAATTTGATAATTATGTATTTAAAAGTTATTTGGAGACAATTCCTTCATCAAATTTGCACTAAATGCTATGGTAAAGGCATATCAATGTTAATATGGAAATGTATCCAAGAATGATCTTAACATACCACCAAAGGAGAGTTAAACATGTTGAAATTAATGTTTTAATAGTGTGCATATGATAGAAAGCTAGTTTGTAAGTTGTAGTTTTCATGATCATGAAATATATAAAGATTATCAATCTATGGACATACACTTGGAGTTGTAATTTACAAGTTTGGATTATTTAAGATATGATTAAATGGAATTAGCATTAGTTAAGGTACGTAAATCTTTTAATTAAATTCTGTGGAGTATGCATGATAGTAGAATGGAGGAACATAGTGCCGTGATACTATATGGTGAAGTTACTATACAATATGGAAAGAGTATTCTAAAGTGGGATTTATTGATTGTTGACAAGTGTTATAGGATGAGATGAATTTGAAAATATCGACTTTACCTATTATATGTGATAAGCACAAGTGGATATAAATGGTTATGGAAATTGTGACGTAAGCTTGGAGAGAAACCAAACGGTTGAGAATGACTAGTGTAGTAACCTTAAATATAGATGAATAATATTGATTAAGTAAACTCCAACAGCCACCGTGTCGCGGTGCTAAGAACACTTCATGTCTAAGACGCATGAATAAAATGAGACAGATGTGAAGTTGAACTTACGAGTTGACCTAAAGTCATTGAATTGGATTTTAAGTTTTGTTAACTGGAGTTTTAAGGTTTTGGAAGGTATCGATATGAATGAGTTAAAGCTGAAATGGTTAAAGGCGTTCCCTTCAGGGGGGGGGGGAGCAAAAGGTCTAGGGTTCGAAACTTGGCGAGAAGGTTCTGTAGGGCCTGTCGTGCCGCCCTTAGGCACGGGGTTTCGAGTAAGTCAAGTGATGGGGATCCAGACATAATAATACCTTGGAGTGGGCCCCGAAAGGGATGCCACATAAATGGCTAAGTTATGGGTTAAGTGATCATATGTTGTGAGACATAAGTTTAAGATAGATATCCCCAAGGAAATAATCAAGAGAAGTTTTGCCATGGATCTCGTGAAAGCAAGCACTAAGTTATGTGGTTATAAAAAGGAAGCTGTAAGTTGAGAGTGATATTCATATTAACATTGAAAGGTACTTGAGGAGAATCTAGTTTCAAGTTTTGCAATTTCAAGTGCAATTTATAAATTGGCTAAGGGAAAATGATGTTATGATCATATGAAATAGTGGAACAAAGGATGATTGAAGTTGACCTTGATAATGAAGTCAGATAATGAAATTTTCCTAATATATTATGTAAAATTGGAATTTGAAAATGCTTGAGGCATACATGATTCGAATGAGTCGAGTCTTAAGTGACAAATCAATATTGGAATGCAATAAGGATATAATATATGTAAGAGGCATGAAAGATAATCGAGGAATAAGGATGACTCTTAGGAATTATGGTATTGCATAACAGCAATGATCAATTCAAGATAAATTTTTGAAGTATGAATGGGATTATAAAGCATACACGCATAATAGATTATAATTAAATGGAGATGACATTATGATGCAATGATATATAGTATAAGGAAACTTAGGTATATAATTGGAAATGATAAGAAGAGAGTATAAGTATGTAAATGATGTGGAACTATGCACAGGTATAATGAGAATTTGTATGAATTATGAAGATTATTCTATTGAATCTTGGTTATGGATGGGAATGAACAAAGAGAAATTAGTCTGAAGGCATTTGAAAACAGAAACCCATATACATAATGAGGAATATGGACATTTGAATGTGCGTGTATACGTATGTGTGGAGTTAGTGATGTACCCAACTAAAATGAAGAATGGTTTTAGTTGTTTGAGATTTGAACTCAATTTATTTGATGAGTTGTATAGATAATGTATCGATCAAGAATCTTATCAGAAGTCAATTTATGGTGACCTAAGGAATTTTGGGAAAATAGTTAAGGGAATGTAATCTATAGTGTGATTAAGCCATATGAGATGGATTAATAGGATTAAGAAGATTGAAATTTCCTAAATACAAGGTAAACATGAAGTATGTGGAAATAATTGAAACCATTAATCTTTCCTAACACAGAGGATATGTACAGGAATGAGTATGGCATGTTAATGATGCCGTAAACTACACAATAGTGTATGAGGATAGGATGAATGAATGAAAGTCAAGAAATTTGATGTGGAATGAAGTAATAAGATAGTGATTGGTATACCTAAATAAGTATAAAATGCAATCGAAATTGGTATGATTAAGATGGAGTTATGGTTCAAGTTTAATGATAGTAATAAAAGCATGTTTGGTGTCTCGATATAAAAGATCATAATTATAAAGGTTACTATTGATCTGATTTCAAATGATAATAATAGACATAAGTGAAGTACTCGAGTTAAATTAGAGGTAAATGAGGTGAACAAATTGAAATTTCCTATAAAAAGGAGGACATAAGAAGTCGAGCATTAGATGAGAAAACAATACCCTCACATTTTCTCTGAGTTTAGTAAATGAAATTTTGAGGTCAAAATTTTATTTTAAGGGGGGTAGTGCTGTCAAGCCCAGCTCTACAATATGTTTATTATGCCATTCTTACATAAGAATGCATGTTTACTTACTTTGGTACCTCGAAAATCGTTAAAGGACGGTATTGTGCCAAATGGTACAATTAAGTTGAATTAAGCCTCGAACTAGTCCAAATAGAGATATTAAGATGAAATTGAGAATTTTAAAACCCCATAATGACTTAAAATGGTGATTCGGAGTTCGAGGACCAATTTGGAGTCAAATTGGAATTTTCATGACTTAGGGGCAAAATGATCATTTTGCCACCCGAGGTTAAAAATTGGAATGTTGGAAGAAGTTTTTGATCAAGATTGACTATTTAGAACATAATTTGAGTTTGAGAAGTGAAAAATTTTAATTTCGATATTTTTTCGAGCATAGGGGTAAAATAGTCATTTTGCCACTCAATGGCAAAATTGTAATTTTACACCACCCAACACTTGTCCAGCATAAGGATTTTACCCAATATTATCATGGATAATTGAGAAAATTTAAGTGGTAGAGAGAGATTGCTTAATGGGTAAGTATGACACATGGACCAATAGAATGGTGACATGTGTCAAATTTATATCCATTTATATTTTGGCTTAAAAATCAGCATAAAATCAGCCCATTTCTCTTCATATGGCCAGCCAAAGGAAGAACAAAGGAAGAAAAGAATAACAAAAAACCCTAAGTGAAAAAATTCAAGGGAAAAGTGTGAAAATTCAAGTAATCAAGCAATCAAAGGTGAAATTTCGTAACTCTAGCTTGTGATTTGCCTTTTCCATGCATTCTTTTGCATTTTCCATGGTTGAATCACATGATTTCATGATGGGTATCTTGCTGGCTGAACACTTAGAGAGAGGTTTTGATGCTTGATTTGGTTAGATTTTAAGATATTTTAGTGTTTTTTGTTAGTTAATGATGTGTAGCATGAAAATCAAACAAGAAAATTTCATGTTCTTCCATCACCCATCATTGGCCGAATTCTCCATGTGGAATATTGAGGATGAGTTTGATTTTATTTTAAGTGATTTGGTTAAGAATTAGTTATTTATGGTGTGAAAATCAAGCAGAAAAAACCATGGTGTTGATGCACTCAAAATGGCCGAATTTTTCAAGAGAAAATGTGAGGATGATTTTGCCACATTTCAAGTTATTTAAATTGTGTTTAATGATTTGGAGTATTGGGAGAAAAATAGAGTTAATTGGACTTAAATTAGACATATTGGCCAATTAATCGAGTGATAGATCGAATTAGGCCAATACCGATTTAATTAAGGACCCAAATGAATTTGTGTAGAATACCGTGTTTAGACGGTAATCCGAACAATTTGCATTCCATTTCATGCATCCAATAGTTTTATAAAGGTTTAGCACCAATGTGGTAAATTGCTTGATTGTGCATTATGTCTAGGTGGTGAATCCTCCGATAAGGGTAAAGAAATTGTACCCGAGGATCGATAGTCGGAGCACTCTAAAAAAATTCGACTCCCGAAATAGTGAGTAACCTTATCATCATCTTAATTATCTAAAGTATGTTTTATTCGATTTTGTGAATTTTATGAAAAATGAATTAAATTATTAATTTTTTGATTTTATAAACAAAATGTGATTTAATGAAATGATTTCATAAAATTGTTTAAAATTGAATGATGGTTTGAAAATAAAGTAATTGGAGACTGTTTTTGTGTGTTGTAAATTCATGATTCTAATTGATTGGCTTATGGCAATATTGGCATGAATGGTTGATTTGATAAATGTGTTGGAAATGTATAAATTGTTGATTTGCCTTGAAAGGCTATAAAATAAAATAAAATAATTGCCATGTCATGCTATTTCAAATTTTATTGTATGGTGGGTTTAGCTTGCTGCAGTGGGTGGGTTTTCTGTGGACCAGCCTATTAAAAGGGCACGAAATCCCTTTATATTTTACCTCGGTTGGAGAGGCGAGTAGGGTAACTCCCGAGGTATAACTTTAGAGTTCACTTCACGCCAAACCACCACGTGAGAGTGAACTCAGCCAACGCCAAGGAACGGCTATGTTTTCAAAATAAAAACATAATTTATACGCACATGACTTTTTAACAGCCTTGGCAAACTCGGTTGGGATAGCCCTCAATCAAGGTATCCCTAATAACTGAGTATGAAAATGATTTTGGCAAGAGCCAAAGCTTTACGAAATTCATAAGCCATGTTGATTACTCGATTTATATGAATTGATTTTATTTGGTTGAAATAAGTTGAAAGGTGATGAATTACAATCTGTTAAACTATTTTATCTGTCTCAATTTACTCAGCTTTAGATATTTTATATGATATTTGTTTACTCACTGGGATTATATAATCTCACCACCCTCATTTTCACCCATTTCAGGCTCAAGATAGTCTATAGATAGCTGATTTCATCGAGGACTACCATTGGATTTGCATCCGTCAAACTGTAGGTTCACAATCTTTCTTACTTTTGGTTATTCGAGGGCCCACTTGTGACTGTAAATTAAATTAAATACTCTGGCTTACTGTATTACAGTATATATGAATTTATTTTGCTTTTACGCAAAAAAAAAATGATTTGCGCAGTCTTCTAAAAATATTATTCTATGAGAAAATTGAATATTTTATTCTATATTTTTATTTTATTCTAATAGTCATAATTTCATTTTAAACGAATGTTTTAGACATCCAAATTTATTTATGATTATGAAATATGTGTTTTGCACCTGTATACTACACTGTTAACTGGTTTCGAAATTTTTAGGGAAAAATGACTAAAATACCCTTGTGAGACAAAAAATATTTTTTTTATTGTTTTAAGTTGGAAATAGTTTAAAATCTTTTAGAACGTGATATTTGGCAACGGTTACTCACAAGGGAAATGAGAAACTTATATTAAAGCTTTGCGGGGTTTCGGTTAGCATTTCGGGTAATGAGTGTTTATCGAGACACCGCGACGGTTGTCACGGGTTCGAGGGGAGTACCGGGTTGTGACAGAAAGACCTTGAGTTTTGGCCTTTTTCTTTGAAAGAGGTGAGGGAGAATCATCACCTACTCTTTTCTTCTTCCTTTGTTAGAAACCTGGTGTGTGAAGGAGGTTTTAGCCATGGATTTTCTGATGGAGTGCACTTAGGGTTTATCGAGTTTCAAACAGAGAGAAGAGATTGGAAGTTTTAGTACTTTGATTTTTTGGGGAATGGGCTTTCTAAGTAGCTAGAGAGTTTTTAGGGGAGGTTTAACAATCGGTTACCTCATGTTTTGAGTGGGGGTTTCCCGTACCACTTACCTAACATTTTTTTTGTTTAAAATTTTCCTACGCGACAGTTTTCCATTGACCAAGGGACTCTAATCGATTAGGGTGAACCTTAATTGATTAGAGTATTTCTGTTTCTAGTTCCAAGCTTTCTTTAAGTAGTTAATAGGGCATTTAACTGATTAATATCTTATTGTCTTAGTTTCACCTCCTTACACAAAATTGCTTTAATTGATTAAGAAGGGCCTAAACTAATTAATATCAATCTTATTTCCCTTCTAATGTTTCCTAATCAACTACACAAAATATAAACACAACTTTCAAGCTTTCAATCATAAAAAACATGATCAATTCAGCATAATTAGACTTCATTAACATCAATCATTTCTAAATCTTTCATAATTATACAAACTTCTTCCTCATTCAATGGTTTTTTGAAAATGTCAGCCAATTGATGTAAGGTGTCTACAAAATCTATTTCAATATCTCCCTTAAGCAAATGATCTTTATTGAAATGATGTCTAATTTCTATGTGCTTTGTTCTAGAGTGTTGAACAGGATTTTTGGAGATATTTATAGCACTCATATTGTCACAATATATGGGAATTTTATGCATAGCCATTCCAAAATCATTTAGGTTTTGCCTAATCCATAATATTTATGCACAACTATTACCTAGTGATATATATTTAGCTTCAGCAGTTGATAGAGCAATAGAATTTTGTTTCTTGTAAAATTAAGACACAAGCATGTTTTCAAGGAATTGAGAAGTGCTGTTAGTGCTTTTTTGATAAGTTTTGCTACAAACAAAATTAGCATCGGAATAGTCAAAACAATTAAAATATGAACCTTTTGGATACCATAAGCCTAAACCTTAAGTATCCAAGAGATATTTAAAATTTTTTTTTACTGTAGTCAAATGTGATACTTTAAGACATGATTGGAATCTTGCACATAGGCAATATTAGGTCTACTTATAGTTAAATAAAGAAGTGAGCCAATCATACTTCTATAGAGTTTTTGGCCCATATCTTTTCCTTTCTCATCTTTGTCAAGCTTTGTGGAAGGACTCATAGGTGTTCCAATTGCTTTCATATTCATCCCACCAAATTTGTTTATCATTTCTTTGGTATATGTCTCTTGGTTGATAAATATTCCATCCTTACATTGCTTGATTTGTAGATCAAAAATAATTTTTAACTCTCCCATCATGCTTAATTCAAATTCACCCTGCATTTCTTTAGCAAAAATCTCACACAACCTTTCAGTAGTAGCACCAAATACTATATCATCAACACAAATTTGAACTACAATCAATTCAGTCTCATTTTTGTTGATGAATAGGGTGCTGTCTACATTCCCTTAAAATATTCTTTTTCAATTAAAAATTTAGAAAGTCTTCCATACCAAGCTTTAGAAGCTATTTTCAATCCATATTAGGCTTATGCAATTTATACATATGATCAATTTTATCAAAGACTTCAAAATTAGGGGGCTGCTCAACATATACTTCTTTTTGTATAAAGCCATTAGGAAATGCATTTTAAGATCCCTTTGAAACAATTTAAAATTCATAAAGCATGCATAAGCAAGTAAAAGTCTAATAGCTTCTAATCTAGCTACTAAGGCAAAGGTTTCATCATAATTAATACCTTCTTCTTGATTGTACCTTTGAGTAACTAACATTACCTTGTTCCTTACCACATTTCCCAAGTCATCCACTTGTTATTGAATACCCATTTTATACCAAAAATTGGATGGTTGGTTAGCCTTGGAACTAAGGTCCAAACCTTATTCCTTTCAAATTGTCCCAGCTCCTCCTGCATGGCTATCATCCAACTCTCTTCCTTTTTAGCTTCCTCAAAGTTCTTTAGTTTTATTTGTGATATGAATGCAAGATACTCACAAGCCTTTCTTAATTCCTTTATGGTTTTGACACCTTTCGAAGGATCATCAATGATTTGTTCTTCAGTATGATTTCTTACAAATCTCCAGCTTCTAGGAAGATTGTTGTGTTATACTTTAATTCTTTGCAAGTTCTCTAATGATGGTTCTTCCTTATCTTTTTCCTTTGAGCTTTCTCCATCATTTTCTTTGTTATCCAAGCTCATTTTCTCCATTTTCTTCTCAATGTCATTTACATCATCATCCTCAAACATTACTTCCTTTGTGCAGCATTAATCTCATCAAAAACAATATGAATTGACTCTTCTATAACTAGAGTTTTTTTTGTTAAACAACATATATGCTTTAAAGTTCAATTCATAGACTAAGAAAATTACCTCATCACTCATAGAATAAACTTTTCTCAAGGTGTGTTTTCTATTATTTAAAACAAAACATTTGCATCCAAAACTTCTTAAGTGAGAAATGTTTGGTTTCTTCCTTTTTAAAGCTTATGAGGGGTTTTAGAAATCATGGTTCTAATGGAAACTCTGTTTAAAATATAACCTGCAATGTTCACAACTTCAGCCCAAAAAATATTTCGGCAAGTTTTTTTCATAAAGCATTGTCATTGCCATTTCTTTTAAAGTCATATATTTTTTTTCAATAACTCCATTTTGTTGTCGAGTTCTAGGAGTAGAAAAATGATGGTCAAACAATTTTCAGTGTAAAGTATTTTAAAACTTATCACTTTCAAATTCACCACCATGGTCACTCCTAACACTAACAATAGTAAGCCCTTTCTCATTTTGAACTCTTTTACAGTGTTTAACAAAAGTTGGCGATGCATCATTTTTGTGAACAAGAAGATATACCCATGTATATCTAGAGTAATCATCTACAATAATAAAGCCATATGACTTGCCTCCTAGACTAGCAACAGTGATTGGTCCAAACAAGTTAACATACAATAATTCACGTGGCTTAGAAGTTAATATGATTTTCTTAGATTTAAATGAACTTTTATCTTGTTTTTCAAATTGACATGCATCACAAACCTTGTCATTTTCAAAGGATATCTTTAGAAGTCCAATGACTCGGTCTTTTTCAAAGAGGTTTGATATGGTGTGCATACTAGCATGTCCTAGTCTTCTATGCCATAACCAACTATCACACATATCATTGGCAATCAAATGTGATTCACTAGACTCAATTTCATCAAGAAAGATAACATACATATTCTTAATTCTTTTGCCAATGAATGCAACTTTGTTACTGTCAATATCAATCATTTGACATCCATAGGAATCAAAGCATACTCTATAGCCTCTATCACAAAGCTGACAAATGTTTAGTAGGTTATGCTTTAGACCTTTGACAAATAAGACATGCTTAATTTGAGTTTGAGAGATGTTACTAAAGGTTCCATTTCCTTGGATAATGCCTTTGGAGTCATAACCAAAGGAAACACTACCACTTTTCCTCCTATCAAGCGTTGAAAATAGCTTCTCATTTTCGATCATGTGTCTTGAGTAGCTATTGTCCAAGAACCAAAGCTACCTTTTCTTTGGTTGAGCTTCAAAACATTGATCATTTTATCCTTGCTCAACCTACAAAACAAATTTTCAGTTTTTCTTTAAAGGTACCTATACTTTGATGAGTCTTTAGGGGTTAGCCATCACATGGGATCCTTTAAGAACCCAAACCAACTTGATTTTAAGAAGATTTTCATTATTATGATAACAATTATAGGACATGTAAGCTTTCTTACCACGTACATAACAATGACATAAGAATGTGCATTTATTTTCATTCTAAGGTTTGTATTTGTTTTAGGCTTCACTTTTTTATTTCAGTTTTGATCTTTCTTCTATTTGAGCTTTAAGTATAACATTTTCATCAACAACTCTTTGTAATTCTAAATTTTTTCTCTCTAAGTTTAACCTTAGAAGTTCAAAGTTAGTTGTGGAATGCACAAGTTTATTTTGGAAAATATTTTTTTGCTAAAAAATACAATTGAAATCATTCTTGATTTTTTTTACTTCTTCATTCAATGCCACAATCTTTCTTCTCATAGTTTTATATTTTAAAGCAAAATTTTCAAATTTAGCATATAGGCAATCATATTTACCTTGTAGATCATCATAAGAAATATCACAAGAATTAGCTGTTACCTTAAATTCTTTTTTTCTTTCCTTCAAGCAAAAATTTGCTCTTTCTTCCAATTTTTCTTTTTCTTCTTCTGAGCTTAAGGAGTCACTATCGGACCATGTTGTTGCCACCATTACTTTATTTGGTTTCTTCATCCTTTTTGAAGATTCTTCCTTTAACATTGGACGTTCAGATATCAAATGTTTTAGTTTTTTGCATTCAAAACAAACCATCTCATCATTTTTATTCTAATCACTCTTGAACTTGTTCTTCCATGAAAGACCTTGATCCTTCTTGAAGTTCTTTCTTCCAAATCGTTTGCCTTTTTTCCCCATAAGTTTCCTGAATCTTTTAGCCATCATAGCCAACTCTTCATCAACGTCACTTGAAAGATTTTCCAGCTTTTCCTTAAGTGTGGTGATTTTCAAGGCTAGGTTCTTTTTTTATGATGGGCTTCTTTTTTTTCTTCCTTTTTTCTTCATTTAGCTCACGGTCATGCATGAGAAGAGAGCCACAAACTTCATCAAAAGTGATTGTGTTTAAGTGTTTAGCTTTACGGATGATGGCAACTTTAGGTTTCCAACTTTTTAGGAAGCATCTGAGGAATTTTTACCTAACTCATGTTCAGGAATAGTTTTGCCAAGTTAATTGAGCTTGTTTGTAATGTTGGTAAACTTGTCTAACATGGTTAAGATATCTTCACTTAGTTCCATTTTGAACATTTCATAGTTACGGGTAAGAAAGGCAATTTTGGACTCCTTAACTTGAGAAGTTCTTTCATGGATGACTCTAAGCTTTTCTCAAATCTCTTTGGCTATGGTACAATCAAAGGTTTAATTAAATTCAATAGAGGTTAACGCATAGTGGAGAGTGTTGATAGCTTTAAAATTGGTTTAAACCTTTTTAACTTCAACTTCAACTCATTCTACCATTGGCTTGAGAATTTTTTCTCCTGTGCCAAAACTAGGTGATGTGGGAATATAAAGTCCTCTTGTAATCACGTCCCACATCTCACAATCAAGAGCTCTAATGTAGATAGATATCTTGGTGCTCCAATTGACATAATTTGATCCATCAAATAGAGGAAGCCTATTTGTGGATTGACCTTCAGCGATAACAGATTTTTGCAAAGCCACATGGATCTCCCCCAAGGATGTTAAGCCTTAAATTTGAGGGTTTGGTTCTGATACCACTTGTTGGTCTCGTTGAAGTGTTAAAGGGGATAAATAGCACTTAAAAATTTTAAGGTCAACACCTTTAAGCTTGTAAAGCTTTTAATTAGCTAGAGGAAGGATTGTTTGGAACTTGTTAGAATTAAAAGACACCAAGTAAGGAAAGGTAGATAGAAGTCGACAATGCAATAGTACTTATAATGGCTCGATCTGTAGTACCCCGTATTTTAACGGTGGCTAATAGAGTTTATGGATGCCAATTGAGGTTGATTACTGAGTTAAAAAGGGTAATTCAGAAGTGAACCTGTGAAATCTTGGTCTCCACAGGCACATAACTAGAAGTAGACGCGATAATGCGGACCACGGGTAATTTCGTAATTTTTTTTGGTAAGCTCCTATTTCATATGTATGCTTATATATTTATATAGCTAACTATTTCATAAAAAAACTTTGCATTAACACATTAATGGAAAATAAAAAATAAGCAAATAAATACTAATATAAGATAAACCAAAACTCAAAAACTAACAAACCAAGCCCAATATAGTGTCAAGCCAAGTTTTTGAGTCCATTACCTAGCTTGGGCTCACAATGATTCAGAGGCTTGGGCTTGACTAGCTCTACCCTTTTCTACATGGGTTGGTGTTGTCGATTTTATACATACAAGTACATATATTGAACAAGTAATATAGAGATAAGAAGGTATCGTATCCCACGAGGAATTGTGCCTATGTTCTTTCTAAGTACTAAAATTATGACACCTTAGTCTTATCCAAACAAACCAAAATTTGAAAATTATTGAAAGACTAAATTTAATTAACAATGCTAAGCTAAACTAAGGAATAAAGATTAAAAACTACTAGAAAAGCAATTCATTGAAAGCCTAAGATCATGGTATCCCTCAACAATTCATTTGGAATTAACCTTTCTCTTTATACTTATATCAATGGGTTGAATTGCTAGCCTAGAATTAAATTTATCTACAAGTCTTTATCGAGATTCTTGTACACTTACCTCTCATAATTAACTCACTATATGTCTATATGAATAAATTAAGGAAGGTTCATTGAGCTCATGCTTTAAATTTGGCTACATGTGGTACTTAGGTGTATTTCTATTCCAAATACTAATCAAATCACTTAAACTCTAAGTGAAATGAACAAATGCTATTCAAATCTTGGTCTATTCTAAACTTCCTTTGTCAAGTTGCATTTAGAGACTTAAATCAATCTAATTGTTGATAAGTCAATTAGAAGTAATAAGCATAGATTTGAAATAAACAAGTCAATACTCATTAATAATAAGTAAAAGAGAGAAAAAAAAAATCCAAATCACATGTTGAGATCAAACACAATCCTATAAAATGCAATTTACTTCATAGTTTTCAAAGCAAACATCAATGTCTCCAAAAAATAAACCCTTTTATTTTTTCAGCCAAAAAAATGTTAGCTTTAAAATTATTATAGTTTTGATTATGACAAAATGATCAAATTTTCTTGAACATTATTTGAGTAATCCTTGACAATTTCTTGAAATGATTTAACTCCCATATATTTGTTCTTACATAGACACAAGCTTGACTCTTAAAGTTATTGAACTATATCTATAGGCTTGTATGACTTAAGTATATGAGTGCTTATGATTCCTATTCATTAAAGTCTAATTTAAAGATTAAAGGAAAATCTAGATGCACTCATTAAGGGGGAGTTTTGAATATCATTTTTAATGATGGCAAAAAAAAGAGAGAAGGAAAACTAAGTTAAATTGAGTGTGATAGGTTTTCATGTTTAATTTATGTGTGTGATGCTTAGTTATGATTTTATTGAATATTATGTGCTAGTTATTATGGATATTCAATATATCTTGCTTAGCTACTGTGGGCATTGTATATCTTGTTTAGCTATTATGAATATTATAAATAGTTTATTGCAAATCTTTAATGAAAACTAGATGCATTGACTAAGGGGGAGTAACTCATTATGCATAAAGATTTGAAGCATTTATATTGAACATAGACATTGCACTATTAATCTAGGAGTGTTTTGTCATCATCAAAAATAAGAAATAGAGAATGTTGACTCTATACGTTTTTTATGATAGCATAATATTCCCATTCATTTGTGTCTAATATTTCTACTTGAGTGTGCAGGACAAGAATTGTATGTCAATGATAAATAAATTATTCCAAGGGACATATAAAAAAAGTATATGTATAAGAAGCCACAATTAATCGACAAAACAGAAGCTCCTTAGTTGAATAATAAAGGATTAGTTAACTAAAATTCAAATCAGAAGTTGACGGGCTGAAGAGTACTGAGAAACAGAAAAGACTTAGTCAACCAAGTAATGGGTTAGTCAACTAAGAATCTACTGCCAGAAATTTGGACTTCAAGACAGAACCAACTTAATCGACCAAGAAGTAAGTTAGTCGACTAAGAACATATTGCCAGAAATTTGGACTTCAAAACAAAAACAACTTATTCGACTAAGAAGGAAGTTAGTAGACTAAGTGCTCACTGCCAAAAACTAGGATCAGAAGACAGAGACAACTTAATCGACTAAGAGTGCAGTTAGTCAACTAAGATCATTTTGTCAGAAAATTTGAATTGAGCACTAAAAGACAAAACAACGGCTAGAAACGGCTAGTTTCTGTCTCCAATGGCCAAAATTGATTTTGCAAGTATTTAAAATCTTTCCAATAGCCAAAAATAAGAGAGGGAGGTTATCCAAAGTAATTTTGAGCTTAGAAGACCAAAAACCTTCTTTTTTCACTTGTATTTCACTCCTATCCTTTGAAAAAGTGTTTGAGCTTAGCTTTGTACATCTTAGATCAGCTAGGTGATCAATTGTACTTCATCTTTTCTTCATTTCTTGATTACTTAAAGTGTGCTAGCCTTAGAAAAGTTAGTTTTGGGTTTTGATTGATCCCGTGAAAAACCATTGTTAAAGGTTGTGCTTGAGCCTTTGAAAAGTCACTTTGGGTTTTGGTTGATCCCGGTAAAAACCATTGTTAAAGGTTGTGGTTGAGCCTGTGAAAAGCCATTGTAAAAGCTTGGTGGGAGCTTGGGAATTCCACCATTTTAGTGATTTGGTTTGAAAAATCCTTGGTTGAACAATCAAGGTAGTGGATGTAGGTCTTTGACCGAACCAATATAAATCGTTGAGTATTGTCTCCTCTGTTTTATTTTTTATTTTCATTATTTCTAAAATCGTTTCTTCATCTTGCATCAAATTTCCCATCATTGATCTTCAATTTGCTCCCAATTAGAAATCAAGTTTAGTAAGAGCCAAAAAGTGCTGTTCACCCCCCTTTAAAACATTTATTTGGGACCAACAAGTGGTATCAGAGCCTAACCCTCATTTTTAAGGCTTAACATCCTTAGGGGAGATCCAAATGGCTTTAGAAAAATCTATAGATGCTGAAGGTCAATGTATATGTCACGACCCAATTTTTCGGGCCATGACCGGTGCATGAGCTCAATGAGCATAGCTCACTAAGCCCAAACAAGCCTATCCATTTACCTTTACTTAACAAATTTATCATATCATGCATACACACACACCTTTTCCCAAGTGTGAACATAGTCAAAACACAATGGCATTATTGATAATAATATATATACACTATACCAGTCATGTATTTAGCAATTTACATTGCATACACATATTCACATTGTTAGATTGTATTCACAATACAAAAGAACCCATGACTTCCAGCAGAGACATTTACAATAAAAGGGATTACTATCAAATGCCAGACACATACCCAAGAGATGCACTACAGGGACTCCTCGATCTAGGGTCCAACAGTCACCTGATCTGAAAACATGAATTTTTATAAAACGTGAGTACAATACTCAGTGAGTGAACTAGAAGGGAACAAGCATACCATAAGGAATGTTTATCGAAATCATGATGCATTCATTTTCTCAAAACCATGTAATTGTTTTAGCTCCTTTAAACCCCTCATGTAAACCCCACATGAGTAAATCACTTTACAAAAATCCATGCTCAACTATGGTACCAAAGAAATGGAAAATATGGCAAAAACCCACAAGTTAGCAAAATGGACAGAAAGTTTCTCGCTATAGCGAATTTCATTCTCGCTGCAGCGAGAACCAGAACATCAAGGAAAAAGTTTCCTTTTTCCCTTAAAACAAGTCATCCTGCTAAAATAATAATAGCAACATGTAACACATGTAAACTTCCAAATTTCAACAAAACAAATGCTTACATATTTGCATTTACAACCATATACCCATCATCAACATGCACACCATCCCATCATCATCATCATGCACACCATCCCATCATCATCATCTCATATGCAACGGCTTATGCGTATATAGCCGGGTCAGCAACGACTTATATGCACTCTTACTCGCACATAGCCGGGTCAGCAACGGCTTATGTGCACTCATACTCGCACGTAGCCAAGTCCAAATCAACATGCAAAGAAGCATCCAATGCATATCATGCATTTTATCATATTGTGATAACACATAAACCATTGTATAGCACATTTTCACAATATAAAATCATTTTACTAAAAGCTTGTTCCCAAGGTACATTTTCTGAGACAAGTTGGATAGAATCTTTCATATTCCCCAAAACAAGTTTGAAATGCAAGTCCACTCACCGGTATTAGTAGTAGAAATACTCTTATTTTCAGTCCGCGGGTACAGTCCTTTACCCGTATCCAATGGCTCACCACCTAGCCATAATCCATGACACATATTCCAATTAAATTGTGTCTAACAGTCATCAGCTATTTCAGGCTCGATATATATATGATATGAAATGAAAAATGCACGGGTAGCCATCTAGATCCGGTATTAGCCTAAGTCGATTTTTTATCCGATAAATTGGCCAATGCATCCAATTTCACTCCAAATTAATCCATTTCTCCTCTAATACCTTAATTTACCACATACCATTTAAATAAAGCCAAATTCAGCATTAGAACCCTCACAGTTCCTTATAGAAAAATTCGGTCATTTGGTGCACTAGCACCAAAAATTTTTTTACATAACCGTTTCACCTTAATTCATCATTTTTCAAGCCATTTTCCTTGAAATAAAAAGAATCCCCCATTGATATTCAGCCCTCATGGTTCGACCAACAAGGAACCCTAGAGAAATTGAATATTTCTTTTGTGTTTTTGTTTATAACCATGCTTAACTATGCCTAAACACTAACATAGTCTAAAATCAAATTATTCCTACAACAATTCCTCTTCCATACCCATTTTTCAGAATTGAATTCATCATGATAACTCAATATTCAACCATGGAAATCAAGAACAAAAGCATGGGTAAGCTAGGTATCAATGAGAATTAAAGAAATTCTAACTTACCTAGTTTGTTTCCTTGATTTCTTCACTTTTTCTTTGAATTTCCACCTAGATTTTCTTGTTTTTCCCTTTGTTCTTCCTTTGTTCTTGTTGCTGGTTGCCTAGGCTGAATATGGTGAGAGAATTGGGGATTTAATGGGCTGATTTCTATAGAAAATAATAAAATAATCAAGCTTGCCATGTGTCACATGCTTATTGGCCCATTTTTTTTAACTTTTTGACTTTTTCTTCTAAATTTTCCACCACAAATATTCTGGTATTTATCCAATCCTACCACAATTAAAATCCCTTGGTCTTGACAAGTACTGGGGTGAAAAATTTACCGATTTGCCCACGAGATAAAAAAATTACGATTTTACCCCTATACTCCGAAATGTACCGAAATCACATCATTTCTACTTTTCAACCTCAAATAACACTAATATTGATCAATATTAACCAAATGGGGCAAAAATCGTTTTATAAAAATTCTCATTTAGTCCTCTAGTGGCAAAATTACCATTTTGCTCTTGTGCTCCAAAAATACCGAGAATTATAATTTTTCACTACTAAACATCATTTTATACTCCAATAATCATAATTATATTTCATATAATTATTCTTGGTCAAGTGTGATCAAATCTTGGCTAAAAATCTCCACTTTATCATCAAATGGTAAAATGACCGTTTTGTCCCTAATCGGTCAAGTTTCCTGATTGACTCCACACTGGACCTTGAACTCCGAATCACTATTCTAAGCCATTCTGTGGGTTTTAGAATTTTCAAATTCCTCTTAGAATTTCTATTTGAACTAGTTCAAGGCTCGATTTAACTTAGTTGTACCACTCGGTACAATACCGTCTTTTAATCGAGCTTGACAGGGTCTCACATATAAATATGCCTCCTTTATTTAATGGATCAAACTATCCTTATTGGAATACTAGAATGTCCATTTATGTTAGAACTTATGACTATGAGATGTAGGATGTTTTTACCGATGGTCCTTTCATTCCTATGATTACTAATTCGGTCAATGGTGAGAAAACTCCCAAAGATAGAAGTAAGTGGACTGAAGCTGAAATGAGGAGAGTACAAATCAACTCTAAGGCCATGCACACTCTCATTTGTGCACTTAATTATAGAGAATATGATAAAGTGTTCATGTCTAAAAGTGCCACGAAAATTTGACAAAAATTAGAAGAGTTATATGGAGAAACAAAGATGCAAAAGGAATTGGAAGACAACTCTTGTGAGAATCAATGCTTAACAAGCAACATGGAAAATGCAGACAAGGAATCAAGTGAAGATAAATCCTCAAATCAAATTGAATTATGCCTCATGGCTCTTGAAGAGATAAACGTAACTTCTTCATCTTGTGAACTTAATTCATATGCTTTTGATGAATTTCATGATGCTTTTGAGGATTTAGCATTTGAGTTTGAGAAAATGAATATGAAGAACAAGAAAATTATTTTCATACTGAATGTTGAAAATGGATTTTTGATGAAAACAAAAATTGACTTGGAAAAAGAAAAAGAAAATTTGGAAAAGGATTTTAAAGCTTACCAAAAGGAAATTGATATTTTGGAAAAAAGAAATTTTGATATGAAAATAAAATTTGAAGATTTATTGAATGAGAAACAAAAGGCTTCCATGAATTCCTCATCTTCCAAAATGACCAAATACAATCATTACATATTTTATAGTTATTGTTCATACACTTGTTCAATTAAAAAATGTGTGCCTTACAAATTTAGACAAGTGTGGATTCCAAAAGGAACTTTATGCAACGAGATTAACTTTCAAGGATCCAAAGCAATTTGGATACCAAAGATTAAATGAAAAATATCTCTTATAGGTGTGCTAGAGCAAGGAGGAACAATTCTTGAAGAATGGATGCTCTCTAGTCACATATAGAGGAAAATGGTGATTTCTATGCTCAATTTTTAATGAGAATCTTGATTGCTTATTTATTGAATGTTTCATTCATTTGGCTGAGTTTCTAAAATTGTTTGCTTTTCTACATTGAAAATTTTAGTTGCCTATTCTTGCTTGAATATTAAGTGCATAATTCTTTGAGCTTTATTGATCAATCTTGGCTACGCAACTTTATTTGATATGATACATGCTAGAAGTTGCAAGTAAGTATGAATTTAAAGATTGAGTATGTACCTATATTTGATCTTGAATATATCATCATCCTTATTTTGAGAAAATTGTTTTATTAAGATTGCTTGATTATGGAAAATTGTTTCTATCAAATTTCCTCATGATTTGTGGAATTGTTTCCATACTACTTCTGTGAGGAAAAATAATTTTTGAGCATAATTTTGAAACATAAAAGGTTGGATAATGTGATAGAAATATGAGCATACTTGATGACTTACACTAACAACTATTCAAGTAGCCTAAAACAAGGAAAATTGAGTTAAAAAAAAATTGTCCTTGATTTCCTTGTGTCTAGCATATGTTGACCATTTGAACAATCTTGATCTAAATTCTAGAACTTCTTTGAATAGTTCAAGATGGTTGATAATGAGCTTGAAAGTTTTGACCACTTGAATTAGTACTTTTAAAGCAAAATGAGCTTATATGAGAAAAATATTGCCATATTTTAAGTTTAGAATGATTTATGAATTGAACAAGTTTGTTTCATAATGAAAAATACTTATGACTTGTTCTTATTGGATGTGCATGCTTGCTTGTAAACTTGAATGGTCATAAGGGCATTTTTGGAACATAATTGTGAGATATTTGCAAATGACCCTTGACATGCATATACATTATTCATTATGCCCATTACATATTTCATAAATCATTGAGAGCATAATGAAACAAAATTGAGTGATATTGAGCTCATGATTTTTCACAAAGCAAGTCTAATCTTGAATGTTTCAAGTTAAAAAGTTTGTAAAGAAAGATTAAATCTTTATCAATTGATTTTCTTGTGAAATCTTTTTATTCACTTTGATTGAAATTGATTCATTGTTTTTGGTGATATAGCATGGTTGAGCAAAACTGATTTGATACATGAATTGCATAAATCCGATTTTGCTTGGTATTTCTCTCATGATTGGTGAAATTGATTGAAAGGGATTTCTTAAGCATGATCTTAAATGTGATAATTTGGAATTAATGGCATTTTTGAAGCAAAAGAACATATCTATTTACAATGTTTGACATCCTTGAGATTACAATGATTTCAATGATATATAACTTGAACAAGTATACCATGTGTTGAAAATGCCATTATATCTTGTTCTTGTTGCAAATGATTGCTTGAATAACCTTAAGGGCATTTTTGTCCATACATTGAAAAATTGTTGAAAATGCTAAATTTGATGCTTATTATGCTTAAACATTGTTTAAATGCTTGTTGTACATGTTATAAGTTATAGTCACGCATCATGATGTAAATTGAATATGTTTGAGCATATTAGAGACATGATTCTTCAATGAGCATTTCAACTTTTTAACACTTGTGAATAATAAGCAATAAAGGCTAAAATTTGAGTTCACATGTTTTTCTTGAAGAATCTTTGATCATACATGTCCAAAATAATGTTCCAAACATTGTTGAAATGAAATTCTAAATTGTTCTCACACAAATTCATGTTTTGAGATCATTATACCTTGGCATATTGCATGTTTTGCACCTTTTTCTAGCTTTTCAATGTGTAGGAATCCAGCATAATTGACTCCTTAGCCTAGCTAGTCGACTATTGAAGAACAAAATGCAAATGCTGCTAGAATGATAAAAAGTGGGCCCAAGGGATAAGTAATCGACTCTTGAGTGCCTTAAAGCCAAAATGGACAGGTTTTGTGTTCCAAAATATCTTTTTACTTTACTTCTTGTCCATTACAATATTTTCTTCTTTGAATTTCCTTTTCAAAGATGATTCTTGACTCTTAAAAACATGCATTATGAATACTTTCATGATCATTTGGTGCAAGTACATGTTCCTAAAATTGCAAAACTTGCTGAAAAATGGGAAATCCTTTTTAATGACATAATCTATCTATTCCCGAGCATGACACTCATATTGATTCCATAAATTCTCATGTATTTACAACGACAAAATAGAAATATGAGAAATTGTTCATCAATCCTTGAATTTGTTAATCCGATTGGATTTTCATGTGTATATATAGAAAATATCTTCTCATGAAAATTGAAATGTTCAAATGCTAGTCTAGGAGCAATTCTTGAAATATATTTTACGTTTGTGCTTAAATGATTGTTTCAAAATTGATTTCTTGATTATGCACACTTATTCGATTAAGATGAACTCACTGAACTTAATGAAAATATTCTTGGTTCATTTACTATATTGGTCAAGACACATGCTTATATGATTTTTCTTTATGCTTGACCTTAAGGTTTGAAGTCTAAAACTTGACTTGAGCTATGCATTTGAACATGAATGTAATTGTCATTGATTATGAGGAAACTTTCTTGCCTGTCAACATGATTAAATCCATTCAAATTCAACTTGCTATTATTGCATATCATGATTATGAGATATGACAGATGGATGTAAAGATAGCATTCATTAATGGGTCCAAGGAGAATCAACATAAAGTATGCAAACTTTGAAAGTCCATTTATGGCCTAAAACAAGCGTCTAAGAGTTGGAACATTAGATTTAATGAAACTATTAAAGAATATGGTTTCGTCAAGAATCTTGATGATCCATGTGTTTACAATAAGGTGAATGGACAAGCAGTTGTATTTTTAGTACTTTATGTTGATGTCATACTACTAATAGGAAATGATATACTAATGTTGCAAACTGTTAAGATTTGGTTATCCAAACAATTCTTCATGAAGGATTTGGGATAATTAACCCATATTCTAGGCAAAAGGATTTATAGAGATAGATCAAAGAGAATGCTAGGATTGTCTCGATTCACTTACATAGACAAGGTGCTAAATAGGTTTAGTATTCCAAGAAGGGATACTTGCCTACATCTCATGGCATTCATCTCTCAAAGGATATTTGTCCAAAGACACAAGAAGAGAGAATGAGAATGGATAAAATACCATATAATTCGGCTATTAGATCCATCATGTATGCCATGTTATGCACTAGACTAGATGTGGCATATGCTCTGAGTGTTACAAGCAAATACCATTCGAATCTAGGTGAGAATCACTAGATTGTTATGAAAAATATCTTTAAGTACTTACAAAAAACTAAAGATGTTTTCTTGGTCTATGGAAGGGCTCAACTCCAAGTTAAAGGATCTGGAGATGTTACATTCCAATCCAATAAGGATGACATCAAATCGTAAAGTGGGTTTATATTTTCCATAAATGGTAGTGCAATAAGCTGAAAAAGTTTCAAGCAAGCAATGACTGTAGATTCACAACTGAGGCTGAATACATCTCTATGTCTACGGCAACGAAAGAGGGAATTTGGATCAAGAAATTCATAACTGAACTCGACGTGGTTCTCAGCATTGTTGATCTTGTAACTTTGTACTATGACAACAATGGAGCCATTGCACAAGCAAAGGAACTAGGGTCTCATCAGCAATTTAAACATGTACTGCAGCATTATCACTTGATCAGGGAGACCATAGGGAAAGATGATATTAATATAGAGAGAGTACCTACAGAGGACAACTTAGCTGACCCTCTCACTAAAGTTCGATCCTAACAAAAACATGATTGCCACTTGGAGGGCTTTGGTATTATGGGCGATAGGCTTTAATGCTAGTGGGAGATTTTTAGTGTAAGCCCTACAAGCCAATCGGTTTTGTGCTTGTAAAACAATATATTAATTAGTCATATTTCATGTTAAATACTATAGTACCTTGTATTTTGATACGGTAGCTAATAAAGTTTATAGATGCCAATTGAGGTTAATTATCGAGTTAAAAAGGGTAATTCAGAAGTGAACCTGTGAAATCTCGATCTCCATATACACATAACTAGAAGTAGACGCGATAATGCGGACTAGGGGTAATTTCATAATTTTTCTTGGTGAGCTTCTACGAGTGGGTTTTTTTTATGTTATTAAGGTCTGAATAGGCCTAAGGAATGAATGAATGATGTTTATGATGGTAAAATAAATGAAGAAGATAAAAATAATGATAATTTCTATGATAGGGGCAAAATGGTCATTTTACATCTCGGGTCTAAATTTTTATGTTTTTGTGAACCCGAGTATTTCTAGACTATTATGGACCTTGCCCCAGTGTCAAAAGAGTAAAAAGTTGCACAAAGGATGAGAGGAAGACAAAGTCACCATGTTAAGGGCATTTTGGTAATTTATGTGAGAAATGGATAAACTTTAGATATAAATATCTAAAGCTCTAGCAAATTTCCAGCAGCTTCCAGCAACTCTTCTTCTTCCTCCCCTCTCTTCTCTTCATTTCATGTTTTCTTCATCTTCCATGGAAGCCTCCCATGGTAACCCTAAACCTTGTGTTTTTCTACACCTTTTCATAGGGTTTTTCATACTCTTTCTCTTCTACACCTCAAAAGCCCTTAAAGGTATTTCCTTGGTATATTTTCTCACTAGCTGGACAAGTGGAGAGAGAGAGGGAGATTGTCCACAATAGCTTAGAAGCTTTTGAAAAGGAATTCAACTACAAAAAAAAAAAAAAAAACCACCAAGGTGAGTAATGAATTAGGTTTAATTTTCAAGCTGTTGATAATGGTTGATGATTAGAGTGGTGAGTTAATCTATTGTTGAGATTGTTAGTCATTTTTAGAGTGACTAGAGTAGAGTAAAGAAATAGCCACTTAATGGTAATTGGGAGCTAGTTAGTAATAACTAGCTAAACTTGAATTAAGAAATAGCTTTTGAGAGTGTATTAATGCCAATTTGAGTTGATTAAGGTGCTATAGTGTGTATAGGTTCCAACAAGGCCTCACATGTCCATTTGAAGCATTAGTTGAGGCTAGAGTCAAGCAAAAGAATCAACAAGACTGGTGAGTGAACTTGCATCAAAGTGTTTTTGGGAAATACATATGTGTTGGGATGAAGCATTTAAATGATTTTACTTGGTTTTTCATTAAATTATGCATGGGAACAAGCCCTTAATAAAATGTTTTGATGTTGTGAAAATGTGAAATGTGTAAAAAGATGAATCCATGTTCTCCTATATTATGTTGGTATGTATATATATGAATATATGTTGTGCATTCACGAATAATGTTGTGTGATAATGATGACCTAGCTATATGCGATGTGGGAGTGCACATGAGCTGATGATGACCCGGCTATGTGCGAGTAGGGAGTACGCATAAGCCGATGATGACCTGGCTATGTGCGAGTAGGGAGTGGGCATAAGCCGATCATGATGACCCTACTATGTGCGAGTAGGGAGTGCGTATAAGCCGATGATGACCCGACTATGTGCGAGTAGGGAGTGTGCATAAGCCGATGATGATGACCCGACTGTGACGATGAATGAAGTGGGGTGGTGTACGTGTTTATATATGTTTATATATGTATATGCGATGAAAAGTTTATGATTATAATATGCGATTGAAATGAATAATGAGAAACTTGATTATTGTCAATGTGTTCGCTTTGATGTGCAATATGGTAGGAATGGATTTTGTGGCATGTGAAAACCCCGAAATTGTCATCTGCCCTGAATCTTGCTACAGTGAGAAACTCTCGGGTGGTGGGGCATAAACCAGCCCTGTTTCTTGCTGCAGCAAAAAAAAAATTCTCGCTACAGTGAGGAATTTCGCTGCAGCGAAAATGGATTCTTGCTGCAACGAGAAACTCTCTGATAGACCAAATTTTTGGTGCCATACTTCCACTTTGAAAATAATTTTGACCACATTCCAGTCATAAATGGGAAAAGTAATCAACATAAAAGTTGTATATCTTTCTCTTAGCTTTCTAATAGTCAAAATATTAGGTTAATTGGACTTCTGTAGTGGGAGATATACTAGAAAAACTGAAACATATGCAAACTGAGACTATTTCTCGCTGCAGCGAGAAACTTGCTGCCATGCTTACTACCTTGCTTGATTTTGACATATTTTTCACCCATTTAACTTCATGGGTTGTTCATGGGTTTTTTCAACACTATGAGGTTATTAATCAAAGTTTGAAATGAGGGGTTTTTAGTAAGAAATTAAATCAATAGCATTGTTTATGAAACAAGTGCATCATGATTTTCAAATTCTTCCTATCGATTGCTTGTTCCCTTCTTATGTTCACTTACTGAGTTTTATACTCACGTTTTTAAACTTCATGATTTCATATTCAAAGACAGTTGAGACCTAGATTGAGTGTCCACATATGCTCGTCCTCTTGGTAGATACTATGGCATCTCAGTAGCTGTACCTTCACCCACGGTCACTCCGCTGATGGTTAAGAGTCTGTTACCTGTGAATGCGTATATGTAATATAATCCTCTAGGATCCATGTTATAAGTCAAATGTGTATATTTGATTACTGATGCCACTATGAGTTGGTAAATGGGTGACATTATTTTAATATAATAAAATTGTAAGTATTGGGTCACTATAAAATATTACTGAAATATTTTAGTAGAGAATTACAATATGTGGTTTTAGAAATGATGGTTGGGAATGATGATCGGGATTGCATAAAAAGGCTTGCTATGCCCGGGATTTGGGCTATGACAAATACATTATGGATATTTTATATAATGTGTGAGGTATTTCTTTATCCATGAGTTTATTTATAAAGAGTTATGAGAGACTTATGTAGATTAAATTCTTGGAGCATAATGGCCTTGCAAAGAAATTACAAAGGTTATAATTATAAGATTCTTATGCATCAAAGCCATGTTCTTAGTATTCTTTTGTCAAGAATAAGGGCATTGACAATGCTTAAAGACTGTTACATGCTAAGGCTCCTTACTTTGGAAGTAAACAATTGATTTCATAAGTTGAAGTACGTAATATACTTAAGGATAGTATGTGGGTGCTTGTTAAGGACCTAGTTCATTGAGCATGACCCACTATGAGAGTTCTATTTGGTATTTTACTTAAGTGTCTATGGAAATACTCTCTTGTGTCAATAGTGTAAGTAATTCTTAGACATGTAATACTAGGTCATCTTATATGTGAATTGTCATGCTTTGATTTCACCCTTACAGGTCTAGAGGTAGCCAAATGCCTAAATAAGATACTTTTGGGAATAGCGTGAAGCATGCGAAGATGAATGAGTAGTCTAGAGAGGATTCATCAGCCCAAATGATTTAAAAAGGATATATCTCATTTGCTCTCGGCTTATATTAACTGAAAGTCCTTGGCTAATGCAATCTTGATAAGTCAATATGGAAGCTACAAGACTAATGTCGATAAGTTAAAAAGTAGACACGGAGCCAAACTTTTTATCTATCTGAGATATATGATGAAAGGATCAAATTACATTGAAATACTGTACACTGAAAGGTTAGTCACACCATATTGACTCTCCTGACTTTTGGGTGGCATGATGTATTGCTAGATGCCACTCATAATCTATAAATATAAATATAAATTCTTAATTGAATTGATTTATATTTATATTTACATTTATTGACAACATGTTGGGGACTTAATAAGCCACACAAAATAAAATGACAATGTGAAATTAAAATGGGACTGGTATTTAATTGGATTAAGAATTTCCAATATCGACTTAATTAAATTGTATAATTAAGTGGAAGGATTAAAATGCAATAAACCAAAAGTTGGATCAGCATTTTAACTAAACTATAAATACCTTTTATATGTGTGCTGCACTTTGCAAGAAAGTAGAGGAAAAGGACGACAGAAAAATAAAAGAGAAAAGTCGAAGCCTTAAGTGTCGTTTTCTTAAGAAAAATTTTTCTTATCTTCTTTTCAAGGCAAAAACAAATAATCTTTGAGATGTGAGATTTTCCAAAAAATCTTCGCTACTAGCATAACATCATGGCACCACATAATTCCAACTCAGTGTAGGTTTTCAATTAACATTTGTGTGGATCACCATTGAAGGCTGGACACATGGATAGCTTTGGTTTGCGACAACAAGGTTTTGGTGTACAATCAAATAGAGGGATTTTGACACATGATTTTTGAAAATCACTTCTTGATGTATATGGCTGTACATATGTTTGTTTATATTTGCTTTTAATTGATCAATAAGGAAACATAAGTGATCCAAGGTTGTTTTCGATTTTGTTGATTTATATTCCACTGCATTATATGAATGTGACTTCTTCTCTGAGCATGCCCGAAACCCTTCATTCTGAGCCCCATGTCACTAGGGTCGAGTTTTAACCATTGGGGGTCAACCCCCCAAGTTCAAACTTAGAAAAATTCATTTGTTTGGCTTCCTTTTCTAACCATTTCGTCCTTCATCATTCATCCACAAATACAACACAATAATATGGAGACATTTGCATTAAACAACAAGGAATTCTCATAGATCATCCTCACCAATATATAATTCACGAAAGTTCACATTTTTACCAAATTTTCACAATATGAAAAATTAGGGTTTTACGAATAATATACTTTGTTGGAAATAGTTGAATAAAATAATGATACTTCATTGCTTTGTGGGACTGATCCTAAAGTTCAAAGGATCCATCCCACAAGGACAAAAAGGTAATATTTTTCAAATGGGATCAATCCCAAGGTTTATGAAATCAATCGATCTTAAAGGAAGGGTGTAAAACATTTTCCTTGAATCATCAGCAACATTTTTCTAACTCTGTTATATATCTTATTATAGTTTATTTAAATAAAAAGTTTATATTTAATTCACTAATAGTGTATAGTTTCCATATGTTGTCTGCTCAACAAATGCTGCCACCTTATTACTAAGGTAAAACTAAAAGTCTCTAAGAACTTAAACTTAAATATTAAAAAGTTTTTAATAATTAATTAAATAAAAATAAAAAAACTCTTTTTTTCTCTCTCCAACTCCCTCACAACTGATAACTCTATTATATAGAGTTATTCTAACACATTTTGAAGGCTTAAGTAGCTAGATTTTTGAGATTTTAAGTTCAAATTTTAGCATTTAAGTGTTTTTCTAGTTTAAGTTAGATTATATGTTGAGTAGTTAATTTCAGTTATTTTAGTTCAATTTTACTTTATTTTGTTTTAATTTACTTTAAGAAGAGTTGTTGTCAATTTCTCTCATGGTTTTTTTACGGGATATTTGATGAGTAAGGTACATTTGAGTTAAAATCGCACAAGTATGGTAAAAGTTTCATTCGTACATGTGGTAATTTTCTGAAGATAACTTGAGCTACAGAGTCCAAGATGTGATTCTTGATACATTGCTAAGATAAGAGAATGGGCTACAACTTTCATGTTTACCATTTCATCCAGTTCGGATCTGATCAAGGTGAAAATTGAGTTGGAAGATAATGCATAGTTGCAATTTTGTATAACGTGTTAATTGGAGACCATAGCTTTGAGTTATTCATGGTCGCGACGTTGGAGGAGCTAGGGCCACAGCATTGGGAAGATCGTGGCTGTAATGCTGGACAATTCAAGTGCATTAAACTTGGCCTGAGGCCAAAAAGCCCTGACGCTGAAAAAGTAGCGCCACACTTGCGCATTGCTAAGAAGTCATGGCCGTGGCCCCACACTGGTTTCCAAAAAAAAATGTTTAACGGTAATTTGGAAATTAGGGCACCTTGCTTATATTTAAGGGACTTTTTCAGAGGAGAGAAGTGGGTAGCAGCTATTCTGAAGATGTAGAGCCAAGAATAAAGCAAGAAAGCAAGAGAATTTGAGAAAGACTCAAAATCAAAAGCTTCAATTATTAGTTACTTTTTCTATTTTTGTTTTTCTCTTATTTTCTTTGACTTGGATTGTAACATCTCGTACTTTGATATGTTGACTAATAGAACTTATCGGATATCAATTGAGGTTAATTAGAGTATTTAAAAGTGATGAAGGGTGAAGGGAATATTTTAGAGTAAAATATTCCGCATGCGAAGCAATAATAATATTTTTTTTATTTATTGAGGATGAATAAACGATATAAAAAGTGATTCGGAAGTGAATCGGGGTATAATAAGACATTTTGGGTGCTAAGGAGACAAGTGAAAAATTTTAGAATAAAATAACTTTTTATTAATAAAATATTATTAAAATATTAATATTTAATTCAGTGTCAAAATTTTCCATGAAGAAGGAGTATATGGTCAATTTAAGTGGGAAAGAAGAAGAACGAGGAAATTTCAGAGAAAAATGAATTTAATGGGGCCCGTGTGTTTTTATTAAATAAAGCTAGCGTGAGTAAGTCAATATTAAAATATTACAGTGATACAACGTTGAAGCATAAACTTGATATTTTATTGATACAAGTGTTAAGGAAGAAAAATGGAAAGAAATTGGAATTAAAAGATTGTGGGAGGATACAATTAAAAAAGGTGAAAACCTTAAAGGGTAAAATGGTAATTTTGCCATTAATTTGGTCAAAGCTTCCTAAGAAAGCTTTGACTCTTCATTCTTATCCCATGGCTGGTTCTTATCTCTAGCCAAAAGATATTTTCTTCCTCACCTTCATGCTCCCATGCCATTTTCACCTTGCCACCATGTATTTGAAAAGAAAAATGGCTTTGTCTTGCAAGGAAAACCGTACTCTTGGAAAGAAAATAGATGAGATCAGTTGGAAGGAAGGAGAAAGGAAAGAAAGAAAGGAGAAAGGAAAGAAAGAAAGGAAGATAAAGCTTGGTTTTGGTGATTCAAGCAAGATAAGGTAAGGATTATTGTTTTTAGCTTGAGTAATCTTTGAAAATGAGTTAGTGACTAAGAGAAGTGTCTTGTGGCAGCAAAGATTGGCTTGACTGGAGAAAAATTGGTGACATACAAGCCAAAAAACCCGTGGGTACATGATGGACTCAAAGTGGAAAAGGAAAGCTGTAAGCTTAACACTATGTTTTAAAGCCTACGGTTAGTTGAATATTGTGAGGAAATAATTGTGCAAGTGTGGGTAGCATATGAATGTAAATTATGGTGCATGTAAGTTTAGGAAATGCTTGATGAAATTAGATTTATAATTGCTGCCACATGCAAGGTTATTGGTGTGAGACCTCAACCTTTATAGGCTTGTAACTAGGCATAAACGCCATAACACGGGCTAGGGGTAGTTTCGTCATTTCCTCTAATAAGCTCTCAGAAGAAATTTTTATTATATTTTAAAGTCTAAATAGGCATAAGACTGCATAAATGATGTGTAATGATGAAAACACAAAGAAAATTAGAAGTTTCAATAATTTTTACAACAGGGGCAGAATGGTCATTTTTCACCTCGGGTAAAAATTTTTAAGTGTTCATGAACCCGAGCATTTCTAGACCATTATGGACCTTGTCCCAGTGTCAAAAGAGTACAAGATTGCATAAAGGATTGGAAGAGAACAAGCTAATTTGTGGAGGGGCATTTTCATAATTTTAAGTAGAATGGATAAGCTTGAGCTATAAATATCTTTTTCTTTCAGCAGCTTCTTCATTCTCCAGCAACTTCTTCTCCTTCTTCTTTTTCCCTCTCACGTTGCTTCCATCTTCCATGGAGGCTTGATATGAAACTTTCATAACTTTCTCTCTCTAACTCTAATTTTCATACCTTTGTGCCCTTTTGACTAGAACCCTTGTGATCTTTCACTTTTTCACTTTAAAACCCTTGAAAAATCCCACTTCCATACTTTCTCTCACTAGCTAGGTGTTTAGAGAGAGAATGAGAAAGAAAGCCCTTATAATAGCTTGGAAAACTATTGGAAAGAATTTCAAAATTTCAAGGTAAGCAGTAAATTAAAGTTGATTTTAAATGTTGAGAGTGGCTAATGATTAGGCTTGTGAATGTTTTATAGTAGGATGTTTATTCATTTTAGAGTGGTTAAGGTAGTGAATATAGATAGCCATTTAAATGGCTATTGGAAGCTAGCTAAGAAATAGCTTTTAGAATCTTAAGTATGTGAATTGACATAATGGTGATGCTAATGTAATGGTAGGTTCCAACAAAGCTCTATTGCCCCATTTGGACCATTGGGGAAGTTAGAGTCGATTAAAGGCCTAAAAACATATCGGTGAGTGGACTTGCATTTCAAAATTTGTTTTGGGAATGTGAATGCAACTGTTCAAACATTTGAAAGATTTTATCTAGTTTTCTTTTGAAAATGTACCTTGGGAATAAGCCTTTGGTGAAGTGATTTAATATTGTGAAAATGTGCTATACAATGGTTTATGTGTTATCACAATATGATAATATGCATGATATGCATTGGGTGCTTCTTTGTATGTTGATGTGGACCAGGCTATGTGCGAGTAGGAGTGTACATAAATCGATGATGACCCAGCTATGTGCGAGTAGGAGTGCGCATAAGCCAATGATGACCAGGCTATGTGCGAGTGGGAGTGCACATAAGTCGATGATGACCCAGCCATGTGTTAGTGGGGAGTGCACATGAGTTGATGACGATGGGAGAGTGTGCATGATGATGAATATATATATATATATATATATATATATATATATATATACATGTATAGATACGTGTGTTATAGAAAGTTCATGAATATGAAAATTGTTGAAATGCATGTGAAATTTGACATGTTAAACTTTGGGAAATTATATGAGTTTCATGTTGTGTTGGTCATGTGAACAGGGTGGCTTTTGTTTGAGGGAATGGGAAATTTTTGCTGGTGCCCTGTTTCTCGTTGCAGCAAGAAACTCTCAGGTTGGAGGGGTAAGACTAGCCGAAAATCTCGCTACAGCAAGAATGTATTCTCGTTGCAGTGAGAATGTTACTATAGCTTCTCGCTATAGCGAGAACCTTTCTGTTTTATGACCAAAAATTTTGCTCAATCTCGCTGCAGCGAAAAACTTTCTGTTTTGCTCCTCATTTGGTTCGGTTGCTACCCTATTTTCCATTTCTTTGGTACCATAGTTGAGCATGGACTTCCAACATTAAGGAATAAATGAATTAAGTTTAGAAATGAGGAGGTTTGGTGAGAAACCCTTGACCAGTTAAGAAACCCTTTGCTAGATTATAATTTAAGTCAAGTGTCACTGCAGCGGAAAGGCATTCTCGCTGCAGCGTACTCGTCGTTTATTTGACTTTATTCGCATGAATGCTATTAAAGTTTTCACTCTCCAAATCCTTTGTTAAGCATGGACCCTTTTCATAAAGTGATTTACTCATGTGGGGTTTACATGAGGGGTTTAATAAGAACTAAAATAAATTGCGTTATTTTGAAAAATGAATGCATCATGATTTTGTTAAACATTCCTTATGGTATGCTTGTTCCCTTCTTGTTCACTCACTGGGTTTATACTCACCATTTTCAAGTTCATGTTCTCAGATCATGAAGTAGCTGGTAACTAGGTCGAGGTGTCTTCATATATTCGACCCTTGGTAGGTGTTTTGGCATTCAGCAGCTGTACATTCGTCCGAGTCTCTCCTCTAGAAGTCAAGTACTCTTTCGTTGTGTATAGACAAACCGATGTAAATTATTAAATTATATGTTTAGACCATATATGTACACTTTGATTGGTATGCCACTATGGGTTGGCAAATGTTGGGTATTATTTTGATCCAAAGTTATAAAATGTGACTTAGCAACTTTTGATGGAAGGGTGAACAGTTCATAGTAATAGGCTTGCTTGGGCTCAGTGGGCTACGTCCATTGGGCCCATCGTCGATCATGGCTCGAATTTTGGGTTGTGACAATTGGTGTAAAATTGATAGTTAAACTTGATAGATACCATTGGAAAGGATTAATATGTGTGCTAACGTTATAAACAAGTTACCGGTGCTTATAATCTAAAGAATTACGCAAACAAAGGATATGAAGAACCTTAGTAAAAATGTGTCAAGATGCAAGTTAGTAGAATGATGATTCATGATTGAATGAGAAAGAGAAGTTGAAATGATATACACTAAATGCATTGAGTTTAATTTGTTGCTAGGAAAGTTTGCCGTGGTGGCATACCAGGCGAGGTAACGAGTGACTGGCAAGTAGAAATAGCGAGATACGCACCCGAATCAATAGCAACGAAGCGTCTCGCTATTGTAAAGTGAGTGGGGGGTGCCTATTTCAAAATTTCCATAGCTATATTGTGTTATACGTTGCATAAACGTTGCCAGATTTCATTAAATGCAATTATGGAAAGCATGAGCTATTAGCCCCGATAGGCGATTTCTAAATGGATTTATAATGATTTATACACTATTATTGTGGAAAGCATGGGCTGGTAGAACTCGTAGGATATTGTGGATGCAAGTTGTTTTGAAAATTGTTTTGGATATATCTATAGATGAGCTATATATGTAAAGTGTTTTAGAAACTGGGAAACCAGCCTTTTATACTGTTTTGCATTCAAAATCTGTGCCTTGAATTTTTGTGTGATATGCATAGTTTAAATGCAATTGTTAAATGATTTAAAATGCAAGTTTGGAGCACCAATTTTAGTTCGATCTTTGTATAAGAGAATACACCATGCCTTTTTAGGTGAAAAGAAATTTGAAAGGTTATTGAACCTTGTTTTCAAATAGTTTAAAGCAAAAGACTTGGAAACCTCGATTTGATCTTTTGAAAATGGTTTTGACAAACCAAGTGCTTCGAGAGTAGGCTGACTGTCACTTCGGTTAAGTGTGACCCTCGTGCATGAGTGAGATCTAGCTAGAGAACCTTTAAGTCACCGACAGGCGGTTAGGCATGGCGAGGGCCACGACCTATGATATGTCTACTTGGCTAGGCCACAAGTGATCCGGTAGAGTGAGACTCCCGGATGTGAGTGGTAGCGACCGCTTGATTCTTCGATGTCGGCCAACATTGTGGAGACTGCCATGGCTATGGGAATCCGGTGGAGTAAGACTCCCGAATTGTTATTACATGGAAGTGGGTCCACGTGTTGATATTATACTTTCCTACTCGAGAGCCTTATGAGTTTTCAATGCGTGCTCTCTTGCATGGTAGAGAGTTGAGATTTTCTCTACAGCTCCCATTGTTTAAATAAAAGCTTTCAGTGCTTACTTGACAAACATGAGTTGATTTAGGTGGTTGTACACTTTGATTTCTTTACATGCCACACATTTTGGGAGCATGCTTACCTTTATACTGTATTTCATATTTTGATCGCGATGATGTTTTCGGTGATTGAAACTCTTTCTGAAACACTTATATTCGGCACTATTTTGCGAAAGAAAGCATTGTATTATGATTTTACGATATTATTTTATAAGGCATAAATATCCTCGCAGTTTGGTTTATAAGATTTGCATTTTATATTATGGTTTTATCATTCAAATGATCTGCTTATTGCTTGTTTCCTATTTTCTCCCTACTCACGGAGCCGATGATCACTAAGTTTGTAAGACTCACCCCCTTATTTCCCTTTTTTCAGATAGTGATCGGCGTAGCGTGCAATCATCAGCATTTATGGTTCATCGTAGATAAGTAAAGGCATCTCCTAGCATTTCATTCCAAGTCACTTCACTGCTATAGGTCAAGTCGTAGCACTTTGTTTATTTAATTGTAAATGGATAGTGGCCTTGGTACAAGTATTAAACTGGAGACTTTAGACCTCATTGTATATGCTTATGATTATATGTTTTAAAGATCGAATTGATTATTATATTTATGGTTCAAGTTATGATATGAAAGAATATGGTTTAAGCACTAATATGGAATGGTGATCGTATAAGTGAGCTAATGGGTATTTCTAGTAAAGCTTGTTCGAGATTTGATAGGTTTACCCGCAATTCTCGAACACCGATAATGATCGAAGAGCAGTCGTTACATGGATTTATGGCTAAATTTCATTGGATGATGTTTTATTTGAATATTATAAGCTAAATTATTTTTCTAGGATTATGGTGGATTTTAACATGTAGTCTGAATATTTGTTTCTTTTTTATTTATCACGAATGGGTATTGTTTTACTTATTCAAATCTATTCTTAATGCTTTTAATTGCCTGATCAACAATTAATTAATTTATAAATCTAATTGAAACTCGACAGAGAAATTTTAGGTTGGACTAAGATTTGAATAGTGTATGTTCACATCACTTAGTTTATCTAATTCACGATTCGAGTAAACTTACACCAATTACCATACATAGTCAAATTAGAACACTAACTTAATGAACTTAATTTAATTGATTCCTATAGACATAAAGTGAACTAATTAATGTGAGCATCTTCATGAAGACTTGTATATAGTTTTGGATCCTAGGTTAGTAAAAACACCCAAGAAGATAAATAATAAAAGAAGCTGGCATTGTAACGACCGCCCCTCGATCGCTATCGGCATCCGAGTCTTGTGAGGGAACCTGCCAAGTCTCGAACAAGCCTTATTCGAAACCTTTGTTGTAACAATGAACTCATTCCAACGATATCTATAATTACTTGAGCCATATATCTTTTTTGTTACATAATTTGAACAATAGCCATAATAAATCAAGTTAACCTTTATTCCACATAATTGTAAAAGTACATCAAGTTCTTTAATATCCAACCATACATTTACGTTAACACTATTTACAATCAAATTAGGCTACGAATGACTCGACCTCTAGCAGCGGAGTGACTCAGAATAAAATGCTATGAGATGTCGTTACCTATCCGTAGTGGACCATAAGTGTCGATGATTGCACGATAGGCCGATCACTATCTGCAAAAAGGAAAATAAGGAGGTGAGTCTCACAGATTCAATGATCATCGGCTCCGTGAGCAGGGCGTAGATGGGAAACAAGCATAAAACAGATAAGTTTGAACATTAAAAACATATGAATATGTATAAACAATTTAAAATCAAATGGGGTATTTATGCCTTACAATTAAACCCAAAAGTGTTGATGCAAATAATCATTTCAAGTAATGTATTAAAACGAGTGTAAGAAAAACATTTCTACCGTCGAAATCATTTAACATCTTTACTCACATCAAATCAGTATAATCACGCACTCTCCTATGAAATCAAATATTATCAAAGCTTTACACAAATTCGCAAATCGCCTCATATGCTAGGAGTTAAATCCAACATCATAGTATAAATAAGGGAGCTATAGAAAATCTTATAGTTCTCACCATGCGAAAGAATACAAGTTTAAAAACCCAAAGAGATGCCACTCTCGAGTAGGTAATCGTAAAAAATAACTCGTGGACCCACTTCCACATAATAACATTCGAAAGCTCTACTCCACCGAATTCCATAGCCATGTTAGTGTCGACGATGTTAGTTGACATCGGAGAAATCAAGTGGTCGCAACCGCGTATATCACTAGTGGCCTAACCACGTATATCATCCGCTGGCTTTGCCACGTATAATCATAGACCGTGACCCCAGCCACGTTTAACAGCCCATCGGTGACCCAAAGGTTCTCTAGCTAGAGCTCACTTGTGCACAAGGGTCACACTATCTTGATGTGACATTCAGCCTACTCTTGAATCTCTCAATTTGATAAAACCATTTAAAAATCAAGTTAGGTTCTCAAAAGCTTATTTAAAATCCATTTCAAAAGTACTAGCCATGGTAACACGATAAAACCTTTTTTTTCGTAAGACTTTTGCATTGTGAAACCTTTGCATGAGCTTTAGATGTCATTAGCATGGTGATTGTAAGATTCATTCATGAATGCACATCACACAATCAACAAAGCACATTTTGATATAAATCGTAGTAAAACACTTGTTTCCCTATTTCAAAACCCTTTTTGTATGTAGTTAATATATATACATACAAAACCTTTCTTAAAGAATTGGCAATCACAAGCCTATCATTCTACCAACTCAATGTGAGACCTCAACCTCTATAGGCTTGTAACTAGGCATAGACACAATAACACAAGCTAGGGGTAGTTTCGTCATTTTCTCTAATAAGCTCCTAGAAGAAACTTTTATGATATTTTAAGGTCTAAATAGGCATAAGACCACATAAATGATGTGTAATGATGAAAACACAAAGAAAACTAAAAATGATAATAATTTTCACAATAGGGGCAAAATGGTCATTTTGCACCTCGAGTCAAAACTTTTGAAAGTTTCGCAAACCCGAGCATGTCTAGACCATTATGGACTTGGTCTCAGTGTTAAAAGAGTAAAAAGATTGCACAAAGGGTTGCATGAGAACAAGCTAACTAGTCAAGGGCATTTTCGTAATTTTAAGGGAATGGATAAATTTGAGCTATAAATATCTTCTCCTTCCAGCAGCTTTTTCTTCTTCTTCTCCTCTTAATTCACGTTATTTCCAACCTCCATGGAAGCTTGATATGGAGCTTGCATAATTTTCTCTCTCTAACTTTAATTTTCATACCTTTGTGCCCTTTTGACTAGAATCCTTGTATTCTTTCACTCTCTCACTTCAAAACCCTTGATAAATCTTATTTCCATACTTTCTCTCACTAGTTGGGCATTTTAGAGAGAGAAAGAGAGAATTACCCCATTTGTTTGGAAGCTATTGGAAAAGAATTCAACCATATAGAAACCCTAGGGTGAGTGATGAACTAAGCTTGGTTTTTTAACTGTGGATAATAACTAGTAATTGGGATTATAAGCTATTTTATTGTTAAGGATGTTCATTCATTTTATAGTGATTAAGATAGTGAACATACATAGCCATTTAAAGTAGCAATTGAAAGCTTGCTAAGGGATAGCTTTTAGAGTTTATAAGTATGAATTGACATTAAGGTAATGTTAATTTGATGGTAGGTTCTAACAAAGCCCCATCACCCCAATTGGATCATTAAGGGAATTAGAGTCAGCTAAAGGCTCAACAATATACCGGTGAGTGAATTGCCTTCAAAACTTGTTTTAGGAATATAATGTATTTGCCACACATTTGAAAGAATTATCAAGTTTTTCATAAAAACATGTGCCTTGGGAACAAGCTTTTGCTAAATGGTTTTATGTTGTGATATGCGATTGCTATGGATTCATGCACTATTGCATTATGATGATATATATATATGTGTGTTGTGCATGATGATTGATATTGTGTATGATGATTGTAACCATGTGTGTGCACAATGTGGGGGATGCACATGCCGGTGATGATGGTGGCGTGAGAGATGGATGATGATAGTTCTCGTGTGCACGATGTGGGGGGATGTACACAATAGCACTGATTGTGCACGATGTGAGGGGATGCACGCGATGGCGTCGGCTATGTGCACGATGTGGGGGGATGTACATGAGCCGGGTGTGATTATGATGATATTGATGTTTATCTATGTAATTATGCATATCTATACTTATGAAATGAAAGCTCATGAATATGATATATGTTTGACATATATGTGAAATTTGATACATTGCACTTTGAGAATTTTCATGTGTTTTATGTTGATTTTGTTGGTTTAGCAGGATGGCCTTTTATTGAGTGAAGGGAAACCTTTTTTCTTGGTGCTCTGTTTCTCGCTGCAGCGAGATTCATTTTCGTTGCAGCGAGAAAGGTATTGTAGCTTCTCGCTGCAATGAGAAACTTTCTGTTTTGTGACCAAAATTTCACTGTAGCGAGATTGAATCTCGCTGCAGTGAAAAACTTTCTGTTTTGCTCCTTCTTTGGTTCGGTTGCTACCTCGTTTTCCACTTTTTTGATACCATAGTTGAGCATGGACCTCCAACATTACGGAATCAATGATTTAAGTTTAAAATGAGGAGGTTTGGTGAGAAACCCTTGTTCGCCTAATAACTTAAATCCCAAAGTCGCTGCAGCGGGAAGGCATTCTCGTTGCAGCTAAGATTCGTTGTTGCATTTGACTTGTTTGTGTATCACTGAAGCCTTCATTTTTTCAAATTATTTGTTATGTATGGGTTCATCATTACCAAGTGATTAATCATTTAAGGGTTTAATGAGGGGTTTTTAATATGAATGAAATTAAATTGCATTGTTTTAAAACAACTGCATCATGATTTTAAATTCTTTCTTATTGTTGCTTGTTCCCTTCCTTGTTCACTCACTAAGTTTATACTCACCGTTTTCAACTTCATGTTTTCAGATCACGAGGCAGTTGGTAACTAGGTCGAGGTGCCCTTGTAGACTCGACTATTGATAGGTGTCTCGGCATTCAGTAGCTGTACATTAGTTCGAGTCTCTTCGCTGGAAATCGAGTCTTTTTTTGAGATGTATAGACAAACTTGATGTAAATTATTAAGATACATGTTGTAGGCAATGTACACTTGATTGGTATGCCAATATGAGTTTGCATTGTTTAGTATTATTTTGATTCAAAGTTATGAAATGAGACTTAGCAGCTTTTGGTAGAATGATGAACATGTCAGATTAATAGGCTTGCTGGGCTAAGTGGACTATGTCCAATGGGCCCATGAGTCGATCATGGCCCGAAATTTGGGTCGTGACACTCCAACTGTCCACAAATTTGCATTTTAAGTAAACCAACACGTATAAATATATATATATATATATAGTTATGGGAATTTTAAAATAGACACCCTCTACTCACCTTACAATAGCGGGACACTATGTCGTTATTGATTCGAGTGCATATCTAACTAATTCTACTTGTCGGTCCCCGTTACCTCCTCTGGCATGCCACCACAGCACATTTCATTTACTTATACACTTCCTATCAACCATTCAAACCCAATATACTTAATTATTCACATGCATGGTAGCACATCAAGTAATAAATCCTTAACCTAATTTCATAGTTTTCATCAACCTTACTCACAATCATTTAACACGCAATCCACATATTATCAATTAACCAAAGCCAACACGCACAATATAGTCAATTTGCATGCTTACCTCTCGATTTTAGCTTACATTCCACATATCATTCACAACTTCCTCACATCTTCGATCACTATTGCTGCCACAAACATAAACAATCAATATACATCTCATTTTTCCTTTCTACTTATGATTTCAAGACTAAAACACTTACCCATTGCTTATTTAGCTCCAAAATCACCATTCATTCCAAGATCTACCTACATGCATGTCTCAGGTTCTTTGAATCCTTGAAGGTTCTGACTACAACAAGCAAAATCTCACATTACAATTAATTTACAAAGCATGCATTTTGTGACATCCTCCTCGGGGCCCACCCATGTGGCCTCCCCATCTAGGGCCCACTCCAAGGTATTGTTCGGTCTCCCGTTCCCTGCGGTATGTCCCAGCTGCAGCTGCGTACCCAGGATTCGAACCCGAGGCCTTTTGTTTCCCCCAAAGGGAACGCTTTTAACCATTTCGGCTGCTGAAATGGTTAAAGGTGTTCCCTTCGAGGGAAACAAAAGGCCTCGGGTTCGAATCCTGGGTACGCAGCTGCAGCTGGGACGTACCGCAGGGAACGAGAGATCGAACAATACCTTGGAGTGGACCCCGGATGGGGAGGCCACATGGGTGGGCCCCGAGGGGGATGTCCCAAAAAAGTGCCTTTTTACAACTGAAATGGTTAAAGGCGTTCCCTTCGGGGGAAACAAAAGGTCTTGAGTTCGAATCTTGGGTAAGTAGCTGCAGCTGGGACGTATCGCAGGGAACGGGAGACGGAACAATACCTTGGAGTGGGCCCCGGATGGAGAGGCCACATGGGTGGGCCCCGAGGGGGATGTCACACATTTCAAACAAAAATGGTAATTTTTTTACCTTTCCTTGTCTCGAGTTCACTAGGCTAAACGCTTCTTTCTCTTTTCTTCTTCCTCCTTTCTTCTTTTCTTTCTTTCTCTTTTCTTCTTTCTTTCAAACCAATTCTCTTTTCTCCTTTCTTAACTCTTCCTCTCCTTTTGGGGGAAGGCTTCACAAAGCCCTCTCCCATCCATTTTCCTTCCAAATGGGCAGATCTCTCATGAACTCACTTGTTTCTTCACATTTTCTTCCAAAGGTCGAACCTCCACTTTGCATGTTTCTTTTCTTCTCTTTTTGTTTTGTGATGGGCGGACCTCTCAAGGCAAAAGCCTTGAAAATGGCTTTCATTTTCTCATTTTGCCCACACATGGGCGGATTGCCCAAAGTCACATCTTTTTTTCTTTATTTTATTTTCTTTTCTTTTCTTTTTCTTCTCCCATGGGTAGATTACCCAAGGCTTGACTATTTTGGCATTTTCCTTTTTCTTTTAGGTGGTTAAAATCACAAGCCAAGAGAAAAGCTTTTAAAACCTTTCCATCCACTACCTTCATTTTCCATTCTTTCTTCATTTGCATTTCATTTCACATGTATTTCATCTCCTTTAATTTCTACTTAGCATTCCTTCATTCGGCCACTTATCACCCAATATTGTTTCATGCACATTTCCTTTACCAATAGCCTTTGCCATCCCATAAACCAATAAGGCTTCATGCATTTTTCCATTCTTGATTCCTATTTAACCACCCTCAAAACCAATAAGATTTCATGCAACTAAATTATTCTTTCTTTTTCTTACCAAATCACATTGTCAACCTTACTTTGTTTACCATGGGTTATCTTTGCCAAACCATGGTTTTCCTTCACTTAAATACTCTTTATTCTTTTTCTCCTTATCAACTTTTGCATGGAGGGGTCCCTCATGTTTCCCACTAACTTCTTACTTTTTGCATGCAATGATTTGCACGTAATAGTAAATTGACATGTACATCTCTTATCCCACATAACCTAACTTTCCTTAGTTAGTAAATGCCCATTTAACTTCAAATATTGAAATTGCACAAAGTCTTCAAACTTTTCCTTATTTACCATTCGACCCTCAAAGCTTTCATCCTTTACAATTTGGTCTTTTCAACGTTTATTTAATTCTAATTTCCTTCTATCTTCCTTCCTTTACACTTGTACAAATAGGATATAAAATTTGCACTTCACCAAGGTATCATCATAATATTTAAATATATACTTACCCGCTCTAGCTCTATTTAATAAAGGCACGCGGGCCCCCACTAACGTCGTTTTTCTTCAAAATATTTCTTACTTCCACTCTCCCACTTAGACAAATTATAAAAATCACACTTCCTTCGTGTAATATATCCAATTTGACGTCAGTATTATTTTAATATTATTTTATCCAATAATTATTAGTTTATTTCAAAATTTTCCTCCAGCTTTCTGGAGCTACAAAATACCTTACTTTGCCCCGGTTCACTTCCGAATCACCTTTTAACTCACTAATTCATCCTTGATAAAAATATTATTACTTAATTACTATTTTCTCACATGTAAAATATTTTATTTCAAAATACTCCTTTCACTTGTCACCGCTCTTTGGCACTTAAATTTAGGTCAATTGATCCTTTGTCTCATCGATAGGGTCTTATTGGCTTCTATACAAAGGTACGGGGTGTTACAGATATTAGATAAAATGTTGAATGAACCCATAACCTAGGTCTTTCGTCTATTGTCTTTCTTGATTATATTTAATTACTACTAGTTATTTTAGTATTTATTTTAATTTTTTTATTAGTTAGTTTTTCTTTAATTTTCAATTACTTAAATAAGATTAATTTGTTATAAAATTTTAGTACTTAGTGAGAATTTGAAAACAAATCCCTGTGGGAACGATACTCTACTTCTATTATGTTACTTGTTTGCGATCACGTGCACTTGCGTGAAAATTCGACAATGAGTTTTTTGGCATCGTTGCTCGGAATTTTGTTTTTTTATTATTGGCTAATATTAAATTTCCATAGATTAGTCTTAATTTAAGTTTTATTACTTTGTTTTGCAGGTGTGTTTAGTCGTTGTATGAGAAGAGCAAAAAGCTTAGAGATTGCACCTTGTGATCCAATAATTGAGAGAACATTCTGAAGACTTCGACAAGAAAATCAATAAGGTTTTGCTCCGATAAATACAATTGCTGATCAACAGGGTGAATGTTGCTAGCTTTACACACACACACAAGCGCACGTATCGCACAAGTAATATAATAGTAAAAAAAGTGTCATCTCCATAGAAAGTTGGTTATAATCTTTCACCAAGTACTAAAATTATAACAAGCTAAGTTTTATCCAAGAAATAAGAAAAAACAAGTTGTTGAAGTGAAATGAAATTTGATCTAAAAATCTAAATAAATTTAAGAATTGCAAACTAAGATTATAGTGAGGAAACAATGTAATTAAAGCCTAGTACTATGATTTCAGCTATTGCTTTGTTGGGATACAAGATCAATTAACTACCTACTTTTTATGGGGATCAATGTTAGTCTAGGGTACTTAAGCATGCATAATACTTCGTCGAGTCATCACACAATTTCCTAGCTTTATTAACTATCTATATGCTATAGAAAATTAATTAAAGCTAAGTTAATTAAGTTTAGGTCCTATATTTGACTATGTATGATTAATAGGTATATGTCTATTCTATTAATTAATCACCCACTTAATTTCTTAACATGGAATGTACACTACTCAAATTTAGGTCTATTTAAACTATCTTTGTCAAGCATCATCTAAAACCCCATACTCAACTTATTGGTGATCAAGCAACCAATGAGGCAATAAGCACATATTTGAATAAACATTGATATTCCCTTAAAAAGTAAGTAAAAATCAATCCAAAATATCCAAACTACACAACAACATCTACCATAACCCTAGATTAAGAGCTTTAACTCAACATATTCAAAATACAAACACAAATCTCAACAAAATGAAGCATTTCTACAAAAAGAGTTAGAGAGAGAAAATCTAATCTAGAGTGGGAAATTTTTTGAAGTAGCTTTTTTATCCTTCAATTTCTTCAATTTCTCTTCTTTTTCCCTCTTGGTTCCAACCTTTTTTCGCTCAAATTACTGTCTAAACCCCCTCTTTATTTTTAGCCCTAAAAAGATTGTATTTATACCCTTTTTATTGGCCATTTGATGTCAAATCAGATGGCCAATAATGTGCAGAGTCATGTTTTAGTGCCTAGGCACCCAAGCACTGGCGCCTAGCCTTTTTAAGGTGTTGGGCAATGCATTCAATGCCTAGGTGCCCAAGCTGCTGGCCACACAGCATGCAATCTATTAGAGTCAATTGATTTTCTTTACACTTTTTACCATGATCCTTTTTGAACTAGGTAAAGTTTTGAACATTAAAGTTATAGGTCCTCCTCTTATCTTTTTGCAAGTCTAAGAATTGTGTCAATCAGAGTTTTGTAGCTCAAGATATGGTTCGATTATCATAGCATTGTCTAAGGTCACCTTAAGCAAAAGTGCATGATCCTTTGTAAAATTGACTTCCAATCAATAAAAGGTAAAAAAAAGACTTAATAACATGGAAATAAACTCAAATTACTTAAACTACCAAGGCATGCATAAAGTAAATACCAAACAAATATATAAACAAGGTCTAAATTAATTAAAAACAAGAGGACATTAGTCATTTTTAGGCTCTAAAGAATGTAAGATAACTTTATAAAATAGAGTTATCAGTGAATAGCAAATCCAAGAGCACGTAGTAGCTAAAAATCATTGCTTAAGGGATTATGCTATCCTATTAGTGTAAGGGATTCCATCAAGCATTCGAAGGCCAGCTATTCAAGCAAATAATTTTGAGATCAAGTCAGCCATCATCACCATGATTCAAACTTCAATCCAATTTCGGCTCTACCAAATGATGATCCAAATAGCCATATATCAAACTTCTTGGAGATTTCTGATATGTTCAAACATAATGGTGTCATAGTTGATGCAATTTGTTTGAGGCTTTTTCCTTTCTCATTGAGGGATAAAGCTAAAGAATGGTTGAATACGTTCCGTACTGGCTCAATAACAACATGGGATGATCTTGCTCAAAAGTTCCTTGCTAAGTTCTTTCCTTCGACTAAGACAACAAAAATGAAGAATGATATTACATCATTCATGCACGAAGATTCTGAATCATTGCACGAGGCTTGGGGAAGATGCAAAGAATTAATTCTGCATTGTCCTCAACATGGTATTCCAAAGTAGCTTTAGGTGTAAACTTTCTACAATGGCTTGACTAGGCATGTTCGGATTACTATTGATGTCACTATAGGAGGAGCTTTAATAGCTAATCAATTGATGAGGCATATGATTTGTTGGAAGAAATGGCTACAAATAACTACCATGACCAACCAAGAGATCAATGCATAAGAGAGTAGTTGGAATTCATGATGTAAATGCTCATTTGGCATTATTTGCGCAAGTAGCAGCTTTAACTAAGACACTTGAATCTTTTGGTACAAACTCCATCAAAGTCCTTTTGTAGGTTGTAAATGTTGTGTAGATAATCATGCAAGCCATCAATGTCCAAGTTTGACAGAAACAGTGCAATTTGTGGGGAATAAACAACAAAATAACCTTTACCCCAACATAGACAACTTAGAGTGGAGTAACCATCCAAATTTCTTTTGGGCTAATAATCAAGGATCTTCCTCAACTTCAAGGCTAAATGCAATTTCGGGATTCTAATAGCAAGCCAGAGCATTTTTCTCAAAAAAAAAAAGCCAGCTGTGGAAGACTTACTAAGGTAGTACATGAAACAGAATGATAGCATCATACAAAGTCAAATAGCTCTTATTCAGAGTCAAGCAGCATCACTTCGAAACCTTGAGACTCAAATTGGTTAACTTACCAATTTATTAAACAACTAACCTCAAGGAGCACTACCTAGCGATACAAAGGTGAATCCTAGAAGAGAGGGTAAGGAAAAAGTTATGGCAATCACCTTGATGAGCAAAAAAGGGTTGAAAGTAGTGTTAAGCAAGCTATACTTCAAGATGAGCATATTGAAAATGAAATAGTGATTGAGTCAATAGATAAGTAAATTCAAGAGAATGAAGAAAAGGCAACTCTACCACTACCACCCTTTCGTCAGCATTTTCAAAAACAAAAGCTTGATAAGCATTTCCAAAAGTTTCTTAAGGTATTCAAAAAGCTTCACATCAACATTCCTTTCACAGAAGCTTTAGAGCAAATGCCATCATATGTGAAGTTTCTAAAGGGCATATTGACAAAGAATAGGAAATTGAAGGATTTTAAGACAATTACACTCACTGAAGAGGGTAGCACGATAATCCAAAATAAGCTTCCACCAGAACTTAAGGACTTAGGGAGCTTTTCTATCCCTTGCTCAATTGGTAATTTTAATTTTTCAAAAGCTTTATGTGATTTGGGTGTTGGTGTCTCAATTATCCTTTTGTCTGTTGGTAGGAGAATTGGACTAAAGGAGATTCAACTTACTACATTGAACTTGCAGCTAGCAAACAGAATGATAAGGCACCCTTGTGGGATTATAGAGGATGTCTTACTTAAAGTGGGGAAATTGTACATTCCAATAGACTTGCTTATACTTGAGATGGAGGAAAATCAAAAGGTTTCAATCATATTGGGGCATCCATTCTTGGCCATTGCAGGCACAATTGTCCTTGTAAAAAAAGGTAGAATAACTTTTAGAGTTGGTAAGGTAGTAGTTGAATTTACTATTTTCAATGAAACTAAATATCCTTCTTCCACAGCCTATTGCTATAAAATGTAATTAGTCGATAAAAGGTAAAGGTAATTCTACTCCACCACTTATAAGTAAGCCAGCACCAACTCTTGAGTGAAAGCCACCGCCACCACATCTCAAAACTAAGTAGTGTTATGATGAGCATTGTCACGACCTGATTTTTGAGCCATGATCGGCGCATGGACTCTATGGACATAGTCCGCTAAGCCCAAGCAAGCCTATTTATATAATCCTACTCATCATCCCGTCAACTATTCTTACATATACATCTCATAATCTCAACCCTTAAGTACTTTAATAGTAAGTTATAACAATCAAAACTGCATTTATATTCGCCAAAAATAACCTTAACCATTGCCACTCATGGTGGCTTTACCAATCAAAATGTACATATATGGTCTAAGGCATACATCTTAGTACTTTACATCACATGTACGTATTTACAAACAAAAATGACTCTGGGTTTCCAACGAAGTGACCAAGGTGAAGGTGCGGCTACGGAATGCCAAGATACCTACCAAGGAGATGAAACTACATGGACACCTCGACTTAGGTTCCAACTACCTCTTGATCTGAAAACATGAAGTTGAAAACAGTGAGTACAAACTCAATGAGTGAACATAAGAAGGGAAAAAGCAAGATAAGGAAAGTTGATAATCACGATGCATTTATTTGAAAACAATGCAATTTAGTTCAAGTTCTTATTAAAATCCCTCTATTAAACCCTTGGTTATTAAATCATTTAATGATGAAGGAACCACATTCAGCATGAAATTGGAAAGAGAGGAAATTCCCAGCAATAATCTGAATAAGGCAGCATAATAGACAGATTATCGCTGCAGTGCAAAGGTATTCTTGCTGTAGCGAACTTCAGGCACAAATCATCAACGGAATGAGGGTTTCACTCAACTGCACGAGGGTTTCGCGTTAGAACCCCTTGTCTCAAACTAAATTAATTAATCCCTTGACATTGGAAATCCATGATCAACCATGATGTTAAAGCAGTGGAAAATATAGCAAAAACCAACAAGGTAGCATGCAAGACAGAAAGTTTCTCGCTGCAGTGAGTTACAGGCAGCAAAAATAGAATGTTTCTCACTACAGCGAGAAGTAGGGCACCTAAATAAAGAAGGGCCTCCTTTGCACTAAACATCCATTTGGTGCTGCAATAAAATCAATTTGCAAGTAAATGGAAATTTTCAAGATTCATCATGGCATACAATCACATATTATAATCATGATCTTTTTATTGCATAAACATATACCTAAACATATATCAATTCGTATACCACCCCATCTCACCCAGCTCATGTGTATCCCCCCACATCGTGCACATAGCCGGAGTCATCGCGTGCATCCCCCCACATCGTGCATAGGTACAGACATCATGTGCTCCCCCACATCGCGCACAGTTGATGCCATCGTGTGCATCCCCCCACATCGTGCACACGGGTAATATCACCATCCATCTCCCTCACCACCATCATCAGCGACAGGTGCACACTCACTCCGCACATGCATGGTTGCATTTGTCACATAATGGTACCATTTATGACATAGTATATATATATATATATATGTATATCAACATTATACAGAAACATATGGATTCATCACACTATCCATTTCGTAACATAAAAACATTTCATAAGGGCTTGTTCTCGTGCGAGTTTTGAAGAAAGAACCAATAAAACGCTTTAGGGGATTAAATCAAACATACATGTGTATATCCCAAAACCTTTTTAATGCAAGTTCACTCACCGGTATTTGTTGAACCTTTAGTCGACTCTAACTTCCCTAATGGTCCAATTGGGGCTGAGGGGCCTCGTTGGAACCTATCACGCATAAAAACATCATAGCCAATCAATTTACATTAATATCTGTGACAGCCCAATTTTCGAGCCATGACAGGCGCAAGGGACCAATGGGCTTAGCCCACCAAGCCCAAGCAAGCCTACTTACATGATCTTATACGTTAACCCATATTCCTTTAGAATTTGAAATTTATAATGCTCAATTATAATTCTTTTGAAAACAACTCATAAAACCCAGTCATGTATTCATAATGGCATCATCAACCATTATATACATACATATAATTTGACAAATGAATCTCAGCATTTCACAACAAGTAGTCATATACATGTAATTGGAACTTGGCCGTCAGTGGAGTGACTCTCAGCATAGTTACTAACATTTAATGTCATGGTAAACCTACCGAGCAATGGATAGGAAGGAATACCTCGTCCTAGAATCCAATCACCTTTGACTCTAACAACCTAAAACATGAAGTTTAAAAAGTGAGTATAAACTCGGTGAGTGAACATAGGAATGGAACAAGCAATGATAAGGAATTGTTTAGGAAACATGATGCATTTATTTGAAAACAATGCCATTTAGTTCAAGTTCTTATTAAAATCCCTCCATTAAACCTTTGATTGTAAAAACATTTAATGATGAAAGAATCGTATTCAGCATGAAATTGGAAAGAAAGGAAATTTTCAGCAATTAACCAAGCAAGGCAGTATAAACAGAATGTTTCTCGTCATTCATTTCAATCACATATTATAATCATAAACTTTTTATCACATATACCTATATAAACATATATAAACATGTCCACCACCCCCACTTCATTCATCGTCATAGCCAAGTCATCATCATTATCAGCTTATGCGCACTCCCTACTCGCACATAGTCTGATCAGCATCGGCTTATGCGCACTCCCACTCTCACATAGCCAGGTCAGCATCGGCTTATGCGCACTCCTACTAGCACATAGCTAGGTCAGCATTAGCTTATGTGCACTCCCTACTCGCACATAGCCGGGTCAATATCATCACACAACATTATTCATCAATGCACAACATATATTCATATATATACATACCAACATGATATAAGAGCACATGGATTTATCCTTTCGCACATTTCACATTTTCACAACATCAAAACATTTTATCAATGGCTTGTTCCCCGGCACACATTTTTAAAGAAAAGTTGGATAAAATCATTCAAATGTTTCATCCAAAAACAATTACACTTCCCAAAGAATTTTGAAATGCAAGTTCACTCACCTGGCAACAACGAGATATTAAGTTGTTATTTGTTCGGAGGTGTCTCTAACTATTTTCATTGGCCGGTCACTCGTTATTTACTCTGTCACGCCACCACAGTACTCTAACCTTATCTTTACACTTGCTAGCAATAATACGAACTCAATATATTTAATTACATATGTATACGGGCAGCACTTCAATCAATTAATCCTTACTCAAATTTATATTTTTTATCCTACCATGAAACCATCTTCAATTAACTCACATCTTAATACATTTTTACTAAAATTACATATGTCAGTTGCTTACGTAATTCCTTATTTTATATCTCCGACAACTTATTTATGATGTCACATGCCTACTTCAACCTTTCTAAACAATTTTCGCCCAAATCCATCTTATATTTCCACAGTATTAACTATATTTACGGCAACCACCGTCATTTCAAATCTATCCAATTATTTTTCAATTTCAATCCAAATTATTTCTCCTTATTTCTTCCAAATATTATACCACTCAACTTAACACTTTCAACTAAATTATGCCAATAAATTCCTCCGACAACAATAATTCTTCACAACAAATCATTTAAAATTTCTTAACTTCACTTGAGCACTATTCATCAATTTCATATTTTCTTCATTACTTTAGTCCTACGACACATCCTAATACAATTTTTAAATATTGTATTAAAGTAGTTTAAATTTAATTCATATCACTAATAACCAAAATTTAACTAAACAAGTGGGCTAACCCCAAATAATCCAACTTCATAACAAGCCCAATAAAAGCAAGGAAGTTTTTACCTATTTGGGCTAGGTTAGCCCAAACCCAAGTCTCCACCTTTATTTTATTTTGGACTTTTCTTTCTTTGTTGCTATTGGGCCTTTTCCATGAGCTCTTCCTATTTCTTCCTATTGGGCCATGCCCATTCTTTTCTTATTGGGCTATGCCCACTCTCTCTTCTTCTTTTTTTCCTCATCTATATCTCATTTTACCTCTATTTTGAATTTTCTTCATTCCCATCTACCAACTCCCAATTCTTCCTTTTTTCTTATAATTTTATTATTTATTTTATTTCCTCTAAATATTAAAATTTCATGTATAAATCTTTCAACTTTCCTCTCTTACAATTTGACCCTTCCGACACAATTTAAATTCTAATTTCTATCTATCTTTCTTCTTTTACATGTGTACAACCAAAATATCAAAGTTGTACTCCAACACGGTATCACCATAATATTTAAAATATTTATTTACGCGCGCTATCTTACCTAATAAAGACACGCGGCCTTGTTAACGTCATTTTTTCTCCAAAATGTTCTCATCTCCTTTTGTCTCCTTGGTACCCAAAATACCTTATTATGCCTCAATTCACTTTCGAATCACTTTTTATCTCATAAATTTTTCTCTGATAAGATATTATTATTTTCTCGCGTGCGAAATATTTTATCCCAACTGTTCCTTTCATCTTTCATCACTTTTAAACATTATAATTAACCTCAATTGGCATCCAATAAGCTTTATTAGTCACCACATCAAGTACATGGTATTACAATATCGCTCCAAAAGTTGTTTCCCAAATCAAGCTTTAATAGGCCTTCCTATCTACCTTCCAATTACCATTTGATTGGCTATTCAGTTTCTCTTCATTAGTAACACTAGAAATAGATAAACAACTTCAGCAATAACACAACTCATAACTTCAATTACTAGCCATTATCAACAACTTAAAACCAATCTTAATTCATCACTCACTTTGGTGGATTGTAATGAAATTCCTCTCCAAGAGTCCTCAAGCTATCATGAAATCTCTCCCTCTCTCTCTCTACATAGTTCAATTGGTGAGAGAAAGTATTGAAGAAAGACTTTTAAGGGTTTGTTTAAGGTGAGGGAGTAAAAGAGTATGAAAAACCTTGCAACAGGGTGTGTAAAGCACGAAGATTAAGGTTAGTTTGAGAGAGTGATGGAAGCTTGAGAGAAGCTTTCATGGAAGATGAGAGAAACATGAGAGTGGAGGAAGAAGAAGAAGTTGCTAGAGAAATGAAGAAGCTGCTGAAAGAATGAGATCCTTATAATTAAAGTTTATCCAACTTTACTTAATTATCGAAATACCCCTAACAAGGCCACTTGTATTCCTCCCTTCCCATATGCAGTCTTTTCACTCTTTTAACCCAAAGACAAGGTCCATAATAGTCTAAAAGTACTCGAGTTCACAAAAATTAAAATCTTTGACTCGGGGTGCAAAATGACCATTTTGCCCCTATTGTGAAAATTATTGTCACTTCTAGTTTTCTTCATGTTTCCATCATTATACATCATTCATTTTGTCCTTACGCCCATGTAGACCTTAAAAAATATTAAAAAACCTTATTCTGAGAGATTATTAGAGGAAATGATGAAATTACCCTTAGTCCGTGTTATCTCATCTACTTCTAATTACAAGTCTACAGAGATCGAGGTCTCACAAGCATAATCCACCACCTTCTAGTGATCTTGATTTTGAGGTTAGACTGCACGTAGCACTCTCTAGTTCACACCTCTATTTTTTACCATGGCAACTTCAACCATACTGGTGGAAAACTTTTAAAGTGGTAAAAGTTGTCTTATGGCCATATTTAGATTTTTAGTACATTTATAGGAGAATTCAAGGTAATGAAACAAAGCCTCAAGCATTTTTACAATGATGAAGAAGTGAAAAAATGAGTATCATAGTCAAGCTAGTGACTATAAAAAGGCATTTCTCAAGAGGCAACCCAAGCTATATCTTTTTAAGTTTAGTTGCTATTTTAGTTAGTTTTTATTTTATTATATTTAAATAAGTAGCTATAACATTTACCTAGCTTGTTTTGCTAAGTATGAAAGTTTGGAAAACATGAAGATAAGGAGAAAGAAAGTTCGAGCTTTCAATGCACTGTCACCATTGATAGGGGAGCTTTTTTGCTTATTCTTTTTAGCTTTTCACATTGAAGACAATGTGCAATTTAAGTTTGGGGGAGGGTTTTATTATTATTTGTTTTTGTGATATTTTAGATTAGTTTATTTTCATTAAATTTTTTTTTAAATTTTATGCATGTTTTAAAAACTTGAGCTAAATTTATTTGTGCCAATTTCTTTTAATTGACCTATCCAATGATGAGAACCTAATTATATTCCTATCTTGATTCTTTGAAACATGTGGATATTGTTTGAGTATTATTTAAATTTTTACACTAAGCTTCATTGTTAGGATGAGATTTCCACTCAATTTAAACACCATATCTTTTGTTTAAATTAAGTATGCATATCTAGAGAAGATTTATGTGAGTGTAAAAATTTTGAATTATGTTTTAAGTTCTAGAATTTGTTTGATTTTCTCTCGAGGTAAAATCCTAGGCTATACATGTTGGTCCCAATAATATGTGCTAGAGGGGAGGTGAATAGCATAAATCAGCTCTTGACAAGATGAGGAACTAATTTCTAGCATAAAGAAAATAAAAACAGAGTAGACAATGCACAGAAATTTATAGAGGTTCGGTCCAAGATCTACATCCACTACCTTGATTATCCAACCGAGGATTTTCCCAACAATTTCACTAATAACCGGTGAAATTCACAAGCTTTCACCAAGCTTTACAATGGCTTTTACAAGGCTCAGCCAAAACCTTTTACACTAGTTTTTTACAAGCTAAACTAAAACCTAAAGTGGTTTCTCAAAGGCTCAACCACAACCTTTCACAATGGTTTTTCACGAGCTCAACAAAAACCCAAAGTGGTTTTTTCAAAGGCTCAACCACAACCTACAACAATGATTTTTACCAGGATCAACCAAAACCCAACAACAAATTTTTCTAGACTAAGTTGGAACCTTTACACTCAATGAAGCTAATACCCCATACTTTGATGTGGTGACTACTCAAGCTTATCGGATGCCAATTGAGGTTAATTATAATGTTTAAAAGCGATAAAAGATGAAAGGAATAGTTTGGGATAAAATATTCCGCACGTTAGGAAATAATAACAAAATAATAATATTTTTATCGGATAAAAACTTACAAGATCAAAAGTGATTTGGAAGTGAATTGAGGCATAATAAGGTATTTTGGGTACCAATGAGACAAGAGGAAATTTTTGAACTAAAATAATATTTCATTAATAAAATAATATAAAAATATTAATATTTTATTCAATATCAAAAGTTTTCCTGAAGGAGTATGTGGTCAATCTAAGTGGGGGAGAAGAAGAATGAGAAAAATTTCAGAGAAAAATGACGTTAATGGGGTCACGTGTCTTTATTAAGTAAAGATAGTGTGAGTAAATAAATATTTTAAACATTATGGGGACACCGCGTTGGAGTATAAATTTTATACCTTATTTGTACATGTGTAGAAGAAGATAATAAAAGGAAATTGGAGTTAAATGAGTGTTGGGAGGATTAAATTAAAAAGGGAAAAACTTAGAGGGTAAAACGGTAATTTCGTACAAAATTTGGTCAAAGCTTTCAAAGGAAGCTTTGACTCTCTCATGTTTTTTTTTGTCCTTCATGGTCGGCCATTTCATGTTGAAATGTTGAAATGTAAGGCATGCCTACGCCAACCAATGAAGATGGCGTTAATAACAATGACAAAAGAAGACAAAATTTGCATAAAAAGGTCATATTTTATTCAAGCCACCTAGGGACCAACGGCAACTCTTTTTTTCAAGAAAGGGGTGCATATTTTTTTTATCCTTCTTTGGGATAAACGGCAGCCCATATTTGTAGCCACTTGACATGCAAAGAGTGCATGCTTATCTAGACTCCATTGATATCAACAGAAAGGAGAGGAAAGATTTTTTTTAAGAATTTTGGTTTAGATTGTAAAGGGAAGCTTAGGTTTTGGGGAGTCACTGGCTGCGAGGAATAGAGAGGAGAGGAAGCCATTGGCAGAAGAAGAAAGAAAGGAAGAAGAAAGAGAAAAAGGATAAAGCTAAAAAAAAAGGAAAGAAAGAAAATATATATGTACAAAAGGAGAGAGGTAAGAGTTTAATTTTTTTAGTTCCAGTTTGGGTATTTTCTAGACGGGAAAGGTTTGATCTTTTGGAGCTGGTAGAGGAAGTGAGAGCTCGAGTTATTTGGGTAGCAATGAGGAGAACCGGTTTAGGCAAACAAAAGAGAGAGTTGGGTTTTGGTGCTAATCGGTAAAAAGGGAAATTCAATCGGGAGGTCGGTTAGCAAGGGAAAAAAGAAGAGAAAATTTTGAGGTTAAAGGGAAGGGAAAGGAAGTCGACTGTAGAGAGAGAGAGAGAAATGGTGAGAAAGTATAAAAAAAAAAAAACAAAGAGGAGAGAGTGGGCATAGCCCAATAAGAAAGAATGGGCATGGCCTAATAGGAAGAAATAGGAAGAGCCCATGAAAAGGGCCCCATGGCAACAAAGAAAGAAAAGTCCAAAAGAGAATAAAGGTGGAGACTTGGGCTTGGGCCAACCTTGCCCAAATAGGTAAAAGTTTCTTTGCTTTTATTGGGCTTGTTATGAAGTTGGACTATTTGGGGCTAGCACACTTGTTTAGTTAAATCTTGGTTATTAGTGATATGAATTAAATTTAAATTACTTTAATATAATATTTAAAAATTCTTTTATGATGTCTCATAGGACAAAGCAAAGAAGAAAATAGGAAATTGATGAATAGTACTCAAGTGCAATTAAGAAATTTTAAATGATTCGTTGCGAAGACTTATTGTTGTCGGAGGAATTTATTTGCACAAGTTAGTTGAAATGTTAAGTTGAATGGTATAATATTTGAAAGAAATAAGGAAGAATAATGTGGATTGAAATTGGAAAATAATTGGATAGATTTGAAATAACTGTGGTTATCGTAAATATAATTAATATTGTGGAAATATAAGATGGATTTGGGCAAAAATTATTTAGAAAGGTTGAAGTAGGCACATAACATCATAAATAAGTTACCGGTGATATAATCTAACGAATTACATAAGCAACGAATATAAGTAATTTGAGTAAAAATGTATTAAGATGTGAGTTAATTGAATATGGTTTCATAATAGGGTGAAAAATATAAATTTGAGTAAGGATTAATTGATTGAAGTGTCACGACCCAATTTCCCAAGCCATGACCGACGCATGAGCTCCATGAGCATAGCTCACTAAGCCCAAGCAAGCCTATCCATTTACCTTTGCTTAACAAATTTATCATATCATGCATACACACACACCTTTTTCCGGGTGTGAACATAGCCAAAACACAATGGCATTATCGATAATAATATGCATGCACTATGTCAGTCATGTATTTAGCAATTTACATTGCATACACATATTCACATTGTTAGATTGTATTCACAATACAAAAGGACTCATGACTTCTAGTGGAGACATTTATAATAAAAGGGATTACTATCGAATGCCAGACACATACCTAGGAGATGCACTATGGGGACTCCTCGATCTAGGGTCCAACAGTCACCTGATCTGAAAACATGAATTTTTATAAAACGTGAGTACAATACTCAGTGAGTGAACAAGAAAGGAACAAGCATACCATAAGGAATGTTTATCGAAATCATGATGCATTCATTTTCTCAAAACCATGTAATTGTTTTAGCTCCTTTAAACCCTTCATGTAAACCCCACATGAGTAAATCACTTTAAAAAATCCATGCTCAACTATGGTACCAAAGAAATGGGAAATATGGGCAAAACCCACAAGTTAGCAAAATGGACAGAAAGTTTCTCGCTGTAGCGAGAACCAGTTCTGGTGAAGGCCCTAAAACCCGAGAGTTTCTCACTGTAGCGAGAATGAATTTCGCTGCAGCGAAACAGAGCAACAAGAGAAAAGTTTCCCTTCATTCAACAAAAAGGCCATCCTACTAAACTAACAAAATCAACATAAAACTCATGAAAATTCCCAAAGTGCAATGTATCAAATTTCACATATATGTTAACCATATAACACATTCATGAGCTTTCATTTCATAAGTCTAGATATGCATAATTAGATAGACAAACATCAATATCATCATAATCACACCCGGCTCATGTACATCCCCCCACATCGTGCACATAGCCGGCACCATCGTGTGCATCCCCCCACATCGTGCACAATCAGTGCCATCGTGTACATCCCCCCACATTGGGCACACGAACATTATCATCATCCATCTCTCACGCCACCATCATCACTAGCATGTGCATCCCCCCACATCGTGCACACACACGATTATAGTCATTATACACAATATCATTCATCGTGCACAATACACACATATATATATATATATATATCATCATATTGCAATAATGCATGAATCTATAGCAATCACATATCACAACATCAAACCATTTAACAAAAGCTTGTTCCCAAGGTACATTTTCTAAGACAAGTTGGATAGAATCTTTCATATTCCCCAAAACAAGTTTGAAATACAAGTCCATTCACCGGTATCGAAAATTCAGATTCTGGGTGCACTCGGACTAATAGTCCTCAGGCGCAATTCCTTTGCCTTTTCCGGACGTCTCACTACCTTGACAAATAACAAAGTCAAGGAATTTACTATATTGTCCCTAAATTGATATAAACTAATTTAAACTACTAATGCTTGATATGTAAATGCAAAAATACGTCCGATTACCGCTTAATCGAGGTATCGATTAAATTCGACCGATCACCGATTAATTGGCGATTGTGTCCAAATCACCTCCAAATTAATCCATTTTTCCTCTAATACCTTAATTTACCACATACCATTTAAATAAAGCCAAATTCAGCATTAGAACCCTCACAGTTCCTTATAGAAAAATTCGGTCATTTGGTGCACTAGCACTGAAATTTTTTTCTACATAACCGTTCCACCTTAATTCATCTTTTTCCAAGCCATTTTCCTTGAAATAAAAACAATCCCCCATTGATATTTAGCCCTCATGGTTCCACCAACAAGGAACCCTAGAGAAATTGAATATTTCTTTTGTGTTTTTGTTCATAACCAGGCTTAACTATCCTTAAACACTAACATAGTCTAAAATCAAATTATTCCAACAACAAATCCTCTTCCATACCCATTTTTCAGAATTGAATTCATCATGATAACTCAATATTCAACCATGAAATCAAGAACAAAAGCATGCGTAAGCTAGGTATCAAGGAGAATTAAAGAAATTCTAACTTACCTAGCTTGTTTCCTTGATTTCTTCACTTTTTCTTTGAATTTTCACCTAGGTTTTCTTGTTTTTCCCTTTGTTCTTGTTGCTGGTTGCCTAGGCCTAATATGGTGAGAGAATTAGGGATTTAATGGGCTGATTTCTATAGAAAATAATAAAATAATCAAGTATGCCACGTGTCACATGCTTATTGGCCCAAATTTTTAACTTTTTGACTTTTTCTTCTTAATTTTCCACCACAAATATTCTAGTATTTATCCAATCCTACCACAATTAAAATTCCTTGGTTTTGACAAGTGCTGGGGTGAAACATTTACTGATTTGCCCTTGGAAAGAAAAAATTACGATTTTACCCCTATACTCTGAAATTTACCGAAATCACATTATTTTTACTTTTCAACCTTCAATAACACTAATATTGATCAATATTAACCAAATGGGGCAAAATTTGTTTTATAAAAATTTTCGTTTAGTCCTCTAGTGGCCAAATTACCATTTTACCCTTGTGCTCCAAAAATACCGAGAATCACAATTTTTCACTACTAAACATCATTTTATACTCCAATAATCATAATTATATTTCATACAATTATTCTTGGTCAAATGTGATCAAATCTTGGCTAAAAATCTCCATTTTATCAACAAATGGTAAAATGACCGTTTTATCCTTAATCGGTCAATTTTCTTGATGGACTCCAAACTGGACCTTGAACTCCAAATCACTATTCTAAGCCATTCTGTGGGTTTCAAAATTTTCAAATTCCTCTCAAAATTTCTATTTGAACTAGTTTAAGGCTCGATTTAACTTAGTTGTACCACTTAGTACAATACCGTCTTTTAATCGAGCTTGACAGGGTCTCACATGAAGTGCTGCCCGTATACGTATATAATTAAAAATTTTGAGTTTGTAAGGAAATGCAAAGGTAAGGTTAGAGCAATATGGTGGCGTGTCAAAGTAAATAACGAGCGATCAGCTAGTGAAAATAGTTAGAGACACTTCCGAACAAATAACTACTTAAAATCTCATTGTTGCTAGGTGAGTGAACTTACATTAAAATATTTTGGGATATACATAGTTATGTTTGATTGAATCCTCTAAAATGTTTTAGTGGTTTTCCTTCAAAAACTCGCACGGGAACAAGCCTTTATGAAATGTTTTTATGTTATGAAATGGATAGTGTGATGAATCCATGTGTTTCTATATAATATTGATGCATATATATATATATACTATGTCATAAATTATACATTGTGTGACAAAATGCAACCGTGCATGTGCGGGGTGAGTGCGCACGTGCCGGTGATGACGATGGTGAGGGAGATGAATGATGATATTGCTTGTGCACGATGTGGGGGGATGCACACGATGACTCTGGCTATGTGCACGATGTGGGGGGATGCATATGAGCTAGGTGAGACGGGGTATCCGACTATGTGCACGATGTGGGGGGATGCACATGAGCTGGGTGAGATGGGGTGTCCGGCTATGTGCACAATGTGGAGGGATGTACATGAGCTGGGTGAGATGGTGGTGTATGTGCTTATATATATATTTACTATATAGAGATGTTTGGATACAATATGTGATTGCATTGTCTATTGAAAACTTGAGTATTGTCAATGTGTTCAATTTAATGTTCAATGTGGCATGAGTGTGGATTTTTCCGGTGGTAGTGAAAGCCCCTTGGATTTTATTTGGCCAGAATTTCGTTGCAGCGAGAATGCTTTTTTGCTGCAGAGAGAGTCAATCTATTATGCTTGACTTGCTTGAATTTTACTAAAGTTTTCACTTCTTAACTTTTTTGTTATTCATGAGTCTTTCGTCATCAAGTGACTAAATGACTAAGGGTTTGAATGAGGGGTTTTTAAATAGAAATAAACTAAATTGCATTGTTTTGAACTTAAGTGCATCAGGATTTCTAAACCTTCCTTAACGTTGCTTGTTCCCTTCTTATGTTCACTCACTGAGTTTATACTCACGTTTTCAACTTCATGTTTTCAAATTCAGGGGTGGTTGGAACGTAGATTGAGGTGCCCATGTACACCCATTTTTCGGTAGGTATCCTGGTATTCAGTAGTCATATTCCCCATCCAAAGTCACTCCGCTGACGGTATAGGTCTTTGTATATGCTCAATGTGAATTGATAAAATACATTGCATAGACTATCTATGTATATTTCGAACTATGATGCCAATGTGAGCATCCACTTGGGTTCTATGAATTGCATTTGAAGAAATTGACATTTGAACACTATTAAGTATAGATCTTAGAGAAATATGATAGATAGATGGACTAATATACAAGTGCATATAAAGAGAGGCTTGCTTAGGCCTAGTGGGCTGTGCCTATTGGGTCCTTGCGCCAGTCATGGCTCGAAAATTGGGCTGTGACAAACTTGGTATCAGAGCTCTAGGTTTAACTAAGTCCTAAGATTCTTTGTGTTTGTTAGCGGAGTTGTTAGAGTTAGTGTAGAGTTCTGTTCTTGGTTTGTGGGTGCGCAACACGAATCAAGGAAATGAGGCTACATGAACTCTTTTTCATCTAGAAACCTACCTTTGTCTTAGTACTACAAGGTTAAGAATTAATGCTCATTTGTATACAGGTTTGAGGTGCCTCTGTGACACAACATGAGCAGCGGCGGTAAGAAACTGGAAAGGTCCCCTAATGTTGAAAAAGGATAGACGGACTCCACTGCTTGGAGTCATTACGAGCTAAAGGTTGAAAGCGTGGCTAGTAATCCACTCTGACTTTCTAATGAACAGGTCCCACTAGGAGTGGAAATAGTGTCTTGTAAAGGGAAAGGTCTCGAAAGTAGTGAAAGCCTTGCAATTAAGAATAGCTCTGGTACTTTGGGATACGTGAACAAATTACTGCAGGAATGGTATAAGAAAAAGACAGAAGAGAAAATTGCAAAAAGAGATATTTGTCTTAGGAAGGTATCCGTTGTTCGACACTTTCCTCCTGGATGTGGAATAAGCGTCGTACCTGTGAGTAGTGATGAATGCAGGAGAATACAGCAAGCTTGGATTGAGGAAAAAATGAGAAAATCTTAAGAGGAAGAGAAAGACCCTGAAGAGGATCCGTCGATGTGCCCAGATCAAGGTGACGAGGATCCTAAAGACACTTAATATTTTCGTTGAAGTTCGTATCACTTTAAGTCTAGGCAGATGCGGTGTAAGAATAATAATAGTAGTTATATGTACAAAGGAGTTGAGAGTTAGCTTTTATTTCGTATGACTCAAACGGATTATAAAGCAGCTGTTTAAATGACTGGATGTGTATGGGAATCTTTTGGGTATGACAGAGGTAAACTAGCAATATAATTATCGAGAAAGGATATTCACCTTAGTGGCGTGGTTGGTTGCCTTAGATAATTATTAAGGATTGACGTAGAAAGTTATTAATGGTACAAACAACTACGAAACCTGATAAATGATTACTGGTTAATCGTGGAAAGGTGGAAATTGAAATCCCAGTTACAGTTACAATTCGGAAGGATATGGGAGAAATCAATGAGGGTATAGGTGATGTTTGGAATGGATGATGTGATTAAATTCAAGGATTATAAAATTTAAGTATGGAGGGAACTACAAAATGATGTCATGATATTATAAGATGATAATTGGGCACAAATATAGACTAAGGGAGACAAATTGTGGAACTTGGGAGAAGGTGAATCCTTGATTTAATAAATATTATGAATGTAGAGCGTGGAGAAAGATGAACTATTTTCATGGTCATTTTATACTGAAAGTCAACAAAACTATTTGAGTTACAAGACAAGAAAGACAATTAATTGTGAATGTTAAGAAATTGTGGAATGTCATACATGGTGAAAAAAATTTTGTGTGTGCTATTATATGTTGAGAATTTGCTGCACAATATGGAAAGATTGTCCTAAGGTGAGACTTATTGGTTGAAGATAGGTGTTAAAGGATAAAATGAGTTTGAAAAATATTGACTTAGCTAAATGGGGAGGGTTAGTAAAACCACAAGGCCAATTGTGTGGCACACTGGAAATCTATGAAGATGAATTGGGGATTGAATGGACGAGTATTTATTTATATATCTTTAAGAATAGGTGCATGTCTATAGAACGATATGCTTGGGATGTTAAGGAGTAAATAAGAGACTAAGTGTTTCAAGAATGCACAAATATCTTCGAGAAGGAATTACTAATCATACACGGCAAGTATAAAATGTGGGATTTTTAAAACTTACTGAGGAGCCTAATGGCTAAGTCACGAGTTAAGTAATCACATGTGGTGAGACATGAGTTTAAGATAGGAATCCCCAAGGAAATACTCAAGAGGAGTTTTGCTATGGATCTTGTGAAAGCAAGCATTAAGTTATGTGGTTATAAAGGGAAAGCCGTTAGCTGAAAGTGAGGTTCGTATTGACATTAAAAAGTACTTGAGGAGGACCTCGTTTTAAGTCTTACAATTTCAAGTACAAACTGCAGATTGGTCTAGGGGGAATGATGTCACATTAGTATGGAAGAATGGAACAAAGGATGATTGAAGATAATCTGGATAATGAAGTCCAATAATGAAAACTTCTTAATGTAGTATGGAAATTGAAATTCGAAAATGCTTGAGGCATGCACGATTCAAATGAGTCTAAGTTTTAGGTGACTCATTAAAGTCGAAATGCAACAAGGATAATATATATATATATATAGGTTAGAGGTATGAAGAATAATTGAGAAATAAGGATGACTTTAGGGATTGTGGTATTGCATAACATGCAATGATCTAATAAAGATGAACCCACCCTTGAGAGATCAACAAGATTATAAAGCATATGCGGATACTAAACTGCAATTTAATGAAAATGACATTTAGTAAGTGAGATGTGATTAATGACATTATGATGCACGGATATATAGTATGATGAAACTCAAGCATATAACTGGAAATGATATAAACGATATCAAGTTATGTGTAGGCATAACAAGAATGTTGACATGCACTATGAGGATTTTTATATTGAATCTTGAATAGGGATGGGGATGAATAAAGGGAAACGTAGTCCAAGGCACGCGAACACATGGATCCCTATTCCTAACGAGGAACGTTGACATTTGAAAATGCATGTACATACCGTTCATGTGAAATTGATGACTTGATCAACTGAGGTGAAAAATTGTTCTCAATAATTTGAGATTTGAACTTTATGTATTTGATGAGTTGCATACATGGTATAACAACAAGAAGTCCCATTAGAAGTTGAACTATGATGATATAAGAAATTTTGGAAAATAGTCAGAGGATTGAGACTAAAGAATGCTATGAATAATCGAAGTATGTGGCGTAAATGCAAGATAAACCTGAAGTATGTGGGAATATGTTAAGACCCGGAACTACCATCGAGCCCGTGACAACCGCTGCGACGTCCCGATAGGCATTCATTACCCGGAATGTCAATCAAAACCTTGCAAGGCTTAACATCGGTTTTTCTCGCTTCCTCTGTGAGTATTAGTCACTAAAATTATGTTTTGAGATATTATAAACTAATTCCAAATCAAAACAATAGAAAAATAATTTTTTTCTCACAGAGGTATTTTGGTCATTTTTTCTCAAAAATCTCAAAATCCGCTAAAAATGTAGCATGTGGGTGCAAAACACATATTTCATAATCAAAAATAAATTTGGATGTCTAAAACATTCGTTTAAAATGAAATTATGATTATTAGAATAAAATAAAAATATTGAATAAAATACTCAAGTTTCTCATAAAACAATATTTTTAAAACATTGCATAAATAATTTTTATAACGTAAAAGCAAAATAAAATCAAATATATTGTAATATAGTAAGCTAGAGTATTTATTTTAATTTACAGTAACAAGTGAGCCCTTGAATAACCAAAAGTAAGAAAGATTGTAAACCTAAAGTTTGGAAGATGCAAATCCAATGGTGGTCCTCGATGAAATCAGCTATCTATAGACTATCCTGAGCCTGAAATTGGTGGAAAGGAGGGTGGTGAGATTATATAATCCTAGTGAGTAAACAAATACCATCTAAAATATCTAAAGTCAAGTAAATGGAGACAGATAAAATAGTTTAACATACTGTAATTCATCACCTTTTAACTTGTTTCAACCAAATAAAATCAATTCATATAAATCGAGTAATCAATATGGCTTATGAATTTCTTAATTTGGCTCGTGCCAAAACCATTCCCATACTCAGTTATCTAGGATGCCTTGATCGAAGGCTATCCTAACCGAGTCCGCCAAGGCTGTTAAAAAGTTATGTACGCATAATCATGTTTTTATTTTGAAAACATAGTCGTTCCTTGGCATTGGCCAAGTTCCCCTCACGTGGTGGTTGGGTGTGAAGTGAACTCTAAAGTTTGACATCAGAAGTTACCCTACGCGCCTCTCCAATTGAGGTACATATATATGACCAGGTTTCGTGCCCCTCTAATAGGTTGGTCCACAAAACCAGCCCACTACAGCAAGCTAAACCCACCATACAATAAAAATTCAACAACATGATATGGCAATTTTATCATTATCCAGCTTTTCAAGGCAAACAACAATTTACACATTTCAACACAAATACCAATTCAGCCATTCATGCCAATTTTGTCATAAGCCAATCAATTAGAACCATAAATTCACAATACATCAAATGGTCTTTAATTACTCTATTTGCAAAGCCATCATTCAATTTCAGAACAATTTTATGAAATCATTTTATTTAAACACATTTTTGTTTATAAAACCTAAAAATTTACCATTTAAACTCATTTTTCATAAAATCACAAAATCGGATAAAAACCACTCTAGATAATTAAGACGATAGTAAGGTTACTCACAATGTCTAGAGTGCGAATTTTCTAAGTACTCTGACTACTGATCCTCGGATGCAATTTTCTTGCCTTTATCAGAGGACTCACCACCTTGACATAGTACAAAATCGAGAAACTTACTACATTGATACTAAATCGAAATTAAACTAATTTAAACTACTAATGTATGATATGAAATGCAAAATGCACAAGTAACCATCTAAACCCAGTATTGGCCTAATTCGTCTTATCACCTGATTAATTGGCCAACGCGTCCAATTTAGCTCCAAATTGCTCCATTTCTTTTCCAATACCTTAATTCACCAAACACAAGTCAAATAACCTAAAATTTGGTAAAACCATCTTCATTTTTCTTCTTACAATTTTCGGTCAATAATGGTGCATTAACACTGTGGTTTTTTCCTATTACTTTTTCACACCATAATTCATCATTTTCTAACCAATTCTCTTAAAATAAAAAATCAAATTTATCCTCACTCAATACAAGGTAGGTTCGGCCATTGATAGGTGATGGGGAAAATGAATTCTTTTCTTGTTGTTTTGCTTATAGACATGGTAAACTAACTAAAAACACTAACATAACTTGAAATCAAATCAATCCAACATCATTGTCTCTCCATACCCATTCGGCTAGCCATGAATTCACCATGAAAACATGAAATTTAACCATGAAAAATAAGGAGAAATGCTTAAGGAAAATAGATTTCAAGTTTAAATTGAGAAATCCTACCTTTTTCACTTGTTTTCGTTGATTTTTCACACTTTTTCTCTTGAAATTCTCCACCTAGGGTTCTTGTTCTTTCTTTTCTTCCTTTGTTCTTCTTTGGCTGGCCATATGAATGAGAAATGGGCTGATTTTGTGCTAATTTATAAGGAAAATAATGAATGGATGAGATTTTGACATATGTCAGCATTCCATTGGTCCATGTGTCATACTTAGCCATTAAGCAATCTCTCTCCACCACTTAAATTTCTTCAATTATCCATGATAATATTGGGTAAAATTCATGTGCTGGACAAGTGTTAGGTGGTGTAAAATTACAAATTTGCCCCTGGGGTGGCAAATGACTAAATACCCTTATGCTCGAAAAAATGTCGAATTTAAAATTCTTCACTTCTCAAACTCAAATTATACTCCCAATGATCAATCTTAGTCAAAAATTCCAGCCAACACTCACATCTTAACCTCGGGTGGCAAAATGACCATTTTACCCCTAAGTCATGAAAATTCCAATTTGACTCCAAATCGGCCATTGAACTCTGAATCACCATTTTAAGTCATTCTGGGGTTTTAAAATTCTCAATTTCATCTTAAAATCTCTATTTGAACTAGTTTGAGGCTTAATTCAACTTAATTGTATCGTTTGGTACAATACCGTCCTATAACGATTTTTGAGGTACCCAAGTAAACAAACATGCATTCTTATGTAAGAATGGCATAATAAACATATTGTAGAGTCGGGCTTGACAGAATAATTGAAGGCATTAACCTTCCTCAACGTTGAGACCATGTATAGAAATGAATATGGCATGTTTATAATGTTGTAGGCTACATAATAACGTATGGGGTTAAGATGAATGAATCAATATTGAGGAGTTTGGCAAGGAGCGGAATAATAAAATGGTGATTTAAGTATACATAAGTAAGTATAATATGTGATTGAAATCGGTATGATTGAGATGGGATTATGGTTTAAATTTAATGATAGTGATAGAGGCATGCTTGGTGTCTCAATATAAGAGATCATGGTTGTGAAGGGTACTGCTGATCAAATTCTAAAGGATAATAATAGACATAAGTGAAGTATTCAAGTTGAATTGGAGGTGAATGAAGTGAATAAATTGAAATTCCCTATAAAGGAGAAATGGAATAAGATCATAGAGTGAGATTGATAACTCGACACCGACGTGAATTCGAGGACGAATTCTATTTAAGTGGGGGAGACTGTAATACCCCGTACTTTGATGTGGTGACTACTAAAGCTTATCGGATGCCAATTGAGGTTAATTATAATGTTTAAAAGTGATGAAACATGAAAAGAATAGTTTGGGATAAAATATTTCGCACACGAGGAAATAACAACAAAATAATAATACTTTTATCGAGAAGAATTTACAAGATAAAAAGTGATTCGGAAGTGAATTGAAGCACAATAAGGTATTTTGGGTACCAAGGAGACCAGAGAAAATTTTTGAAATAAAATAATATTAAAATATTAATATTTTATTCAGTATCGAAATTTTTCGTGAAGAAGAAGTATGTGGTCAATCTAAGTGGGGGAGAAGAAGAATGAGAAAAATTTCAAAGAAAAATGATGTTAATGGGGACGCGTGTCTTTATTAAGTAAAGATAGTGCGGCTAAATAAATATTTTAAACATTATGGGGACACCGCGTTGGAGTATAAATTTTATACCTTATTTGTACATGTGTAGAAAAAGATAATAGAAGAAAATTGGAGTTAAATGAGTATTGGGAGGATTAAACTAAAAAGGGAAAAACTTAGAGGGTAAAACGATAATTTCATACAAAATTTGGTCATAGCTTTCAAAGGAAGCTTTGACTCTTTTTTTTTTTTTTTGTCCTTCATGGCCAACCATCTCATAATGAAATGTTGAAATGTAAGGCATGCCTAAGCCAACCAATGAAGATGGCGTTAATAACAATGACAAAAGAAGACAATATTTGCATAAAAAAGTAATATTTTATCCAAGCCATCTAGGGACCAACAACAACTCTTTTTTTCAAGATAGGGGTGCATATTTTTTTTATGCTTCTTTGGGATAGACGGCATCCCATATTGGCTGCCACTTGGCATGCAAAGAGTGCATACTTATCTTGACTCCATTGATATCAACGGCAAGGAGAGGAAAGTTTTTTTTTAAGGATTTTGGTTTAAATTGTAAAAGGAAGCTTCGATTTTGGGGAGTCACTAGCTGCGAGGAATAGAGAGGAGAGGAAGCCATTTGCAGAAGAAGAAAGAAACGAAGAAGAAAGAGAGAAAGAGAGAAAGGGGAAAGCTAAAAAAAAAGGAAAGAAAGAAAATATATATGTACAAAATGAGAGAGGTAAGAGTTTAATTTTTTTAGCTCCGATTTGGGTATTTTCTAGAGGGGAAAGGTTTGATCTTTTGGAGCTGGTAGAGGAAGTGAGAGCTCGAGTTGTTTGGGTAGTAGTGAGGAGATCCGGTTTTGGCAAACAAAAGAGAGAATTGGGTTTTGGTGCTAACCGGTAAAAAGGGAAATCCAATCGGGAGGCCGGTTAGCAAGGGAAAAAAGAAAAGAAAATTTTAAGGTTAAAAGAAAGGGAGAGGAAGTCGACTGTAGAGAGAGAGAGAGAGAGAAAGAGAGAGCTGGTGAGAGAGTATAAAAAAAAACAAAGAGGAGAGAGTGGGCATAGCCCAATGAGAAAAGAATGGGCATGGCCCAATAGGAAGAAACGGGAAGAGCCCATGGAAAAGGCCCAATGGCAACAAAGAAAGAAAAGTTCAAAAGGGAATAAAGGTGGAGACTTGGGCTTGAGCCAACCTAGCCCAAACAGGTAAAAGTTTCGTTGCTTTTATTGGGCTTGTTATGAAGTTGGACTATTTGGGGCTAGCCCACTTGTTTAGTTAAATCTTGGTTATTAGTGATATGAATTAAATTTAAATTACTTTAATACAATATTTAAAAATTCTTTTATGATGTCTCATAGGACAAAGCAAAGAAGAAAATAGGAAATTGATGAATAGTACTCAAGTGTAGTTAAGAAATTTTAAATGATTCGTTGTGAAGAATTATTATTGTCAGAGGAATTTATTTGCACAAGTTAGTTGAAAATGTTAAGTTGAATGGTATAATATTTGGAAGAAATAAGGATGAATAATGTGGATTGAAATTGAAAAATAATTGGATAGATTTGAAATGACTGTGGTTATCATAAATATAGTTAATATTGCAAAAATATAAGATGGATTTGGGCGAAAATTATTTAGAAAGGTTGAAGTAGGCATGTGACATCATAAATAAATTACCGGTGATATAATCTAAAGAATTACATAAGCAACGGATATAAGTAATTTGAGTAAAAATGTATTAAAATGTGAGTTAATTGATGATGGTTTCATGATAAGGTGAAAAATATAAATTTGAGTAAGCATTAATTGATTGAAGTACTGCCCATATACGTATATAATTAAATAAATTGAGTTTGTATTATTGTTAGGAAATGCAAAGGTAAGGTTAGAGCACTATGGTGGCGTGTCAAAGTAAATAACGAGTGATCGGCCAGTGAAAATAGTTAGAGACACCTCCGAACAAATAATGACTTAAAATCTCGTTGTTGCCAAGTGAGTGAACTTGCATTAAAATGTTTTGGGATATATACAGTTATGTTAGATTGACTCCTCTAAAATGTTTTAGTGGTGTTCCTTCAAAAACTCGCACGAGAACAAGCCCTTATGAAATGTTTTTATGTTATAAAATGGATAGTGTGATGAATCCATGTGTTTCTGTATAATATTGATGTGTGTGTATATATATGTATATATACTATGTCATAAATTATACATTGTGTGACAAAATGCAACCGTGCATGTGCGGGGTAAGTGCACACCTGCCGGTGATGACAGTGGTGAGGGAGATGGATGATGATATTGCTTGTGCACGATGTGGGGGGATGCACACGATGACTCTGGCTATGTGCACGATGTGGGGGGATGCACATGAGCTGGGTGAGACGGGGTGTTCGGCTATGTGCACGATGTGGAGGGATGCACATAAGCTAAGTGAGATGATGGTGTATGTGCTTATATATATATTTACTATATAGAGATGTTTGGATATAATATGTGATTGCACTGTCTGTTGGAAACTTGAGTATTGTCAATGTGTTCAATTTAATGTTTAATGTGGCATGAGTGTGGATTTTCCCGGTGGCAGTGAAAGCCCCTTGGATTTTATCTGGCCAAAATTTCGTTGTAGCGAGAATGCCTTTTCGTTGCAGTGAGAGTCAATCTATTATGCTTGACTTGCTTGAATTTTACTAAAGTTTTCACTTCTCAACTTCTTTGTTGTTCATGAGTCTTTCGTCATCAAGTGACATAACGACTAAGGGTTTGAATGAGGGGTTTTTAAATAGAAATAAACTAAATTGCATTATTTTGAACTTAAGTGCTTCAGGATTTCTAAACCTTCCTTAACGTTGCTTGCTCATTTCTTATGTTCACTCACTGAGTTTATACTCACGTTTTCAACTTCATGTTTTTAGATTCAAGGGTGGTTGGGACGTAGATTGAGGTGCCCATGTACGCCCATCTTTCGGTAGGTATCCTGGTATTCAGTAGTCATATTCTCCATCTAGAGTCACTCCGCTGACGGTCCAGGTCATTGTATATGCTCAATGTGAATTGATAAAATACATTGGATAGACTATCTATGTATATTTCGAACTACGATGCCAATGTGAGCATCCACTTGGGTTCTATGAATTGCATTTGAAGAAATTGACATTTGAACACTATGAAGTATAGATCTTAAAGAAATATGATAGATAGATGGACTAATATACAAGTGCATATAGAGAGACTTGCTTAGGCCTAATGGGCTGTGCCTATTGGGTCCTTTCGTCGATCATGGCTAGGAAATTGGGCTGTGACACAAGCAATCCAAGCTTGAATAAATCCCTTAGAGTGACTCGCTCACTCTAAGTGTACAAGAAGAGAAGAAATAAAGAAGTACCTATGATCACTTACTTGATCTAGATGGTACAAGATGAAGTGTTGAACACTATTACAAAGATTGGCGTTTAAGTGTAGTAAGGTGCAGTGAAGATTTTCTAGTTTTTCAGCTTTATATCTCTTGAAAGCCTTCAATTCTCTCGAAAAATTGATTTCTAACCATTGGAAGACCCTTTTATCCTTGAAGAAACAACTCTGATGGTAATTTGACAATTTATGGCCATTGGAAATACTTGAGGATGAGTTCTAGCCATTAATCTGTCTTGTAGTGCTCTGGTTCAAATTACAGATAAAAAGCTCTTAGTTGACTGACTTGGTCGACTAAGTTGGTTCTGTTTCAAGTTGCAGATTCTGATAGAGAGTAGTTAGTCGACTGACTTGGTCAACTAAGTTGGTTCTATTTCTTAAACTTTTCAGCCCGTTATTCCTCTAATTTGAAACTTGGTCAACAAACATTCTTCCTTGTTTCACCAATAAGCTTCCTTTTTGTTGATCAAACGTTTTTCTTTATTTTCATGTTCTTTGATAGGCACAATTGGAAGATTGATTTATTATTTCCATATGACTTTTTGTCCTGCAACTTAGGTAAAAATGTTAGACACAAATGAATGGGAATATTTTGCTATCATCAAAAACATATAGAGTCAAAATTCTCTATCTGTTATTTTTTATTATCACAAAACGCTCCAAGATTAATAATGCAATGTCTATGTTCAATATGAATGCTTCAAATCTTTATGCATAATGAGTTGCTCCCCCTTAGTCAATGCATCTAGTTTTCTTTAAAGATTTGTAATAAACTATTTATCATATCCATAACAGCTAAACAAGATATACAATGCCCACAGTAGCTAAGCAAGATATATTAAATATCCATAATAATTAGCACATAATATTCAATAAAATCCTAACTAAGCATCACACACATAAATTAAACATGGAAACCTATCACACTCAATTTAACTTACTTTTCCTTCTCTCTTTTCTTGCCATCATTAAAAAAAATATTCAAAACTTCCCCTTAATGAGTGCATCTAGATTTTTCTTTAATCTTTAAATCAAACTTTAATGAATAGGAATCATAAGCACTCATATACTTAAGTCATACAAGCTTATAGATATAGTTCAATAACTTAAAGAGTCAAGCTTGTGTCTATGTAAGAACAAACGTATGGGAGTTAAATCCTTTCAAGAATTTGTCAAAGATTACTCAAATAATATTCAAGCAAATTTGATCATTTTGTCATAATCAAAACTATAAAAATTTTAAAGCTAACAATACATAGTTTATCCTTTGAAATGATTTAGGCCATTTTTAGACCAATTGAGCCTTTTGTTGCCTTCCTTTACATAATTTATCCTTAGTTTCCCCCTTTGAGCCGAATGACACATTTTCTTTGTTTGAACACTTAATTTTTAGCCTAGACCCTTATATTGATATTTCCAACAATTCCTGCATCCCTCATTCCTAAGTATGTAAGTCAATTTAGGGATGTTATGAGCTAGGTAGTGAAAAAGGTTGTAACGATGAAAATTAATGAAAAGTTCAAAAATATGATTGTATTCATCTCATTATCCAATAAAAAAACTAAGTTTAGGGGTGTGAAATTGAAAAAAAGAAATGAGAGAAAAAGAAGAAAAAAAAAAGAATGTAGTGTTGAACAAAAGAAACTTTTGATGAAAAAGGGATATACTAGACAAAAGAAAATAAAGTTCTGAATAGGTCCTAGATTGAGGGTGATTTGGGCTATACATTATCCTATATCCAACCTTAACCCTAGCTATACATTACAAGCTAATTAAAGTCCTATTGATCCTTAATTTAGTGTTAATCTACATTAGTGGAGAGAAGATGAAAAGTAAACTTACGAAATTTAATCACTTATTTGAATTTGGCAAATATATAAACTTATCTAGATTGTACAATGTTCTAGGTGAAAAGATTGCGCACACACACACACACAAAAATTCACTTAACAATAAGCTTGCATTTTAATTGAAACATAAACTTGAATAATATTTGTATGTTGCTTAGAGTTATGAATATGGATTAACTTTTAAGGATATTAAAGGTGATGAATTAAATAGTGCAATTTAATTCTGGTTAAATGTTTTCGTTGTTTAAGTTATTGAATTTTGTTCTATGTTTTGCCTGAGGACTAGCAAAATCTTAAGTTTAGGGATGTGATAACTCTATTATATAGAGTTATTTTGACATATTTTGGGGGCTTAAGTAGCTAGATTTTTTAGATTTTAGGTTCGAATTTTAGTATTTTAAGTGTTTTTCTAGTTTAAGTTAGATTACGTGTTAAGTACATGTTGAGTAGTTAATTTAAGTTATTTTAGTTCAATTTTACTTTATTTTTCTTTAATTTACTTTAAAAAGAAGGGTTATTGTCAATGTCTCTCATGGTATTATGTAGGATATTTGATAAGAAAGGTGCATTTGAGTTGAAATCGCAAAACTATGGTAAAGGCTTCATTCGTACATGTGGCAGTTTTCCAAGGATAACTTAAGACACAAAAGTTCAATTGATAAGATTATTAATCCATTGGAAAGATAAAAGAACAGGCTACAACCTTTATGTTTACCACTCCATGTAGTTCAGATTTGATCAAGGTGAAAATTGAGTTGGAAGACAATGGACAGTTGTAGTTTTGCACAGCATGTTGATTGGAGGCCACGGCTCTGAGTTATTCATGGCCGCGATACTGAGGGAGCTAAGGCCACAGCATTGGGAAGATCGTGGCAGTAGCACTAGACAGTTTAGATGCACCATATTTTGGCCCGAGACCAGAGCCCTGCGACACCACCAATGACAGCCACAATGTCGCGATGCCACACTAGTTTCCAAAAATAAAATGTTTGACGGTAAATTCGAAATTAAGGCACCTTGCACATATTTAAGGGACTTTTATATAGGAGAGAAGGGGGCAGCAGCTATTCTGAAGATTTGGAGCCAAGAATAAAGTAAGAAAGCAAGAGAATTGAAGAAAGATTCAAGATCAAAAGCTTCAATTATTAGTTTATTTCTCTATTTTTGTGGTTCTTTTATTTTCTTTGACTTGGATTCATGGTTAAATTTCTTTAGATGATATTTTATTTGAATATTAAGAGTTAAATTTTTTTTTTAGGATTATGGTGGATTTCAACATGTAGCCTAAATATTTGTTTCTTTTTTATTTGTCATGAATGGGTATAGTTTTGCTTATTCAAATCTGTTCTTAATGCTTTTAATTGCCTTATCAACAATTAATTGATTTGTGAATCTAATAACTCGATAGAAAGATTTTAGGTAAGATAAAAATTTGAATAGTGTATATTCACGTCACGTAGGTGATCTAATTAGCGATTTGGGTAGACTTATGTCAATTGAAATACACAGCCAAATTAGGACACTAGTTTAATGAACTAAATTTAATTGATTCCTATAAACATATAGTGAACTAATTAAGTTAGATATTTGTGCAAGCATCTTGACGAAGACTTGTACATAGTCTTGGATCCTAGGTTAGCAAAACGACTCATCAAGGTAAATAATGAGAGAAGTTGGTATCAAATGAAATGTTAAGTGAAACCATAATCCTAAGTCTTTAGACTATTGCCTTTCTTAATTATATTTAATTGCTACTAGTATTTTAGTATTTATTTTAATTTCATTGTTAATTAGTTTTTCTTTAATTTTTAATTACTTAAATAAGATTAATTTATTATAAAATATTAATCCTTAGTGAAAATTTAAAAACAAATCCCTATGGGAATGATACTCTGCTTCTACTATATTACTTGTTTACGATCACATGCACTTGTGTGAAAATTCAACAACAACAACTTTCATTTATTTTTTTTACCTCTTTCTAACTCCATCTTCCTTTTTTTTTCCATTGAAATTAAAAATTAAAACATTTTAAATTTTCCCCGAAACCTTTTCCACTTTCTTTTTCTTGTTTTTTCAATAGCCATCCAAACTAAAATCCTACTGAATCCCTAAGAGAATGTTGCTAAAACCCTAAATGTCATGAGCCAAATTCCAAACATGACTGGTGTAAGGGTATCGATGGGAGTGACCTTCTTAAACCAAGTAAGCTTAATGATGAATAATAAACCAATAACCATATGAGCTTTATGGGAACCATCACCATTGAGTCATATGTAAACAAAAATTAGCATGATTATATCATGTAATAGAAATGTCATTTCAATCTAACACACTCATGTGCTCATAATGTGGAAGCAACATACATAATAATCTAAGTATAATACATCTTGTGGCAATCATCCATAATATCAATTATTACATGATATAAACAAAGTCAAAATCCATAACAGTCAAATATGAAGACTGAACCATCAAACCAAATCCAATGGAGTATGACTCAATGTAGAAAGGCTAACACCTAATAGATGCCATATGACCACTTACCAAAACTGACTGTAGAAGTAGCTCCTTCCAAAAGACAATAAGCTAAGAAATCTAATGATATAAAACAACAAGTGCATCTTACATGTCGTAGTTAGATGAATGTAGAGAAGCTCTAATCTTCCTCTTCTTCCTTATGATCATCTTCCTCATTATCACTTGTGGAAGGATTTTTTTTACTAAAAATAAATAAATAGAGATTATTATAGAAAAATAAATAAAATAAAATAAAAACAACTGAAAAGAAAGAAAAAAAATATAAGTTTCGAAAGCTTGGGTTGCCTCACAAGAAGCACTTCTTTATAGTCAATAGCTTGACTTTGGTTGAGGTCTTCCTTCACCCTTTACGAATGTTTTAGTTTACATGGAAAAAACTTGAGGTGTGAAAGTAGCCTCCTCCTAAGATAAGGTTATAGTGGCTTTAACTCAAGATTTGGTGCTTGCTCAAACCAAGGTGGTGGAATAGGTAGACTTTTACCCAACTTCTTAAATTGAGTTCTTCTTAAATAATGCACTTTGGGTATAGCCTTCAAAACATGTGTAACATTTATGAGTTCTTCACTCTGGTCCATTGTTGTTGCATTTTGAACAAAACAAGCCTCAAAGGGTTTCTTTGGATTTTCCATATCAACAACCTCCTTAGGTAACTCACCAACTATATCCAGAAAAGGAATGGGAGGCACATATGGCTTAACTTATGGTGGTGTAGATATTTCCTCCCCTTGCTTAATTTCTCCATCTTGAACTTGCTTGCTGGAAGTATTCTCTTGATTTACTTTATCTCCAACATCTACTGCATTGTTGCCATTTACCTCGTCAAGATGCTTACCATATTCTTGTCTTCAGGATTAAGCTCCGTGTCATTTGGTAAAGTTTCTTGAGGCTTATTATTGATGTCATTACTATGTTGACTCACATGTGTCTTAATGTTTCTTAGTGAAGCTTCTTGACTTTGATTGATTGCATCTATATTTGCCATGTATTGCATAAACATTGCTTCTAAAGTTGGCTTTTTCTCAAGTATAGGGGTTCTAACTTGTGACTAAAAACCATTATGGAAAATAGGTTGTGATGAATATGCAAGACCCTAATCATTACTCCATGAAAAATTTTGGTGATTCCACCTTGGCTTGTAACTGTTGGAGTATGAATTATTTTGCTACCCATTGAAGCTTCCATCAAATTGCATTGATTCATAATAAGTTGGACAACAATCACTTGAATGCCTATCTCCACAAAGCTCTCATGTCACAAAACGACTTTGAAAAACATTAACACCTAAAGTGTCAATTTTCTAAGACAAAGCATCTACTTGGGCAGTTAAAGCACTGATAGCCAATTCATAATCACTCACAACCCTCTTAGGCTCAAATTGTTCAAATGGCCACTAATAGTTATAATAATTCATTACCTCAACCAAAAGTACCTAAAAACAAAGAAAAAGAAATGAAAAGAAAAATCTGAAGTAAAATTAAGAATGCTTGGTATAAATATTAACAAGAAAGAATTAAAAATCAATTCCTCGGTAATGGCACCAAAAACTTGTTGATTTCTCTTGCAAATGCACGTATTGCAAAGATAATATAATGATGAGTAGAGTGTCGATCCCATAGGGAATTGAATTAATCCTTACTATTAATTATTAAAATTACACACCCTAATTTTATTCAAACAACCTAATTATTAAAAAGAAAAATTAATACTAATAACTCAAACTAATCTAAAATCTATAAGCAAGTTTACTTTATTAGATTCGAGTGACTACTAGACCTAAGATTATAATGTCCCTCAATACTTCATCTAATATCATCTTTCTCTTAACTTAGTTTAATGGATTAAGTTGTTAACCTAGAGTCCTAATTTATTTACATGCCTCTATCAAGTTTCTCATAAAAATTTCTCTCCCAATTAATTTACTATATGTCCATGCAAATTAAATTGAAGAAAGATTCATTAAATTTGTGCTCTAATTTTGGCTACATATGGCTTATAGGTGTATGTCTAACCTATATGCAAATCAAACCACCTAATCAGCTAAGTGTATTCAATCATATGCAATTTTATTCAAGATCTACCTAAATCTCATTCGTCAAGGTTTAACCTAGGTTTCCAATTCAATCAAATTGGTAGCCAATCAACTAGAAGCATTGAGAACAAAATAGAATAAATAACTTAAATAGATCAAACATAAGTGAAAGAGAGATAAATAAATCAGACTATGTATTGAGTTCAATCATAATCTTAGATAAATAATTTAGTTCCCCATCAAGTTACACATCATCACCAAATTAAGTTTAAACATTAAAATCAAAGTAAAGAAATAAAAGTATAACAAAAAGTTAATAGAACACAGGAACTGTAATCTTGATCTTCCAAATCTTCTTGCATCCCTTAACTTCTTCTCAGCTTCAATGACTTTGTGCCTTGATCTAAGCTTTCAAACCGGTGTCTCGTTCTTGTTTTTTTAAAGTTAGGTCAAGTTGGGTGAAGAAAGAAGTCAATTCTAATTTGAATTTCCTCATTAGACTACGTGAGCGATAACCTACTCCACCAAAGCCGAGCCTCGACCATTTAATTAGTAGAAATCGTAATTGCTCTAGGACTATTGCAATGCTTCAATTTTGATAAGATTTTTTACTTTCTTCCAAGCTGAACTAGGCAAAGTGGTAAACATGAAAGTTTTATATTTTTCTCTTAGCCTACCAATGGTCTAAGAATCAACTCATTTGAAGTTTTATAGAGAGATTTATGGTCAAAATACCAAAATATGTGCAGTAGATGTCTGTACCTTGAAGTTGCTTTGCTTCTTCCATTAAAATTCTTCCTTTATTAAACACCTACAAAAACACGAATAAATCAATAACAACCTATCTTAATCACATTAACACTAAATTAAGCATAAAATTAACTAAGATTAGATTGATTCACTTAAATTAATTAACTTAAAATAATTTAAATAAAATCTACCAATTTCTGTGTATTACTGTAAAAACTAGGCTGAATTATTATCAAAGTTAAGCCTAAATAACTTTATATCATAGAGTTATCAAGCTTACATGTGTGAGTTATGAACAACTCTATGAGAAAATACAGGAAAAGGAAACAAGCTAATGGGGAAGAATATTTAACAAAATACACTTTCAAAAAATATGCATTTAAACATTTATCAAATGTTTTGCAAACACCGCCTTTTCAAGCATAACCATAATTTAAACCCGCCTCTCCAAGCGTAATCATAAATCATTACCCACCTCTCCAAGCATATTCATAAAACATTCCTGCTTAACCAAGTATCAAATATCCACATAGTTTCCAAGTCTGTTAACTTCCAAACGAATCATGGACCAAATAATCCCATAGTCTCCAAGTCTGTTGTCTTTCAAATGAATCAAGGATAGTAAAATGTTTTTATAAACTATAGTTTGTTAAATGATTTCTAAGCCTTTCAAAAGAATTCAAATGTTGTAAACTGATACAAGTGATTTAATTGAAATTGGTTGCTGAAAATCAATTTGAAAATGTTTAAAATACATAAACAAGTATTCCAAAGGTTTAATTATAAAACCAAATCATTTGCACTGAGAAAATCCTTTGAAAAGTAAAGAAATAGCCCAAAACAAACTCGATCTTTCTATACTTGCCTAGAAGTATCAATAGATTTGCTTGATTTATCGATAAATAGCAAATAAAATGCAACTTAAGGGTTAATGGAAGCTATCTATTGATACTTTTCTCGAAAGTATTGATAGTTCAAGCATGGAGTTCAAATTTTCAACATAAAACTCATCACTAGGACATCAACTAAGGCTATTAGTCATCCATAGTCAAGTAACCAATGTTCAAACATCAAATAAGCACCATCCATAATACAAATTCATCACATTAGACATCACGTCAAAGAAACCCTAGAGCACTAGCTAAGGGAAAGAAAATCATCTAGTGTTGTCACACTAGAAAGGTCCAGAACATATAGTCACCGACCACAAAAGAAAATGGTAGAACTCTGTTAATTACCATATCTAACAAGTTTTGGGAAATTACCTCTACCAGCTCAAGTTGTAACTCATTGTGCATAATGGTTAGTAATTACCCTTACTAGCTACTAGACCTTATCTCGATAAGCTCCCTCAATCACAATACAAACAATCCCATATTCAAAATTCAATCCAATAAAGGGGTGATTCCAATCACTGACATATTAAAAGGTGTTAGCTTTAAAATTATTATAGTTTTGATTATGACAAAATGATCAAATTTGCTTGAACATTATTTGAGTGATCTTTGACAAGTTCTTGAAATGATTTAACTCCTATACATTTGTTCTTCCATAGTTACAAGCTTGACTCTTGAAGTTATTGAACTATATTTATAAGCTTGTATGACTTAGTATACGAGTGCTTATGATTCCTATTAATTGAAGTCAGATTTAAAGATTAAAGGAAAATCTAGAATCACTCATTAAGAGGGAGTGTTGAATATCCTTTTTAATGATGACAAAAAAAGAGAAAAGGAAAACTAAGTTAAATTGAGTGTGATAGGTTTTCATGTTTAATTTATGTGTGTGATGCTTAGTTATGGGTTTATTGAATATTATGTGCTAGTTATTATGGATATTCAATATATCTTGCTTAGCTACTATGGGCATTGTATATCTTGTTTAGCTATTGTGGATATTATAAATTGTTTATTGCAAATTTTTAAAGAAAATTAGATGCATTGACTAAGGGGGAGCAACTCATTATGCATAAAGATTTGAAGCATTCATATTGAACAAAGACATTGCACTCTTAATCTAGGAGTGTTTTGTCATCATAAAAAATAAGAGAAAGGGAATGTTGACTATATATGTTTTTGATGATAGCAAAATATTCCTATTTATTGGTGTCTAATTATATTATTTAAGTGTGCAAGAGAGAGCTTATTTTCATTAATATATTTGGTATTTGAAAGCAAGTCAAGATGCTTGTTCAGTTGCAAGATGGGTTAATTAGTTAAACAAGTAAAGAAGAAAAAGTTTTAATGAAGACAAATTAGGCTTAACTGACTAACACAAATCCTTAATCAATTAAAGCATTTTGGGCACTACACTAAAGATAAACAAAAAGGTCTTAACTGGTTAACACAAGATTTAATCAGTTAAGCGAGTGCTAGATATAAAAAGAAGCCTTTTTGTCGGTTAACCAAGGGAATTAGTTAGCTAAAATCCAAAAATGAAGATCCAAAATAAAGGCACTCAAATTTGTGAAGAACAATTCAAGAAGTCTCAAATGACTAACATATCTCATGGCTGTTTAAGGAAAATGGAATATCAGTGTTACCAAGCTAAGAGAAGAATTAATCAAACAAAGAAAAGTTGGTGAAGCCGGTTACTTTAGAAACAGTAAGCTCTTAATCGATTAAAGTCTTTCTTAATCGATTAACAAAGTAAAGCAGACTGCGAGACAAAGAAAACTTAATTGATTAAGAAGTATGGTTAACCAACTAAAAGCTCACTGTTAAAAATTTGAATTTAAGCAAAAAAGGACAAAATAATAGTTCAAACGGTTAGTTTCTATCTCCAACTGCCAGAAGTGATTTTACAAGTATTTAAAGCCTTTCTAATAGTCAAAAATTAGATAGAGAAGTTATCCAAAGTGATTTTGAGCTTAAAAGACCAAAAACCTTCTCTTTACACTTGTATTTCACTCCCAATTTTTGAAAAAGTGTTTGAGCTTAACTTTATACATCTTAGATCAGCTAAGTGATCAATTGTACTTTATCTTTTCTCTATTTTTTATTTATTTAGAGTATGAGAGACACTCTAAGGGGTTGATCAAGCTTGGGTTAGCTTGGTTGTTGTGGTAGGTTCTAACTAAGCCTTAGAAACGTTAGTTTTGAGTTTTGGTTGATCTCAGGAAAAACTAATGTTAAAGGTTGTGGCTAAGCTTGTAAGAAGCCATTTTGGGTTTTGGTTGATCCCGTGAAAAACCATTGTTAAAGGTTGTGGCTGAACCTATGGAAAGCCATTGTAAAAGCTTGGTAAAAGCTTGAGAATTCCACTTATTTTAGTAAATTGATTTGAAAATCCTTGATTGGGAGATCAAGGTAATGGATGTAGGTCAAGAGGACCAAACCACTATAAATCATTATGTTTTGTCTACCTTCTTTTATTTTTTTCTCACTCTTGGCACTTAAATGATTCCTCCAGCAAGCTTTAAATGTCCATTTCTGAAATTTCGTTTATCAGCTCTTTACTTGGAAGGAATTTTAGTGTCATTCCAAAAGTGCTATTCACCCCCCCTTTAGCACGTTCAATAAGTGGTATCAGAGTCTAACCCTCATTTTTAAGGCTTAACATCCTTAGAGGAGATACAAATGGCTTTAGAAAAATCTGTTGATTCTGAGGGTCAATGCATAAATATGCCTCTTATATTTGATGGATCAAACTATCCTTATTGGAGTACTAGAATGTCCATTTATGTTAAGGCTTATGATTATGAGATGTGGGATGTCATTACAGATAGTCCTTTCATCCCTATGATTACTAATTCGGCAAATGGTGAGAAAACTCCCAAAAATAGAAGTAAGTGGACTAAAGCTGAAATGAGGAGAGTACAAATCAACTCTAAGGCCATCCACACTCTCATTTGTGCACTTGATTATAAAGAATATAATAATGTGTTCATGTGCAAACGTGCTAAGGAAGTATAGAAAAAATTAGTAGAGTTATATGAAGAAACAAAGAAGGAAATGAAATTGGAAGACAAGTCTTGTGAGAATCAATGCTCAACAAGCAACATGGCAAATGCAGACAAGGAATCAAGTGGAGATGAATCCTCAAATCAAATTGAATTATGCCTCATGGCTCTTCAAGAGATAAAGGTAATTTCTTCATCTTGTGAACTTAATTCATATGTTTTTAATGAATTGCATGATACTTTTAAAGATTTAGCATTTTAGTTTGAGAAAATGAATATGAAGCACAAGAAAATTATTTCCATACTTGATGCTGAAAATGAATTTTTGATGAAAACAAAAATTGACTTGGAAAAAGCAAATGAAAATTTGGAAAAGGATTTTGAAGCTTACCAAAAGAAAATTGATATTTTGGAAAAAGGAAATGTTGATGTGGAAAGGAAATTTGAATATTTATTAAATGAGAAACAAAAGGCTTCCATGAATTCCTCATCTTCCAAAATGACCAAATACAATCATTGCACATTTTATAGTTATTGTTCATTCACTTGTCCAATTAAAAAATATGTACCTTACAAATTTAAACAAGTGTGGGTTCCAAAAGGAACTTTGTGCAACAAGACTAACTTTCAAGAATCCAAAGAAATTTGGATACCAAAAATCAAATGAAAAAATGTCTCTTGTAGGTGTGCTAGAGCGAGGAGGAACAATTCTTGAAGAATTAATGCTCTCTAGTCACACATAAAGGAAAATGGGCGATCTCTATGCTAAAAGCCTTTTGTTTGTTTAAATGAGATTTTCTATTGCTTATTTATTGAATGCTTCATTGATTTAGCTTGGTTTCTAAAATTGTTTGCTTTTCTTAATTGAAAACTTTGGTTGCTTATTCTTGCTTAAATATTAAGCACATAATTCCTTGAGCTTTATTGATAAATCTTGGGTATGCAACTTGATTTGATATGATACATGCTATAAGTTGCAAGGAAGTATGAATCTAAAGATTGAGTATGTACTTATATTTGATCTTGAATATATCATCATTCTTATTTGAGAAAATTGTTTTATCAAGATTGCTTGATTATGGAAAATTGTTTCTATAAAATTTCCTCATGTTTTGTGAAATTATTTCCATACTACTTCTTTGAGGAAAAATGATTTTTAAGCATACTTGATGACTTACACTCACACCTATTCAAGTAGCCAAAACTGATGAAAATTGAATTAAAAAAAAATTGTCCTTGATTTCCTTGTGCCTAACATAAGTTGACCATTTGAACAATCTTAATTTACATTCTAGAACTTGCTTGAATAGTTCAAGATGGTTGATAATGAGCTTGAAAATTTTGACTACTTTAATTAGTACTTTTAAAGCAAAATGAGCATATATGAGAAAAATGTTTGCCATCCTTAAGTTTATAATGATTTATCAATTGGACAAGTTTGTTTCATGATGAAAATACTTATTGACTTGTTCTTATTGGATGTGCATGCTTGCATGTAAACTTGAATGGCCATAAGAGCATTTTTGACATATGATTCTGAAATATTTGAAAATGGCCCTTGACATACATAAACACGATTCATTATGCTCATTACACATTTCATAAATCATTTAAAGCATAATTGAACCTAATTGAGAGATATTGAGCTCATGATTTTTCACGAAGATGTCTAATCTTGAATGTTTCAAGTTGAAAAGTTTGTAAAGAAAGATTAAATCCTTATCAATTGATTTTCTTGAAAAATCTTTTTATTCTCTTTCATTGTAATTGATTTATTGTTTTTGATGATATAACATGGTTGAGCAAAATTGAATTGATACATGAATTGCATAAATCCCATTTTGCTTGATATTTCTCTCATGATTTATGAAATTGATTGAAAGGGATTTCTTAAGCATGATCTTTAGTGTGATAATTTGACATTGATGGCATTTTTCAAGCAAAAGAACAGTTCTAGTTGCAATGTTTGACATCCTTGAAATTACAATGATTTCAATGATATATAACTTGAACAAGTATACCTTGTGTTGAAAATGCCATTATATCTTGTTCTTGTTGCAAATGAATGCTTCAATAACCTCAAGTATATTTTTGTTCGTATGCTAAAAAATTGTTAAAATGTTAAATTTGATGCTTACTATGCTTAAACATTGTTTAAATGCTTCTTATACATGTTATAAGTCATAGTCACACATCATGATGTAAATTGAATCTGTTTAAGCATATTAGAGACATGATTCTTCAAATGAGCATTTCAACTTTTTAGCACTTGTGAACAATGAACAATAAAAGCCAAAATTTGAGTTCATATGTTTTTCTTGAAGAATCTTTGATCATACATGTGCAAAATGATGCTCTAAACATGGCTGAAATAAAATTTTAAATTGTTCTCACACAAATCCATGTCTTGAGATCATTATACCTTGGAACATTGCATGTTTTGCACTTTTTTCTAGCTTTTCAATATGCAGAAATCAAGCATAATTTACTCCTAAGCATAGCAAGTCGACTATTGGAGAACAAAATACAAACAATGCTGCTGGAATGATAAAAAATGGACCCTCAAGGATATATAGTCGACTCTTAAGTGCTGTAAAGCCAAAATGGACAGGTTTTGAGTTCCAAAATGTCTTCTTACTTTACTTCTTGTCCATTGCAATATTTTCTTCCATGAATTTCCTTTTCAAAGATAATTTTTGACTCTTAAAAACATGCATTATGTATACTCTCATGATCATTTGGTGCAAGTACATATTCTTGAAATTGCAACATTTGTTGAAAAATGGGAAAACTTTCTTGATTGCTTAAATCCATCTATTCCCAAGCATGACACTCATATTGATTCCATAAATTCTCATGTATTTACAAAGGCAAAATAGAAATATGAGAAATTGTTCATCAATACTTGAATTTGTTAAACTGATTAAATTTTCATGTGCATATATAGATAATATCTTCTCATGAAAATTGAAATGTTCAAAATCTAGGAACTATTCTTGAAATACATTTTACGTTTGTGCTTAAATGATTGTTTTAAAATTCATTTCATAATTATGCATGCGAACTCGATTAGGATGAACTCATTGAACTTAATGAAAATATTCTTGGTTCATCAACCATATTGGTCAAGACACATGTTTATATGATTTTTCTTTATGCTTGACCTTAAGGTTTGAAGTCTAAGACTTGACTTGAGCTATGCATTTGAATATGAATTTAATTGTCAAGTTTGATCATGTCATATTTTGTGAGTTGACATAGTTAAAATTTATTTTGAATATGCATTTAAATGTTAACTATGTCTTCATTGAGCCTGAACATTTACATGATCTAAAGATTTTGTGTGCATGCAACTTTAGCTTATAGGTCACCATAAACAACTTGACATTGCAAATAAAATATGGCCTATAGCTTTAGTTAGCAATGAATACCTAATGTGCTTTGATTAAATATCTCTTTCTTGAATCTTGATAATTGGTATTCATTGATGATTGAATGTTCACTTTGAATGTATTTATGAGTTGAGTGCTCTACTTTCAATATTCTCTAACAATTGATATCACTGATGAATCATGAATTATTGAGAAATTGCATGTATCTTGAACTTCAATGGTTGCATATTTTTTGAATGGGTATATGTCTATATTGAACTCATGCTTGCATTTTGATGAACAGAATTGGAATCACGATTAAGGAAGACAGCCATGTTATTTCTTATAATCACGTTTGTGCTTATTTGATCATAACTCTCATACATGATTACAATAAATGCAAAATGCTTTAGTCATGCTTTATTAATAATGATATGCCTTTTGTGAAAGTTCGCCTTGAATTGATAATTTCATATATAATTTAAAGAATACATCTTGCAATGCTTGCTTCAAAATGACTTGGATGAATGACCGCTTGAAAATAATTTGGAAGAATACTCACTAAATAATGCTTAATGATGATTTTTTTTAATTTCTCCTTGAGTTGCTATTTTTATATATGAATCAAGGAATTTCCTAGAAATGATTGGTTAATATTGCTTGGCTGATTGATATTAAGAATAAATAATGAATGTTTGATGAAGATTGATAATACTTGATGATAATTGAGAATGATGCTTGAAGACTATTGATACCTTAAACATGCCTAGGAACTATTTTGCAAATACTTCTTGAAATTATGAGTATTTGATGCATATGTTGAACATTTATTCAAATGCTCATACTTTTTTAGTTCCATGAATACTTGAGTATCAGGGAAATAAATTGAATATCCATTTGAATGCTCATTTATTCTAGGCTCATGATTTCTCTCCTAAATTTGATCTATTGAGGATCTCCAACAATTTGTGTTGAGTTTATGATTTCTTAAGGGGGAGTCAATCATTGTCCTTAATATCATAAGGAATTAAGATCTTCAACAACAAAGTTAGTTGAGAATTCAACAATTGGTATTCTTTGCTAAGGTAACATCTTTTTAAACACCAAAATAGATATTTTGCCTTATATTGCTTCTCACTTAAACTTGAATGTTGAAATGCATAATTAATATAAAGTATTAAGTTATCTCAATTAGGATCTAGCTTTAAAATTAACATCAAGCTTTATAATTGCCTTTTCTCTCTCTTGAGCTTTAAATTGATCATATCGTTCTTAAATGTTTTAGGCCTTGAAGTTGATATGTTTGGAATGCTTAATGATAAGGGAAGTCTTTACCGGTGCCTTACCAATTGATATAATGAGCTTTAAAATGATTCTATCTCTCATAATTGATATTGTGCTTTTACAAAGGGAGAGATTTTACTTATATCTATCAATTGGTATATTGAGCTTTAACACTTGGTATTGGAGTTGAAATATGGCTTATGTGCTAATTGAACATCTTTATGATTATCTTTCTTGAACTTCATAATTATTATGTCCACATTTCGCTTATATATATATATATGTACATATATATATGTATGTATATATACATACATATATATATATATATGTACATATACATATGTATGTATATATATACGTGTGGCTTTCTTATTGATGATTCTCTTGATGAATTAATACTTGAATGTGCTTAATGGGTATATTTCTTAATGACTTGGTTGAGGATATTAAGTGTAGATATATGATGACTTGGTGACTTTATGGTTACATATTCATGGTCTTAATGCTTATATTCTTGATGGATTTTGCTAACCTCTATTTTTCGATCTTATGTGTTTAATGCTCATTCTTTTTAACCTTTTTGATATAACAAAAATGGGGAGAAGGTTTATGAGCAAATTTAATTTTATTCATATGTTGAGGGGGAGATTTTAAAATCATTTCAAGTGCAAATTATGCTCATAGTTTTGTCATATCAAAAAGGGGGAGATTGTTAGCTTTAAAATTATTATAGTTTTGATTATGACAAAGTGATCAAATTTGCTTGAACATTATTTGAGTGATCCTTGACAAGTTCTTGAAATGATTTAACTCCCATACATCTGTTCTTATATAGTTATAAGCTTGACTCTTGAAGTTATTGAACTATATCTATAAGCTTATATGACTTAAGTATATGAGTGCTTATGATACCTATTTAATAAAGTTTGATTTAAAGATTAAAGGAAAATCTAGATGCATTCATTAAGAGGGAGTTTTGAATATCTTTTTTAATGATGACAAAAAAGGAGAGAAGGAAAACTAAGTTAAATTGAGTGTGATAGGTTTTCATGTTTAATTTATGTATGTGATGCTTAGTTATGGGTTTATTGAATATTATGTGCTAGTTATTATGGATATTCAATATATCTTGCTTAGCTATTGTGGATATTATAAATAGTTTATTGCAAATCTTTAAACAAAACTAGATGCATTGACTAAGGGGGAGTAACTCATTATGCATAAAAATTTAAAGCATTCATATTGAACATTAACATTGCACGCTTAATCTAGGAGTGTTTTGTCATCATCAAAAATAAGAGAGAGAGAATGTTAACTCTATATATTTTTTATGATAGCAAAACATTCCCAGTCATTGGTGTCTAATTATTGTTTAAGTGTGCAAGAGAAAACCTAAATTCATTAATATATTTGGTATTTGAAAGCAAGTCAAGATGCTTGTTCAGTTACAAGATGGGTTAATTGGTTAAACAAGTAAAGAAGAAAGAGCTTTAATGAAGGCAGATTAGTCTTAACTGACTAACACAAATGCTTAATCAATTAAAGCATTATGGGCGCTACACTAAGGACAAGCTGAAAGGTCTTAACTGGTTAACATAAGATTTAATCAGTTAAGCGAGTGCTAGATATAAACAAAAGCTCTTAGTCGGTTAACCAAGGGCGTTAGTTAGCTAAAATCCAAAAGTGAAGATCCAAAATGAAGGTAATCAAATTTGTGAAGAACAATTCAAAAAGTCTCGGATGACTAACATATCTCATGGCTATTTAAGGAAAATGGAATATCAGTGTTACAAGCTAAGAGAAGAATTAATCAAACAAAGAAAAGTTGGTGAAGCTAGTTGCTCTAGAAACAATAAGCTCTTAATTGATTAAGAAAGTAAAGCAGACTGCGAGACAGAGAAGACTTAATCGACTAAGAAGTATGGTTAACCAACTAAAAGCTCACTGTCAAAATTTTGAATTTAATCAAAAAAGGACAAAATAACGACAAAAAATGCCTAACTTCTGTCTCCAATAACTAGAAGTGATTTTATAAGTATTTAAAGCCTCTTCAACAGTCAAAAATCAGATAGAGAAGTTATCCAAAATGATTTTAAGCTTAGAAGACTAAAAACCTTCTCTTTACATTTGTATTTCACTCCCATCTTTTGAAAAAGTGTTTGAGCTTAACTTTGTACATCTTAGATCAGCTAAGTGATCAATTGTACTTCATCCTTTCTCTTTTTTTTTTTGTTTACTTAGAGTGTGAGAGACACTCTAAGGGGTTGATCAAGCTTGGGTTAGCTTTGTTGTTGTGGTAGGTTCTCACTAAGCCAAAAGTTAGTTTTAGGTTTTGGTTGATCCCGGAAAAAATCATTGTTAAAGGTTGTGGCTGAACCCGTGAAAAGCCATTGTAAAAGCTTGGTGGAAGCTTGGGAATGCCACTGATTTTAGTGAATTGGTTTGAAAATCCTTGATTGAGAGATCAAGGTAGTGGATGTAGGTTAAGGGGACCGAACCACTATAAATCATTGTGTTTTGTCTACCTTTTATTATTTTCTTCTTACTCTTAGCACTTAAATCATTCCTCTAGCAAGCTTTAAACTTCCATTTTCAAATTCCATTAATCAACTCTTTACTTGGAAGGAATTTTAGTGTCATTCCAAAAATGCTATTCACCCCCTCTAGCACGCTTTTTGGGACCAATAAAAGGTTAAGACATCATATAACCATAGTCAATCAACCATATCAACAACTATAAGATAAAATGACCATAAATACCATGGCCTTACTAATGAGAATTCATTTCTCACATTAACATTTAAAACCATCAACCATACATCAATCATAGACAAATGAGATGTTTGAGATGACAAAACTTTGAAAGGTTTGTTTTCTATGCTCAAAACTAATACATAGTAGACTAAATATACTTAGTCTATGGTTTTCATCAAAACATACTTGTAAACCTTTATTCACAGCACAAACTCATTGAAATTCATTCATATGCAAGGTTGTAGAATAGGCATGCTTAATTATACTAAAATAATTAAAAACGTAGCCTTTGCCCACCTTTACCCACCCCACAGAAGCGTGTCTTGCTCTCTAAGACCTTTCGTTAGACACTAGGTTTTTCAAAAATTCAAACCTTCTCCACAACACTTATCATTAAGTTTTCCATCATTGGCACTTAGTTCTATAACATAATCTTAGACTAATAATCACCTAATCCTTCCATAAATTTTATCTAGCAACTCATACTCAACAAATCAGTAGCTAATCTAACTCCAACTAAAGGATTTAAGTCTGCTCGTCACTAAAGTTTAAGCAACTTTGCCTTGGTGAGCTTAAGAGTTCCAAAACCAACTCAAAACCTAAGTTTTCATGAGTAAAACAAATTTATAAGAACTTATAAATCTCTACAAATCAATCTTTAAATTTAAAAGTCTAAAATAGTGAACTTTACCTTCCATTCTTTAGAATCAAAGTCTAAGCTTGAAAATGACTTTTAAAAGCTTGAAATCCTTAAGTTTTGTTGAAGACAAGATTTGAGAGAAAAAAGGAAGAGGGTGGCTGGGTTTTCAAGGAAAAACTTCGTTGTTTTCCAAATGGAGAAAAGTAAAAAAGGTTTAAGGCTTTTAAAATGAGTGGGAAAAGATCAAAATGCCTTATTTTTTCAGTCTAGGCCTAATCTATTGATAGATTGAGTCTATCTATCGATAGATTTGGCCATCTATCGATAGATGAGATCATCTGTCCATAGATGTTCTTCAGAATCATTTTCTGGGTTTGATCTATTGATACATAATGAGCATGTATTGATTGATTTGGTATAGAATATTGTTTTTGAGTTCAAAATCATCCCATTTGACCTTCCAAGGCCACAACTTTCGATCAAACACATTTGGTTATCAAAACATGAATTTTCTAAGTTAAAATGGTTTTATAATCATGTTCAAAAACTTTAAATTAATAGCTCACCAAATAAAGTAAGGTTACAATTCTAGCCTAATTTAAGAAATGGGGTTTCACACTAAGAGAGAGAGAGAGTTAGGTATTTGAAATAATCCTAAATCAAATGTAGACATCACTTAAAAAATATATCATTAAAATCAACCAGTAAAAATTATCTTGAAATCTCTTGAAGTTCCGTAATTTTGCTAAATCTATTTTTAATGGAATGTGAAGAAGGGAGAAGAAGATGTTGGAGTTAAGGAGGGATGAAAGAGAGGAGAACAATAAAAGAAGTTTGGGAGGAAGTCATAGAGAATTTTTTTTTGTTTTCCATTTAATTAATTACTAAATTTTTTGAATTTTTAAGTTTAAGTTCTTAAAAATTTTTAGTTTTACCTCATTAATGAGATGTTAGTATTTAGTGACCTAAACTATACACTATCATTAGATAAAAAAAAACCCTTAAATACATTATAAACTATATATGATAAATAAAAAAACATCTGACAATATTTTAACTCCATTTGTGAATTTTAAAATTTTACCGATGGTTTGTAGAGTAATAGTCTATAATTGAATTTAATGTGATATGTGTCATTTGTTTGTTACCTTAAATTAGTTCAAAAAGTTAAAGTTAATAAATGTACAAAAAAAATTGAGGGTTTAAATTCAAAATTTATTACTTTTTTTTAAATACAAAAATTTATAAGCAAACTTTTGAACAATTAGTATAATAGTCATGTTTAAGAAGCAAAAATTTGTATTAAAATTTTGCCATAGTTCAATGAACGAGACATAGTTAATAATTGTTATAATGATGTATAATAATGATGTATGATGACAACCTAGGCAGTAATTAGATAGAAAACATTTAACTTTTAATATTTTTTTGCTACGGTTTTCAAGAAATTGCATTTCAAATGATATAAAAATATTTTTACATATTGCATTTCTCTTTTGTTTTTTCTTTTTCATTTTGATTCTTCCAGTAGGATTTCACGACCCAAGTGCATTCTTGAACCATCCAATGAAGCCATTTTAACTTTTATTGAATCAATAAATAAACATATTAAACAATCAACTTTCTAATTTCTCTTAAAAGTCATTATATTTCGTAAAGACCTAAAGAAGTGTATTATACATCAAATAAATAGAAAAAAAAATCTAAAAGTGATTTATGTTCTACCTATCTCTTCACATTATAAAAAAAAATAAACGAAATTGATTTGACTTAATTCTTGATTTTTTTATAAAAGCAAAAAAGAAAATACATTTAGATAGAAAAGTAAATGATATTTTTATGTAATAATTAATAAATTAAATTTATTAGTTTATACATGATGAAATGTATGGTATAACTTTTATATAAAATAAATAAATATTTTTTTGTTAATATAGATAGAGATATTTTCAAATTTTATCTAAAATTAAGTTACTCGTCAAATGATTTTATTGATGCAGTATCTCACGTCAACTTAATACATTCAAAATTGACATAATATTCAAATAAGTTCCAAAATTATTAAAAAAATTTTAAAATTTTAAAATTTTTTTATTTTATTCAATTAAGTGCTTATACTTTTATTTTGAATCAAATAAACCCTTATGAGTAATGATTAACTAATTTTTATTAATCAAAATACTAATTTTCATTTTATATCCATATTATACTAACATGACGTTGATGTGAATGGTGAAAAATATCGCATAATTATAGTTTCATGTTAAATTAATATGTCATATCATCATCAATTATAATATTTTAGTATGTCACGGTAGCGTCATGTGGCATAAAATGATAATAAATATTTTGACTAAATCAATAATTAGTTATAAAAAGTTTATTTGACTTGAAATAAAAAATAAGAGTTTGATTGAATGTAATAAAAAGTATAAGAGCTTATTTAAATTTTTTTAAATAATTTAAGAGCTTTTTTAAATATTATGTCTTCAAAATTTTATTTTTAAAATAATTTTTGCAAAAATTAAACCTTAATTGACCATATAAATTCCTTTCATTGGATTAACATATATAAAATAAAATAATAATTATGTTTAGTATTGACATTAGCTTGCAAGAATATTATAATTTTCTTTCTTATTTTCTAGTTTTCTCCCATTTATCTCAGATAATGTAGGCATGCCAATACTAGAAGTTAAATTAGTAACGTAGAGTGACGTAACCGAAAAACTGCTGGATTTGGAGGGGACGGGGTGTTAGAGTGCTAGAGGGAGCAGGTGGACTAGTGGAGTTTCGCCAACTCTGCGTACGCGCAGATATTTCCTATTCCTATTTCCTCCCTCTCCTTTCATCACTCCCAAGGTCTGCCCTTCTCTCTTCTCCTTCTCCTCACTATTCTTAGCATACCCACACTCCACCAAACAAACACGAAAAAAGCGAAGCAATTCCTGTTAATTTCTATCAACTCTGCCCCAAACCCCTCTCTCCCGATTCCCAGCCAAAAATATTTCACCAAAATTTTACCAAACAAAAGCTTCCTATCTCTAACAAATACACATAAATATATCGTTTGGTCTGTAGTTTATGACAATGGCTCACCAAAGTTCTGATCGCTTAACCTCTGCTGGTACGTCACTCTTCAAATCATAATCTCAGCAAACGAAAAGAGAAAAAAAGAAGAGAGAAAGTTGATGCCATCTTTTTAGGCTGTTATTTTTCAATGTTGCTCCGACAAATTATGGCCTTTCTTTTCTTTGTTTTTGTTTGAATTGAAGGAACGAGCGAATGAGAAATGTAGAATCTAGTACGAGATTGGTTTGCCATTTCCGAAGGATTTATTAAAGTTGATCGTAGAAATAATTAATGTTTGGCAACTGATATTAATATATCCTTTTTTTAACACACTTTTTTTTTTCCTGCGAGGTGAATTTCTGCATTCCATAGTCAAAAATTCATGTTTCTTTAAAAGTTTTTATCTATTCCTGGGTTTTTATGTTTCAATGTTTGGCGCACTTGTTTGCATACATGCACACATTATTTGTTTGGTTAATCCAAGAAATTGATAATGTTCGTGGGATTCTAGACTCTGCGGAGGCTTTGAACGTTTTGGTTCTGGATAGGAACAACAACCTTGCTAATCGCAACCTGTTGACTGATAAGGTATATTATTGCATGCAGTGCTTATTTTTTGTCGGTTGCCTTGACTGGGTTATATATTGTCATTTTCAATCTGCTGACTGTTGCTAGTATCCTTTGGCTATAGCTGAAGATATGATTAATTTTTTTTATTGTTCTTTTTCAAAGCAGGATTTGGTTACAGTTGGTCCCTTGAGGGACGGTGCGGATCAGTCAAGATTCATGCCCACTGTGGTTGACTCTAAGACAACCTTTTTGTCTAATGCCTATTCCACCGAGGCACAATTCCATCTTGAAGGTTAGTCCTCTGCATTTGTCATAAAAAAATTATCTTGTTTATATAAACTTAGCTTTGATTATGTGTAGTTTTATACAAGATTACAACTTGGATATTTTTAAGGAAAGAGATATTCATTCTTTTGCCAATTGCAAGGGTATTTTATTTTGCAATTAGCAATTCTTCTTGTATATATATTTTGGACCTTTGGGTGAAAGTGAAATCAAAATGTCTTCAATATATGTCTTGTCTTACCTATAGTGATGTGGGGAAGCTACTGGTGAGCTTTGAAGATAAAATCTATACAAGCAGCACAACAAAGAACTTCTTTTTATCATTATTTTATGATTGATATAGTATTATCATTTATCCATGTTTGATACTGTAGAATTTTTTCCATATTGGCCTAGGATTAGGTAAAACTTTCATCAAATTATCTCCAAGTCTGTAGTGAACTTGCAGGAATGTGCTTCTAGAATGCTTTGATAGTTGCATGATTGTTGGATTTTTTAAGGTTGATGTTTTGTTGTTAGTATATAGAATGTAAAAGGGCCCGTTTTTAGATTCCATTGAGGGGGACTCTAAATTGAATGTGAGGCGTGATATGTAAATCTATGGATCAAGGTTGCTTAGATAGCTAGTTAGCACAATCATGGATGATGGAATACGGAATACTGTTTTTCACTGTCACATAATGCTCTTTCTTATTTTGCTTACTACTCATGAAGTTCTCTGCTTGCAAGATGCAGCTGATAAACAGGGTTCATTCCTTCCATATTTGAGCGCTGAGGGCTTGGAAAGTGGCTTTCATGTGTGTAAACCTTCTATGGTTTCCCTTTCATTAGTTCTACCTTTCTTTCTACCAGTATATCTTAAAAAGGCATTTCTTTTTCTTCACCTCACACAGGGCATCTACAATGAAACTGCATCTCTTGGATTTCATGGTTTTAGGCACAGCTCTCAAATGCCACATAGACCTTATGTTCCAGTTTCATCTCAGCTGCCTCTTGTAGGGGATCCTAGTTGGTTACCCACTACAAGGCATTTCCCTACCTCAGATTCATCTTATCACCAGCCATCAGTTCCTCTAAACATTCCAAATGTTACTTCAAAGGCTCAATTTTCTCATCTAGAGTTTCCTGTGAATATTGAGCAACAACTGGATGGAAAAAGATTTGGCCTGAGACCAAATTATCTCCCTCCATCAGGATCATATGGTGGAAGAAGCAACTTCCTGGGAAACTCTGGCAAGCATTGCATGCAATATCAAGGATTTGATGGGTTTGGGGCTGCTGGATTCTGCTCAGACTGTTCAAAGCCTTTTATTGGGAAGAGTTCTTTGTTTCAGACATCATATCCAGCAGCTTCTCCAAAACGAGTTGGTTCACTAGAGTTTCCTTCAAACGACATTGGAATGGTTAGTTTTCTACCTATCACATATTTTCAGGTTGTCAGAAGCTGGCATTATTTAATTATCCAAAAAAAAAAAACAGCATTATTTGGAGATTGTAAATGGCCATTGATAATTTTGGAACATTCATTCCCTATTTTCCAGAAACTTTGCATGTCTGCTATAAGCAACTAGCAAAGCATATATCATTAATGAAATCAGGCATTATGCTATTACTTGTAATTGAGCTTCTCTATATTTTTTGTGGGGAGGAGGGGGGGGGAGGGGGGAAGGGGTGATGGGGGAATAAGCAGGTTATTGGACTTTAATCTTGGTACAATTAAATAGATTTTTAATCTTGGTACAATTAAATAGATTATGGATGGAAAACATCACATGTGCTCTGTTAAGTTGGCTTAATTGGCACCTGTAAGGAGAAATGGTTCTTATATTAATGATGTGGTTGGCTGGCATAGCCAGGGATGGATCTAGGGTGGGGGAAATTGCCCCCACTGAAGTTTTAATGTCCTTTTGATTATATTATAAAAATAGCTAGAAATTTTAGCTCCTTTATATCTACCGCCACTGGAATTGACAAAAAATAAAATATAATTATTATAAAGAGTGACTCACTTTGCAAAATAATAGGTTATAATATGTAAATATTAATAAAATAAGGTTTTATAATTAATTTCTTATTGACATGGGACCCTCCAAAGATTTGGAAAACTACAAAACATTAAAAGTGAAAAATATTTATAAGCCAAAAAGTTGTTTTCTACCTCACATTGCTTTTCCCATCCAAAGAAAAGTTGTAAAATGTAACAAATGTAAAAAAAGAACCTGTAAGTTTATGAAAGAAATGCCAAAAAAACAAAGGGGCCCACTTGCTTCTTTCAAAACTAGAAGATATTCAAGTAATTTGCTTTCTTTGTATATTGATAGTTTGTGAGTATGACAGAATTTATTTACTATTTGAATATTTTTATACTATTAAAATAATTTGGTGTATCTAGAGAAATAACCAAATAATATTTTGGGAAAAACATTTTTGATTTTGAAGCAGGATTCTTGAATGAACGATTGTTTGGTTACATATATAGAGGAAAATATATTTTGAACTATAGATAATTAAAAAGTTTTACGATGCTTCCAAATGATAAACATCTGTAAAGAACATTTGTAATGTATTATCTTTATCCTAGCAAAGCAATTTTTGTTGCACTTGAGTTAATTTGCATTTATATTTTTTGTATATTTAATATTAAATATGTTAGTTTGTGCCACTGAACATAAATCCCAGACCTGCTCCTGGGTATAGCTGCCAAGTTTTAAGGGAGAAGCAGGGAAAGAAAACAAATCTGAGCTCAAATTCAAGAACCGACAAGTAGTTATATCTAAAGAAATGATAAAGATCAAAGTTGAAGGGACAAGTACTCTCTTCTCACCAAGACAATCACTAGTGCCTTGCACTATCTTGCTCTATCTAACCATCATTATGACTACCTTCTCTCCTTCATTTCTCCTTCTTACCCCCTATCATTACCACACATCTCTCTTTTACTTGTGCACTTTTCCTCTTCCAATTTCTTGCAATAAGGTGTTTCATATTCATTCTTATGCACTTAGGTAGGAAGCTTTCTGTTGTCCATTGAGTTTTTGAGTAAGCTGCTATCAACTTCAGCTTTCTGCCATTTTGTAACCATCTGCCTTTGGTAGCATCTGACTCTGCCTTGATTTGTTGAGAGGGAAGAGACTATGTAGCGGTCACATTGCTGGAGAGGGAGTGGAGGAAGGCAGGAGGCAATGGAGGTGGTGTGAGAGAAAGAGGAATCTTTCTTCTTCTGGTTTTTAGTTTTTATTGTTGATCCTATTTGGTTTCAAGCGCTCCTGGGATCTTTTTATTCCTTTTAACTTGGCTAGTTAGTTGCTACATCATCACGGTAGGATCGAACATTTCCCAGCCCCAAAAAAGGAATAGCAAATCCTGCTAGATGCCAGTTCAGTAGAGACAAGTAGTAGTCTGTCTACAAACAGAATATTTTAATCTGATTAATTCCATTGAATTGAAAATAATAGCTAAAAGACTCAATTGCATGAGGTTTGGGGGCTTCCCAATAAGCATGCCTTGTGTTTAAATTTCTCAATCAACAATAAAACCATCCCTATTTTGTTTAATAATTTAAACACATGTTTTCTTTTGTTGGGAAACTTTATGAAATTCATGGACAATAGTTGTTTACACAAGTATTTCCAAGTATAAGCACACTTGAACTCGGCTCTCTCACCTACTCAAGCTCAACTGTGAAAAAGTTGAGGCTAAGTTGTTTGTGAAAAGGTTTGACTTGTTCATACCTCAGTTGACACAACACATAGATACAATTGTACAAGGCTTCCAAAATTACCCAAAATTTTTTCAATGGATCAACATGTATAGAGCATGCTTTACACATCTTTTCTCCAAGCAGCATCTGTTTTAAGCATGTGTTTTTTAAGCTTAAAAAGATTTGAGGCTTTTTTATGAGTGCCTCTTGGACTTGTAGCTCAAGTAGTAGCTTATTTGCTAAGCCCTGTATGTCATCTCATAATCATGAATTTCTGTGTGGAATGGTGAGTTGGTGACATTTACATCCTTGATTCATCTTTAGGTTTTAATTCTGAGATGTTTCTAATTGGTTTCCAAGTCAATACTATATTCAATGTGTTTGAAATAGATAGTGCTAAGTGATTGATTCTAGTCTATTATTTAACAATTAAATCTTATGCTGGCTTCTTTCCCAAGTGATGGGTTCTAGTCTATTATTTAACAATTAAATCTTATGCAGGCTTCTTTCTTGAAAGGATCATTTTATGGTTTTGTTTCTTCTTCTGGCTCTGGCTCTATAAGCTACACTGGTAGCCGAAGTGATCAAAGTTCTGGCTGTGGCAGTGTTTCCAGTTCTAGCTTAGGAATAAATGGTCAGAACTGGCCTTCGCTTGATGAAGCAAGAGAAGGGGGAAACTGCAAGGACTTTTCATGTAGTTGTACTGTAACACTTGATACATTAAGTGAGCGTAACAAGGGACCTAGGGCATTTAAGCCTAAAAGTCAGATAACCGCCAAAGGTTTTATTGTTGATAGCAGCAAGAATGGCCCAACTAATGGCATTAGCAATGGATCATACAACCGACAGAATTTTGTCACTGACTATGTGGATGCAAAGTTCTTTGTGATAAAATCTTATAGTGAAGATAATATTCACAAGAGCATAAAGTATGGTGTCTGGGCAAGCACCCCAAGTGGCAACAAAAAATTGGATACTGCTTATCATGAGGCAAAAGAGAAACAAGTGACATCGCCTGTCTTTCTGCTATTTTCGGTAATCTACCTTGCATTGTATTCTAGGTGATAGGTGGATTACAAGAAACATGAAAGTTGATGCACAGTCATATAACCTAATTAAACAATTGGTTGAATAACAATAACTGGTAATGCATTATGATGAACAAGGATTAGGATGTGGTGAGCAATGTAAATATTAGGTTGAAATGCTTACCACCTTATTCATGTGCTTCCCTTCTGGTTCATTTATAAGAAGAGATCATGATTGAGGATTGAAACTAACTTAGCTTCACTTTATATGTTATGCATGCAGGTGAATGCTAGTGCTCAGTTTTGTGGAGTGGCTGAGATGGTGGGACCTGTTGACTTTGACAAAAGCGTGGAATATTGGCTTCAGGATAAGTGGTCGGGGCAATTCCCAGTAAAGTGGCACATTATTAAAGATGTCCCCAACAGTCAGTTCCGCCACATTCTGCTTGAAAATAATGACAACAAGCCAGTAACTAACAGTAGGGATACTCAAGAGGTAAGGATTCATTTGGGATTGACACTTTATAGCCAGTTTTGAGTGGTGATGTGATACTTGGCATTTCCGGTTACATTCAAATTTAGTGCCATTATGGCCTCACATCGCGGTTGTTTTACTTGAGCTGCTGAGATGATTATGTTGGTCTAGAATCGAATTGAATTTGGCCAAGCTAACATGAAATTTGTGTACTTCATTTCCACCATCATTATTTGCCTGTACTTCTCAAGTCATAAGGGTGGTGTATTTATAATTTTTGTTGAAATGTTTTGATGTATAACTCGATAAACTGCAAGGCACAATGTACATATCAGAGCTAGAAGCAACCCTTGTTTCTGTTTGAACAACTTGTGTGTAAGCATGTATTGCATGCACAACTTGTTATGTTAGGAGTTACTGTGAATGCAAGCAAAATTTCACGTACAATGCTGATATGTAAGACTTGATGATGTGCCATCCAATGAATTTAGTTTTCGCACCATTGCACTTATTTTATCTGACTGTGCTTACATCAAGTAAGGTATAATCTTTCCCATCTTCCATTGCAACAACTCTTCTGAATGGTGCCTTACACTGCATCAAATAATATTGCAGGTGGAATTGGAGCAGGGTATTGAGATGTTGAACATTTTTAAAAATTATGAAAGTCATTCATCCATCCTAGATGATTTTTACTTTTATGAAGAACGGCAGAAAGCAATGCAGGAAAGGAAGGCTAGACAGCTAAGTAGCATGGTCGCTTCTCCAGATGATTTTGTTGGTGAATCCCAGAACTTTGTGTCACTTCCTAATGATTTCGTAAAAAAAATGTCCAAGAGCTTTGCTGAAGCTCTTTTGGTAAATGAGAATGAGAAAACGGGTGGAGCAACTAGAAAGATGCTCTCTACTGCATGTGGGGGCCTTGGGAGATGACTGCAACAGCAAATTTGGTCAAGAAGGAAATCAATATTATCGGTAGGCATTTATTAGTTTATGCATTTTGAAACACCTCTAATATTTATTTTGAGTTCTTTATTTGTTTATTTTTATTTTTTATTTTTAAATTTTGCTGCCCCACAAGTTTTGAGAAGGCTCCTAGTTTGGTTAACTTGGTTTATGGATTTAATTTGTTTACATGGAGATATTCTGAAGGAGTCTGTAATATAGACTTGGTTCATATGTATACGGTATATGCACCACAGCTGATTTTTCCTTTTAAAATTGTTGTTACTATATTCTTTTCAGTCTTTACTCTTTAAAACTTATTTTACTGTCAATATTGAAGCTTTCAAAAAATTTCATAAGACTTCGCTTGGTAGGGAGGGTAGAAAAATGGGAAAGAAGAAAAGTGGATCGGGAGAAACCATAATCTTGATTTATCTCGGTGTGCTTGATAGGAAATCTAGAAAGCCGAAAAAAAGAATTGAAAAACCGATTTATTTTTTCCATCTATCTGTTGGGTAGAATTGAAAAATAAAAATTATATTATATTCATCAGTATACGCATTGTCAGTGGAGATTATAAGATAAAATTTGAAAGAAAATAGATAATTTTGTAAACTTGTAATTCTTTAATTTTTTAATTTGAAATGATTTGTTCTTGTGAATAAAGATAAAAAACTGCTTTTTTTTTTATTTTCTTCGCTTAGCAAGTAGTAGTTGGAGATATCTCATTTTGTTGGGATCTTAAAATATGAAATATGAAATTTGAAAAAACAGAAAAACGAAAAAGAAGAAAATAAAATTAAACAAAGATAAGGAAAAATACAAAAAATTATATAAAGTAATTTACATCAATCCAAAACTCAAGAAATCAATTTTAAAACCAACATAATAGCAATGGGTATAAAAGAACTCGTGTAGAAAGAAAGTCTTGGGTTTTTTAGGTTTTTGAATTTTTAGTTTAGATCTAAGAAAATCGAAGCATTTTTGAAGAAACGAATCCGACTAAGTGGTAGATCAACTGAAAGAGACACCATAAAAAATAAGGTCTTTATCAACGAAAACTTCTGTTAGTGAAGAGTTACAATCCCTCGGTAAAACGGTACACCGACGGATTTGTCGACAAAAACTTTCGTTGGCTGGTTGTTAGAAATACCATCGTCAATAATGTTTATTTCATGGGCGATGGAATATTCTGTCAGAAGATTCTCCAGCAAAGTTTTTCGTTGGCGATTTTGTCAGTAAATATTGAGATTCATCAGCATTAGGACTGGTCGGTGACTCAACTTTTGGTTAGCAACTTTTATCGATAATGATCACCGACATATGCTTTTGGTTGGCAATTCTGTCGGTAAAGCTTTATATTTGTCGATAATGGAAAACATCCGTCGGTAAATATTTATGGAAATCCGTCAGCATGTTATATTATCTGTCGATAAATCGTTTTCACCTAAAACTTTTTTTTATTATTTTGTATTTCTGTATTCCCTAGTCACAGTTGACATGAATATATTGAAATGTTTTAATATGTATTAAAACTATTTAAATTTTATTATACAATGAAAAACAAACACAAATGGTATTTCAAACTAATGAAAAATGAATATAAATGTTTAAATCCAACATTATACCCCAAATCTATTATTGGTTGTGCCTCTCCCGCATCATCAGAAAACTGTATGTACAACCTTGCTTGTGGTTGTGGCTATGTTTGCAGTTGGGACTCCTGTGATGAAGACCTGAAAGTAGGTGGAAACTTATGAAAGATCATTTTAAGGGTCGCTTGGATACTCGATTACTTGGCAACCATATTCTTCATTGAGTCCTTCATTTGCTGATAATCCTTGAGTTCAAGAGGAGGAGCTAGTATAGAATCATCGAAATTGGTTGGACCATAAGCAAATTTCGACTGTTTACTACATATGTTTTTTATGATAAGAAAACATTCCTTATTCATTGATGTCTAATCATATTGTTTAAGTATGTAGAAGAAAGCTTAAATTTATTAATTTATTTGTTATTGAAAGCAAGTTACGATGCCTGTTTAGTTACAAGATGGGTTAATTGGTCAAACAAGCAAAGAAGAAAAAGCTTTAAAAAAGATAGATTAGTCTTAACTGATTAACACGAATCCTTAATCAGTTAAAGCAATTTTGGGTGCTCCACTAAGGACAGGTAGAAAAGTCTTAACTAGTTAACATAAGGCTTAATCAGTTAAGAAGGTATTGGACACAAAACAAAAAGTTATTAATCGAAGTTAATCGATTAACGATCAAACTTAAGTACCTAAAAAGTGCCAAAATTTAAATTCAAAATGAAGTTGACCATTAAAGGGTGCCAAATGAAGGAATTCAAATTTGAAGATATTTTAATCGGTTAATGCTTATTTCAACTAGTTAAAGTTGAAAGAAAAGAAACATCAATTAGTTAAAGGGAGGACTAACCAATTAAGAAAAACTGCTAGTTGGAGAAGTTTCAAAACAGAATGTTTTTAATCAGTTAAAGTCACCTTTAACTAGTAACACAAGCAAGTAGACTACAAGACAGAAAAGCTTTAATCAGTTAAAGCTCATATTTAACTGATTAACAAAGCATTGCCATCAAATTTGAAAAGAGTTGTTAAAAGATAAAATAATGGCTATTTTTGCTCTAAAAATGTTTCTAATGGCTAGAAACTATCCTCTAAGTATAAATAGAGGTTCAAACGATCATAAATGTAAAAGAGAACCATCCAAGGGCAAGTTTACAGCCAAGAAGTGTTAAAAAGTTCTCTTTTTAAGTGTGCTTCACTCTTATCTTTGTAAAAGAGGTTTGAGCTTAACTTTGTACATCTTAGATCAACTAAGTGATCATTTGTACTTCATTTTCTTTTTATTCTTTGTTTCCTTAGAGTGTGAGAGACACTCTAAGGGGTAGAATAAGCTTAGAAAAGCTTAGAAATCTTATAAAGATTTTTGAGCTTGGGTTAGAAACTCATATTGTAAAAGCTTAGTGGAAGCTATCAATTCATTGGTTTAGTGAAATTGGGTTGAAAATCCTTAATTGGGAGATCAAGGCGGTGGACATAAGTCAAGAGGACCAAACCACTATAAATATTTGTGTCTTGTCCACTTCTTTCTACCTTCTTCTTATTTGGTTCCTCTTAACTTTAACAAGTTTTAAACCTTCCATTTCAAAATTATACAAAATGTTTTTCAAGCTCAAGAGTTGCTTTCAAAATATTTTTTAAGTGCTATTAACCCCCTTTTAATAGTCCATTGCGATCAATAAGTGGTATTAAAGCATAACCCTTGAATTTAATGCTTAACATCTTAAGGGGAAGATCCTATGTCTGCTAAAAAATCTAATTTTGCTGAGAGTCAATCTATAAACAGGCCTCCTCTATTTGATGGAACCAATTACCAATTTTGGAGTGCTAAGATATCTATTTATGTTAAGGTCAATGACTATGAGATGTGGGATGTCATTATAGATAGTCCCTTTATCCCTATGAATACCAATTTAGTAAATGGTGAGAAAACTCCCAAAGATAGAAATAAATGGACAAAAGCTAAAATGAATAGAGTACATAGAAACTTTAAGGCCATGCACACTCTTTTTTGTGCATTTGATTATAGAGAGTACAATAGAGTGTTCATGTGCAAAAGTGCCAAAGAAATTTGAGAAAAATTAGAAGAGTTATACGGAAAAACAAATAAGGAAAAAGAATTGGACGACAAGCCTTGTCAGAATCAATGCTCAACAAAAAACAAGGCAAATGCAAATAAGGAATCAAGTGAAGATGAATCCTCAAATCAAATTGAATTATGCCTCATGGCTCTTGAAGAGAAAAAGGTAAGGTCTTCATTTTGTGAACTTAATTTATATGCTTTTGATGAATTACATGATGCTTTTGTGGATTAGCATTTGAGTTTGAGAAAATGAACTTGAAGCACAAGAAAACCATTTCCATGTTGAAAATGAATTTTTGGTGAAAAAAATGAATTGGAAAAAGACAATGAAAATTTGAAAAAAAGGATTTTGAAGCTTAATGAAAGAAAATTGATATTTTAGAAAAAGGAAATTTTGATGCGAAAAAGAAATTTGAAGATTTATTAAGTGAGAAACAAAAGGCTTTCATGAATTTCTCAGCTTCTAAAATGACCAAATGCAATCATTACACATTTTATAGTTATTGTTCATACACTTGTCTAATTAGAAAATGTGTACCTTACAAATTTCGACAAGTGTGGGTTTCAAAAGGAACTTTGTGTGACGAGACTAACTTTCAAAGATCCAAAACAGTTTGGATACCATAGATCAAGTGAAAAATGTCTCTTGTAGGTGTGCTAGAGAAAGGAGGAACAATTTTTGAAGAATGAATGCTTTCTAGTCACACGTAAAGGAAAATGGGTGATCTTTATGCTAAAAGCCTTTTGTTTGCTTAAATGAGTATTTTGATTGCTTATTTATTGAATGTTTCATTGATTTAGTTTGGTTTCTAAAATTGTTTACTTTTCTTAATTGAAAACTTTGATTTTATTTTCTTGCTTGAATTTTAAGTGCATAATTCTTAGTTTACTCTCATTTGATCTTTGTTGATAAATTTTGGTTACGCAATTTGATTTGTTATAATACATGCTATAAATTGTGTAATCTTGAAGGAAGTATGAGCCTAAATATGTAGGATGTGCTTATGTTTGATCTTCATGCTTATGCCAAAAGTTATTCATTTGTTTGAGAAAATTGCTTGTTTTTCTTATATTATTTAAGTTTTATTGATTTTGCTTGATTGTGGAAAGTTGTTTTGATAATCATTTCCTCATGTTTTGTGAAACTGATTTGATATTCTTCTGAGGAAAATAATTTTTGAGCATATTTTTAAGCATAAAGGTTTGATGTTGATGGCATGTGAAGTGGCAAATGTGATTAATAGATTGATTTACATAATTACCTATTCTAGTAGCATAAACAAGGTAAATTGAGTTTGAAGATTTGACTTTGTGATTTCCTTATGTCTAAGATAATTTGATCACTTCAACAACTTTGCTTTGTCATTTAAGACTTATTTGAATGTTTTAAGTTGGTTAAACTTGAGCATGATAAGCTTTGACTGCTTGAATTGGTATTCTTAAAGCAAGATGAGCTTATATGAGAAAAATGTTTGCCATCCTTAAGTTTATAATGATTTATGACTTGGACAAGTTTGTTTCATGATGAAAATACTTATTGATTGTTCTTATTGGATGTTTATGCTGGCTCGTAAGCTTGAATGTTCATAAGAGCATTTTTGGCACATGATTTTGAGATATTTGAAAATGAACCTTAACATGTATAAACATGATTCATTATGCTTATTGCATATTTCATAAATCATTTAGAGCATAATTAAACAAAATTGAGCGAACTGAGCTCATGATTTTATGCAAAGCATGTCTAACTCAAATTTTGTATATTTTAAGTGCAAAATTTTGAAAAGAGAGATTAAATCTTTATCAAATGATTTTCTTGGAAAACCTTTTTGCCCATTTTGATTGAAATTGATTTATTAATTCTTTGTTTTTGATGATATAATATGGTTGAGCAAAATTGATTTGATATAGTTATATAAATTGCACAAATTCCACGTTATTTGGTATTTCTCTCATGATTGGTGAAATTAATTGAAAGGGTTTTTTTAAGCATGATCTTGAGTTTGACGTCCTTGAGGTTACAATGATTTCAATGTATATAACTTGAACAAGTGTACCTTGTGCTGAAAATGCTATTATATCTTGTTTTTATTGCAAATGAATGCATAATTAATGCTTGGATGATCTCAAGGGCATTTCTATCCATATATTGGAAAAATATTGAAAATGTTAAATTTGATGCTTATTATGCTTAAATGTTGCTTAATATATTTGTTGTGCATTTTATAAATCATATTCATGCATCATGATGAAAATTGAGCATGTTTGAGCGTATTAGAGGCATAAGTTTTTAAATGATCTATTTAACTACTTAGAGTTTGAGAACAATAAGCAAAGATAGAAAAATGAGAGCCAAATTTTGAGTTCACATGTTTCTATTGAAGAATTTTAGGATATACATGTCCAAAATGATATTTTAAAGCTATTTGAATTTACTTTTACTCACTTATTATTTTTGGACTCTTTGCACAAGCTTTGAAAGTAAAAATTTTCTGCATTTTCGAGCAACAAAAGTGCAAGTATCAATACTTCCAAGATAGTAGCCAAAATGGGCAAGTTTTTATGCTTTAAAATGACTCATTACTCCATTCCTTGTCCATTGCATTAAATTACGTCATGGATTTCATTCTAATCATGACTCTTGGCTCCTAAAATATGCACTATGATTATTTCATAATTATTTGGTGTAAATTTATATTTTTTGTGCTTACATTAATGAAATTGACAAATGAGAAATTTTTCATGACTTAAATTTATTGGTTTTATTATTTTTCATTATGACATTTGCATTTTGACTATTTGTAACAAAATTTGGAGTATGTTCCACCAACCTTATGTGAAATATGATATTGGCTTGTTGGTGATATTATGTTGATTATGTATTTGTTAAATATTTCTTATACTTGATTAAGATAAATTGCTATAAATTGACAAAATGTAATGATGACTCTTGTTGATGCCTATAATGAAATTATGTGCATAACACTTGATGGCAAAAAGTTACCTTATGCTCTTGAAAAGATTGATCATGTTTATAAATTGCACAAAGCTTTATATGGATTGAAGCAAGCTCCTAGAGGTTGGTATAAAAGGATTTCAAATTTTTGATTGAAAAAGGATTTTCTAAGGGAAGTGTAGATACTGCGTTGTTTATTAAGAAAAGTAAAAATGATTTACTTGTTCTTCAAATATATGTTGATGATATAGTCTTCGATGCTACTAATGAAAAATTATGTGTGAATTTTGCTAAGGAAATGCAAGGTGAGTTTGAAATGAGCATGATGGGAGAATTAAGTTTCGTCCTTGGTCTACAAATCGAGCAATGTGAGGGTAGGATCTTCATCAACCAAGCTAAATATACTAAAGAGATGCTGAAAAGTTTGGTATGATGAATGTGAAGTCAATTGAAACACCAATGGGCTCCTCAAAAGCTTGATAAAGATAAGAAAGGAAAGATGTAAACCAAAAGCTCTATAGAGGTATGATTAGTTCACTTCTTTATTTAACAACAAGTAGACCTGATATATTATTTAGTGGAATGACTTTGGCATGACCATGCATAATATTCGCATCTTTTGTGACAATGCAAGTGTCATTAACATCTCAAAGAATCCTATTCAACACTTTAGAACTAAGCATATTGAGATTGACATCATTAGGAATGTTTAATGTGAATGAACTTCGATTAAATTGATTTGAATATGTTTTTGATAAAATTGTGTGGTTATTGTGCTTTAATTTCTTGTTTTGATCAATTAAAGTAGGATTTAAGTACTTAAAGTAAGATTTTTACTGATAAAAATCATGTTTTAATTGATTTAAATGATTCTGGAATAAAATGTGTTCATTTTCATTGATTAAAAAGTCTTTTAATTGATTACTTTGCTTATGTGTAAAGTTGAGCTTTAAAGTCATAAGAGTTTTAATCGATTAAAGTTCACTTTAATCGACTAAAACTGTTTTGTGTTTTTAAACTTGCTTTTACAGTACAGTTTAATCAATTAAAGCTAGTTTAATCGAATAAAGTGGTTCTGTGTCAGCTTAAAAAAAAAAAGAAAGATCTTGGCCCTTAAAAACGTGCATTATGAACACTCTCATGATCATTTGGTGCAAATACATGTTCTTGAAATTGCAAAACTTGTTGGAAAATGGGAAAATTCTCATGAATGCTTGAATTTGTTTATTCCAAAACATGGCAATCATTTTGATATTATTAATTCTATTGTGCTTAATTGAAAAAATTTGAAATATGAGAAATTGTTTATAAGTACTTGATTTTATCATTTCTCATGTGCTTACATTGAAAAATCATGCTTGAGAATTTAAATATTTAAATGCTTAGTCTAAGAACAATTCTTGAAATATGTTTCATGTTTGTACTTAAATGATTGTTTCAAGATTGAATCACTACCTAGGCTCATTGATAACTCTATTTTATAGAGTTCTTTGGTCTTAATTTTCAATATATTTTGTCTAAGTTTTTGAGATTTAGCTTAAGTATTAATTATTTTTACTTGTTTTTAATTATTTATATTATTTCAGTTATTTATTATGGGTTCAATTGCATTAGGCTATTTTATGTTATTTTGCTTTAAGTTTAATTATTATTTAAGTTTTATGTTTTTGTAAGTGTGCTTTGAAAAGAAGGCCTATTTTGTGAAAGAGATGCATTTTAGGTGCAGACTTCAACTGCATATGTTGTGGTTTTGTTTGCATATCTTTCACTACAGAAGTCCAATTAAAGTGATTTTTAAACGATTGGAAATCGAAGAGGTAGAGCTACAACTTTCATGTTTACCATTTTCCCAGTTCAACATGAAAAAGGATAAAAAATAATGTTGAAATTGAAACATTATAGTAAAGCTTGAAGATCAAGTCAGAGGCCTTGGTGCCGCGGCCGCCATGGGGCCAGCACTGTGACACCCTGATGTCAAACAACACTTCAAGGTCTTCTAGGATGGTTAGTGTTGTGGCCACCATCAGCCAGTGCCATGGCGCTGAAGAGAAAAAAAAGCAAAAAAAAAAAAAAATAGAAAGAGGTTTAAACGAGGGAAAAGACTTTTTGTGCACTTGAACTTCTATATTGACACAATTGTGAGCCTATTTAAGAAACCTTTCAAAGCACGTTTTAGCATGAATTAAGCAAGAGTTTTATGAAGAAAAAGAGGCATTGAAGCTAGCAAAAAGGCAAGAAATTCAAAGAAGGAATTGTAGATAAAATAATTGCCAAATCTTGGAGTTCTTTTCTTTACACTTTCTTGTTTAGTTTTAATGTTTATACTTTTTTGGATGATGTTTACATACATTATGTTGAACTAAGTTTTTAATCTAGAATTGCAATTAAACCCAACGCGTAGTCTAAGTTTTTAATATTCTTTCTTGCTTATGATTGATAGTGTTTGAGTTGTTTATTTCAATCATGTTCTTAATGTGTCTGATTAGCTAATCACCAATTAGATTGATTTGGAAACCTCAATGGAATCGAGAGATGGAGTTTAGAGTAAGCCTTGGATGAAATAGCATATATTTGATATCAATTGCATGAGATGATTGATTTGATTCGAGTGTATGGTAGACATATACTTACCTATCATATGTAGCCAAATTTAAAATCTGTTCTTAATGAATTTTTTTAATTTCAATTTGCATAGATATATAGTAAATTGGTTAGGATAGATATTTTTATAAGAAACTTGATAGAGGCTTATAAATAAATTAAAACTCAAGGTTAACAACTCAGCTATCTAGTAAGTAAAAAGAGAATAGAAGAAATTCAAATGAAACATTGAGGGGATATTGTGGTTTTAGACTTTTGGTTAATTGATTCTAGTTATTTTTGCTCCAGTTTTTGTTTATAGTTTTAGTTTAATTTTAGTTCTCTTTAATTTTAAGTATATTTAATTTTGGTTGTTTGAATAAGATTAAGTTGTGTCAAATTTAGTACTTGGCAAGAATAGTAGTAGATTAAGTGCAATTTTCCATGAGAACGAACTTTACTTTCATTTTATTACTAGTTTACAATATGTGCACTTGCATGGTTTATCCAACAAACAAGTTTTTGGCACCGTTGTCAGGGAATTGTGTTAAATTGTCTTTGTTAATATTAATACCAAGCAATCTTAATCTTAATTGAAACTTTCTTTTTCTTTATTCTTAGGTAGTTTTGGTCATTGTACGCGAAGAGTGAGAACTTTGGAGATTGTTCTTTTGGATCTAGAAATCGAAAAGGCTATTCAAAAAATTCGAAAAGAAAATCTACAAAGGTCAACTTAATTTGAAACAATGGCTGAACAAAAAGGAGATCAGCAAATTCAAGGGCAACTAGAACAAGAAAATAAGTCCTTGTGAGAATATACAGCGCTTCTCATTCAAGACCTTCATTCTAGCATCTGTAGACTTGTCATGTGAACTAACAATGTTGAAATCAGGCCAGTAATCATTTAAATGATTCAAACTTCTGTTCAGTTTGGGGGATTGCGAAATGATGATCCTAATGTATATATTGTGAATTTCTTAGAGATTTGAGATACTTTAAAAGTAATGGTGTTATTGATGATCCCATTAGATTAAGGCTTTTCTTGTTTTCATTGAGAGATAAAGCAAAAAGTTGGTTGAATTCGCTTCCAACTGATTCAATTAATACTTGTGATGATTTAGCTCAAAAATTCTTGACCCACTAGCTAAAAGAACAAAGATGCATATTAATATCACCTATTTTGTGTAATTGATTCTAAAACATTGTATGAGTCTTTGGGAGAGGTATAAGGACTTGCTAAGGAGATGTCCCCACCATTGGTTACCTAAATGGCTGCAAGTTTAGACTTTCTATAATGGTTTACTGGGACTAATTAGAACCACAATTGATGTTGGAGCTGGAGGTGCATTTATGAGTAAATCCATTGATGAGGCTTATAATTTGCTAAAGGAGATGGCTTCAAATAATTACCTATAGACATTTGAAAGATTGAGGGCAAGAAAAATTATTAGTATCCATGAGCTTGACATAATTAATGTTTTGATTGCACAATTGGCTTCTCTCATCAAGAAAATTGATAGTTTAAGTGTTAATGCAGTTTAGAGCTCCTTTATGACTTATGATTTATGTGGGGAAGGACATTTTAGTGACCATTGTCCCATTTACACTAAAAAAACTTATTATGTTGGAAATAGGTGTTGGTCCCAATAATATGTGCTAGAGGGGGGGGGGGGGGGTGAATAGCACAATTTGGCTCTTTCAAAGATTGTCTCTAAGTGTAGACAAAGTGAGACAAATGAAGGAAAGAAAATAAAACAAAAACAAAGTAAACAAGACAGTAGAATTTAGAGTGGTTCGATCCAAGACCTACATCCACTACCTTGATTATCCAACCAAGGATTTTCCAAACAATCCACTAGGAACCGGTGAAATTCACAAGCTTTCACCAAGCTTTACAATGGCTTTTACAAGGCTCAACCAAAACCTTTTACACTAGTTTTTCTTGGCTCAACTATAACCCAAAGTGGTTTTTCCAAGGCTCAACCACAACCTATAACAATCAAGCTATCCCAAGCTTGAATAACTCCTTAGAGTGACTTCCTCACTTTAAGAATACAAGAAAAGAAGTAAAAGAAAGTACCTATGATCACAAGTTGATCTAAATGGCACAAGGTTTAGTGCAGAATACAAGTACAAAGAATGGGCATTAAGGTGCAGCAGGGCACAAGAGAGATTTTCTGGTTTTTCAGCTCTTATGTGGTTCAAATCTCTCTAATACTTCCAAGAACTACTTTTTAATTGTTGGAAGACCCTTTTATACTTGGAGAAACAACTCTGATGGCAGTTTGATAGTTTTCTAGCCGTTGAAGACAATTGAGAGTCGGTTCTAGCCGTTACTCTGTCTTTTAGTGTAGTTTTCAAACTTGCAGATAGAATGCTTTTAGTCGACTAACCAATATCTTAGTTGACTAAGTTGTTTATGTTTTTTGCTTCTTGTCTCTGGTAGTTCTGGCAGTAAGCATTTAGTCGACTAGCTCATTTCTTGGTCGACTAAGTTAGTTCTATTTCTCAGTAATCTTCAGCCCACCATTTCTCCAATTTGAATCTTGGCCAACCAACATTCTTCCTTATTCAACTAATGAGCTTCCTCCTTGTTAGGCAGTCATGTCTTATCGTTTTTATCTCTCTTTTTGTTTTGATATACACTTTTGAAAGATTGATTTATTAATTTCATACATTAATTTTCCTGTACACTTAAGTAAAGGCATTAGATACAAATGTATGGGAATATTTTATTATCATTAAAAACTAATGGAGCCAACAATAGGCAGCCACAAAATAATCCTTATTCCAGCACCTATAATCTGAAGTGAAGGAATCATTTTAATTTTTCTTGGAACAACAACCAAGCATCTTCATAAGCTCTTAAGCCATATTTTCCTATAGGATTTCCACCACAACCTTAAGCTCCTATGCTAGAGAACAAGCCAACAATGGAAGAGATGTGCATGCAATACATGGCAAAGAATGATGTTATCATTCAAAGTCAATTTGCATTAATCTAAAGCCAATCAGTATCTCTCAGAAATCTTGAGACACAATTGGATCGGTTAGTTAATATTGTCAATATTAGACCTCAATGTGCTTTACCTAGTGACACTAAACCCAATCCTAAAAGAGAAAGACCGGAGCACTGCAATGAAATCACACTTAGAAGTGGAAAAAAGGTAAATGGAAAAGAGGTAAGTGGTAAAAATTTAAATTTTGAAAATTTGGTTAAGCTTGTTGAAAGAGAAATTGAAAAAAAAAATGAAAAAGAAGTTGAGAAAGATGCTGAAAAAGATGTTATGGTTGAAAATTCTAGTGAAAAATTAAGTGCAGAAAAATAAATATAAAGCCTCTACAATCATCTCCACCACCTATTCCTTAACATTTTCAAAAGTAGAAACTTGACAAACAATTCTAGAGATTTCTTTAGGTATTTAAAAAGCTGCATATTAATATCCTTTTTGCTAAAGTTTAGAAACATGCCAAGTTATGTGAAGTTTTTGAAAGACAGCTTGACCAAAAAGAGGAAATTGGAAAAGTTTGAGATAATTGCACTTAACTGAGGAGTGCAGTGCTATGATCCAAAATAAGCTTCAACCAAAGCTTAAGAATCTATGGAGTTTTTTTATTCCTTGCACTATTGGTAGTTTTAAAATTTCTAAAGCTTTGTGTGATTTGGGTGCTAGGTTTCAATAATGCCTTTGACTATTGCTAGGAAACTTGGATTGAATGAGATACAACTTACTGTAGTTTCTTTGCAATTAGTAGACAAAACAATTAGGTACCTTGTTGGGATTACAAAGCATATCTTGGTTAAAGTCAGGAAGTTGTACATTCCGATGAACTTCATAATGCTTGAGATGGAAGAGGATATTAAAATTCCTATTATTCTGTGAAGGCCATTCATAGTTATAGTTGGAGCAATCATTGATGTGAATAATGGCAAGATAACTTTCAAAATTGGAAAAGGGGTAGCCTAGTTTAATATATTCAATTAACTAAGTATCTTTCCTTTATAGAAAGTTACTATAGAATGGATGTAGTTGATAAAGGTAAAGATAAGCCTATTCCACCACATTTAATGTCAAACCCTGCTTTGTAAAATAATTATAATATCATTCACATGCTCGATAGAATGTTTGTATATTTAGGAAGTTCGAAAAATCGTTAAAAGACGATATTGCCCCTAATGGTATCATTAAGTCGATTAAGCCTCAAACTAGTTCAAATAGGAATTTTAAGGTGAAATTAAGAGTTTCACAGTTCAGGGATGACTCAAAATGGTAATTAGGAGTTCGAGGATCAATTCGGAGTCAAATTGAAATTTTCACTATATAGGGGTAAAATTGTAATTTTTCCATCTGCGAACAAAATTTGAGATTTTGAGAGAATTTAGATCACATTTGACAAATTGGGGAATGATATGAGTATAAGGGATAAAAAATATTTCTATGGGCAATTTTTCAGTTTTTGGGGCAAAAATGTAATTTTTGATTTTTACGGGGGCAAAAGTGTAAATATCAAAAATTACTTCACCAAGACTTTGGATAAGTTTGAGAATTTTATCTAAGTTATGGATATTTTAAGGAATAATGTGTGGTGGAGATTTAAAGCTTGAAAGATAAGAATTTAAAAAATGGACCAATAATGTAGTGACATGTGGCAAGTTTAGATTATTATATTATTTAACTATAAAAATCAGCCCACACCACCATTTTCTCTTCATTATGGCCGGCCATAGCAAGAAAACAAAGGGGAAAAGAAAAACAAAAACCTAGGGGGAGAAATTCAAGGAAAAATTGGTGAAAATTCAAGGAAACAAGTGACCAAAGGTAAAATTTCTTGATTTTGACTTGTGCTTTACCTTTCCCATGCATTTCCCATCATTTTCCATGGTTGAATCATGTGATTTGAGGATGAATTCAATTCTGGAAAAATGGGTTAGGAGAGAGAAACTTGTTAGATTAATTTGATTTTAAGTTATGTTAGTGTTTTAAGTTAGTTTAGCATATTTAGGAACAAAACAACAAGAAAAGAATTTATTTTCCTCCATTACCATTATTGGCTGAATTTTCTAGGGGAATATTGGCTGATGATCTTGATGTTTATTTGAGGAATTATGATGAATAATGATGAATTATGAGTCTAGAAAAATAATGGAAATTTTTGGAGCAAAAATATGAATTTTTACCCATTAGGGGTATTTTCGTAATTTGCTATCAGGACTGATAATTTGCACCACACCGAGGGACATTAAGTCAATTTGGGTGCAATTGAGGTATAGAAACTAAAAAAAATTAATTTGAGATTAAATTGAACGCGTTAGTAATTCAATCGGGTAATAGGCCGAATTAAGTCAGCACCGCATTTAAGCGGTAGTCGGATAAGTTGCATGTCATATCATGCATATATACCGAGCCTGAATTGATTTTATAATGGTCAAGCATTGATGTGGTGAATTATGTATTGTACATTGTTGATAGGTGGTGAGCAAATTACACTGGTAAAAGTACCAAAATTGTGCTTGAAGACTGGGAGTAGGAGTACATCGACTCCTAGAACTGTGAGTGGACAGTTTATCGTCTTAAATATCTAGAGTAATTATACCTGTTTGATGCTTTTATTGAATGGTGAATTTAAATTATAAAATATTATGTTTTCCAATTAAAATGTTTTTTAATAAAAATGAGATTTATACTGGTTTTGAAATCAAATATTGTTTTGGGAAAATTGAGTATATGGAGACTGTGTTGAAATTTTTGATTTTATATGTTATTGAAATTGGGGCTTATGACACTATGGTAGCATGATGGCTAAATTTTTGGGGTTGGCATGAAATATATGAACAATTTTGGATTGGTCTCGGTAGACTGGATTACATTTTATTCGCCATATTATGCTACTGGAATTTTTATGGGTCTGGTGGTATATTAAACGGTCACTGCAGTGGTGGGGGTTTCCGTGGACTGCCTATGAGAGGGGCACGGTAACTCAATTATATACTTACCTCTGGGGGGGAGATGTTGGGTGAAGTATCTCCTGAGGTATGATTTGAGTGCACCTCACGTTCGGGCCACCACGTGAGAGTGAGACTCAGCCAACGTCAAGGAACGGCTGTGTGTCAGATGTGAAAACATGTTTATGGGTATGGGTCATTGAACAGCCTTGGCGGTCTCAGTGGGATACCTTGACGAAGGTGCCCGCGAGAATGATATTGGCAGGGGCTAAGTTAAAAAAAATTCATAAGTCGGGGAAATTTTGATGAAAAGAAATTATTTGGTATAGATTGAAACGAATTTTGTGTTATGAACATTATTGAGATATAACGTTTTTATATTGTCTCCATCTACTCGGCTTTAGATGCTTTTGATGGTAATTGTTTACTCACTGGGATTATTTAATCTCACCCCTCTTCCTATCCATTTTTCAGGCTCAGGACAGTTTGTTGATAGTTGATTAAGACGAGAATTAATCTCGGAGTTGCATCATAGGAAGTAAGGGTTCGTAGCTCTACACCTTCTTGGTTAGTTGGGGGCCCACGTGTCACTGTAAACGAAATTTCATACTTTAATTATCTTTATTACTATATGAATAAATTTATTTTACTCTTACGCTACAAAAGTTATTTTAGGAAGACTTTGAAAATATTGTGTTTTAAGAAAATAGAATATTTTATTTAATGTTTTTATTATATTCAAATAGCTATAATTTTACTTTAAACGAATGTTTTAGACTTCAAAATTTAATTTAAATCATGAAATATGTGTTTCCACTTACATATTACATTTTTTCGGATTTCGAAATTTAAAAAAAAAAATGACGAAAATGCCCTAGTGAGCTAGAAAATAATATTTTTATTGTTTTGAGTTGGAAACAACTTATGATTTCTTGATATGCGAGATTTAATAACTGTCGCTCACCGGGGAGATGCGGAAGTTGATGCTAAGCCTTGCGGGGTTTCGATCGGCATTCGGGGTAATGAGTGCTTATCGGGACGTCGCGGCGGTTGTCACGGGCCCGATGGGAGTTCCGGGTCGTGACAATTAATCAAGCAAGCACCAACTCTAGAGTCAGAACCACCACCTTCCATTGATCTTGATTTTGAGATTGGACAATAAGTAGGACTCTCTAGTTCACACTTCCAAATTTTATCGTGGCAACTTCAACCATATTGGTGGAAAACTTTTATAGTGGTGAAGGTTTTGTCTTATGGCCTTATTTAGATTTTTAGAATGCTTACCAGAGCATTCAAGGTTAATAAACTAAGCCTCAAGCCTTATGTTGTGGATGAAGAAGTGCAAAAAAGGATGCCCTAGTCAAGCCAGTGACTATAAAGAAGCAATTCTTAGGAAGCAACCCAAGCTTTTGAAACTTATGCTTTTGTTTTTATATATTCATTTATTTGTTGATTAATCTCTATTTATTTTCTTTTTACAGTTAAAAAAAAAACCTCCTATAAGCATTAGTGATAATGATGAAGATGAGGAAGTGGAATAGAGCCTCTTCCGAGTCCTTCAATTACCAGGGGAGTATTCTTTTACCTTTTCTTTATCTATTTTTGACATTGAGGACAATGTTAAGTTTAAGTTTGAGGGGAAGAATTATTTTTCTAGAAATTGATTTTTCTGTAAAAGTTGAGATTTTATTTATTTGCATGCATGTTTTAGGTTAGTATCATTTACTTTTCACTACTCTTATTTGAAAATTTTAGGATCTAGAGTAATTAGTGCTAAATTTTTTGATTATTTCCTAATCCAATAATGAGAACTTAGTTGTCTTGTATCTTAGCTCTTGGTAAATGCGGGTATTGTTTGGTTTGTGCTAAATTCTTTTGCTAAGTGTCGTTGTTAGGATGTGATTTCCATATATTGAGCACTATCTTTTACTTTGAATTATTGTGTATATCTAGAGAAGGTTTACATTGATGAGAATTTTGAATTATGTCAAGAATTCTAGAATTGCTTGATTTTCTCTTGAGGTGAAATCCTAGGCAATATTTAGTTAGGGAGATGACTTAGGCCATTTTTAGACCGTTTAAGTCTTTCAAGCCAACCTTGTTATATTTTTATCCCTAGTATACCCCTTTGAGCCTAATTTTCCCTTTTCTTCATTTAACAACATAATTATTTTAGCCTAGCCTTTTAAATGAAATTTCAATTTGGCATCCCTCACTCCTAAGTATGCATATCATTTTAAGAAGTGTATTAAGCTAGTTGTTGAAAAGGGTAGTGTTAAACTTACTGTTTCATTTGAGTCTAAGTTTTGATTGAACAAACAATTTAGCACTTGGACATAAAAGATTGTGAACAATTACCGATAAATATGAGTGCATCTATCGATAGATAGTCAGCTGGGAACAATATAAAAGGACTCTGACTTGAATCTATCGATTGATACACAATATTTATCAATTGATAAGCACTCGAGAACATTTCAAAAGGCCCTTGACTTGCATCTATTGATAGATGCACGACATTTTGCGATAGATAGCCATCCCAGGATGATTAAAAATGATTTTAAGTTAAATCTATCAATATGTACTTACATCTATTGATGGATGGTGTGAATTTGAAAATTATTGAAGGCAATCTATCGATAGATCGAGAAATCTATCAATAGGTCGACAAATTTATCGATAGATGATGATCGTTGAAGCTTGGTGTGAGACCTCAACCCCTATAGGCCCGTAACTAGGTGTAGACTCGATAACACAGGCCAAGGGTAATTTCATCATTTCTCATGGTGAGCCCCTAGAAGTAGGCTCTCAAACAATATTAAGGCCTAAGTAGGCCTAACGCATAAATGAATGATGAAAATAAGGGTAAAATGACGAAGGAAATAAAAATAATGATGATTTCCAAGGTAGCGGCAAAATGGTCATTTTCCATCTCAAGTCGAAATTTTAAGTTTTCGTGAACTCAAGTATTTTTAGACTATTATGGACTTTGTCCCAGTATCAAAAGAGTAAAAAGATTGCACCAAGGATTGGATAGGACAAGCCAACTTGTTAAGGGCATTTTCGTAATTTAAGTAGAGTTTGGATAAGCTTTAGCTATAAATATCATTTTTTCCAGCAAGTTCTTCATTTCTCCAGCAGCTTCTTCTTCCTTCATCCTCCATGGAAGCTTGTTTTGAAACCTCCATAACTTCTCTCAAGTTAACTCCAATTTTCATGTTTTTGTACACCTTTTCATAGAATCATTTGTGCTGTTTCACTCTCTCACTTTAAAACCCTTGAAAAGTCTTACTTCCATACTTCCTTTCACTAGCTAGGTGTTTTAGAGAGAGAAAGAGGGAGCTTCTATAATAGCTTGAAAATTTTTGGAAAGAAATTCAATTACAAAGCTACCAAGGTTCCAACGAAGTCCCACCGCCCCATTTGGACCATTAGAGGAAGTTGGAGCTGGGTAAAGATTTAACAAATACAAGTGGGTGAACTTGCATTAAAATGTTTTGGGATTAGGGCATAAGTGTTTGATTAAATCCATTGAAATATTTTATCTGTTTTTCTCTAAAAATATGCATGGGAACAAGCTTTTAATGAAACGTTTTGCGTTGTGGAATGCGACTGTGATGAATCTATGTGCCTTGTGTTATGTTGATATATATATATATATATATATATATATCTCTAAATATATATATGATATGTATTGATAGTAATATTATTTGTAATTATAACCGAGCATCTGTGTGATGTGGGGGAGCACATGCCGGTGATGACGGGTGCGGGATTGTAGATGATGATATTGCCTGTGCACAATGTGCGGGATGAACACAGCGGTATTAGTTGTGCACGATGTGGGGGATGCACATGATGACTCCAGCTATATGTATGATGTGGGGGTTGCACACGAGCTGGGTGAGACAGTGGTGGTATTGGTGGTTATATATGTATATATATATATATATATATATATATATATATATATTTATGCAATAGAAAGTTCATGAATATGGTATATGGTTGTAATGTATGTGAAATCTTGCATATTGAACCTTGGAAATTGCTAAGTATTTTCAAGTTGATTTTGTCATTGCAGCAGAATGGCCTTGTCAGTTAAAATCCTACTATGCAAGTATACGTATCGAATAGATAGTGTATTAGCAAGCAGGGTATCGATCCCACAGGGAATTAATCTAAAACTTTACTAATTACTAAAATTAGAACAATTCAATCTTATCCAAACAATCAAAATTTATTAATTAACTAAAACTAATTAATTAAAATTAAAACCAACAAGAAAAATTGAAGTAATAATAACTTGAGAAAATATCAAATCAAACAAGCCTAGGATTACAATATCCCTCATACTTCATCTAAATCTTACCTCTCTTACTTAACTTATTTCAATGGGTTGAATTGCTAACCTAGAGTCTTAAATTATTTATAAGGGTCTCCCGACTCAACCTAAAAATATTTATTTTAACCAAAACACTATATCCCTATGTGATTTGAAATTAAAACAGACTCATTAAGTTCAGGCTCTAATCTGGCTACATACGGCCTATAGGTATATCCCTATCCTATACGCAAATCAATCAATTTGTCATATGCTATCCCAATTTTAGTCTACTCTAAACTCCCTTTCCCAAGTTTGTTTAGGTTTCTAGATCAATTTAATTGGTGATCAGGCAATTAAAAGCAGTAAGAACAAATTGGAATAAACAATTCAAATCCCATTAAAATAAGTAAGAATGAGATTTAAAAATTTAGACTACATGTGAGTTCAATTGCAATCCTAGAAAAAGAAAATTTAGCCACTCATAATTGTAAAAACAAATAACATTATAATAAATTTAACCATTGAAAGTAACAAGAAAATTAAAAGCTAAGGAAGAACACAAAACAATTATTGCCGACTTGATCTCCAAGTTTCAGCCTCAACTTCTAGTTTCTTGAATCTCTCAAAGGTTCTTTCCTAATGTTGTTAAACATATCCTATTTATACTAAGACTTAACCTAAAGTTCCGTCAGCTGACCTAGGGTTTAATTGGGCTTAAAAGTGTAATGAAAGGCCCAAAAATCAATTATCAATCTTTACAAATTTCTGTTCCCGGTACAGTACATCCAGCCATTTTCCAACACAATTTTATATTTCTTTAAAGCAGAACTGGGCAAAGTAATCTTCACAAAAGTTGTAGCTCTGTCTCTTAGTTTTCCACTGGTCCAAGAATTACATCATTTGGAGTTCTGTAGCTCTAGATATGGCTAAAATACCAAAGTATATGCAAGCAGATTTTGGGTCTGTCTACATCTTACTTTTCAAAATTAAGCCCAATCACCTTTAATCCTGCAAAAGAAATAAAAACCAATAAATAATAACGAAATTAACAAGAAAAACATAAAATTAAAATAACTAACTTAAAGTACCCTAATTATAAAAACTACTAAAAATAAATAAAATAACAATTGAAAATTGAGGACTTAGCTAATATTTAATAACAAAATTGGAGTAAAATAATTCTACAAAATAGAATTATCACACCCCCAAACTTAAGATTTTGCTAGTCCTCAAGCAAAAGAAAATCACAAAAGAAAACTGAACATAAAAAAAAAAATTGCTTGAACAAGAGATAGAAATACCAAATCATGATTTCTCAATTTTCCCTCAGAAATCAACTCCAATTCCAACTTAAGGTAACATACAGCTAATCCTTAAATTCATGCATCAATTCAAGTGAAAACTTATTTTTCGACTGGACTTCTGTGTGCGTGTGTGAATGCTCTCTTACAAAGAATATCATGCAATTCAAATCAATTTATGCCAAATCTAAGCATAGATTAGTACAAGATTTCATAAGTTTGCTTTTCATCTCTCTCTCCACTAATGTAGATGAACACTTATTCAAGGATCAATAGGTCTTTATCAAGCTTGTAATGTAAGGCTAGGGTCAAGGTATGATAAAGGATATATTTAAGCTCAACTTCACCCTAAGCACTTAATCAATCTAAATTATATAAAGAGCTCAAAAAATTTTTATAGCACCTTCAAACTTGAAGTAAATTTTTCTTTGTACCACACATTTTATTTCACTTTTTTTTTCTTACCCCTAAACTTTTTTTTTTGACAATTATAAACTATGGGTAATTTTTGCCAATAGCCATCACACTTTTTTTTTGGCTCTCTCCCTCAATTTATCTTTAAGCTCAAACCATTCTTTAGAAAGATTATCATACTTAGAGGGTGAAAGGTTCAAATTATTGAGATTAAATGAATAGGCCAAGGCTAATATAGCTATGTAATTATAAAGAAAAGGTAAATTAGACTCAAAAAGGGTAACTAAGGATAAATATAACAAGGTGGGCTTAAAAAGGCTCAAACAATTCAAAGATGGCCTAAATCACTTCCTATCCTAAGTGTTATCTAAGATTTCGCCTCGAGAGAGAATCAAACAAATTCTAGAATTCTTGACTTCACTATACTTTCTATTCAACATAAACTTTCTCTAAATCACACAAAAGATTCTAAGTAAAAGAGTGTAGTGCTCAAATTATTGGAAGTCATATTCTATAATAAAGTTAACACAAAAATATCATATGCAAAATGAATCATAACTATATGCTTCCAAAAAGTTAAGAATCAAAAAATAATTAAAATATCATCCTAGGATTGGGACAATCATGAATGAGGTACAACTATCTCAAAATATTATTATTATTATTATTTTTTTCGAAAACACAACAAAACATGCAAATAAAAGCAAGCAACAAAAAAATAAACTAACAAAAGTCTAAACTACTCTCCCAAACTTGAAATGGACATTGCCCTTAATGTGATAACAAAAATAGAAGACAAGGGACAAGAATACTCCCCTCACTCCTAATCGGTAGTCTACAAGTCTGCCACATCAACACCACCAAAATCATCTTCAAAGTCAGAATTCATGGGTAACGATGGAAAAGTAGACATATCCATCCCAACGTGTGTAGCATAGGCTCGCATCATCTGTTCAATTGCCCGATTTTACTTTTCTTGACGATCTAAACGACGATCAATGCGCTCCATTCATTGAGCAACACTACGTGTGGGTGTTGTCTGTGGAGGTGGGAGAGCAGCTTGGGAAGACCTACTAGCAACTTGTGTAGATTCCTCTAATCTCTGGAGAATGCCCATGGTGATAGGAAGTTTTGGTTGTTGAAGCTCTTCTTTATCACTCCATTGCACACTAGCTCGAGCACATAAAGCAGTGATGAGGGAAAGAAAACCGATACCATCTCGTTTAGTGCGACCCATATGTAGGATGGCATGAGAGATAACCTTACCAACATCAATGGATTTATGTGTGACAATGGCATAAATAAGCACTACACGATCCTTCGTGACATCACTGATTTGAGTGGAAGGGAGTAACCGTGCCGCTACAAAATGTAACCAAACTTTCATCTCCTTTTTCATGACACTCCGTTTTAATGAAACTGGCTCACCATGCGGGCTCCTTCAACGCACAACGTTGATATAATCTCATTGCAATCCTGATGATCACCCAAATACAGCCCATATTCATCATTTTAAACATTTGGAGTTCTCAAAAATTCGTTGATAGCTTGGCTATGATAAGGAACACATTTACCACGAACAAATGCCACACCATCAACATGCTCAACCACATTCGCATAAAACGGTTGTACTATAGGAACCACTGCTGCATCAGGTTGGTGACAAAATTGACACCAATATCTGTCACGAATCATGTCATTAATCTCCTTGTAAGGCAGAATGGGGATCTCTATTCCTCGTTCGGGAATGGGCACTTTGTTGATCAAGAATGTATGATAACGCGCAGAGGCTTTGGCAGATATAAACTTCAATCTATCAAAAGATCCACTCGAACTTGGCTTGGATCGTTTTGGTGCCATTCCTACAAATGAAAGTTAATTATCAAAATAAATTCTGAGGAAAAATATGCAAGTAGTATTGTATCAACAAGCATGAAAATATGAAAGATTTATAAGTATGAGCTTAATTAGTGCCTGTCCAATGTAACAAATCAAATTCAAGATTTCCATTGACAATCTTATTTCTTGAGATGCAGCCTAAAGTCCCTATGCCTCAGAACATTAAGATAGCCTCCTCATAATCATAGTTTTCACAATGCCACAATTCACAAAATAAAATAAAAAATTCTATGACAATGTACTCATCCAAACTTACTAGATATGCCATGTGTTGCATCATAATTCCAAAATTTTTTTCTACTTATTCAACCCAGCATAAAAAAAAATGAATCAAACCCATCATGTACTCACATCAACAAAGTTTGTATCAAGTCTATTGTCAGCAGCAAAAAAAATTCCATGGATCCATTATATGGGTAACAAAAATTAAGCACTAATTATTAAATTTTCTGCACTTTAAGCATTATACATGAGGAAGTATGAAAAGACCCATAAACAAGTAGGTACAATGAACTCATTTAAAGTGCAAAAATTAAGAAAAGTTAACACCAACCTCATCCCTATTCTACGACAAATAATTCCAATCCAAATGTTTAAAGGAGGGGAGGAGGAATGCTTACCTTGAGAATGTAAAAAGTGCAGAAAAAAAAATGCTTGACAGAAAATGCAAGATTTTAAGTGAAAAAGATCAAAAAAAAATCGAACAGAAATATGTGCAGAAATTTTGAGTGCAAGAGAAAGAAAGATGTAGGAGAGTTGAAAGGAGTTGAGGAATGGGGAGAGTGGTTTGGCGGCAGGAGAAAAAGAAAGCAGGAAACAAAACAAAAAAGTAAAGGGTTTTTAACAGGTTGGAGATGGGCCCTGACCCAGCGCCGCGGCCTTCACTTGTGAGGGTCACGGCACTTAGCTACACTATCCCGAAGCATCACGCTTCGGGTTTGAGCACAATGACGCTCAACCTTTCTGCCAGTTTTCTAATTTGTTCAGCGCCGCGGCACTTAAGGTGAGGGCTGCAACGCTGGAACTATCTGTTTCAGCCCCTTTTTAGCACATTTCATGGCCGCGACTCTCAAATTGAGGGCCGCAACTTTGACCCTTTTTTTTTTAAATCCAATGACCTGAAAAAAAAATAGATTAACATAATAATAATAATAGTAATGATAATAAAGTAAAAAAATTAAAAATAAAATAAAATAAAAATGAGTAAGGTTAAGAAGCTTGGGTTACCTCCCAAGAAGCGCTTCATTTATAGTCTTTGGTGGACTAACTTAGACTTTAGGCCATATCAAGCAAGCGAATTGAGGACTTTTGACGATTAATTTCGCCTCCCCAATAATGTTTTAATCTTTGTCCATTGACTTTAAATTTTCGATTGTCTGTCCCTTTGACTTCGATCGCTCCATGTGGGAATACCTCATTGACAATAAAAGGACCAGACCACCTTGATTTGAGCTTTCCCGAAAATAATTTCAAATGAGAATTATAGAGCAACACTGATTGTCCTGGCTCAAAGCTTCTTGCCAATATCTTCTTATCATGCCATTGCTTCGTTTTCTCTTTGTAGAGTTTGGCATTCTTATAAGCTTGAAGGCGAAATTCATCAAGTTCATTTAATTACAATAAGCTTTGCTCACCTGCTGCTTGTAGATCAAAATTTAACTTATTCACAGCCCAATAAGCATTGTGTTCAAGTTCCACCGATAAGTGACAAGCTTTGCTAAAGACCAAATTATATGGAGACATACCAATCGGGGTCTTGTAAACAGTCCTATATGCCCACAGTGCATCATCCAATCTCTTTGACCAATCTTTTCTTGTGGGACACACGATTTTCTCCAAAATCCTCTTGATTTCGCGATTCGATACTTCTGCTTGGCCACTAGTTTGAGGATGGTACGCAGTGGCAACCTTGTGTTTAACTCCATATTTTGCTAGAAGTGCATCAAAGTACTTGTTGCAAAAGTGACTTCCCCCATCGCTAATGATTGCCCTTGGAGTGCCGAATCGAGTGAAAATATTCTTCTTGATGAAATTCATTACCACCTTCGAATCATTATGAGGAAAGGTTGTCGTTTCAACCCACCTAGAGACATAATCCACAGCAAGCAAAATGTATTTGTTGTTATATGAAGATATGAATGGACCCATGAAGTCAATACCCCATACATAAAAAATTTCTATCTCTATTATGTTGTTGAGAGGCATCTCTTGTCTCCTTGAGATGTTTCCCACTCTTTGGCACCTGTCATAATGTAAAACAACACTGTGAACATCCTTAAATAATGTAGGCCAATACAAACCTGATTGGAGGACTTTAGCAGCAGTCTTAGTTCCTCCAAAGTGTCTTCCATAATTTGAAGAATGGCAATGGTGAAGTACACTTTGAATCTCTTCTTCCAGGACACATTTTCTGAACATCTGGTCTTTACACTATTTGAACAAGTAAGGCTCATCCCAAAAATAAAATTTAACATCATGCAAAAATTTCTTTTTTTGATGAAAATTTAAATCAAAGGGAATAATATTGCTTACCAAATAGTTTACAAAATTAGCATACCAAGGAAGTGAGTTCTTACCAACTTGAAGGATTTGTTCATCAAGAAAAGTCTCTTTGATGAAGGTTGAATCCTTACCTTGAGCTTCAATCTCTAATCTTGAGAGGCGGTCTGCAACTTGATTTTCTGTTCCTTTTCTATCACGAATCTCAAGATCAAATTCTTGAAGTAAGAGAATCCACCTTATCAATCTTGGCTTAGCATCCTTCTTGGTAATCAAATACTTAATAGTTGAGTGATCAGTGTACACTATCGCCTTTGTCCCCAAGAGATAGGAGCGAAATTTGTCAAAAGCAAAAACTACAGCCAAGAGCTCATTTTCTGTTGTGGTATAATTTTTCTTAGCCTCGTTCAAAGTCTTGCTAGCATAATAGATGGAATGGAAGATTTTATCCTTCATTTGTCCCAAAACAGCTCCCACCGCATAATCACTTGCATCACACATTAGCTCAAAAGGAAGAGTCCAATTGGGACTAATTATGATAGGTGCAGATATTAATCTTTTCTTCAATTCATCAAAAGCAACAAGATATTCATTATCAAACTTAAATGGCACATCTTTCTCCAATAAATTGCAAAGTGGTTTAGAAATTTTTGAAAAGTCCTTAATAAATCTTCTATAAAAACCAGCATGACCAAGAAAACTTCTAATACCTTTGACATTTATTGGAGGTGGTAATTTCTCGATTGCTTCAATTTTTGCTTTATCTACCTCAATGCCATTACTAAAGATCTTGTGCTCAAGAACAATACTTTCTCGCACCTTAAAGTGACATTTCTCCCAATTGAGCACTAAATTTGTCTCTTCACACCTCTTGAGTACCTTAACAAGATTTAAAAGATAATCATAAAAATTATTTCCAAAGACTGAGAAATCATCCATAAATACCTCAAAGCATTTTTCCACCATGTCCGTGAATATGGCCATCATGCATCGTTGAAAAGTGGCAGGTGCATTACATAATCCAAATGGCATTCTTCTAAAAGCAAAGGTGCCATAAAGACATATAAATATAGTCTTTTCCTGATCTTCAGGAGCACTAGCAATTTGGTTATAGCCAGAATAACCATATAGAAAACAATAATATTCCTTACCAGCCAAGCGATCTAACATTTGATCAATGAATGGAAGAGGGAAGTGATCTTTCCTTGTAGCTTTGTTGAGCTTGCGGTATTCCATGCACACTCTCCATTCAGTCACCGTTCTTGTTGGAATGAGCTCATTATTGTCATTGGCCACCACAGTCATTCCTCCTTTCTTAGGAACACATTGAACTGGACTTACCCATGAGCTATCAGAGATAAGGTAAATTATTTCGGCATCCAACCACTTGATGATTTCCTTCTTGACCACTTCCTTCATGATGGGATTGAATCTTCTTTGTTGTTCAATTGTGGCTTTGTGATCTTCCTCAAGAAGAATTTTATGCATGCAAATAGAAAGGCTAATTCCCTTAATATTAGCTATGGTCCACCCTATTGCTTTCTTGAATTCTCTAAGTGTTCTCAATAACTTCTCTTCTTGCAAGCTAATAAGAGCATCAAAAATAATAACTAGAAGAGTGGAAGATTTTCCAAGAAAAGCATACCTTAAGTGTGTTGGCAGAGGTTTGAGTTCCAAAGTAGGTGGCTCCTCAATGGAAGGCTTAGAAGTTGGCACCAAAGAAGTTGAAATATCTAAAGACTCAAATTGATGATTAGTTCTAAATCTGGAGTGAGCATTCAACAAATTTGAATATTCAATAAACTCATCATCATCCCTGTCAGAGTTAGCAACTAAACATGCTTCAAGAGGATCATTGGGATTTTTTTCTAAGAAAACATCATGTGTCAAATTATTCACTACACTCACAGAAAAATAGTCTTCAGATGTCACAGGTAATTTTAAAGCTTTGAAAATATTAAATGTTACCTGTTGGTCTTGAACTCTCAAAGTGAGCTCACTTTTTTCAACATCAATCAAGGCTCTAGCAATTGCTAAGAATGGCTTCCCAAGAATGATTGGAATTTGCCTATCTTTTTCCATGTCAAGAATTATAAAATCAACTAGAAAAATAAATTTATCTACCTTGACAAGAACATCTTCAATAATTCCCCTTGGGTACACATAAGAACGATCAGCCAATTGCAAAGTTACAGAAGTGGGTTTGTATTCACCCAAACCAAGTTTCTCAAAAATTGACCAAGGCATTAAATTGATACTTACACCTAAATCACTCAAAGCTTTTGCAAAAAATAAATTACCAATAGTGCAAGGGATTGTGAAACTACCTGGATCTTTGAGTTTTGGTGGCAGCTTGTTTTGGAGAATTGCACTACACTCTTCTGTAAGGGAGATAGTTTCAAACTCACCTAGCTTTCTCTTTTTGGAGAAGATGTCCTTCAAGAACTTGACATAACTGGGCATTTGTTCCAAAGCTTCAGCAAAAGGGATATTTATGTGTAATTTCTTGAAGACATTGATGAACTTCTAAAATTTATTTTCAAGCTTTTGCTTTTGGAGCCTTTGGGGAAAAGGTGGTGGAGGATGGATGACTTAAGAAGTTCCATGATTTTCAGCCTTGACATCTTCTTTCTGTTTGACTTCACTCTCTTTTTCACACATTCCTTCACTATCAATAACTTCATTCTCAAGTTCAACTGCTTTTACATTCACCCTTTCAATCTCTTTTCCACTCCTTAAAGTGATTGCTTGGCATTGTTCCTTACCTTTAGGATTGATTTGTGTGTCACTAGGTAGAGAACCTTAAGGTTTATTGTTGATGGAATTTGCAAGCTGTCCCATTTGGGTTTCAAGATTTCTCAAGGATGCTCCAAAGCTTTGAATTATCGCATCATTCTTAGATATATACTGCAAGAGAAGTTCTTCCACTTGGGGCTTCTTTTCAAGAACTGGTGGTTTAACTTGTTGTTGAAATCCCAGAGGCATGTTGGGTTTTGGATTGGAAGGCCTTGCATTGTTATTCCATGAAAAATTGGGATGGTTTCTCCAACCAGGATTATAAGTATTGGAATATGGGTTGTTCTGTTGTTTGTTAAAGCTCCCTACAAACTGGACTGATTCATAATTGTATGGACATTGATCATTTGAATGGCCATCCCCACACATCTCACAAATTGAATTTTGAACTGCATGAACACCCATTGTGTCAATCTTCTTGGACAATGCAGCTACTTGCGCGGCTAAGTTGCTCATTGCATCAATTTCATAGGCTCCAACAACTTTTCTCGAACTCGACCTTTCTGAAGGCCATTGATAATTGTTTGAAGCCATCTCTTCCAACAAATTATAAGCATCTGCCGCATTCTTACTCATCAATGCCCCACCAGCAACAGCATCAATTGTGGTTTTAATTGACCCAATCAGCCCATTGTAGAATGTCTGAACTTGCAGCCAATCAGGAAGCCCGTGATGTGGGCATCTTCACAGTAGTTCTTTAAAACTCTCCCAAGCTTCATATAAGGATTCACCATCAAATTGTGTGAATGAGGTGATATCGTTCCTCAACTTTGCAGTCTTTGCAGGCGGAAAGAACTTTGTGAGAAACTTTTGAGCCAATTCCTCCCATGTAGTGATAGACCCATTAGGCAGTGAATTAAGCCAGCTTTTTGCTTTATCCCTCAATGAGAATGGAAACAGTCTCAATCTAATAGCATCATCAGTTACTCCATTGTATTTAAAAGAATCGCAAATCTCCAGGAAATTTACTAAATGAGCATTAGGATCATCATTGGGTAACCCACCAAACTGGACTAAAGACTGAATCATCTAAATATAGGCTGGTTTAATTTCAAAATTATTTGCATTGATGGAAAGTTTCCTAATGCTTTGGTGCAAACCTTGTAGTAGAGGAACTGCATAATCTTGCAATGCTCCATTTGCTTCGGGAACCACATTAATGGCATTATTACCATTATTAATGTTATCCTTGGTCATTGTCTGATTTAAAGCTGCAACTTGTAAATTCTCCCTTCGACGTCTTCTGAAAGTTCTTTCTATCTCAAGATCAAAAGGAACAAGATTCAAGTTGTCTTTTCTTTGCATACAATGACCAAAGATATTTGCAAGAAAACAAAAGCTAAAATTTAAACAAGGAAAACAAAATTTGAAGTAAGACTAAATTGCTTGGAATTAGTATTAGTAATAAATCTAGAAATAATTCCCCGGCAACGGTGCCAAAAACTTGTCAATTAAAATCCTATTACGCAACTATACATATCGAATAGATAGTATATTAGCAAGCAAGGTATCGATCCAACAGGGAATTGATCTAAAACTTTACTAATTACTAAAATTAGAACAATTCAATCTTATCCAAACAATCAAAATTTATTAATTAACTAAAACTAATTAATTAAAATTAAAACCCACAAGAAAAATTGAAGTAATAATAACTTGAGAAAATATCAAATCAAACAAGCCTAGGATTATAATGTCCCTCACACTTCATCTAAATCTTACCTCTTTTACTTAACTTATTTCAATGGGTTGAATTCCTAACCTAGAGTCCTAAATTATTTATAAGGGTCTCCCAACTCAACCTATAAAAATATCTATTTTAACCAAAACAGTATATCCCTATGTGATTTGAAATTAAAACAGACTCATTAAGTTTAGGCTCTAATCTGGCTACATACGGCCTATAGGTATATCCCTATCCTATACGCAAATCAATCAATTTGTCATATGCTATCCCAATTTTAGTTTACTCTAAACTCCTTTTCCCAAGTTTCTTTAGGTTCCTAGATCAATTTAATTGGTGATTAGGCAATTAAAAGCAGTAAGAACAAATTAGGATAAACAATTTAAATCCCATTAAAATAAGTAAGAAAGAGATTTAAAAATTTAGACTACATGTGAGTTCAATTGCAATCCTAGAAAAAGAAAATTTAGCCACTCATAATTGCAAAAACAAATAACATTATAATAAATTTAACCATTGAAAATAACAAGAAAATTAAAAGCTAAGGAAGAACACAAAACAATTATTGCCGACTTAATCTCCAAGTTTCAGCCTCAACTTCTAGTTTCTTGAATCTCTCAAAGGTTCTTTCCTAATGTTGTTAAACATATCCTATTTGTACTAAGACTTAACCTAAAGTTCCTTCAGCTGACCTAGGGTTTAATTGGGCTTAAAAGTGTAATGAAAGGCTCAAAAATCAATTATCAGTCTTTACAAATTTCCATTCCCGGCACAGTACGTCCAGCCATTTTCCAACACGATTTTGTCAATCTTCGAAGCAAAAATGGGCAAAGTAATCTGCACAAAAGTTGTAGCTCTGTCTCTTATTTTTCCTCTGGTTCAAGAATTACATCATTTGGAGTTCTGTAGCTTGAGATATGGCCAAAATACCAAAGTATATGCAAGCAGATTTTGGGTCTGTCTACACCTTACTTTCCAAAATTAAGCTCAATCACCTTTAATCCTACAAAAGAAATAAAAACCAATAAATAATAACGAAATTAACAAGAAAAACATAAAATTAAAATAACCAACTTAAAGTACCCTAATTATAAAAACTACTAAAAATAAATAAAATAATAATTGAAAATTGAGGACTTAGTTAAATTTAATAACAAAATTGGAGTAAAATAATTCTATAAAATAGAATTATCAGGCCTTTTGTTTTTTTGAAAAGAGAATGGCCTTTCCTTGATATAATGAAAACTTTTTCTTGGTTTTCTATTTCTTGCTACATTGAGAAACTCTCGGGTTGGGAGGTTGGTTGCAGCCTTGTAACTCGCTGTAGTGAGAATACATTCTCGCTGCAGCGAGATGTTTACAGGAAATTTCTCTGCAGTGAGAAACCTTCTGTTGTGCTTGCTACCTTGTTTGGTTGCTGCCTTATTTTCCACTTCTTTAGCACCATAGTTGATCATGGACTTCCAATATTGAGGAATTAATTAATTAAGTTTGAAATGAGGGGTTTTAGTGAGAAACCCTCGGCTAGCTGATAATTTGAGAAACCCTCAATGAGAATGCCTTTCCGCTAAAGCGAGGACCCGTCATTTCACTTGACTTGCTTGCATGCTACTAAAGTTTTCACTCTAAAATTTTTTTGTTCTGTATGGATCCTTCATCATCAAGTGATTAACCAATTAAGGGTTTAATGAGGGGTTTTAATAAGAATTAAACAAAATTGCATTGTTTTGAAAATAAATGCATCATGATTTCTTAAACTTATCTTATCGTTTGCTTGTTCCCTTCCTTTGTTCACTCACTGGTTTATACTCACTGTTTTCAACTTCATGTTTTCAGATCAGGAGGCAGTCGGTAACTAGGTCAAGGTGTCCTCGTAGATTCGTCTCCTTGGTAGGTATCTCGGCATTCAATAGTTGTATTTTCACCCGGGTCTCTTCGCTGAAAATTGAGTATCCCTTTTGTTGTGTATAGACAAACCAGATGTAAATTATTAAGATGTATGTTTTAGACAATATATGTATATTTTGATTGGTAATGCCACTATGAGTTGGCAATGGTTAGCATTATTTTGAATTGAAATTATGAAATGTGACTTTAGGAACTTTTGATGGAATGATGAGCAGGTCATATAAATAGGCTTGCTTGGGCTTAGTGGGCTATACCTATTGGGCCCATGCGCCGGTCATGGCCCAAAATTTGGGTCGTGACACTTAGATAGTGTGTTGAACAACTATTTCCACAATTAATGCATCCTCAACTACCTATGAAGCTTTAAAAACTATAAATTCAAGCTCTCATAACATTTATGAAGGTTGGAAGACTTTGAAATACAACTCCAAAGAGAATAATTCAGCAAAAATCATTCATTCCTCTTTGTACACTTTTTCTAGCTTTTACGCCTTCTATTGTAGCATTTATTGAGCCTTCATTGCTTGTTCTTTTCCTCACCAAACATTGTACTTAATTTGTTATTCAGCCTTCAAGAGGCTTTGTAGCTACACTTACATTCCTCTCATTATATTTACTCAAAAGGTTATAGCTTAACCAAGATAAAAGGTAGAGTGGTTGTGCTTTAACCATATAAGGCAGTGTATTGAAAGGTTGTGCTTGATCCATAAAGGGCATTGTATTGAATTCTATTTCAATAGTGGATTTTATACTCTTTATTGAATCTAAGGAGAAGACGTAGGCAAAGAGGTTGAACCTTTGTAAAAATTAATGTGTTGATTCTTTTTTCTTTTTACTCCTTTAATTTCACTTGTATTTCCAACCTCTCTCACTCTGCAAGAAATCAAGTCTCTTGCTTATTTTCAAATTGGGAATTGACTTAAGAGAATTCTATTTTTTCAAAATTGAAAAGGAATCTTCTAAATTATAGAAATATTCAAATTCACCCCCTCTTTGAATTATTCACATTGAGCTTATTATACTAACAATTGGTATCAGAGTTAGGGCTCAATTTTGTTGGTCTAACAATCTTGAGTGATCCAAAAGCAAAGCTCAACTTCAAGGTGGAATCCACCTCAGTTGTTCTTGCTGAAGGACACTCAACTCAAATACTTCCATTCTTTTCAGGTACGAATTACCCTTATTGGAAGAAAAAAATGTTGGCTCCATTAGTTTTTTATGATAATAAAACATTTTCATTCATTTGTGTCTAATATCTCTACTTGAGTGTGCAGGACAAAAATTGTATGCAAATAATTTATAAATCATTCAAATGCACATATCAAAGAGCAAAGGAATAAGGAAGTCACAATTGATCAAAAAGATAGAAGCCCTTTAGTCGATTAATGAGGAGTTAGTCAGCTAAAATTCAAATCAAAAGTTAGCGGGCTGAAGAGTATTGAGAGACAGAACCAACTTAGTCGACCAAGAAGTAAGTTAGTCGACTAAGTGCACATTGCCAAAAATTGGGATCAGAAGACAGAGACGACTTAGTCGACTAAGATATCGGTTAGTTGACTAAGAGCATTCTGCCAGAAAATTTGAATTATGCACCATAAGACAGATTAACTGCCAGAACTGCAACAAAACTATTTCCAATGGTAAAAAACTATCTAACTCACTTCATAGCTGATTTTCCTAGTATAAAAAAGGGCATTAATGGCTAGAAATGTAATTTGAAGGCTTCCAAGAACACAAAAGAGTTGAAAAACCTACAAATACTCTCTCTCATTGACTACACTCAACTCCTATCTTTGTAATTGTAATATGCACTTCACTTTGTACCACTTAGATCAACTGTGTGACCATAGGTACACTCTTATCACTTCTCTTCTTGTATTCTTAGAGTGAGTGAGTCACTCTAAGGGATTGATTCAAGCTAAGATTGCTTGAATGAGTATAGGTTCTAACTTAGCCTTGAAAAGTTAGGTGTTGGATTTTAGTTGATACCCGTAAAAACTATTGTGAAAGGTTTTGGCTAAGCTTGGTAAAAGTCATTGTAAAAGCTTGGTGAAAGCTTGTGAATTTCACCGTTCTTAGTGGGTTGTTTGCAAAATCCTTGGTTTAACAATCAAGGTAGTGGATGTAGGTCTTGGACTGAACCACTCTAAATTTCTACGCATTATCTACTCTGTTTTTATTTTCATTGCTTTTCAAATTAGTTCCTCATCTTGCCAAGAGCCAAAAACTGCTATTCACCCCCCTCTAGCACATTTACTTGGGACCAACAAAAAATGGAGATGTTTATTCAATTAGTAGATCTTGTTGTGTGAAATGTTATCTTTGATAGTCCTTATTTCCCCACCAAGGAAGTAGATGGAAAAACAATTGTAAAAACTAGTAAAAAGTGGGATGACAAAGAAAAGAAGATGATACAAACAAATTGCAAGGCCCTTAATACACTCCTTTGTTCTTTAAGTGCTAGTGAATTTAATAGAGTATCCATGTGTAAAATCGCTAAGCAAATTTAGGATAGTTTAAAAACAACTTATGAGGGAACAAACCAAGTTAAGGAATCTAAAATATGACTTTTCACACATGACTATGAGCTATTTAGGATGAAAGAAAGTGAGACTATAAACCAAATGTATGAGAGATTTACAAGCATAGTTGGAGGATTGAATGCCTTAGGAAAAGATTTCCCAAATGCCCAATTAGTTAAAAAGATACTTTATAGTCTTCTCAAGTCATGGAGACCAAAAGTGACAGCCATAGAGGAAGCAAGAAACCTAAATGACTTTAAGCTTGAAGAGCTTATAAGATCCCTACTTACCTATATGATGACTCTAAAACATGAAAGTGCTTTAAATGATGAAAAGAAGAAGGACATTAAGGAGAAAGGGATAGCCTTAAAAGTCAAAATTGAAGAAGAAAAGAGGAACACAAGATATGAGAGTGAAGAAGATGAGGACATAGCCGTGCTAGCATAGAGGTTTAGTAATTTTTTAAGAAGAAACTATAGATGTAGGAGACCCTTTAGAAGAGATATGCCAAAGGGAGAACATAGTAAGGACCACTTGATATGCTATGAATGCAGAAAATGAGACACGTTAAATATGAGTGCCCAAACAAGATGAGTGCCTTAAAGAATTTCAAGAAGAAAGCCATGGTTGCCATTGGGAGTGATAGTGACGACTCTCAAGATGAAGAAGATGAAGTTACTAACCTTTACTTCATGGCACTTGAGGACAAGATGAAGAAGATGAAGTTACTAACCTTTACTTCATGGCACTTGAGGACATTAAGGTACGCTCTACCTTTCATAATTCTAGTTCATGCACTTTACACCAAAACTCATATTCATTTGATGAACTACTAGATGCATGTGATGACTTAGTATTTAAATGTCATGACCCGAAACCATCCTTGAGTCCGTGACAATCGCTACGATGTCCCGATAGGTACTCATCCCCCGAAAATCATATCGAGACCTCGCAAGGCTTTCGTATCAGTTACTTATCTCCCCTGTGATTAATCATTGCAAAATGTCATATTTTAGGGGCTTTTAAACCTTTTTTCGATTTAAAACAGTGGAAAAATAAATTTCACTTCATAAGGGTATTTTGGTCATTTTTCATCAAAAATTTCAAATTCGACCAAAATGTAGTACTTAAGCAAGAAATGCATCTTTCGAAATCGAAATTAAATTCAAATGTCTAAAACGTGATTTAAAATGGAATTATAACCATTTAAATAAAATAAAAATATTCGACAAAATATTCTATTTTCTTACAAATTAATATTTATAGAGTATTTTGAAAATGATTTTTAGTAGCGTAAAAGTTAAATATATTTATACAAACTATAATACGAAAAACCAAAGTATGAAATTTAATTTACACTGCTACGTGGGCCCACAAATGAACAAAAGTAGTAAAGACAGTAAACCTACAGTTTTTGAAGTAGTATGACCAACTATAGTTCTCGACGATGTCTGCTATCTACAGGCTAACCCGGCCTGAAATGATGGGATAAAAAAAAAGGGTGAGATTATAAAATATCAGTGAGTAAACAAACACCATCTAAATAATCTAAAGGCGAGTAAAGGGAGACAATTAAAAATAATTCATTTCAGCAAATTTTTCATAACACGAATATTCATTTCAACCAAATAATCAATATGGCTCGTGAATTTCTCAAAACTTGGCTCATGCCAAATCCTGTACTCGGGGACACCTGGACCAGGGGTATCCAACCGAGTCCGCCAAGGTTGTGAAAAAATTTTATATAATCATAAAACTTGTTTTTATTTTGAAAAAAAAAGCAATTGTTCCTTGGCGTTGACTGAGTCTCACTTCACGTGGTGGTTAACGTGAAGTGCACTCAAAAAGCCCACCTCAGGAGATACCCTACGCGCCTCTATGATCGAGGTGAGAATATAAAGGAGTTTACCGTGCCCCTTTAATAGGCTGGTCCACGAAGCCCCACCATTACAGTAGCTAATCTTTAATCCACCAATTGATTAAATCTTAATGGCATATCATGGCAATTACATTACTAACCAATTTATCAAGGCAAAACAAACAATTCATATTTTTCAATACAAGTATAAATTCAGCCAATCATGCCAATTTATCACAAGCCATTTAATTCAAATCATAATTTACAATAAATCACATGGTCTCCAATTACTCAAATTTTCCAATCCAACATTCTATTTTTAAATCAATTTATAAAAATTCAATTTATTTTATAATTCCATTTATTTTATAAATTCATATTTTTCTCATAAAACAAGAAATTCATCATTTAAAATAATTTTCACAAATCACAAAATTGAATAAAAACTACTCTAGATAATTCAGACGATAATAGGTTTACTCACAGGTTTCAAAAGGTCAGATTTCGGGTGTACTCAGCTTAGTGATCCCTAAGCGTAATTTCCTTGCCTTTGTCAAAGGGCACACCACCTTGACACAGTATAAAATCAAGGAATTTACTATGTTGCCCTTAAATTGAAATAACTAATTTAGATCACTAATGCATGGTATGAAATGCAAAAGGTCTAAATTTTGCCTAAACACCGTATTGACCTATTTCGGTCTTTTACCCGATAAATTGAAATACGCATCCAATTTAGCTCCAATTGATCCTCTTTCTTTTTCTAATGCTTCAAATCACTAATGTCCAGCCAAATAACCCAAAAATCAGCAAAGCCACATTCATATTCCTTCTTGGAAAAATTTGGCCAAAATGGTGCATCATTGTCACAATATTTCCTACTTGATTTTCTTTCCATAATTCATTAATTTCCATATCAAAAACCATGATTTCATAATCAAATAACCTAAAATAACATCACATTCTTCCTGACCATTGACTTGAAAATTCAGCTAAGGCTAGGTAATGGGAAAAATGAATGTTTTTCTACATATTTTGTTTACTAACATGCTAACCACTAACATATATCAAAATCAAATCAATCCAACAATTTTCTCTCTCTAGACCCATATGACCAGCCATGAAATCAGCATGAAAACATGCAATTTAATCATGGAAAATAAGGAGAAATGCTTGGGAATAAGAAAATTCAAGCTTCATAGAAAAAATCTTACCTTTTTCACTTAATTTCCTTGAAAATTCACACTTTTTCTTTGATTTTCTCTCTCTAGGGTTTGGTTTTTATTTTCTCTCTCTTCTTGCTGGTTTGGCCGACCATGGGGTGGAAGATGGGCTGGTTTTTGTGCCTTTTTAAAAGAAAAAATAATAAATTATTAAAAGCATGACACGTGGCATCATGTCATTGGCTCGTTTTTTTTTTAATTTTGACTTTTCATTTTAATTTTCCACCACACCTTTATTCCATCTTTATCCATTCCCACCATAATTAAATTCCACAAATTTGACAAGTGTTGGTGGTGCAAAATTACCATTTTGCCCTCGGTATGGCAAAATTACCGTTTTGCCCCTACACTCCAGAAATAACGAGAATTGAAAATTTTTCACTTCTAAACCTCAAATCATACTCCAATACTCAAATCATACTCCAATAAGTCAAATGGGGCCAAAAAAATATTTTCTAAAATTTCCATTTTGTCCTTAAGTGGCAAATGACCATTGTGCCCCTAGATAGTGAAAATTCCAATTTGACTCTAAATTGATCATCGAACTCCGAATTACCATTTTGAGTCATCCTTGGACTGTGAAACTCTTAATTTCACCTTAAAATCCCTATTTTAATTAGTTCGAGGTATAAATCGACTTACTTGTACTTTTAAGCACAATATCGACTTTTAAATATTCTTCCGAGACTGTTCAAATATACAATCACTCTATCAGTCTCCTGTGTAACATGGTAGATAATTTAGGACTGGGCTTGACATTAAATATGAAGAAAATACATTGAAATACAAAAACATCATATCCAAGCTTAAGGTAAAAAATTGTCACAGCCCACATCTTGAGCCATGACTAGCGCATGGGCCTAATAGGCATAGCCCACCAGACCTAAGCAAGCCTTTTTAAAGATTCCCGATAATGCATTATATTCGTTCACCAATCCATATTAGTGCTCAAACCATATATTTTTGTATCATAACTTGAACCATAATTACAATAATCAATTCAATCTTTAGAACATATACTCATAAGTATATACAATGAAGTCTAAAATCTCCAATTTAATACTTATACCAAGGCCATTATCCATTTACAATTAAATAAAAAAAGTGTTATGACTCGACCTCTAGCAGTGGAGTGACTTGGAATGAAATGCTATGAGATGCCTTTACCTATCTGCGATGGACCATAAGTGTCGATGATTGCACGCTAGGCCTATCAGTATCTGCAAAAGAGAAATAAGGGGGTGAGTCTCATAGTCTCAGTGATCATCAGCTCCGTGAGAAGGGAGTAGATGGGAAACAAGCAATAAACAGATCATTTGAATGATAAAACCACAATATAAAATGCTAATTTTATAAACCAAACAACAAGAAGGATATTTGTGCCTTGTAAAAATAATATCTTAAAATCATAACACAATGGTTTCTTCGGCAAAACAGTGTCGAAAATAAGTGTAACAGAAAGAGTTTCAATTACCGAAAACATCATTTCCATCTAAATATGAAACATAGTATAAAGGTAAGCACGCTTTCAAAATGTGTGGCATGTAAAGAAATCAAGTGTACGACCACCTAAATCAACTCATGTTTGTTAAGTAAGCATTGAAAGCTTTTATTTAAACATTGAAAGCTTTTATTTAAACAATGGGAGTTGTAGAGAAAATCTTAACTCTCCACCATGCAAGAGAGCACGAGTTGAAAACTCACAAGGCTCTCGAGTAGGAAAGTATAATATCAACACGTGGACCCATTTCCACGTTATAACAATCTGGGAGTCTTACTCCACCGGATTCCCATAACCATGGCAGTCTCCACAATGTTGGCCAACATCAGAGAATCAAGCGGTCGCTACCGCGCACATCCGAGAGTCTTACTCAACTGGGGTGACTTGTGGCCTAGCCACGTATACATATCACAGGTCGTGGCCCTTGCCACGCCTAACCGCCTGTCAGCGACCCAAAGGTTCTCTAGCTAGAGCTCATTCGTGCACGAGGGTCACAATTAACTGAAGTGACAGTTGGCCTACTCTCGACGCACTTGGTTTATCAAAACCATTTTCAAAAATCATATTAAGGTTTCCAAGTCTTTCGCTTAAAACTATTTGAAACCAAGGTTCAATAACCTTTCAACTTTTCACATAAAAAGGCATGGTGTATTCTCTTATTCAAAGATCAAACTAAAACCGATGCTCAAAACTTGCATTTTAAATCATTTAACTATATCATTTAAACTATGCATATCACCCACAAATACAAGGCACAGATTTTGAAGGCAAAACAGTATAAAAGGCTTGTTTCTCAGTTTCTAAAACACTTTACGTATTAAGCTCATCTATAGATATATCCAAAACAATTTTCAAAACAACTTGCATCCACAATTTCCTACGAGTTCTACTAGCTCATGCTTTCCACAATAACAATGAATAAATCATTGTAAATCCATTTAGAAATCTCTTATCGAGGCTAATAGCTCATGCTTTCCACAATTGCATTTAATGAAATCCGACAATGTTTATAAAACGTATAACATTATATAGCTATGGAATTTTTTTTAAATAGGCACCCCCCACTCACCTTACAATGGAGGGATATCACTTCGCCACTTATCCGGGTACGTTTTCTCCTTTATTTGATCACCACGGTGTCCATTTTCCATTTGCACACTTCCTAGCAATAAACCAAATCTAATAATCTTAGTGTTTATCATTCCCATTTTCCTCCTTATTCAAACATTACCATCATGTTAATAACTCATACTATGCTAGAATCGCCACTTTTCCTTAATTAACATTGCATATTCATATACATCTTGACACATTTTTACCAAAGTTGCCTTTATCCTTCGCTTGCATAATTCTTTAAATTATAATTACCGGTAACTTATTTATGACTCTAGCACCTATATTAACCTTTTCCAGCCATTTTCATTCAAATTCGTCTTATATTTTCACACATAACCCACATATATGGCGGTAATAATCATTCCCACTTTCATTCAATTATTTCGAAGTTTACATGCATCCTTATCTATCTAACTTTCAATAAGTTGTTTCTCAATCCTCCATCTACAATATTCCTTTTTTTTTTCATTTCTTTCAAACAACATGCCATACAAACTTAACAATTTTCAACTAGCTTATGCAAATAGATCCTTTCAACAACCATAATTCCTCACAATATTCAACTAACTGTAGGCTTTAAAACATAGTGTTAAGCTTACCGCTTTCTTTTTCCACTTTGAGTCCATCATGTACCCACGGGTTTATTGGCTTGTATGTCACCAATTTTTCTCCAATCAAGCCAATCTTTGATGCCACAAGACATTTCTCTTAGTCACTAACTCATTTTCAAAGATTACTCAAGCCAAAAACAAGAATCCTTACCTTTCCTTGCTTGAATCACCAAAACCAAGCTTACTCTTCCTTTCTCTCTTTTTCTTTCTCCTTTATTTCTTTCATTCCTTTCTCCTTTCTTCCAACTGATATCATCTATTTTCTTTTCAAGAGTATGGTTTTCCTTGTAAAACAAAGCTATTTTTCTTTTCAAATGCATGGTGGCAAGGTGAAATGGTGTGGGAGCATGAAAATGGCGTGGAGCATAGAGGAGAAGAGAAAAATATCTTGTGGCTGGAGATAAGAACCAGTCATGTGATAAGAATGAATAGTCATGGAAGCTTTGACCAATTAATGGTAAAATTACCATTTTACCCTCTAAGGTTTTCACCCTTTTTAATAGTATCCTCCCACAATCTTTTAATTCCAATTTCTTTCCATTTTTCCTCCTTAACACTTGTATCAATAAAATATCAAGTTTATGTTTCAACGCGATATCACCGTAATATTTAAATATTTACTTACCCGTGCTAGCTTTGTTTAATAAAGACACGCGGGTCCCATTAATGTTATTTTTCTTCGAAATTTCCTTCTTCTCTTTTTCCCCCACTTAGATTGACCATATAGTCCTTTTTGTGAAAAATTTCGACGCTGAATAAAATATTAATATTTTAATATTATTTTATTTATAAAATATGATTTTATTTCAAAATTTTTCATTTGTCTCTTTGGCACCCAAAATGTCTTATTATGCCCTGATTCACTTCCAAATCACTTTTTATATCATTAATTTGTCCTTGATAAAAATATTATTACTTAATTACTATTTTCTCGTGTGCGAAATATTTTATTCCAAACCATGCCTTTCACCTTTTGTCACTTTTAAACACTCTAATTAACCTTAATTGGCATCCGATAAGCCTTATTAGCCAATGTATCCAAGTACAGGGTGTTACAAAAATGAATTCTTAGTCAAGAAAAAAATAAAACTAGAAAACATAATCAAAGACTTGAAAATTGAGAGAAATGAGCTGAAAAAGAAAAAAGAGAACTTGCATATCACATTTTCAAAATTAAACATGAGTCAACAAAAATTGTATGACATGCTAGAAACACAAAGAACATTCTGTGATAAAGAAGGAATAGGCTATGATGGTACTAAAAAGGAAACCCAGTTTAAGAATTTCTTTGGTAAAGGAAATGAAAAACATTGCTCATTCACTAGATGTATTTATTATCACAAAGTAGGAAATTCTACTCATTCTTGCCATTTGAGAACTACCACTTATAGAGCTAAGAAATTCAAAAGTGTATGGCTTCCAAAAGGAACCAAACCCGTACATGGTAAGGTGATAAAATTGGAGTGGGTTCTAAAAGGAACTAAAGACACTAACTCATATGGACACAAAAAAATTTGGGTACCAAAGTCAAATGTTTGAATTTTGTTTTTGTAAGAGGAATTCATTTGTTTAAAGTCAAGGGCACAAGAAAAAGGAAAATGGTATCTTGATAGGTGATGCTCTAGACACATGATTGAAACCAAGGAGTCTTTCAAGGAATCAAGGCCAAAGAAAGGAGGAAATGTAACATTTGGTGACAGCTCAAAATGTCACATTGAAGGTATTGGTACCATTGGTAAAAATTCCTCCTCTCAAATTGAAAATGTTTTATTTGTAAATGGTTTTAAGCATAATTTGTTGAGTGTTAGTCAACTTTGTGACAAGGGCTTTAGAGTCATATTTAAATCATTGACTTGTCATGTTGTTGATATTACAACCAATGAAACTCTCTTTGTTGGTTATAGACAAGGTAATACATATGTTGTTTTCTTGGATGATTTATCTTCTTACAATGTATGTTTCATGGCTAGGAAGAATGAGGATAGTTGGTTATGGCATAGGAAACTAAGACATGCTAGTATGAATATCATTTCAAAAATATTATCTTTAGACCCTCTAATAGGGCTCTTTAAATTAAACTTTGAAAATGATCAACTTTGTGATGCTTGTGCTAAAGGCAAATATAGAAGAAGTTCATTTAAATCCAAAAATGATGTAACTACTATTAAAGCCTTACAATTACTTCATATAAATATTTTTAGACCAACTAGGATCACTAGCTTAGGTGGAAAGAATTATGGTTTTGTAATTATGGATGACTATACTAGGTTTTCTTAGGTTTTCTTTCTTACTTACAAAGATGAAGCTTTAAAAATCTTCACCTCTTTTTGCAAAAGAGTTAAGAATGAAAAACTTTACAAAATAACAAATGTTAGGAGTGACCATAGAAAAGAATTTGAAAACCTAGGTTTTGAGCAACTTTGTGATGAAAATGGGTATAGCCATAATTTTTTGGCTCCTAGGACTCCACAACAAAATGGAGTAGTGGAAAGAAAAAATAAGACTCTAAAAAAGATGGCTAGAACCATGCTATGTGAAAACAATATACCTAGGTACTTTTGGGATGAGGCAGTTAATACTTCATGTTATATTGTAAATAGGGCAATGGTTAGACCAACATTGAAGAAATCTCCTTACGAACTTTACAAAGGAAAAAACCTAACATTGCTTATTTTCATACATTTGGTTGTAAATGCTATGTATTGAACAATGGAAAAGACAATCTTGGTAAATTTGATGCTAAAATTGATGAAGGAATCTTTCTACAATATTCTTTGACTTGTAAAGCTTATAGAGTGTTCAAGAAGAGGACATTAATTGTTGAAGAATTTATTCATGTTTTATTTGATGATTTTAACCCTCCTCCTAGAGAGGAAAATTATGATGATGATGTAGGTATCTTTCAAGAACAAATTGAGGAACTTGATCTCAACGTTGAAAGATCCAAAGTGAATGAAGAAGAAACACTAAAAAAGAGCAACAAATTAAACAAATTGTTGAAAAAGGTGAGCCTAGTCATCCAATGGTAAGAAAAGAGGTTGATAAAAGTAAAATCAATGGTGATCCTAATCAAGGGGTAAAAACTATAGCTAAAGTTCCAAATGTTTGTGAATATTTAGCCTTTATTTCTCAAATTGAACTAAAAAATATTGACGAAGCCTTAGATGATGATTATTGGATACTAGCTATGTAAGAAGAATTAAATCAATTTGAAAGATGTCAAGTATGGGAATTAGTTCCAAGGCCAAATGATTATCCAATTGTAGGTATTAAATGGGTTTTTAGGAATAAAATGGATGAAAATGGAACCATAACTAGAGACAACACTAGATTAGTTGCTAAAGGATATAGTCAAGAGGAAGGAATAGATTATGATGAAACTTATGCTCCGGTAGCTAGACTAGAGGCCATTAGAATGCTTTTAGCCTTTGCATGTTACATGAATTTCAAACTATATCAAATGGATGTAAAGAGTGTCCTTCTAAATAGACTCATAAACGAAGAAGTATATTTTGAACAACCTCCCGATTTTGAGTGTCCTACCTTTCCAAATCATGTTTTTAATTAAGAAAAGAAAAGAAAAATAAAAATAAGAAAAGAAAATTTTCTAAGAAAGACAAAGGTGAAAAGGTATCAACTTCAAAAAGTATGAAGCCTAGTAGAGTAGTGAAGAAGGACAAGGACAATGATAAATGTCATTTTTGCAACAAACTAGGGAATTAAAGGCACAATTGCAAGGATTTACTTGAATCCATCAAAGGGAAGAAACAAAAAGGAAGCTTCCATTTCAGGTATGAATAATATGATGATTTATTTTTCACTACTCGGTATATGATACCTTACTCTTTATTAATGGTTCTAATATGTATAACATATTGTAGGAATTAATGACAAGGAGCAGTGAATAATAAGACAATGAAGGTGGGAACCTCAGTCGATGGTGATCAAGCTTGTTGGCCTAGATTAGATTGTGGAACAATAAATAATTTTTGAACATTGAATGTTTTCATGGCGATGAGATGTTTTGTTTTGGGCTTAAGGCTGAATATTTTATTTTATGTTTGGGAAACATAGATTTAAATTTTGCTAGCACAAGATGCTTAGCTTATATATTTATATTTACATTACATCTCATTTGATTTTGGAATTGTTATAAATTAGTTATCCTTAAGTATAACCTTGCATAAATAATAACCAATATTAAGTCATAAGATCATTGTGAGATTTTTTTTCTTTTGATTATGAATCAAAAAGGAAATTAATGAGATGACTTAAATAAAATTGAGTCTAAACTCAATGAATTCATAATAGGATTATGAACACATTTAGTTAAGGAGCATTTTTATTAAGGTAAAAGATCTAAATTTAGAATGCTTAGAACTAAATAAAAATTGATTATCATATTGAATTCATAAGAGATGAATCACAAAGCATTCCAAACCTAATTAATCACATGAACTAACCTTTGAGAGGATTTCCTCTTATAACCAATGATGAATGACTTATTTTATGTAAATATACATAAAAGTTATGGATATAACGCACCAAAGGAAAGTAAATAAGTTTACATGGAAAGATTTCTATATATGATAGAAATAGTGAGAGCTAATGACATTTTAAAGATTAAAGGTCATGAAATTATGAAATCCAATAGATAAGATCTATACACAAAGATTGATTTAATGGGATGCATAAGGATGCATAAATCGTGAGATGGATCTATTAAATACAAACTACTAGTAGGATGCATATTGGTGCACCGCTCATATAAGATGAGTCAACTAAATGATCCAACATGAATGATTGGATAATAATCTCTATTCAGTGGGATAAATTCAAAGTAGTTGCATACACTAAATGAGACAAACAAGTTTCGTGCAAATCATAAGGTTTGTGGGAGTAAGATAAGTTACTCATTAAAAGTGTACAAAATACATTTGCCAATCTAAGAAAAACATAATAAGACTAAAGAGTTAGAGCCTAAAAGGCAACTCAATAAAAGAATTTAGGATGGCATGTTAAAGGAGTTTAACATAGAGAGAATCTTATGCTAAATTGGAAAAAGTCATGATTGGGCAATTGTATTGGAATGGTTCCAAAACAAAGGCTAACCGCATGGTTATATCTAATTGGATACAAACCTTTTGTTTAGGCTACAAAAGGAGAGATATTTGGATCATTGGTTTAACAAACCAATAAACAATTCCGAGTTATTAAAGTAACAACAAGAGCCATAATAATGGAATCAAGGTCTCATTGTGATCTAAATTAGTATTTCGATTATGGTAATGGAGATTGTCAAACATATAAATTAACATACTCCCAAATATTGCAATTTGAGTTGTGCTACTAGAGAAACATTTGCTTAGCGAAAGAGTTTGGTATTGGATATGTTAACCATTGACTCAAGTGTAAATGGAAAATTATTGGTATATGCCCTAGAGTCAATTAGATTGATCAAGGGATAAAGTCTCATTTAATACATACTTAATCGCATAACATTATGTGATAGAGGTTTTCCTTCATGTTAGTACAATAATAAAGAGTTATTACGTACTAATTGGATGAAGCCCATGAAACATAAAGGCTTTGTAAGAGAATTGTATAGTTATTACAATTATGAGATCTCTATGCATCAAAGCCATGTTCCTAAAATAGTTTTTGGTCATTGTATTGTCAAGATAGGGCATTAACAATGCTCAAAGATTGGTACATGTTAAGCCTCCTTACTTGGAAAGTAAGCAATTGATCTCATAGATTGAAGTGTATGGGATACTTGAAGATGGCAAATGGGTGCTTGTTAGAGCACAAGTTCGTTGAACATGACTTACTATGAGAACTCCATTTGGTGTTTCACTCAAATGTTGATGGAATATGTTTTCTGTGATAGTCGTGCAACTAGTCCTCGAACTTGAGACATCAGGTCATCTTGTATGGGTAAGGACTGTGAGACCTCGACCTCTAAAGGCTCGTAACTAGGCATAGACGCAATAACACAAGCTAGGGGTAATTTTGTCATTTCCTTAGTAAGCCACTAAAAGTAAGTTTTAAACAATATTAAGGCCTAAGTAGGCCTATGGCATAAATGAATGATGAAAATATCGGTAAAATGATGAAGGAAATAAAAATGGTGATGATTTTCATGGTAGGGGAAAAATGGTCATTTTTCACCTCGGGTAAAAATTTTTAAGTTTTCATGAACTCGAGCATTTCTAGACCATTATGGACCTGGTCCCAGCGTCAAAAGAGTAAAAAGATTGCATAAAGGATTGGAGGAGAACAAGTTAACTTGTGAGGGCATTTTGGTAATTTAAGTGGAGTGGATAAGCTTGGGCTATAAATATCTCTTTCTTCCAGCAGCTTCTTCTCCCATTTTCCAGCAGCTTCTTCTTCTTCTTCCTTCTTCTCTTTCACTTTGCTTCCAACCTCCATGGAAGCTTGATACAAACCTCCATAACCTCCCTCAAAATAGCTCCACTTTTCATGCTTTTGGTGCACTTTTTTATAAACCATTGTGCTCTTCTACTCTCTCTTTAAAACCCTTGAAGAAAATCTTATTTCCATAGTCTCTCTCTAGTAAGGTGTTTTAGAGAGAGAAAGAGAAAGTTTCAATAATAGCTTGAAAGTTTTTGGAAAGACTTTCAAGCACAAAGATACCAAGGTGAGTAGTGAACTAGAATTGATTTTTAGTGTTGAAAATGATTAGTGTTTAGACTTGTGGGTGTTTTGGTAGTTGAGGTTGTAAATTCACTTTGGAGTGATTAGGATAGTGGAAATGGATAGCCATTTAATGGCACTTGGAAACTAGTAGGTGATAGCTTGTAGAACTTGTAATTATGAGAATTGAGTTAATTGTGATGTTAATGTGATAATAGGTTCCAACGAAGCCCCATCGCCCCATTTGGACAATTAGAGAAGTAGAGTCGACTAAAGGTTCAACAAGATACCGGTTAGTGAACTTGCATTTCAAAACTGTTTTGGCAATGTGAATGTATTTGCACAATGCCTTTGAGTGAGTTTATTGAACTTTTCTTAAAATGGTACCTTAGGAACAAGCTTTTGATTATTGTCTTTATATATGACATGTGGCTGTTATGGATTCTTGTTCTATGTCATTGTGTTGATATACATATATGTTGTATGTTGTGCATTGATGGCTAACATTGTGTGATAATGATAACCGTGCGTGTGCACGATGTGGGGGGATACACATGCCGGTGATGATAGTGGTGAGGGTGTTGGATGATGAAAGTGCCCGTGTGCACGATGTGGGGGGATGTACACGATGGCACTAATTGTGCACGATGTGGGGGAATACACACGATGACTCTAGTTATGTGCACGATGTGAGGGGATGCACATGAGTTGGATGAGATGATAGTGGTATTGGTATTTATCCATGTATGTAGATGTATATATGTTTAGAGAATAAAAACTCATAAATATGGTTTATGGTTGAAATGCATATGAATTTGGCATGTTGAACTTTGGAAATCTTTATGTATTTCATGTTGATTTTGTTATTTCAGCAGGATGGCTTTTTCTTGAGGGGAATGGAAACTTTTTTCTTGGTGCTCTGATTCTTGCTGCAGTGAGAAACTCTCGAGTATAGAGGGGTAACGCTGGTCAAAATCTAGCTGCAGCGAGAACGTTATTGTAGCATTTTACTGCAGCGAGAATGATTCTCACTGTAGTGAAAAACTTTCTGTTTATGGCTGAAATTTCGCTGCAGCGAGAATCATTCTTGCTATAGCGAAAAACTTTCTGTTTTGCTCCTTATTTTATTTGGTTGTTGTCCTATTTTCCACTTCTTCGGTACCATAGTTGAGCATGGACTTTTAACTTTAAGAAATTAATTAGTTAAGTTTGAAATGAGGAGGTTTGGTGAGAAACCCTCGGCCAGTTAATAACTTGAATCCTAACTTCGCTACAGTGAAAATTCATTCTCACTGCAGCTACGTTGCAGCGAGAATGCCTTTCCGCTGTAGCGAGGACCAGTCATTTATTTGACTTGATTCGCATGATTGCTATTAAAGTTTTCACTCTCCAAATCCTTTGTTGAGCATAGACCTTTTTCATAAAGTGATTTACTCATGTCGGGTTTACATGAGGGGCTTTAATAAGAACTAAAACAAATTGCATTGTTTTGAAAAATGAATGCATCATGATTTCGTAAACATTCGTTATTGATTACTTGTTCCCTTCTTGTTCACTCACTGGGTTTATACTCACCGTTTTCAACTTCATATTTTCAGATCAAGAGGCAGTCGGTAGCTAGGTTAAGGTGTCCTTGTAGATTCGTATCTTTGGTAAGTATCAATTGCATTCAGTAGCTACACCTTCACTGTGGTCACTCCGCTAGAAGCCCAGAGTCATTTTGTTGTAAATATATATAAGTGATGTAAATTATTAAATTGCACGTTTTGACAATATATGTACATTTTGATTGGTGTGCCACTATGAGTTAGCAATGCTTAGTATTATTTTGATTCAAAGTTATGGAATGTAACTTAGTAACTTTTGATGGAATGGTGAACAGGTCATATAAATAGGCTTGCTTGGGCTTAGTGGACTACGTCCATTGGGCCCATGCACCGGTCATGGCCCGAAATTTGGATCGTGACAAAGACATACTTTGATTCAACCTTTATGGGTCTAGAGGTGACCAAATGCCTAAACAGGGTGTTTTTGGGTATGCCATGAAGGATGCAAAGTGGATGAGTGGTCAAGAAAGGATTCATCACCCTAAGTGATCTGTAAAGACCTTCTCCCTGATCGTTACTAGCGTTTGAGACTTGAGAGTAAACCCGTCAAATCCCGAACAAGCCTTAGTTGAGATTTCGGATAATTAAAAATCAACTGGCAATATTAATACTATCGTTTACTTAAACCAAATTAACAACGATATTTAAGAAGTAACATCTAGATACTAATAACCAGACTTAATAAACTCCAAATAAATTTCAACATCACACGTGGTATTCGTTACACAACCTCAAAGTTTTAGTAAATACATTTTTGATAGACTAATAAGTTTTATAAGTCTAACACTTTTACACGACACGACCCCTATGCCGCGGAGCAACTCGGAGTGGAAGTCTAAGAGATGCCATTACCTACGTTGCAGCAAATCTTGATGTGCTGAGCAATACGCTTGAGCTGATTACTTATCTGCAAAAAGAAGATAAAGAGGTAAGTCTCATAGATTCAGTGATCATCAACTCCATGAGCAGGGTGTAGATGGGAAACAAGCTAAGGCTAGAAGATTTGAATGTTAAAACATAAGAGTATGCATAAACCAATTAAAATAAAATGATGCATTTATGCCTTATTGGTAAAACCAAGAATTTTAGTGCAACGTAATTATTTAACAATAAATGTATCCAAAACAGTATAGGTATAAGATTTCCTATCTTTGAAATCATTCAACAACATTACTCAAATCAATCTAACATAAACATGCATGCTCCTGTGAAATCAAGTATTATCAAAGCCTATACATAATTTGCAAATCGCCACATACATGAGGAGTTAAATCCAACATCATAGTATAAATAGGGGAGCTGTGAAAAATCTTATAGTTCTTACCATACGAAAGAATACGTATTGAAAACCCCAAAGAGATATTTGTGATACCCCAACCTCTATAGGCTTGTAGCTAAGTATAGATGTAATAATATGAGCTAGGGGTAGTTTCATCATTTTCTCTAATAAGCTTCCAGAAGAAAGTTTTATGATATTTTAAGGCCTAAATAGGCATAAGACAGTATAAATGATGTGTGCTGATGAAAACATGAAGAAAACTAGAAGTTTCAAGAATTTTCATAACAGGGGCAAAATGGTCATTTTTCACCTCGGGTTAAAATTTTATGTTTTTATGAACCTGAGTATGTTTAGACCATTATGGATCTTGTCCCAGTGTTAAAAGAGCAAAAAGATTGCATAAAAGATTGGAGGAGAATAAGTTAATTGGTGGAAGGGCATTTTCATAATTTTATGGGAATGGATAAGTTGGCCTATAAATATCTAGAAATTTTCAGCACCTTCTTGAATTTCCAGTAGCTGGTCTTCTTCTTCTTCTTCTCCTCTCTCGTGTTTCTTCAAACTCCGTAGAAGCTTGATTTTCAAACTTCCACAACTTTCTCTCTCTAGCTCTAATTTTCATGCTTTTGGTGCACCCTTCTATAAACCCTTGTGCTATTTCATCTTCTCACTTCAAAAACCTTGAAATATCTTGTTTTCATACTTTCTCTCACTAGCTGGGCATTCTAGAGAGAGAGAGAATCACTCTATTGATTTGGAAGCTATTGAAGAGAATCGAACTACAAAGGAACCCTAGGGTGAGTGATGCACCAAGTTTGATTTTTAGCTGCAGAAAATGGCTAGTAATTGTGATTTATGAGCTGTTTTATTGTTTAGTATGTTCATTACTTTTTAGTGATTAAGATAGTGAACATAGATAGCCATTTAAAGTGGCAATTGAAAACTAGCTAAGAGATAGCTTTTAGATTTCATAGTGTGTAAATTAATCTATTGTTTATGTTAATGTGATCCTAGGTTTTTAAGGAAGCACCATCATTCCAATTGGATCATTAAGGGAATTTGAGTCAATTAAAAGTTCTACAATCAATTGGTGAGTGGACTACCTTCAAAACTGATTTTGGGAATATGATGGATTTGACAAAGTGTTTGAATGATTTTATACAATTTTTCATGAAAATGAATGCCTTGGGAACAAGCTTTTGAGAAAAGGTTTATGTTATGAAATGTGATTATTATGGATTTCTATGTGGCTGCATTATGTTGATATACATATATGTTTGAGTATAATGTTGTGTAATTATATTGACTCGGCTATGTGTGAGTAGGGAGTGCGCATAAGCCGAGGATGACCCGGTTATGTACGAGTAGGGAGTGCGTATAACCTGGTGATGACCCAACCATGTGCGAGTAGGGAGTGCGCATGAGCTGGTGATGATGATGATGGTATGGTGTGATGATGATGATGGGTATATATGTATATATATATGTAAATATGTGTGTTATAAGAAATTGATGGATAATGGTTTATGGTTGTAATGCATGTGAAACTTGACATGTTAAACCTTGAGAAATTGTTATGTGTTTCATATTGGTTTTGAACATTTCAAACAGGGTGGTTTTTCCTTTGGGAGAAGGGTAAATTTTGCATTGATGCCCTGTATTTCGCTGCAGCGAGAATGATTCTCGCTACAACGAGAAACTCTCGGGTTTGGAGGGGTACACTGGCTGGAAACTCGCTGCAGTGAGGATGCATTTTCACTGCAGCGAGAATGAAACTGTGGCTTCTCGCTGCAGCGAAATGCATTCTTGTTGCAGCTAGAAACTTTTTGTTTTTTGGGTTGTAATTTCGCTGCAGTGAGAAACATTCTGTTTCTGGGTAAAAATTTCGCTCAATCTCGCTGCAGTGAAAAGCTTTCTGTTTTGGTCTCTTATCTTGTCCAATTGCTGCCCTATCTTTCACTTCTTTGCTACCATATGGGAGCATGGACTTCCAATATTAAGGATTAAAAGAGTTAAGTTTAAAATGAGGAGGTTTAGTGAGAAACCCTCATTCGGTTAATAACTAAATTCCAACGTCGCTGCAACGAAAATTCATTCTCGCTGCAGCTACGCTACAGCGAGAATGCCTTTCCGCTGCAGCGAAGATTTGTTGTTGTATTTGACTTGCTTATGAAATATTGAAGCTTTCATTCTTCAAATGATTCGCTATGTATGGGTTCATGATTTTCAAATGATTAATCACTTAAGGGCTCGATAAGGGGTTTTATTAGGAATGAACCAAATTGCATTGTTTTGAAACTAGTGCATCATGATTTTAAATTTTCCTTTGTTGTTGCTTGTTCCTTTCCTTGTTCACTCACTGGGTTTATACTCACCATTTCAAATTCATATTTTCAGATCACGAGGCAGCCGGTAACTAGGACGAGGTATCCTTGTAGACCTGTGTCCATATTTTGGTAGGTGTCTCGGCATTCAGTAGCTGTACATTCATCGAGTCCCTCCGTTGGAGGTCAAGTCTTCTTTTTGAGATGTATAGGCGAACCTAATGTACATTATTGGAATACATGTTGTAGACAATGTATGTATATAATAAATGAGAAATGCCAATACGAGTTGGCAATGTCTATTACTATTTTGATTTTAAGTTTTGAAAAATGACTTAGCAGTTTTATGATGGAATGGTGAACACATCGGACTATTAGGCTTGCTTGGGCTTAGTGGACTGCGTCCATTAGGCCCATGCACCGGTCATTGCCCGAAATTTGGGTCGTGACAATATCACTATCGAGTAGGTAATCGTAAATAACAACCAGTGGATGCACTTCCACGAAATAACATCCGAGAGCTCCGCTCCACTGGATCCCACAGCTATGGTAGTCTCGACAATGTTGGTCGACATTAGAGAATTCAAGCGGTCACAACCGCATTTATCACTTGTGGCCTAGCCATGTATAATCACTGACCGTGTGGCCCCAGCCATGTCTAACAGCTCATTGGTAACCCAAAGATTCTCTAGCTAGAGCTCACTTGTGCACAAGGATCACACCATCTCGATGTAAGATTCGGCCTTCTCTCGAATCTCTCAGTTTGACAAACCATTTAAAAAATCAAGTTGGGTTCTCAAAAACTCATTTCAAAACCACTTCTAGAATATTCAACATGGTAGCAATGTAAAAACCCCTTTTTAGTAAAACTCGCAATGTAAAACCTTTGCATGAGGTTTAGATGCCAAATTAGCATGGTGAATATGAAATTCATTCATGAATGCATATCGCACAATCAATAAGGCACATTTTGACATAAATCGTAGTAAAACTCTTGTTTCCCGATTTTTAAAATCCTTTACATATGTAACTTATATAAGTGAAAACAATTTTAAACATTATGGCATACACAATTGCCTAGCATTTCTACTAGCTTATGCTTTCCACGATAACAGTTTATAAATCGATCACAAATAGTAGTATATAAAACGTTATTTTATGTTACGAAATCGTTTTGAACTAGACACCCCCTACTCACCCTATAATAATGGGACGCTACGTCGCTATTAATTTGAGTGTGTATCTAGCTAATTTTACTTCTCGGTCATCCGTTACCTCCTCCAGCACACCACCACGGTAAACTTTCCTTACTTATACACTTCCTAGCAACCATTCAACTCAGCACAATTAATTGTACTAAAATACGGGCAGCACATCAATCAATAAATCCTTAACCTAATCTCATAGTTTTCATCAACCTTACTCACAATCATTTCACAAACAATCCATATACTATCAACTAATTAAAGCCAACACAACACAATGTAGTCACATTACATGCTTACCTTTCAGTTTAAGCTTGAGTTCCACACATGATTCACAACTTCCTCACATCTTCAGTCACCATGGCTGCCACAAACATAGATAATCAATATACATCTCATTTTTCCTTTCTACTTGTGATTTCAAGACTAAAACACTTACCCGTTGCTTATTTAGCTCCAAAATCACCATGCATTCCAAGATCTACCTACATGCATGCCTCGGGTTCTTTGAATCTTTCTAGATTCTTGCTACCACAAACAAAATCCTACATTACAATTGATTTACAAAGTAAGCATTTCAACAAAAATGACAATCTTTTTACCTTTTTTGTCTCGAGTTCACTAGGTCGAACCTTCCTTTCTCTTTTTTTCTTCCTCTTTTCTTCTTTCTCCTTTCTTCCTTTCTCTTTTTGCTTCCAAGCTGATCCTCTCTTTCTTTATCAAAGGTTCGGTTTCCTCAAGGCAAGGCCATTTTGTTTTCTCTTTCTTTGCCATAGGCGGATATCACAAGGAAGAACTTGAAATGGCCTTGTGAAAGCTTTCTTTTCCTTTCCTTTACTTTCATGGGCGGATTGCCCAAAGCTTGGTTATTTTGGCATTTTCCTTTTTCTTTTATGTGGTTAAAATCACAAGGTAAAAAGGCTTTTGAAACCTTTCCAACCTCCACCTTCACTTTCCATTCTTTCTTCATTTCTTTATTCCATGCACCACCTTACCCCTTCAATCATATTTCATGCACAAGCTTTACTTGTATTTTAATTAGCCATTTGTTAAACCATTCAAGTCACATGCATCCCATATTTATCCTTCCTTATTTGGCCACCTAATGCACCAATCTCATTACATGCAAATAAACCTAGTCTTATCCTTCTTTTTACTTCACGTGGTGGGGGTCCCACATGTTCCCCACTAACTTCTCCTTTTTGCATGCTATAATTTGCATGTAATAGTGAAGTCACATGTACATTTCATATCCCACATAATCTAATTTCCCTTGGTTAGTAAATGTCCATTTAACTTCAAATATTGAAATTGCACATAAGTCTTCAAACTTTTCCTTATTTACCATGTGCCCCTCTAAACTTTTCATCCTTTACAATTTGGTCCTTCCAACCTTTCTTTAATTTCAATTTCCTCCTATTTTCCTTCCTTTACACATGTGCAAACAAAATATAAAATTTTCACTTCACCAAGGTATCACCATAATATTTAAATATATACTTACCCATTATAACTTTATTTAATAAAGACATGCGAGCCCCACAAATGTCATTTTTCTTCCAAATTCTTTCTTACTTCTTCTTTCCCACTTAGATTAGTCATATAATCCTTCTCCATAACTAATCTCAATAATAAATAAAATATTAATATTTTAATATTATTTTATTAATAAAATAATATTTTATTTCAAAGTATTCTTTTCACCTGTTACCGTTCTTTGACACTTAAATTTATGTCAACTGACCCTTTGTCTTATTCGATAGGGTCTTATTGGCTTCTATATGAGCGTACGGGTTGTTACAAGCGATATGAGGGGATGTATCTCACTTGTTCTCAATTCTTGATTAACTTGTATAAAGTCTTTAGCTAAAGCATGATGAATTTAAGGAAAGTTAGTTTCCTAAATTCTTAAGGTTAGTCATGAATTATGAGAACTAATATGGAATGTCATAAGCAGACATTGAGCCATGCTTTATGACATATCCAGGATATTTGATGAAAGGATCGTATTGCACTAAGAGGCTCATCATAATTAATTTGAATGTTCATAATTAATTTGAAAATTACATGAAAAACACAAACATTGATCTTGTGGGATTTGGTTCTTTCATTTATTAAATGTTTATTTTCCTTTTTCGTTGCATTATACTTTTATTTCTTGATTATTTCCATGTTTGAGCATGAGGCCGAATTCCAGCAATTATGTGCCCTACAACAAAAGAGATTTGGGATATTTTAGAAAACTATTTTAAGGGCACTAGTCAAGTTAAGGAATCAAAGATGAATATGCTTATACTTGACTATGAGTTATTTAAAATGAAACATTAGGAGTCCATCAAAGAGATATTTGAGAGGTTCACCAAAATTATTGAAGGATTAAAAGTTTTAGGAATAGAGTTTTTAAATGCACAAATATTGAAGAAAATTCTTCACTGCTTACCAAGGTCATGGAGACCTAAAGTCACTGCCATAGAGGAAGCTAAGGACTTAAATGCTCTAAAGCTGGATCTCTTAAGATCCTTGCTTACATATGAGATGGCTCTAAAACATGAAGAAGAAAGGGATGAAGTTGTCAAAGAGATAAGAAGAAAGGCATTACTCTTAAGGCAATTGAGAAAAATGATGAAAAGTCACTTGATGATGGAGTTGGATATAAGAGGATTGATGTGATTGTGTAAAGAATAGATTTAAAAAAATTTCTTTTATAAAGGAAGCAAGCAATCCAGTTACACAAGAGAAAAAACACATTATTCTTATTGCAAATAACATAGTCACATCCTAAAAAATAAAAATTTATTAAGTAAGATAAAACATACCTTTTATTTTGAGATTCTTATTTTAGAATGCCACCACACCAACAATTCATTTCTCGACCAAACAAGTTTACCATTTACTTTTCAAGAATGCTTCAACTTGAACCTTGTAAGGACAAGGTCTGGAATGCTAGGCTACAAGATGGCAATCGATTTTGTCTCTCTTTTCTTCCTAAAAATTAATGCCTATTTTTCTTTTAAGAAATTAACCAAGAATGGGAAAGAGGAAGAGAGATATTGCAAAGTTAGGAAGAGGAGGACAGAAGTGATGGTTGAAACTTTTTCAAGAAAGGCACGTACGTTTTTTTTCTTTCAATCTCTTCTCCTTTTATTAAAACTCTTGACTCAAAAGTTTAATCAAAATCAAATACCTTTGAATCAATCTTGACCATCCATATAGAGTTACGAAGAATCAAATATGCTCCATAATTATCAAAATTAAAATTAAAAAATAAATAATTTAATTCTTTAATTATCATTTAGACTTCTTGACAAAATAAAATTTCTTGTTAAATAATAACTCTTATTTTATTATTATCCTTCTTTATTTAAAAAATAATTAATAATAAATAAAAATTGATACTCAAACATGGAGTTTCCTTTTATCAACATAGATGTCTAGATTCATTTTACAAGAATCCTCCTAGCATTATCTTAATTTAAGACAACTCTTGTCTTTAATTAAGACAAAAATATGTTATCTTCTGAGACAAATATGTTTTCTAGTTTGTATTAAGACAAAATATGTTTTCTTGTCCAAATTAAGACAAACATGTTTTCTTGTCCAAATTAAGACAAACATGTTTTTCTTGTCTAAATTAAGACAAACATGTTTTCTTGTCTACATTAAGACATAACATGTTATCTTGTTTAAATTAAGACAAACATGTTTTCTTGTCTAAATTAAGACAAAACCTTTTAAAGTTTTCATTTTTATACACAATTTAATTAATCAAATAAAACATGCATTCCAACATAAACAAGTTGAATTCTACGAAGCTAAATGGGGAATCTCTTTGGACAGATATTCCAAACTCCAATAAACTTAGAATTATTCTTAATCTCATTAAGATAATTCAAGCTTATTAACCATGAAATCACTCCATCATAGATTCATGGTTACACTCTTGGATTAACTATAATTACAAGAAATGATTCAATACTTGATATTAATTATTAGTTGTCCAAACCTTATATTGTGAACCCTCATAACCATCCAATGACAAAAGGTGAAATTACCATTTTACCATTTATGTCAATTTTGTCCCTTAGTCTCAAATTTCTTCCAATTAGTGATTCAATACTCTAGATATAATCTTTTGAGTATCCAAATGTGATGAGTAGCTAATTCATCAATCCACTTGGCCCAGATTAATCACCAATCTTCCTAAAATCACTAGAAGTGATGTTAATGCTATGAACTCCACTATTTGGATATATGTTCCCAAATGTTCATCTCGATTATAATCTCAACATATGGAGTCTAGGTCAACATTTTATGATGATCATGCTCATGGTATATCAAAGATTATAAGGAGATTAAACATGAGTCCACTATCCATCAGGATTTTGGTTCTATTATAAGCAAATGCATAAGTGTGAGATCAAGTTTGAGTAATGGTTAAACTTAAATTTGATTCTCACATGATTCCATTTTATGTTATAGTGTCATTACTCGAAGTCAACCATTTCGATGATTTGAGACTTATCATTCCCTTGAAGTGAATCACTGTCACAGCCCTATTTTCGGGCCATGACCGACGCAAGGGACCAATGAGCTCAGCCCACCAAGCCCAAGCAAGCCTACTTACATGATCTTATACGTTAATCCATATTCCTTTAGAATCCGAAATTCATAATGCCCAATTACAATTCCTTTGAAAACAACTCATAAAACCCAGTCATGTATTCATAATGGCATCATCAACCATTATATACATACATATAATTTGACAAGTGAATCTCAGCATTTCACAACAAGTAGTCATATACACGTAATTAGAACTTGACCGTCAGCGGAGTGACTCTAGGCATGGTTGCTAACATTTAATGTCATGGTAAACTTACAGAGCAATAGATAGGGAGGAGCACCTCATCCTAGGATCTAATCACCTTTGACTCAGAAAAACCTAAAACATAAATTTTAAAAACGTGAGTACAAACTCAGTGAGTGAACATAGGAAGGGAACAAGCAATGTTAAGGAATGTTTAGAAATCATGATGCACATCTTTGAAAACAATGCAACTTAGTTCACGTTCTTATTAAAATCCCTCCATCAAACCCCTGGTTATTAAATCATTTCATAATGAAGGAACCGTATTTAGCATGAAATCGAAAAGAGAGGAAATTTCAAGAAAACATTTTATCTCACCCAGCTCATGTGCATCCCACCACATAGTGCACATAGCCGGACACCACGTCGCACCCAACTCATATGCATCCCACCACATCGTGCACATAGCCGGACACCACATCTCACCCAGCTCATGTGCATCCCACCACATCGTGCACATAGCCGGACACCACATCTCACCCAACTCATGCATGGTTACATTTGTCACACAATGGTACCATTTATGACATAGTATATATATATATATATATATCAACTTCATACAAAAACATATGGATTCATCTTTTTACACATTTCACATTTCACAACATCAAACATTTTATCAAGGGCTTGTTTCCAGGCAATTTTAGAGCAAAAACCAATTAAATTCCCAAATGATTCATTGAAAAACGTAAACATTTTCGCAAAACATTTTGAAAAGCAAGTTCACTCACCTTACGATAGCGGGATATTACATCGTTATTTGATCGAAGGTGTCTCTGATTATTTTCACTGGCCGGTCGCTCGTTGTTTACTCCAGCACGCCACCACAGTGCTTTAACCTTATCTTTGCACTTCATAACAATAATACGAACTCAATATATTTTATTATATACGTATACGGGCAGCAGTTCAATCAATTAATCCTTACTTAAATTTATATTTTTCATCCTATCATGAAACCATCTTCAATTAACTCACATCTTAATACATTTTTACTAAAATTATTTATATCCATTGCTTACGTAATTCCTTAAATTATATCACCGGCAACTTAATTATGATGTCACGTGTCTACTTCAACCTTTCTAAACAATTTCCACCCAAATCCATCTTATTTTTCCACACATAATCCAGATATATGGCAGCAACAATCAGTCTCACTCTCACTCCATTATTTCTTAGTTTACACGCATCCTTATCTATCTAACTTTCAATACTTTGTTTCTCAATCCTCCATCCACAATATTACTTTTTCATTTCTTTCAAACAACATGCCATACAATCTTAACAATTTTCAACTAGCTTATGCAAATAGATCCTTTGAACAATCATAATTCCTCACAATATTCAATTAACCGTAGGCTTTAAAACATAGTGTTAAGCTTACCGTTTTCCTTTTCCACTTTGAGTCCTTCATGTACCCATGGTTTTATTGGCTTACATGTTATCAATTTTCTCCAATCAAGCCAATCTTCTCTGCCACAAGACATTTCTCTAAGTCACTAACTCATTTTCAAAGATTACTCAAGCCAAAATCAAGAATTCTTATCGTTCCTTGCTTGAATCACCAAAACCAAGCTTTTCCTTCCTTTCTCTCTTTTTCTTTCTTCTCCTCCTAGGGTTTAGATGTGCTAGAAATTGGGGTTAAAGGCTGTAAATTTAGTGCTCAAGAAGTTTGGAGAAGAAAGGAAAAGAAAACATGGAAAGGAAAGTGAAGAAAACTTGATTTCATGGTGGATAAAGAGAAAATGGCATGGAAGCTTCAAGAATGGCATGGAGCATGGATGAAGAAGAAGAAAAATCTGGTGAGGGAAAGGATATGGTCGGTTTTGGCCTAAAAAAATCAGAGTCAAAGCTTCCTTTGGAAGTTTTGACCAATTTCACATAAAATTACCGTTTTGCCCTTTTTGTTTCCTTCCATTTTAATTTAGTCCTCCCAACACTCATTTAACTCCAATTTCCTTCTATTACCTTCTTCTACATATGTACAAACAAAGTAAGAAGTTTGTACTCTAACGGGGTGTCCTCATAATATTTAAAATATTTATTTGTTCGCGCTATCTTTACTTGATAAAGACACGCGGCCCCATTAACGTCATTTTTCTCCAAAATTCTCTCATTCTTCTTCTCCCCCACTTAGATTGACCATATACTCCTTCTTCATTGAAAATTTTGACACTAAATAAAATATTAATATTTTAATATTATTTTATTTCAAAAATTTCCTCTTGCCTCCTCTTGTCCCCTCGATACCACAAATACCTTATTATGCCTCAATTGACTTTCAAACCACTTTTTATCTCACAAATTCTTTTTCGATAAAAATATTATTATTTATTATTATTTTCTCGTGTGCGGAATATTTTATCCCAAACTATTTCTTTCATCTTTCATCATTTCTAAACATTATAATTAATCTCAATTGGCATCCAATAAGCTTTATTAGTCACCATATCGAAGTACGGAGTGTTAAAGTCTCCCCCACTTAAATAAAATTCGTCCTCAAATTCACGTCGATATCGAGTTATCAATCTCATTCCATGATCTTATTTCATTTCTCCTTTTATAGAGAATTTCGATCTATTCACCTCGTTTACCTCCAATTCAACTTGAATATTTCACTTATGTCTATTATTATCCTTTAGAATCAAATTGGCAGTACCCTTCATAATCATAATCTCTTATATTGAGACTCCAAGCATGCCTCTATCATTATCATTAAATTCGAACCATACTCCATCTCAATCATACCGATTTTGATCACATATTATACTTACTTATGTATACTTAATCACCATTTTATTGTTTCACTCCTTGCCAAGGTTCTCGACATTCATTCATTCATCTTGTTCCCATACACTATTATGTAGCCTACAGCATTATAAACATGCCATATTTATTTCTGTACATAGTCTCAACGTTGAGAAAGGATAATGCCTTCAATTATTTCTACATACTTGTGAGACCCTGTCAAGCTCGATTAAAAGACGGTATTGTACTGAGTGGTACAACTAAGTTAAATCAAGCCTTGAACTAGTTCAAATAGAAATTCTAAGAGGAATTTGAAAATTTTAAAACCCACAGAATGGCTTAGAATAGTGATTCGGAATTCAAGGTCCAGTTTGGAGTCCATCAGGAAAATTGACCGATTAGGGACAAAACGGTTACTTTACCATTTGATGATAAAATGAAGATTTTTAGCCAAGATTTGATCACATTTGACCAAGAATAATTATATGAAATATAATTATGATTATTGAGGTATAAAATGATGTTTAGTAGTGAAAAATTATGATTCTCGGTATTTTTGGAGCATAAGGGCAAAATGGTAATTTTACCACTAGAGGACTAAACGGGAATTTTTATAAAATGATTTTTGCCCCATTTGGTTAATATTGATCAATATTAGTGTTATTTGAGGTTGAAAAGTAGAAATAATGTGATTCTGGTACATTTCGGAGTATAGGGCAAAATCATAATTTTTTTGTCTCGGGGGTAAATCGGTAAATTTTTCATCCCAGCACTTGTCAAGACCAAGGGATTTTAATTGTGGTAGGATTGGATAAATACCAGAATATTTGTGGTGGAAAATTAAGAAGAAAAAGTCAAAAAGTAAAAAAAAAAATGGGCCAATAAGCATGTGACACGTGGCATGCTTGATTATTTTATTATTTTCTATAGAAATCAGCCCATTAAATCCCCAATTGTCTCATCATATTCGGCCTAGGCAACCAGGAACAAGAACAAAGGAAGAGCAAAGGGAAAAACAAAAAAACCTAGGTGAAAATTCAAAGAAAGTGAAGAAATAAAAGAAACAAGCTAGGTAAGTTAGAATTTCTTTAATTCTCCTTGATACCTAGCTTACCCATGCTTTTGTTCTTGATTTCCATGGTTGAATATTGAGTTATCATGATGAATTCAATTCTGAAAAATGGGTATGGAAGAGGAATTGTTGTTGGAATAATTTGATTTTAGACTATGTTAGTGTTTAGGGATAGTTAAGCATGGTTATGAACAAAAACACAAAAGAAATATTCAATTTCTCTAGGGTTCCTTATTGGTCGAACCATGAGGGCTGAATATCAATGGAGGATTGTTTTTATTTCTAGGAAAATGGCTTGGAAAAAGAAGAATTAAGGTGAAACGGTTATGTAGAAAAAATTTTTGATGCTAGTGCACCAAATGATCAAATTTTTCTATAAGGAACTGTAAGGGTTCTAATGCTGAATTTGGCTTTATGTAAATGGTATGTGGTAAATTAAGGTATTAGAGGAGAAATGGATTAATTTGGAGGTGATTTGGACATAATCGCCAATTAATCGGTGATTGGTCGAATTTAATCGATACGCGATTAAGCAGTAATCGGACGTATTTTTGCATTTACATATCAAGCATTAGTAATTTAAATTAGTTTATATCAATTTAGGGACAATATAGTAAATTCCTTGACTTTGTTATTTATCAAGGTAGTGAGACGTCCGAAAAAGGCAAAGGAATTGTGCATGAGGACTATTAGTCTGAGTGCACCCGAAATTCGAATTTTTCGATACCGATGAGTGGACTTGCATTTCAAACTTGTTTTGGAGAATATGAAAGATTCTATCCAACTTGTTTTAGAAAATGTACCTTGGGAACAAGCTTTTGTTAAATGGTTTGATGTTGTGATATGTGATTGTTATGGATTCATGCATTATTGAAATATGATGATATATATATATGTATGTTGTGCATGATGAATGATATTGTGTATAATGACTGTAACCGTGTGTATGCACGATGTGGGGGGATGCACATGCCGGTGATGATGGTGGCGTGAGAGATGGATGATGATAGTACCCGTGTGCATGATGTGGGGGGATGTACATGATGCACTGATTGTGCACGATGTGGGGGGATGTACATGAGCCGGGTGTGATTATGATGATATTGATGTTTGTCTATCAAATTATGCATATCTAGACTTATGAAATGAAAGCTCATGAATGTGATATATGGTTGACATATATGTGAAATTTGATACATTGCACTTTGGGAATTTTCATGAATTTTATGTTGATTTTGTTGGTTTAGTAGGATGGCCCTTTTGTTGAGTGAAGGGAAACTTTTCTCTTGTTGCTCTCTTTCGTTACAGCGAAATTCATTCTCGCTACAGCGAGAAACTCTCGAGTTTGAGGGCCTTCACCAGAACTGGTTCTTGCTACAGCGAGAAACTTTTTGTCCATTTTGCTAACTTGTGGATTTTTGCCATATTTCCCATTTCTTTGGTACCATAGTTGAGCATGGATTCTTGTAAAGTGATTTACTCATGTGGGGTTTACATGAGGGGTTTAAAGGAGCTAAAACAATTGCATGGTTTTGAGAAAATGAATGCATCATGATTTCGATAAACATTCTTTATGGTATGCTTGTTCTCTTTTTGTTCACTCACTAAGTATTGTACTCACGTTTTATAAAAATTCATGTTTTCAGATCAGGTGACTGTTGGACCTTAGATCGAGGAGTCCCCGTAGTGCATCTCCTGGGTATGTGTCTAGCATTCGATAGTAATCCCTTTTATTGTAAATGTCTCCACTGGAAGTCATGGGTCCTTTTGTATTGTGAATACAATCTAACAATGTGAATATGTGTATGCAATGTAAATTGCTAAATACATGACTGGTATAGTGCATGTATATTATTATCGATAATACCATTGTGTTTTGGCTATGTTCACACCCGGGAAAAGGTGTGTGTGTATGCATGATATGATAAATTTGTTAAGCAAAGGTAAATGGATAGGCTTGCTTGGGCTTAGTGAGCTATGCTCATTGAGCTCATGCGCCGGTCATGGCCCGGGAAATTGGGTTGTGACAATACTTCAGGTTTGTCTTGCATTTACACCACATACTTCAATTATTCCCACGTTATGGATTACATTTCTTTAATCCCATTCTTTAATTATCTTTTCTAAAATTTCTTATATCATCATAGTTTAACTTCTATTGGGACTTCTTGCCGTTGTACTATTTATACAATTCATCAATACATGAAGTTAAAATCTCCAATTACTGAGAACAATTTTTCACCTTAGTTAGTCAAGTCATCAATTTCACATATACATGTGTACACGCAATTTCAAATGTCAACATCCCTCGTTACGCATAGGGATCCATGTGTTCACATGCCTTGGACTACATTTTCCTTTATTCATCCCCATCCCTATCCAAGATTCAATATAATAATCCTCACAGTGCATGTCAACATTCTTGTTATGCCTATGCACAACTTTATATCGTTTATATCATTTCTAATTATATGCTTGAGTTTCATCGTACTATTTATCCTTGCATCACAATGTCATTAATCACATCTCACTTGCTAAATGTCATTTGCATTAAATTGTAATCCAATATTCGTATATGCTTTATAATCTTATTGATCTTTCAAAGGTTTCATCTTTATTATATCATTGCATCTTATGCAATACCACAATCTCTGAAAGTCATCCTTATTTCTCAATTATTCTTCATACCTCTAACATATATATATATATATATCCTTGTTGCATTTCGACTTTAATGAGTCACTTAAAACTTAGACTGATTCGAATCGTGCATGCCTTAAGCATGAATTGACTTCTTCTTCTTCTCAATTGACTTCCGAACCACTTTTTATCTCACAAATTCTTCTCCGATAAAAATATTATTATTTATTATTATTTCCTCGTGTGAGGAATATTTTATCCCAAACTATTCCTTTCATCTTTCATCATTTCTAAATATTATAATTAACCTCAATTGGCATCCAATAAGCTTTATTAGACACCATATCAAAGTATAGGGCATTAAAATCACATTTGTTTCATTGGAAGTAATCTGGACACTACAACCTTAACACAATAAAGTGACTAGCTTTATTACATGATTGTGAATAATTTTTATATTCAATTAAAATACGTCTCCTATGTGTAACGGTTCATACAAATGTATTTTAATATCTCAATAGAATCATGGTACCTTAATAACTAGATAATGAATGCTTACTTAAAACAAACTCTTCATCTTGTTATCAAAATGTACTTTCATTACAAATAAATTAAATGAAATTCAACATGAGAATATACTTTCTTTCCAAGGCACCATATTCTCAAAATTCTTAAAACTTGAGACTGAAATGAAAAAAGAGATGATGAGGAGATACATTTATTGACTAGAACATTTAATAACTTCTTGAAAATTAATAAAAGGAATAGTAAACAACTTAAAAGAAATGCACCAAATAGAAACTTGGAAAGAAACATATCAAGGGATGATCATGAGAATGATCATATTCCCTACCGCAAGAGTGAAAAATTTTGTCATGTCAGATATAAGTATCCAAACCTCAAAGAGAGTCATACTAAAGATTCAAAAAAAAAAGCTATGATGGTTGCGTGGAGTGATAATGATAAATCACTAAATGAAGAAGAAAATGTTAGAAACCTATGTTTTATGGGACACGAGAATTCTAAATTAGAAAATTTTTGCTTAAAGTCAAATACTAAGGATGAAGGAATATGGTATTTATATAGTGGCTGCTCAAGACACATGATAGGAAGTAAAGAAAATTTCAAACAATTAAGACCAAAAGATAGAGGAGAGGTAACTTTTGTTGACAATTCAAAAGGTCACATTAAAGGAATCAGTACTATTCATAAAATATCTTCCTCTCCTATTGAAAATGTGTTATTTGTAAATGGTCTTCAACATAATCTGTTGAATGTGAGTCAATTGTGTGATAAAGGTCTTAGAGTCATCTTTGAAACATTATACTGCTATGTAGTGGATATTAAGACAAATAAAATTTTATTTGTACGAAATAGAAAAGGTAATATATATGTTGTTTACCTTGATAACTTGTCTATAAACAATATTTGTTTCATGGACAATAAAAATGAAAATAGTTGGATGTGGCATAGAAAGTTAGGACATGCTAGTATGCATATATTATCTAAACTGTCATAATCAAATTTAGTAAGAGAATTACCTAAGAATAATCATGAGAATGAAAAATTATGTGATGCATGTGCAAAAGGTAAATATAGAATAACATCATTCAAAAGTAAGCATAAAGTTAAAACCACTAGGCCACTACAATTACTGCATATAGATTTATTTAGACCTACTAGAATAACCAGCTTAGGATGGAAATCTTATGGATTTATGATTGTTGATGGCTTCATTAGATATACTTGGGTACTCTTCCTAGCACAAAAAAATGAAGCCTTAGAAGCCTTTACCAACTTTTACAAAAGGATAGAAAATGAAAAAGGTTATGCAATTTTCAATATCAAAAGTGATCATGGTAGAGAGTTTGAAAACTTAGACTTTGAAAACCCTTGTAATAGAAATGGATACAGCATAATTTTTTAGCACCTAGAACTCCACCACAAAATGGAGTGGTAAAAAGGCAAAATAGAACACTAGAAGAAATTACTAGGACCATGTTATGTGAAAATAACTTACCTAGGTATTTTTGGGCTAAAGCCATAAACATTGCTTGCTATATAGGAAATAGAGCCATGATTAAACCAATACTTAAACAGACACCTTATGAGTTTTATAGAGGACAAAAGCCAAATATGGTTTATTTCCATCTTTTTGGATGTAAATGCTTTGTTTTAAATAATGGCAAAGATAACTTAGGTAAATTTGATGCAAAGAGTGATGAAACAATTTTTTTTAGTTATTCATTGAATTCAAAAGCCTATAGGGTGTTTAAAAAAAGGTCTTGGATTGTTGAAGAATCCATACATGTTTTATTTGATGATGCTAACCCTTATCCAAGAAAGAAAAGTGTTGTTGATGATGAAATAGAAATTCTTCAAGAAAAGGTGGAGGAAATTGACCTTGGTAGTGAAAACAAAGAAGATGAAGATCAAATCCAAGAGTTGAACAAACAAGTTGATGACATTACAGAAAAAAAAGAATGAACTCATCCAAGAGAAAAGAGGTTTGTAGATCAAAGCAAAATTATTGGAGATCCTTAACAAGGGGTAAGGACTTGAAGCTCAAATAAAAATGTATGCAATTATGTTGCTTTTATTTTTTAGATTGAACCAAAAACCATAGATGAGTTATTAAAAAATGATTATTGGATTCTAGCTATGCAAGACAAATTAAACCAATTTGAAAGAAGCCAAGTGTGGGAATTATTTTCTAGACCTAGTGATTATCCTAATGTGGGAACAAAGTGGGTGTTCAGAAATAAAATGGATGAAAATGGGAACATAATTCAAAATAAAACTAGCTTAGTGGCCAAAGGTTACAATCAAGACGAAGGTATAGATTTTGATGAAACTTATGTAGTAGTTGCTAGATTAGAATCTAATAGAATGTTATTGTTTTTTGCATGCTACATGGACTTTCAACTGTTTCAAATGGATGTTAAAGTGAATTCTTGAATGGACTGATAAATGAAGAAGTATATGTAGAACAACCCTTTGGCTTTGAAAGTCTTGGATTTCCTAACCATGTCTTTAGATTAAGAAAAGCACTTTAGGGCTTAAAACAAGCTCTTAAAGCTTGGTATGAGCCTAACAAATTTCTTAATAAAAAAGAACTTAAATAGAGGAAAAGTTGACAAAACTATTTTCATCAAAAGAAGTGGCAAAGATATCCTAATTGTGCAAATATACATTGATAATATTGTTTTTGGTGCCATTAAAGAATCTTTAAGCCAAAAGTTTGCCAAGTCAATGCAAATAGAATTTGAAATGAGCATGACGGGTGAATTAAACTACTTTTTTGGTCTTAAAATTAAACAAAGACAAGATGGTCCATTCATAAATCAAGCAATATATACAAAAAACATGCTCAAAAAGTTTGGACTAAATAGTTCAAGGTCATATGAAACTCCAATGAGCACAACAACTAAGCTTGATCAAGATGAACAAGGTAAGACCACTAACTAGAAGCTTTTATAGCTCAATGATTGGTTCATTGCTATATTTGACTGCTAGCAGACTAGACATTAGCTTTAGTGTAAGAATGTGGGCTAGATTCCAGTCATTGCCTTAAGAGTCACATGTAAAAGCTATCAAAAGAATATTCAGATATTTAACTGATACACCAATGATATCCCAAAAGCTCAAGCTTTGACCTTTATGCCTATTCAAATGTTGATTTTGGTGGTTGCAAAATAGATAGAAAAAGCATTCCAAAAACCTATCAATTTCAACGAAGAATGTTAGTTTCATGGTTTTCTAGGAAACAAAACAGTGTAGCACAATCAACAACAGAAGTTGAGTATGTAGCTGTTAGTAATTGTTGTGCACAAATTCTTTGGATGAAGCAACAACTAGAAGACCATGAGTACATGTTAAGAAGATACCTATAAAATGTGATAATACTAGTGCAAGAAACTTGACAAGGAATCCTATTCATCATTCTAGAATAAAACAATAGAAATAAGACATCATTTTGTTAGGGACCATGTGCAGAAGGAAGACATAGTTTTAGAATATGTAGGAACACAAAATCAATTAGCAGATATTTTTACCAAACCTCTAGATACATAACAATTTTGCAAGATTAGAGCTGAACTAGGATTGATAAACCTGCCCTGATATTTGTTTCCTTATCACACAGTTAATATTATATTAATTTTCTATAACTGTGTTCATATCATTGATTGGTGATAAATTGAACTTGTTGTGAATGTCTCTATGGTTTATCTTTAAAAGTTGATTGATAATTACACTTAACTTGGGCTACTAATGCTTTATTTTTCAATAAGTGTCTCTTTTCATTAATCTTACACTTTATTTTCTTTTCCTTTTTGATATAACAAAAATTAGGAGAAACATAGTGAGTAAATTTGCACTTCACTTTTCATTTATGTTGGCTGGATTTTTCAAAAGTACTTTCAAACTTAGATGTAAATCTTTTTGGAATAGCACAAATTCAGGGGGAGCTTTACTTGGGAAAAAATATTTTGAAATAAGTGAGCATATTTTTAGGGGGAGCTTTCTTCAATCAGCAAATTTAACTCTTAATTTTGTCATATCAAAAAAGGAAAAATTGTTAGCTTTATTCTTGTTTTGACATGACAAAATTCATTGAACTCAATAAGCTCTAAAAATGAGTGAAAGATATCTTTGAATATGAAAAAAATCCTTAAAGGATTGTCAAAGTTGAACTTAAAGGAAAAATATATTGAAATGCTTTGATTGAAAAATGTTTTTAATATGGATGATCATGCTTTTGAACTTAAAGAAATATCTCTTAATTTTCTCAAAGGTCTCTCATTTTCAAAATTAAATGTGCTAACCTGAAAATCAAGTTTTCAAAAGAAATGACTTGATTATTAAATGAAAACAAAGCAAAATCGATTTCTTTGATTACAAGAAGAATTGATTTTAGAGAAGAAGAAGTTAGTTCTCAAGCAATAATAACAGTGAAAAATCGATTATGAGAAAAGAAAAAGTCTATTCTTGGAAGACAGAAGCTTCAGGATTTATGAAGAACTGACACCTTAGAGACAAAGAATCGATTCTAAAGAGACAGAATGTAGAAAGAGAAAAGCAAAGAAGAAAGAAGATTCTACATGAAGAAGAAGTCAGTTTTTGAAGCACCAAAGTACAACTCAAAAACTTGGTGACCAAGAAAAACGTGGCACAACTAGACAAAAGTGGAGCAGCAAAAATTAATCTTGAATTCAAATTTTGGCACTAGACCACAATGATGAACCGATTCTCCAAGATTGCAAAGGTTTGTAAAATAATCGAACCTCAAAATAGAAGAATTGATTCTTTAAAGACAGAAAGCTATAGATTTTGGGTAGAACCAACAACTCAGTGACAAAGAATCGATTTTACAAAAGCAATAGAATTTTACAAGCTTTTGAATGTATAAGAAATGATTTAAAACTCACTCCTACATGCAGAAAATCTTAGAGGCTATAAATATCCATATTAAGGATGTTAAACTAAAAAAAATAGAGAAGATGATTTTGAAAGATTTTGAGTCATCCTTGAAGAGGAAAAAGTGAAAAAACAAGAGAGAAAGCTATGAGCAGAAAGTTCCTATCTTTAAGTAACCAAAGAGCCTAAGGTTCACATCTTTATTCTTCAACTGATCTTTCTTAAGCTAGACCTTCTTTGATCATTCATATTTTTGCGAAAGCTCTTACCTTTTTGAACCTAAACTTCTTTATCAAACTTTTGTTATCGATTTTGCACATGCAAGTATACGTATTGAACAAATGATATAGACAATAAGTCTAAAATCATATCTCTCACGACCTAAATTTCAGGCCATGACCGACGCATGGGCCCAATGGACGTAGTCCACTAAGCCTAAGCAAGCCTATTAATATAACCTTTTCACCATTCCATTAAAAGTTGCTAAGTCACATTTTATAACTTTGAATCAAAATAATATTAAACATTGCCATCTCATAGTGGCATACCAATCAAGTGTACATTGTCTACAACATGTATCTTAATAATTTACATCAAGTTTGTCTATACATCTAAAAAAAAAGACTCGATTTTTAGCGGAGAGACCCAAGTGATGTACGGCTACTGAATGCCGAGATACCTACCAAGGAAACGAATCTACAAGGGCACCTTGACCTAGTTACCGGCTGCCTCTTGATCTGAAAACATGAAGTTGAAAACGGTGAGTATAAACCCAGTGAGTGAACAAGAAAGGGAACAAGTAAACATTAAGGAATGTTAAACGAAATCATGATGCATTCATTTTTCAAAACAATGCAATTTGGTTTAGTTCTTATTAAAACCCCTCATGTAAACCCCACATGAGTTAATCACTTTATGAAAAGGGTCCATGCTCAACAAAGGATTTGGAGAGTGAAAACTTTAATAGCATTCATGCGAATCAAGTCAAATAAACGACGAGTCCTCGTTGCAGAGGAAAGGCATTCTCGCTGTAGATGAATTTTTGTTGTAGCGACACTTAACTTAAATTATCAACTAGCTGAGGGTTTCTTAACTAGCCGAGGGTTTCTCACCAAACCTCCTCATTTTAAACTAAATTCATTAATTACTTAATGTTGGAAGTCCATGCTCAACTATGGTATCAAAGAAATAAAAAATAGAGTAGCAACTGAACCAAATGAGGAGCAAAACAGAAAGTTTTTCACGGCAGCGAGATTCAATCTCACTGCAATGAAATTTTTGGTCACAAAATAGAAAGTTTCTCACTATAGCGAAAAGCTACAGTAACATTCTCACTGCAGCGAGAAGCTACAGTAACATTCTCGTTGCAGCGAGATTTTCGGCCAGCCTTACCCCTCCAACCCTAGAGTTTCTCTTTGCAGCGAGAAATAGAGCAGTGAGAAAAAGTTTCCTTACTTTCAAGAAAAAGCCATCCTACTGAAATGACAAAATCAACATAAAACACATAAAGGTTTCCAAAGTTCAACACGTTAAATTCATATAAATTTCAACCATAAACCATATACATGAGTTTTCATTCTCTAAACATATATACATAAGCATACATGGATAAGTACTATCATGACCCGGTACTCCCCTCTAGCCCGTGACAACCGCCGTGAAGTCCCGATAGACATTCATCTCCCGGAATGCCAACTGGAACCTCGCAAGGCTTTCATATCAGTTTTCACACCTCCCTTGTGAGCAACAGTTGTTAAGTATCATGTTTTGAGAGATTATAAACTATTTCCAAATCAAAGCAATAGAAAAATAATTTCTTTCTCACAGGGGCATTTTGGTCATTTTTCCTCAAAAATCTCAAAACCAGCTAAAAATGTAGTATGTGAGTGGAAAACACATATTTCATAATAAAAAATAAGTTTAGATATCTAAAAGATTCATTTAAAATGAAATTATGACTATTTGAATATAATAAAAATATTCAATAAAATATTTTATAAAATAATATTTATAGAGTTCCTAGTAAATAATTTTTGTAGTGTAAAAGCAAAATAAATTCATACATACTGTAATGCAGATAACCAAAGTATAAAATTTAATTTACAGTGACACGTGGGCCCACAAACGACCAAAAGTATCAAAAGAGGTAAACCTACAGTTTTTGAGGATGCAAGTCCAACTGTAGCCCTCAACAAAGTGAGCTATCTACCGACTATTCTGAGCCTGAAATGGGTGGAAAAGAGGGTGGTGAGATTATATGATCTCAGTGAGTAAACAAATACCATCTAAAATATCTAAAACCGAGTAAATGGAGACAGATAAAATAGTTTAACATACTGTAATTCATCACCTTTCAACTTGTTTCAACCAAATAAAATCAATTCATATAAATCGAGTAATCAACATGGCTTATGAATTTCTTAAAACTTTGGCTCCTGCCAAAATCATTCTCATACTCAGTTATCAGGGATACCTTGGTCGAGGGCTATCCCAATCGAGTCTGCCAAATCTGTTAAAAAGTTATGTACGCATAAATTATGTTTTTATTTTGAAAACATAGCCGTTCCTTGGCGTTGGCTGAGTTCACCCTCACGTGGTGGTTTGGCATGAAGTGAACTCTAAAGTTTTAACCTCAGGAGTTATCTAACTACGCCTCTCATACTGAGGTATGAATATAATAGGGTTACCATGCCCCTCTAATAGGCTGGTCCACGGAACCCATCCACTGCAGCGACTAATTTATAACCCACCATACAATAAAATTTGCGATAACATGACATGGCAATTATTTTATTTTACAGCCTCTCAAGGTAAATTAACAGTTCATACATTTTCAACACAAATACCAATTTAGCCATTCATGCAAATATTATCATAAGCCATTCAATTCAAACTATGATTTATAACACAACAATTAATCTCCAATTACTCCATTTTCAAAACCATCTTTCAATTTGAAGACAATTTATAAAATCATTTCATTTAATCACATTTCACTTATAAAACATAAAGATTTACCATTTAAACTCATTCTCCATAAAATCACAAAATCAGATAAAAACCACTTTAGATAATTAAGACGATAATAAGGTTACTCACTATTTCGGGAGTCGAATTTCGAGTACTCCGATTCTTGATCCTCGGGTACTATCTCTTTACTTTTGCCAGAATGCTCACCACCTAGACATAATGCACAATAAGCCATTTACTACATTTGTGCTAAATTGTTATAAAACCAATTCAGGCTCTATACTAATGCATGAAATGGAATGTAAATTTTTGAATTATCGTCTAAATACGGTGTTCTACACAAATTCAATTGTGTACCTAAATAAAACGGTATTGGCCTAATTCGATCTATCACTCGATTAATTGACCAATATGTCCAATTTAACTCCAAATAATTCCATTTTTCTCCCAATACTCCAAATCATCAAACACAAATTAAATAACTTGAAATATGGCAAAATCATCCTCACATTTTCTCTTGGAAAATTCGGCCATGGTGGGTGCATCAACATTATAATTTTTCAAGCTTGATTCTCACACCATAAATCACTAATTCCTAACAAATCACTTGAAATAAAATCAAAATCATCACCAATATTCTACATGGAGAATTTGGCCAATGATGGGTGATGGGAGAAAATGAATTTTTCTTGTAAGCTTTTCATGCTACACATCACTAACTAACTAAAAACACTAAAATACATTGAAATCTAACCAAATCCAAGTTCAAAACTCCTCCCCCCATGTCCGGCCAGCAAGGGTATCCTCATGTAAACTTGATTCTCAACCATGGAAAATGAAAAAGAATGCATAGGAAAGGTAGATCACAAAGTAGAATTGAAAAATCTTACATTTTTTCACTTGTTTCCTTGAATTTTCACACTTTTCCGTTGAATTTTTCCACCTAGGGTTTTTTTTTTCTTCTTTTCTTCCTTTGTTCTTCCTTTGGCCGGCCATATGAAGAGAAATAGGCTGATTTTGTGCTAATTTATAAGCAAAATAATAAATGGATAAAAATTTGACACATGTCAGCATTCCATTGGTCCATGTGTCATACTTAGCCATTAAGCAATCTCTCTCCACCATTTAAATTTTCTCAATTATCCATGATAATATTGGGTAAAATCCATGTGCTAGACAAGTGTTGGGTGGTGTAAAGATACAATTTTGCCCTTAGGGTGGCAAAATGACTATTTTACCCCTATGCTTAGAAAAATATCAAAATTAAAATTTTTCACTTCTCAAACTCAAATTATACTCCAAATGATCAATCTTAGTCAAAAATTTCATCTAACACTCACATTTTAACCTCGGGTAGCAAAATGACCATTTTGCCCCTAGGTCATGAAAATTCTAATTTGACTCCAAATCGGTCCTCGAACTCCGAATCACCATTTTAAGTCATTATGGGTTTTAAAATTCTCAATTTCATCTTAAAATCTCTATTTGGACTAGTTCGAGGCTTAATTCAACTTAATTGTACCATTTGGTACATTGTCGTCCTTTAACGATTTTTGAGGTACCTAAGTAAGCAAACATGCATTCTTATGTAAGAATGGCATAATAAACATATTGTAAAGCTGGGCTTGACAGCACTACCCTCCTTAAAATAAAATTTTGATCTCAAAAGTTCATTTACTGAACTTAAAGAAAAGGTGAAGGTATTGTTTTCTCATCCAATGTTCGACTTCTTATGTCCTTCCCTTTATAGGGAATTTCGATTTGTTCACCTCATTTACCTCTAATTTAACTTGAGTACTTCACTTATGTCTATTATTATCCTTTAAAATCATATCAACAGTAACCTTCACAATTATGATCTCTTATATCAAGACACCAAGCATGCTTCTTGTCACGACCTGAAACTCCCCATCGGGCCCGTGACAACCGCCGCGAGGCCTCGATAGACATTCTTCACCCCGAATGTCGATTGAAACCCCGCAAGGCTTAGCATCAACTTCCGCATCTCCCCGATGAGCAATAGTTATTAAATCTCGCATTTCAAAAAAATCATAAGTCATTTTTAAATAAGAATAATAAAATATTATTTCCTGGCTCATAGGGGTATTTTCGTAATTTTTCGTCAAAAATCTCAAAACTTGCTAAAAATGTAGTAGGTAAGCAGAAAATATATATTTAATGATTTAAAAACAATTAAGTATCTAAAAGTTCATTTGAAAGCAAATTGTTGACAACTAGTACTATTCAAAAATAATAAATAAAATATTCTATTTTCTCATAAAATAAATTTTTATAAAAATATTCGTAAATAATTTTTCGCACATGAAAGTAAAGTAAAAATTGTATGAATAGAAATACAGATAACCAAAATATAAGTTTTGATCTGTAATGACATGTGGGCTCCAATTGACCAAGAGGATGTAAGACTGTGAACTCTTACTTTCTATAATGCAGTTTCGAGCTTTGTTCTCGTCTTACTCACTATCTACAAACTGTCCTGAACCTGAAAAATGTATAGGAAGAAGGGGTGAGATTTTATAATCCCAGTGAGTAAACAAATACCATCTAAAGTATCTAAAGCCGAGTAAATGGAGATAATTAAAATAAGTCATCATACTGTAATTTCATTACCTTTCAGTTCATTTCAACCAAATAAAATCAATCCATATAAATCGAGTAATCAACTTGGCTTATGAATTTCTTAAAACTTTGGCTCGTGCCAAAACTCATACTCGGTGATACCTTGCGCAGGGCATCCAACTGAGTCCGCCAAGGCTGTTAAAATTTTGTATACCCTTAAAATATATTTTTAATTTGAGAAAATACAGCCGTTCCTTGGCGTTGGCTGAGTTCCCCTTCACGTGGTGGTTTGGCGTGAAGTGAACCCTAAGCTATACCCCAGGAGATACCCTACGCGCCTCTCTATTCGAGGTAATAATATAATGGAGTTTACCGTGCCCCTCTAATAGGCTGGTCCACGGAACCCCCTCTGCAGTAAATAATTAATATATAATCCACCAATCAATAAAATTCATTCTAGCATGACATGGCAATTTATCGCAACCTAGCCTCTCAAGGCTGAATACACAGTATAAATAATTCTAACACCAAAATCAATTTAGCCATTCATGCTCATTTATTGTCATAAGCCATTCAATTCAAAACCATAAATTTGCAACACAAACTAGCAGTCTCCAATTACTCTATTTTCAAAACCAATATTCGATTTTCTAGAAAATTTATAAAATCATTTTATAAAATTACAATTTCTCTTAAAACATAGCAATTTACCATTTAAACCCATTTTCCATAAAATCACACAGTTGTATAAAACTACTCTAGATAATTAAGACGATAATAAGTTTACTCACAGTATTAGGAGTAGAAATACTCCTATCTTCTGCCCTCGGCTGCAGTCTCTTACCCGAAACAATTGACTCACCACCTATCCATAATCTATGACACAAAATTCAATAAATTGTGTCAATTTATCATAAATTATTTCAAGCTCTTATCCATGCGTATGCACTAGATAGGATTTTAAATGTTTAGACAATCGCTTAATTGCGATGTCCGACCTAACTCGTCTATACACGATGTAAAGTCCTAAAATCCCCAATTCTACTCCAATTCCATCCATTTCAATTTCAATTATCCAATTATATCCACAATACCTCAATGACTGTGAATTTGGTCCAATTTATCAGTCCGGACTATAAATTACGCTTCTACCCTTAGTGGGTAAAAATTTCAATTTATTGCACCGAAAATTCCCATTTAATTTCCAACCTCATAATTCATCATTTTTCCACCCAATTCTCTTAAAATAAAGTCAACCTCATCCTCACATACCATTGGCTAGATTCGGCCTAGAGAAATCATGGGGAAGATAAATATTTTTCTTGTTGTTTTACTCATAAACATGCTAAACTAAAACTAAACACTAACATAGCTCAAAATCAAATTTATCTAACAACTTTCTCTCTCTAAACCCATATGACCAGAATTGAAATCATCCTCAAATCACATGATTCAACCATGGAAAATGATGGGAAATGCATGGGAAAGGTAAAGCACAAGACAAATTTAAGAAATGTCACCTTTTTTCACTTGATTTTTGAATTTCCACCTATTTTCCCTTTAAATTTCTTGACTAGGGTTTTATTTTCTCCTTTCTCTCTCTTGTTTCTTGCTTGGCCGAATGTTGAAGAAGAAGAATGGGTGGGCTGATTTTTTTATGCCTTTTTATTGTTTAATGAATAATATTATTTTATTCATATTTTGAATATTTTATTAATTCATTTTTTTTTCTAGCCATCCACTTGTCCTACTTTTTCCACCATGCATTCCCTTTGACTTATCCAAGTCTTAAGTGAAATTTCCAGATTTTTCCAAAGTTTTGGTGGAGCAAATTTTTCAAAATTACACTTTTGCCCCCGAACTTTTCAAAAATTACATTTTTGCCCCAAAAATTGAAAATTTGCCATAATGCATAATTTGCACTCCTCATACTCATTTCACACTCCAAATAATTAAATTTGATCAAAATCCTTTCAAAAATTAAATTTTCAATTCCAAATGGCAAAATTACCATTTTACCCTTTTACTCCAAATTATACTGAAATTAAAATTTTTCACTTCTAAACTTCAAATCTTACTCCAATAAGTCAAATGGGGCCAAAAATCTTTTCTAAAAATTTCCATTTTGTCCCCAGGTGGCAAATGACCATTTTACCCCTAGATAGCGAAAATTTCGGTTTGACTCCAAATTGATCCTCAAACTCTGAATCACCATATTAAACCATTCTAGGACTTTAAAATTCTTAATTTCATCGTAAATTCTCTATTTGATCTAGTTCGAGGTTTAAATCAACTTTGTTGTACGTCTAGGTATAATACCGACTTTTGTAAATTTTTTTCGGGACTCTCTTAGCGTGCAAACATGTTATCCATCACATGTATGTCATGACAATTATTTTTATAGAGTCGGGCTTGTCATCTTCTCCCCCACTTGAATCAACCATATGATCTTTCTTCTTGACTGATTTCGACATCCGGCTAAATATTAATATTTTAAAAATTTTATCTTGTCTCCTTGGTACCTGAAATACCTTATTATGCCTCACTTGACTTCTGAATCACCTTTTATCTCACAAATTATCCTCTGATAAAATTATTATTAGTTTATTGTTATTTTCTCACTTGTGAAATATTTTTATCCTAAACTACTCCTTTCGTCTTTTATCACTTTTAAACAATTTAATTGACCTTAATTTGCATTCGATCAACTTTATTTATCACTATATCAAAGTATGGGGTATTTCACTTCTATTACTATCATTAAAATTGAACCATAACTCCATCTCAATCATATCAATTTTGATCGCATTTTATACTTATTTAGGTATACCAATCACTATCTTATTACTTCATTACATATCAAATTTCTCGACTTTCATTCATTCATGTTATCCTCATACACTATTGTGTAGTTTACGACATCATTAACATGCCATTCTCATTCTTATACATATCCTCAACGTTAGGGAAGATTAATGGCTTCAATTATTTCCACATACTTCATGTTTACCTAGCATTTAGGAAATTTCAATCTTCTTAATCCTATTAATCCATCTCATATGGCTTAATCACACTATAGATTACATTCCCTTAATTATTTCCCCAAAATTCCTTAGGTCACCATAAATCGACTTCTGATAAGATTCTTGATCGTTACATTATCTATACAACTCATCAAATATATATTAAGTTCAAATCTCGAACCACTAAAACCATTCTTCGTTTTAGTTGGGTACATCATTAACTCCACACATACGTATACATGCACATTCAAATGTCCATATTCCTCATTACGTATACGGGTCTCTGTTTTCAAATGCCTTTAAACTAATATCTCTTTGTTCATTCCCATCCATAACCAAGATTCAATAGAATAATCTTCATAATTCATACAAATTCTCATCATGCCTGTGCATAGTTCCACATCATTTACATACCTATACTCTCTTCTTATCATTTCCAATTATATGCTTAAGTTTCCTTATACTATATATCATTGCATCACAATGTCATCTCCATTGAATTATAATCTATTATGCGTGTATGTTTTACAATCCCATTGATGCCTCAAAGATTTATCTTAACTTGATCATTGCATGTTATGCAATACCATAATTCCTAAGAGTCATCCTTATTCCTCGATTATCTTTCATGCATTTTACATATATTGTATCTTCATTGCATTCCGATATTGATTTGTCACTTAAGACTCAGACTCATTTGAATCATGTATGCCTCAAGCATTTTCGAATTCCAATTTCCATAATATATTAGGAAAGTTTCATTATCCGACTTCATTATCAAGGTCAAATTCAATCATCCTTTATTCCACTTTTTCATATGAACATAACATCATTCTCCCTTAGCCAATTAATAAATTGCACTTGAAATTGCAAAACTTGAAACTAGATTCTCCTCAAGTACCTTTCAATGTTAATATGAATATCACTCTTAGCTTACAGCTTCCTTTTTATAACCACATAACTTAGTGCTTGCTTTCTCGAGATCCACGGTAGAACTTCTCTTGAGTATTTCCTTGAGGATATCTATCTTAAACTTATGTCTCACAACATGTGATCACTTAACCTGTAACTTAGCCATTTATGTGGCATCCCCTTCGGGGCCCACTCCAAGGTATTGTTATGTTTGGATCCCCATCACTTGACTTACTCAAAACCCCGCGCCTAAGGGCGACACGATAGGCCTTGCAGGACCTTCTTGCCAAGTTTCGAACCCCAGACCTTTTTGCTCCCCTCCCCCCGAAGGGAACGCCTTTAACCATTTCAGCTTTAACTCATTCATATCGATACCTTTCAAAACCTTAAAACTCCAGTTAACAAAACTTAAAATCAAGTTCAATGACTTTAGGTCAACTCGTAAGTTCAACTTCACATCTGCCTCATTTTATTCATGCGTCCTAGACATGAAGTGTTCTTAGCACCGCGGCACGGTGGCTCTTGGAGTTTACTTAATCAATGTTATTCATCTATATTTAAGGTTACTACACTAATCATTCTCAACCGTTTAGTTTCCCTCCAAGCTTACGTCATAATTTCCATAACCATTTATATCCTCTTATGCTTATCACATATAATAGGTAAAGTCAATATTTTCAAATTCATCTCATCCTATAACACTTGTCAACAATTAATAAATCCCACTTCATAATACTCTTTCCATATTGTATAGTAACTTCACCATATAGTATCACGGCACTATGTTCCTCCATTCTATTATCATGCATACTCCACAGAAATTAATTAAAAGATTTACGTACCTTAACTAATGCTAATTCCATTTAATAATATCTTTAATACTCCAAACTTGTAAATTACAACTCCAAGTGTATGTCCATAGATTGATAATCTTTATATATTTCATGATCATGAAAACTACAACTTACAAACTAGCTTTTTATCATATGCACACTACTAGAACATTAATTTCAACATGTTTAATTCTCCTTTGGTGGTATGTTAAGATCATTCCTGGATACATTTCCATATTAACATTGATATGTCTTTACCATAGCATTTAGTGCAAATTTGATGAAGGAATTGTCTCCAAATAACTCTTAAATACATAATTATCAAATTGTGTACCACTAAATGTTAAGATCTTGACTTTATTCATCAACAACCAATCACATTTATTAAGTGAATAATTTACTTAGTTATTACACCTTGCCTTTGCGATCATAAGATCAAAGTTGTCCTAAACTTTGGATGTAGAAGTTCTCTCTCTTAGAGTATATTCGAACATCAACATTTTCTAAATTCCTTACTCTTGGGAGATCACCTTCAAGACTAATCATTCGTATCATACGCCACACTTTGAACCAAATAAACTTTTAAATTGATCTTTCAAGTAATTCGTATATCAGTCTCAATTATAGAATTTCATATGGTACTTAGACTAGATTCAACATTTCCAAGTCATTTAACCTTAAGCTGTCAATTCCACATCTAGTCCTTTAATCCCTTGGCTCCCCCTACTATGCATAGCAAAGTTCAAGCACATCCTTAGAGCAAATTTGTTTACTAACTTCTTACTTCATGACCACACATCAATTATAGTAATCATTGATACTCACTCTCGAGTTAATTCACGTGCGTATATCCATGAACAATAATAAGTCCAATCACTTCTTGAAATCTCACAATCGCTTAATTGAAATCAACACCAGTTCCCTCTAAGCTACTGTACCTATTCAACACATATTCACATATAAAATATTTCAAAATCCCAACACCACTTTTATATGGGCATAACAAGCTCAATTAACATAGTGTTCTTATCTTCATGCCCATAAGTATGGGTTTACTCTTACCTCAATGCTTAATTTATACACTTCAAGTGAATTACAACCATCACTATTCATTCTAATCAAAGTACAACCCTTATTACCACTATCACACGCGCTCCTTTATATTAACCCCAATACAATCCATAGTCCCCAAATCTTTTTCCAATTGACAACCATGAGTTCAATTATAACTCCGCAAAACTTGAAACTAGATTCTCCTCAAGTACCTTTCAATGTTAATATGAATATCACTCTTAGCTTACAGCTTCCTTTTTATAACCACATAACTTAGTGCTTGCTTTCTCGAGATCCACGGCAGAACTTCTCTTGAGTATTTCCTTGAGGATATCTATCTGAAACTTATGTCTCACAACATGTGATCACTTAACCCGTAACTTAGCCATTTATGTGGCATCCCCTTCGGGGCCCACTCCAAGGTATTGTTATGTTTGGATCCCCATCACTTGACTTACTCAAAACCTCGCGCCTAAGGGCGGCACGATAGGCCTTGCAGGACCTTCTTGCCAAGTTTCGAAGTGCAGACCTTTTTGCTCCCCTCCCCCCGAAGGGAACGTCTTTAACCATTTCAGCTTTAACTCATTCATATTGATACCTTTCAAAACCTTAAAACTCTAGTTAACAAAACTTAAAATCAAGTTCAATGACTTTAGGTCAACTCGTAAGTTCAACTTCACATCTGCCTCATTTTATTCATGCGTCCTAGACATGAAGTGTTCTTAGCACCGCGGCACGGTGGCTCTTGGAGTTTACTTAATCAATGTTATTCATCTATATTTAAGGTTACTACACTAATCCTTCTCAACCGTTTGGTTTCCCTCCAAGCTTACGTCATAATTTCCATAACCATTTGTATCCTCTTATGCTTATCACATATAATAGGTAAAGTCAATATTTTCAAATTCATCTCATCCTATAACACTTGTCAACAATTAATAAATCCCACTTCAGAATACTCTTTCCATATTGTATAGTAACTTCACCATATAGTATCACGGCACTATGTTCCTCCATTCTATTATCATGCATACTCCACAGAAATTAATTAAAAGATTTACGTACCTTAACTAATGCTAATTCCATTTAATAATATCTTTAATACTCCAAACTTGTAAATTACAACTCCAAGTGTATGTCCATAGATTGATAATCTTTATATATTTCATGATCATGAAAACTACAACTTACAAACTTGCTTTCTATCATATGCACACTATTAGAACATTAATTTCAACATGTTTAATTCTTCTTTGGTGGTATGTTAAGATCACTCCTGGATACATTTCCATATTAACATTGATATGCCTTTACCATAGCATTTAGTGCAAATTTGATGAAGGAATTGTCTCCAAATAACTCTTAAATACATAATTATCAAATTGTGTACCACTAAATGTTAAGATCTTGACTTTATTCATCAACAACCAATCACATTTATTAAGTGAATAATTTACTTAGTTCTTACACCTTGCCTTTGCGATCATAAGATCAAAGTTGTCCTAAACTTAGGATGTAGAAGTTCTCTCTCTTAGAGCATATTCGAACATCAACATTTTCTAAATTCCTTACTCTTGGGAGATCACCTTGAAGACAAATCATTCGTATCATACGCCACACTTTGAACCAAATAAACTTTTAAATTGATCTTTCAAGTAATTCGTATATCAGTCTCAATTATAGAATTTCATATGGCGCTTAGACTAGATTCAACATTTCCAAGTTATTTAACCTCAAGCTGCCAATTCCACATCTAGTCCTTTAATCCCTTAGCTCCCCTACTATGCATAGCAAAGTTCAAGCTCATCCTTAGAGCAAATTTGTTTACTAACTTCTTACTTCATGACCACACATCAATTATAGTAATCATTGATACTCACTCTCGAGTTAATTCACGTGCTTATATCCATGAACTATAATAAGTCCAATCACTTCTTGAAATCTCACAATCGCTTAATTGAAATTAACACCAGTTCCCTCTAAGCTACTGTACCTATTCAACACATATTCACATATAAAATATTTCAAAATCCCAACACCACTTTTATATGGGCATAACAAGCTCAATTAACATAGTGTTCTTATCTTCATGCACATAAGTATGGGTTTACTCTTACCTCAATGCTTAATTTATACACTTCAAGTGAATTACAACCATCACTATTCATTCTAATCAAAGTACAACCCTTATTACCACTATCACACGCGCTCCTTTATATTAACCCCAATACAATCCATAGTCCCCAAATCTTTTTCCAATTGACAACAATGAGTTCAATTATAACTCCGCAAAACTTGAAACTAGATTCTCTTCAAGTACCTTTCAATGTTAATATGAATATCACTCTTAGCTTACTGCTTCCTTTTTATAACCACATAACTTAGTGCTTGCTTTCTCGAGATCCACGGCAGAACTTCTCTTGAGTATTTCCTTGAGGATATCTATCTGAAACTTATGTCTCACAACATGTGATCACTTAACCCGTAACTTAGCCATTTATGTGGCATCCCCTTCGGGGCCCACTCCAAGGTATTGTTATGTTTGGATCCCCATCACTTGACTTACTCAAAACCTAGCGCCTAAGGGCGGCACGATAGGCCTTGCAGGACCTTCTTGCCAAGTTTCGAAGCGCAGACCTTTTTGCTCCCCTCCCCCCGAAGGGAACGTCTTTAACCATTTCAGCTTTAATTCATTCATATTGATACCTTTCAAAACCTTAAAACTCTAGTTAACAAAACTTAAAATCAAGTTCAATGACTTTAGGTCAACTCGTAAGTTCAACTTCACATCTGCCTCATTTTATTCATGCGTCCTAGACATGAAGTGTTCTTAGCACCGCGGCACGGTGGCTCTTGGAGTTTACTTAATCAATGTTATTCATCTATATTTAAGGTTACTACACTAATCCTTCTCAACCGTTTGGTTTCCCTCCAAGCTTACGTCATAATTTCCATAACCATTTGTATCCTCTTATGCTTATCACATATAATAGGTAAAGTCAATATTTTCAAATTCATCTCATCCTATAACACTTGTCAACAATTAATAAATCCCACTTCAGAATACTCTTTCCATATTCTATAGTAACTTCACCATACAGTATCACGGCACTATGTTCCTCCATTCTATTATCATGCATACTCCACAGAAATTAATTAAAAGATTTACGTACCTTAACTAATGCTAATTCCTTTTAATAATATCTTTAATACTCCAAACTTGTAAATTACAACTCCAAGTGTATGTCCATAGATTGATAATCTTTATATATTTCATGATCATGAAAACTACAACTTAAAAACTAGCTTTTTATCATATGCACACTATTAGAACATTAATTTCAACATGTTTAATTCTCCTTTGGTGGTATGTTAAGATCATTCCTGGATACATTTCCATATTAACACTAATATGCCTTTACCATAGCATTTAGTGCAAATTTGATGAAGGAATTGTCTCCAAATAACTCTTAAATACATAATTATCAAATTGTGTACCACTAAATGTTAAGATCTTGACTTTATTCATCAACAACCAATCACATTTATTAAGTGAATAATTTACTTAGTTCTTACACCTTGCCTTTGCGATCATAAGATCAAAGTTGTCCTAAACTTAGGATGTAGAAGTTCTCTCTCTTAGAGCATATTCGAACATCAACATTTTCTAAATTCCTTACTCTTGGGAGATCACCTTGAAGACAAATCATTCGTATCATACGCCACACTTTGAACCAAATAAACTTTTAAATTGATCTTTCAAGTAATTCGTATATCAGTCTCAATTATAGAATTTCATATGGCGTTTAGACTAGATTCAACATTTCCAAGTTATTTAACCTCAAGCTGCCAATTCCACATCTAGTCCTTTAATCCCTTAGCTCCCCTACTATGCATAGCAAAGTTCAAGCTCATCCTTAGAGCAAATTTGTTTACTAACTTCTTACTTCATGACCACACATAAATTATAGTAATCATGGATACTCACTCTCGAGTTAATTCACGTGCTTATATCCATGAACTATAATAAGTCCAATCACTTCTTGAAATCTCACAATCGCTTAATTGAAATTAACACCAGTTCCCTCTAAGCTACTGTACCTATTCAACACATATTCACATATAAAATATTTCAAAATCCCAACACCACTTTTATATGGGCATAACAAGCTCAATTAACATAGTGTTCTTATCTTCATGCACATAAGTATGGGTTTACTCTTACCTCAATGCTTAATTTATACACTTCAAGTGAATTACAACCATCACTATTCATTCTAATCAAAGTACAACCCTTATTACCACTATCACACGCGCTCCTTTATATTAACCCCAATACAATCCATAGTCCCCAAATCTTTTTCCAATTGACAACCATGAGTTCAATTATAACTCCGCAAAACTTGAAACTAGATTCTCCTCAAGTACCTTTCAATGTTAATATGAATATCACTCTTAGCTTACAGCTTCCTTTTTATAACCACATAACTTAGTGCTTGCTTTCTCGAGATCCACGGCAGAACTTCTCTTGAGTATTTCCTTAAGGATATCTATCTGAAACTTATGTCTCACAACATGTGATCACGTAACCCGTAACTTAGCCATTTATATGGCATCCCCTTCGGGGCCCACTCCAACGTATTGTTATGTTTGGATCCCCATCACTTGACTTACTCAAAACCTCGCGCCTAAGGGCGGCACGATAGGCCTTGCAGGACCTTCTTGCCAAGTTTCGAACCCCAGACCTTTTTGCTCCCCTCCCCCCGAAGGGAACGCCTTTAACCATTTGAACTTTAACTCATTCATATTGATACCCTTCAAAACCTTAAAACTCCAGTTAACAAAACTTAAAATCAAGTTCAATGACTTTAGGTCAACTCGTAAGTTCAACTTCACATCTACCTCATTTTATTCATGCGTCCTAGACATAAAGTGTTCTTAGCACCGCGGCACGGTGGCACTTGGAGTTTACTTAATCAATGTTATTCATCTATATTTAAGGTTACTACACTAATCATTATCAACCGTTTGGTTTCCCTCCAAGCTTACGTCATAATTTCCATAACCATTTATATCATTTTATGCTTATCACATATAATAAGTAAAGTCAACATTTTCAAATTCATCTCATCCTATAACACTTGTCAACAATTAATAAATCCCACTTCAGAATACTCTTTCCATATTGTATAGTAACTTCACCATATAGTATAACGGCACTATGTTCCTCCATTCTATTATCATGCATACTCCACAGAAATTAATTAAAAGATTTACGTACCTTAACTAATGCTAATTCCTTTTAATAATATCTTTAATACTCCAAACTTGTAAATTACAACTCCAAGTGTATGTCCATAGATTGATAATCTTTATATATTTCATGATCATGAAAACTACAACTTACAAACTAGCTTTTTATCATATGCACACTATTAGAACATTAATTTCAACATGTTTAATTCTCCTTTGGTGGTATGTTAAGATCATTCCTGGATACATTTCCATATTAACATTAATATGCCTTTACCATAGCATTTAGTGCAAATTTGATGAAGGAATTGTCTCCAAATAACTCTTAAATACATAATTATCAAATTGTGTACCACTAAATGTTAAGATCTTGACTTTATTCATCAACAACCAATCACATTTATTAAGTGAATAATTTGCTTAGTTCTTACACCTAGCCTTTGCGATCATAAGATCAAAGTTGTCCTAAACTTAGGATGTAGAAGTTCTCTCTCTTAGAGCATATTCGAACATCAACATTTTCTAAATTCCTTACTCTTGGGAGATCACCGTAAAGACAAATCATTCGTATCATACGCCACACTTTGAACCAAATAAACTTTTAAATTGATCTTTCAAGTAATTTGTATATCAGTCTCAATTATAGAATTTCATATGGCGCTTAGACTAGATTCAACATTTTCAAGTTATTTAACCTCAAGCTGCCAATTCCACATCTAGTCCTTTAATCCCTTGGCTCCCCCTACTATGCATAGCAAAGTTCAAGCTCATCCTTAGAGCAAATTTGTTTACTAACTTCTTACTTCATGACCACACATCAATTATAGTAATCATTGATACTCACTCTCGAGTTAATTCACGTGCTTATATCCATGAACTATAATAAGTCCAATCACTTCTTGAAATCTCACAATCGCTTAATTGAAATCAACACCAGTTCCCTCTAAGCTACTGTACCTATTCAACACATATTCACATATAAAATATTTCAAAATCCCAACACCACTTTTATATGGGCATAACAAGCTCAATTAACATAGTGTTCTTATCTTCATGCACATAAGTATGGGTTTACTCTTACCTCAATGCTTAATTTATACACTTCAAGTGAATTACAACCATCACTATTCATTCTAATCAAAGTACAACCCTTATTACCACTATCACACGCGCTCCTTTATATTAACCCCAATACAATCCATAGTCCCCAAATCTTTTTCCAATTGACAACCATGAGTTCAATTATAACTCCGCAAAACTTGAAACTAGATTCTCCTCAAGTACCTTTCAATGTTAATATGAATATCACTCTTAGCTTACAGCTTCCTTTTTATAACCACATAACTTAGTGCTTGCTTTCTCGAGATCCACGGCAGAACTTCTCTTGAGTATTTCCTTGAGGATATCTATCTTAAACTTACGTCTCACAACATGTGATCACTTAACCCGTAACTTAGCCATTTATGTGGCATCCCCTTCGGGGCCCACTCCAAGGTATTGTTATGTTTGGATCCCCATCACTTGACTTACTCAAAACCTCGCGCCTAAGGGCGGCACGATAGGCCTTGCAGGACCTTCTTGCCAAGTTTCGAACCCCAGACCTTTTTGCTCCCCTCCCCCCGAAGGGAACGCCTTTAACCATTTCAGCTTTAACTCATTCATATCGATACCTTTCAAAACCTTAAAACTCTAGTTAACAAAACTTAAAATCAAGTTCAATGACTTTAGGTCAACTCGTAAGTTCAACTTCACATCCGCCTCATTTTATTCATGCATCCTAGAAATGAAGTGTTCTTAGCACCGCGGCATGGTGGCTCTTGGAGTTTACTTAATCAATGTTATTCATCTATATTTAAGGTTACTACACTAATCCTTCTCAACCGTTTGGTTTCCCTCCAAGCTTACGTCATAATTTCCATAACCATTTGTATCCTCTTATGCTTATCACATATAATAGGTAAAGTCAATATTTTCAAATTCATCTCATCCTATAACACTTGTCAACAATTAATAAATCCCACTTCAGAATCCTCTTTCCATATTCTATAGTAACTTCACCATACAGTATCACGGCACTATGTTCCTCCATTCTATTATCATGCATACTCCACAGAAATTAATTAAAAGATTTACGTACCTTAACTAATGCTAATTCCTTTTAATAATATCTTTAATACTCCAAACTTGTAAATTACAACTCCAAGTGTATGTCCATAGATTGATAATCTTTATATATTTCATGATCATGAAAACTACAACTTAAAAACTAGCTTTTTATCATATGCACACTATTAGAACATTAATTTCAACATGTTTAATTCTCCTTTGGTGGTATGTTAAGATCATTCCTGGATACATTTCCATATTAACATTAATATGCCTTTACCATAGCATTTAGTGCAAATTTGATGAAGGAATTGTCTCCAAATAACTCTTAAATACATAATTATCAAATTGTGTACCATTAAATGTTAAGATCTTGACTTTATTCATCAACAACCAATCACATTTATTAAGTGAATAATTTACTTAGTTCTTACACCTTGCCTTTGCGATCATAAGATCAAAGTTGTCCTAAACTTAGGATGTAGAAGTTCTCTCTCTTAGAGCATATTCGAACATCAACATTTTCTAAATTCCTTACTCTTGGGAGATCACCTTGAAGACAAATCATTCGTATCATACGCCACACTTTGAACCAAATAAACTTTTAAATTGATCTTTCAAGTAATTCGTATATCAGTCTCAATTATAGAATTTCATATGGCGCTTAGACTAGATTCAACATTTCCAAGTTATTTAACCTCAAGCTGCCAATTCCACATCTAGTCCTTTAATCCCTTAGCTCCCCTACTATGCATAGCAAAGTTCGAGCTCATCCTTAGAGCAAATTTGTTTACTAACTTCTTACTTCATGACCACACATAAATTATAGTAATCATTGATACTCACTCTCGAGTTAATTCACGTGCTTATATCCATGAACTATAATAAGTCCAATCACTTCTTGAAATCTCACAATCGCTTAATTGAAATTAACACCAGTTCCCTCTAAGCTACTGTACCTATTCAACACATATTCACATATAAAATATTTCAAAATCCCAACACCACTTTTATATGGGCATAACAAGCTCAATTAACATAGTGTTCTTATCTTCATGCACATAAGTATGGGTTTACTCTTACCTCAATGCTTAATTTATACACTTCAAGTGAATTACAACCATCACTATTCATTCTAATCAAAGTACAACCCTTATTACCACTATCACACGTGCTCCTTTATATTAACCCCAATACAATCCATAGTCCCCAAATCTTTTTCCAATTGACAACCATGAGTTCAATTATAACTCCGCAAAACTTGAAACTAGATTCTCCTCAAGTACCTTTCAATGTTAATATGAATATCACTCTTAGCTTACAGCTTCCTTTTTATAACCACATAACTTAGTGCTTGCTTTCTCGAGATCCACGGCAGAACTTCTCTTGAGTATTTCCTTGAGGATATCTATCTGAAACTTATGTCTCACAACATGTGATCACTTAACCCGTAACTTAGCCATTTATGTGGCATCCCCTTCGGGGCCCACTCCAAGGTATTGTTATGTTTGGATCCCCATCACTTGACTTACTCAAAACCTCGCGCCTAAGGGCGGCACGATAGGCCTTGCAGGACCTTCTTGCCAAGTTTCGAAGCGCAGACCTTTTTGCTCCCCTCCCCCCGAAGGGAACGTCTTTAACCATTTCAGCTTTAACTCATTCATATTGATACCTTTCAAAACCTTAAAACTCTAGTTAACAAAACTTAAAATCAAGTTCAATGACTTTAGGTCAACTCGTAAGTTCAACTTCACATCTGCCTCATTTTATTCATGCGTCCTAGACATGAAGTGTTCTTAGCACCGCGGCACGGTGGCTCTTGGAGTTTACTTAATCAATGTTATTCATCTATATTTAAGGTTACTACACTAATCCTTCTCAACCGTTTGGTTTCCCTCCAAGCTTACGTCATAATTTCCATAACCATTTGTATCCTCTTATGCTTATCACATATAATAGGTAAAGTCAATATTTTCAAATTCATCTCATCCTATAACACTTGTCAACAATTAATAAATCCCACTTCAGAATACTCTTTCCATATTGTATAGTAACTTCACCATATAGTATCACGGCACTATGTTCCTCCATTCTATTATCATGCATACTCCACAGAAATTAATTAAAAGATTTACGTACCTTAACTAATGCTAATTCCATTTAATAATATCTTTAATACTCCAAACTTGTAAATTACAACTCCAAGTGTATGCCCATAGATTGATAATCTTTATATATTTCATGATCATGAAAACTACAACTTACAAACTTGCTTTCTATCATATGCACACTATTAGAACATTAATTTCAACATGTTTAATTCTTCTTTGGTGGTATGTTAAGATCACTCCTGGATACATTTCCATATTAGCCTTGATATGCCTTTACCATAGCATTTAGTGCAAATTTGATGAAGGAATTGTCTCCAAATAACTCTTAAATACATAATTATCAAATTGTGTACCACTAAATGCTAAGATCTTGACTTTATTCATCAACAACCAATCACATTTATTAAGTGAATAATTTACTTAGTTCTTACACCTTGCCTTTGCGATCATAAGATCAAAGTTGTCCTAAACTTAGGATGTAGAAGTTCTCTCTCTTAGAGCATATTCGAACATCAACATTTTCTAAATTCCTTACTCTTGGGAGATCACCTTGAAGACAAATCATTCGTATCATACGCCACACTTTGAACCAAATAAACTTTTAAATTGATCTTTCAAGTAATTCGTATATCAGTCTCAATTATAGAATTTCATATGGCGCTTAGACTAGATTCAACATTTCCAAGTTATTTAACCTCAAGCTGCCAATTCCACATCTAGTCCTTTAATCCCTTAGCTCCCCTACTATGCATAGCAAAGTTCAAGCTCATCCTTAGAGCAAATTTGTTTACTAACTTCTTACTTCATGACCACACATAAATTATAGTAATCATTGATACTCACTCTCGAGTTAATTCACGTGCTTATATCCATGAACTATAATAAGTCCAATCACTTCTTGAAATCTCACAATCGCTTAATTGAAATTAACACCCGTTCCCTCTAAGCTACTGTACCTATTCAACACATATTCACATATAAAATATTTCAAAATCCCAACACCACTTTTATATGGGCATAACAAGCTCAATTAACATAGTGTTCTTATCTTCATGCACATAAGTATGGGTTTACTCTTACCTCAATGCTTAATTTATACACTTCAAGTGAATTACAACCATCACTATTCATTCTAATCAAAGTACAACCCTTATTACCATTATCACACGCGCTCCTTTATATTAACCCCATTACAATCCATAGTCCCCAAATCTTTTTCCAATTGACAACCATGAGTTCAATTATAACTCCGCAAAACTTGAAACTAGATTCTCCTCAAGTACCTTTCAATGTTAATATGAATATCACTCTTAGCTTACAGCTTCCTTTTTATAACCACATAACTTAGTGCTTGCTTTCTCGAGATCCACGGCAGAACTTCTCTTGAGTATTTCCTTGAGGATATCTATCTGAAACTTATGTCTCACAACATGTGATCACTTAACCCGTAACTTAGCCATTTATGTGGCATCCCCTTCGGGGCCCACTCTAAGGTATTGTTATGTTTGGATCCCCATCACTTGACTTACTCAAAACCTCGCGCCTAAGGACGGCACGATAGGCCTTGCAGGACCTTCTTGCCAAGTTTCGAAGTGCAGACCTTTTTGCTCCCCTCCCCCCGAAGGGAACGTCTTTAACCATTTCAGCTTTAACTCATTCATATTGATACCTTTCAAAACCTTAAAACTCTAGTTAACAAAACTTAAAATCAAGTTCAATGACTTTAGGTCAACTCGTAAGTTCAACTTCACATCTGCCTCATTTTATTCATGCGTCCTAGACATGAAGTGTTCTTAGCACCGCGGCACGGTGGCTCTTGGAGTTTACTTAATCAATGTTATTCATATATATTTAAGGTTACTACACAAATCCTTCTCAACCGTTTGGTTTCCCTCCAAGCTTACGTCATAATTTCCATAACCATTTGTATCCTCTTATGCTTATCACATATAATAGGTAAAGTCAATATTTTCAAATTCATCTCATCCTATAACACTTGTCAACAATTAATAAATCCCACTTCAGAATACTCTTTCCATATTGTATAGTAACTTCACCATATAGTATCACGGCACTATGTTCCTCCATTCTATTATCATGCATACTCCACAGAAATTAATTAAAAGATTTACGTACCTTAACTAATGCTAATTCCATTTAATAATATCTTTAATACTCCAAACTTGTAAATTACAACTCCAAGTGTATGTCCATAGATTGATAATCTTTATATATTTCATGATCATGAAAACTACAACTTACAAACTTGCTTTCTATCATATGCACACTATTAGAACATTAATTTCAACATGTTTAATTCTTCTTTGGTGGTATGTTAAGATCACTCCTGGATACATTTCCATATTAACATTGATATGCCTTTACCATAGCATTTAGTGCAAATTTGATGAAGGAATTGTCTCCAAATAACTCTTAAATACATAATTATCAAATTGTGTACCACTAAATGTTAAGATCTTGACTTTATTCATCAACAACCAATCACATTTATTAAGTGAATAATTTACTTAGTTCTTACACCTTGCCTTTGCGATCATAAGATCAAAGTTGTCCTAAACTTAGGATGTAGAAGTTCTCTCTCTTAGAGCATATTCGAACATCAACATTTTCTAAATTCCTTACTCTTGGGAGATCACCTTGAAGACAAATCATTCGTATCATACGCCACACTTTGAACCAAATAAACTTTTAAATTGATCTTTCAAGTAATTCGTATATCAGTCTCAATTATAGAATTTCATATGGCGCTTAGACTAGATTCAACATTTCCAAGTTATTTAACCTCAAGCTGCCAATTCCACATCTAGTCCTTTAATCCCTTAGCTCCCCTACTATGCATAGCAAAGTTCAAGCTCATCCTTAGAGCAAATTTGTTTACTAACTTCTTACTTCATGACCACACATCAATTATAGTAATCATTGATACTCACTCTCGAGTTAATTCACGTGCTTATATCCATGAACTATAATAAGTCCAATCACTTCTTGAAATCTCACAATCGCTTAATTGAAATTAACACCAGTTCCCTCTAAGCTACTGTACCTATTCAACACATATTCACATATAAAATATTTCAAAATCCCAACACCACTTTTATATGGGCATAACAAGCTCAATTAACATAGTGTTCTTATCTTCATGCACATAAGTATGGGTTTACTCTTACCTCAATGCTTAATTTATACACTTCAAGTGAATTACAACCATCACTATTCATTCTAATCAAAGTACAACCCTTATTACCACTATCACACGCGCTCCTTTATATTAACCCCAATACAATCCATAGTCCCCAAATCTTTTTCCAATTGACAACAATGAGTTCAATTATAACTCCGCAAAACTTGAAACTAGATTCTCCTCAAGTACCTTTCAATGTTAATATGAATATCACTCTTAGCTTACTGCTTCCTTTTTATAACCACATAACTTAGTGCTTGCTTTCTCGAGATCCACGGCAGAACTTCTCTTGAGTATTTCCTTGAGGATATCTATCTGAAACTTATGTCTCACAACATGTGATCACTTAACCCGTAACTTAGCCATTTATGTGGCATCCCCTTCGGGGCCCACTCCAAGGTATTGTTATGTTTGGATCCCCATCACTTGACTTACTCAAAACCTAGCGCCTAAGGGCGGCACGATAGGCCTTGCAGGACCTTCTTGCCAAGTTTCGAAGCGCAGACCTTTTTGCTCCCCTCCCCCCGAAGGGAACGTCTTTAACCATTTCAGCTTTAACTCATTCATATTGATACCTTTCAAAACCTTAAAACTCTAGTTAACAAAACTTAAAATCAAGTTCAATGACTTTAGGTCAACTCGTAAGTTCAACTTCACATCTGCCTCATTTTATTCATGCGTCCTAGACATGAAGTGTTCTTAGCACCGCGGCACGGTGGCTCTTGGAGTTTACTTAATCAATGTTATTCATCTATATTTAAGGTTACTACACTAATCCTTCTCAACCGTTTGGTTTCCCTCCAAGCTTACGTCATAATTTCCATAACCATTTGTATCCTCTTATGCTTATCACATATAATAGGTAAAGTCAATATTTTCAAATTCATCTCATCCTATAACACTTGTCAACAATTAATAAATCCCACTTCAGAATACTCTTTCCATATTGTATAGTAACTTCACCATATAGTATCACGGCACTATGTTCCTTCATTCTATTATCATGCATACTCCACAGAAATTAATTAAAAGATTTACGTACCTTAACTAATGCTAATTCCATTTAATAATATCTTTAATACTCCAAACTTGTAAATTACAACTCCAAGTGTATGTCCATAGATTGATAATCTTTATATATTTCATGATCATGAAAACTACAACTTACAAACTTGCTTTCTATCATATGCACACTATTAGAACATTAATTTCAACATGTTTAATTCTTCTTTGGTGGTATGTTAAGATCACTCCTGGATACATTTCCATATTAACATTGATATGCCTTTACCATAGAATTTAGTGCAAATTTGATGAAGGAATTGTCTCCAAATAACTCTTAAATACATAATTATCAAATTGTGTACCACTAAATGTTAAGATCATGACTTTATTCATCAACAACCAATCACATTTATTAAGTGAATAATTTACTTAGTTATTACACCTTGCCTTTGCGATCATAAGATCAAAGTTGTCCTAAACTTAGGATGTAGAAGTTCTCTCTCTTAGAGTATATTCGAACATCAACATTTTCTAAATTCCTTACTCTTGGGAGATCACCTTCAAGACTAATCATTCGTATCATACGCCACACTTTGAACCAAATAAACTTTTAAATTGATCTTTCAAGTAATTTGTATATCAGTCTCAATTATAGAATTTCATATGGCACTTAGACTAGATTCAACATTTCCAAGTCATTTAACCTCAAGCTGCCAATTCCACATCTAGTCCTTTAATCCCTTGGCTCCCCCTACTATGCGTAGCAAGGTTCAAGCTCATCCTTAGAGCAAATTTGTTTACGAACTTCTTACTTCATGACCACACATCAATTATAGTAATCATTGATACTCACTCTCGAGTTAATTCACGTGCTTATATCCATGAACTATAATAAGTCCAATCAATTCTTGAAATCTCACAATCGCTTAATTGAAATCAACACCAGTTCCCTCTAAGCTACTGTACCCATTCAACACATATTCACATATAAAATATTTCAAAATCCCAACACCACTTTTATATGGGCATAACAAGCTCAATTAACATAGTGTTCTTATCTTCATGCACATAAGTATGGGTTTACTCTTACCTCAATGCTTAATTTATACACTTCAAGTGAATTACAACCATCACTATTCATTCTAATCAAAGTACAACCCTTATTACCATTATCACACGCGCTCCTTTATATTAACCCCAATACAATCCATAGTCCCCAAATCTTTTTCCAATTGACAACCATGAGTTCAATTATAACTCCGCAAAACTTGAAACTAGATTCTCCTCAAGTACCTTTCAATGTTAATATGAATATCACTCTTAGCTTACAGCTTCCTTTTTATAACCACATAACTTAGTGCTTGCTTTCTCGAGATCCACGGCAGAACTTCTCTTGAGTATTTACTTGAGGATATCTATCTTAAACTTATGTCTCACAACATGTGATCACTTAACCCGTAACTTAGCCATTTATGTGGCATCCCCTTCGGGGCCCACTCCAAGGTATTGTTATGTTTGGATCCCCATCACTTGACTTACTCAAAACCCCGCGCCTAAGGGCGGCACGATAGGCCTTGCAGGACCTTCTTGCCAAGTTTCAAACCCCAGACCTTTTTGCTCCCCTCCCCCCGAAAGGAACGCCTTTAACCATTTCAGCTTTAACTCATTCATATCGATACCTTTCAAAACCTTAAAACTCCAGTTAACAAAACCTAAAATCAAGTTCAATGACTTTAGGTCAACTCGTAAGTTCAACTTCACATCTGCCTCATTTTATTCATGCGTCCTAGACATGAAGTGTTCTTAGCACCGCGGCACGGTGGCTTTTGGAGTTTACTTAATCAATGTTATTTATCTATATTTAAGGTTACTACACTAATCATTCTCAACCGTTTGGTTTCCCTCCAAGCTTACGTCATAATTTCCATAACCATTTATATCCTCTTATGCTTATCACATATAATAGGTAAAGTCAATATTTTCAAATTCATCTCATCCTATAACACTTGTCAACAATTAATAAATCCCACTTCAGAATACTCTTTCCATATTGTATAGTAACTTCACCATATAGTATCACGGCACTATGTTCCTCCATTCTATTATCATGCATACTCCACAGAAATTAATTAAAAGATTTACGTACCTTAACTAATGCTAATTCCATTTAATAATATCTTTAATACTCCAAACTTGTAAATTACAACTCCAAGTGTATGTCCATATATTGATAATCTTTATATATTTCATGATCATGAAAACTACAACTTACAAACTAGCTTTTTATCATATTCACACTATTAGAACATTAATTTCAACATGTTTAATTCTCCTTTGGTGGTATGTTACGATCATTCCTGGATACATTTCCATATTAACATTGATATGCCTTTACCATAGCATTTAATGCAAATTTGATGAAGGAATTATCTCCAAATAACTCTTAAATACATAATTATCAAATTGTGTACCACTAAATGTTAAGATCTTGACTTTATTCATCAACAACCAATCACATTTATTAAGTGAATAATTTACTTAGTTATTACACCTTGCCTTTGCGAACATAAGATCAAAGTTGTCCTAAACTTAGGATGTAGAAGTTCTCTCTCTTAGAGTATATTCGAACATCAACATTTTCTAAATTCCTTACTCTTGGGAGATCACCTTCAAGACTAATCATTCGTATCATACGCCACACTTTGAACCAAATAAACTTTTAAATTGATCTTTCAAGTAATTCGTATATCAGTCTCAATTATAGAATTTCATATGGCACTTAGACTATATTCAACATTTCTAAGTCATTTAACCTCAAGCTGCCAATTCCACATCTAGTCCTTTAATCCCTTGGCTCCCCCTACTATGCATAGCAAAGTTCAAGCTCATCCTTAGAGCAAATATGTTTACTAACTTCTTACTTCATGACCACACATCAATTATAGTAATCATTGATACTCACTCTCGAGTTAATTCACGTGTTTATATCCATGAACTATAATAGGTCAAATCAATTCTTGAAATCTCACAATCGCTTAATTGAAATCAACACCAGTTCCCTCTAAGCTACTGTACCTATTCAACACATATTCACATATAAAATATTTCAAAATCCCAACACCACTTTTATATGGGCATAACAAGCTCAATTAACATAGTGTTCTTATCTTCATGCACATAAGTATGGGTTTACTCGTACCTCAATGCTTAATTTATACACTTCAAGTGAATTACAACCATCACTATTCATTTTAATCAAAGTACAACCCTTATTACCACTATCACACGCGCTCCTTTATATTAACCTCAATACAATCCATAGTCCCCAAATCTTTTTCCAATTGACAACCATGAGTTCAATTATAACTCCGCTAAATCAATAAAATATCACGGCCTATTAGTCCGACTCCAAATTTCTCCATCCTTAATCAGAGGGATATATCATTTCATTAATCTTTCATTAGGAGCATTCATTTTAAGATCTCTCTAACACTGACTCGTGTCACGGGTGGCATCCTAAACCTGGACAACGACCTTACTTATGACCTTTGCATGACATTAACAAGGAAGTGGATTACTGGGAACAAGAGTTCATATAGCTCCCTGTCCATGATTTATGCTCCCATAAGATCTATAAAAAGAATCATAACGAGTCTAAACAACTCCAAATTCTATATGCAGATGCACGTATTCTATTATGTCAAACCTAACTTAACTTAACTTAACTTGGGCCACACTGACACTGTAGTTTTTAAAACAACTTTAAACCCAAAAGCTCTAATCTTTAAAACCAAAAGCTTTGATACCACTCTAATTGTCACGACCCGGTACTCCCCTAGAGCCCGTGACAACCACCGCGACGTCCCGATAGACATTCATCGCCCGGAATGCCAACTGGAACTTTGCAAAGCTTTAATATCAGTTTTCGCACCTCCCCTATGAGCAACAGTTGTTAAGTATCATGTTTTGAGAGATTATAAACTATTTCCAAATCAAAACAATAGAAAAATAATTTTTTTCTCATAGGGGCATTTTGGTCATTTTTCCTCAAAAATCTCGAAACAAGCTAAAAATGTAGTATACGAGTGGAAAACACATATTTCATAATAAAAAATAAGTTTAGATATCTAAAACAGTCATTTAAAATGAAATTATTACTATTGGAATATAATAAAAATATTCAATAAAATATTTTATTTTCTTATAAAACAATATTTATAGAGTTACCAGTAAATAATTTTTATAGCGTAAAAGCTAAATAAATTCATACATACTGTAATACAGATAATCAAAGTATAAAATTTAATTTACAATGACACGTGAGCCCACAAACGACCAAAAGTATCAAAAGAGGTAAACCTACAATTTTTGAGGATGCAAGTCCAATTGTAGCCCTTAACAAAGTGAGCTATCTACCTACTATCTTGAGTCTGAAATGGGTGGAAAGGAGGGTGGTGAGATTGTATAATCCCAGTGAGTAAATAAATACCATCTAAAATATCTAAAGCCGAGTAAATGGAGACAGATAAAATAGTTTAACATATTGTAATTCATCACCTTTCAACTTATTTCAACCAAATAAAATCAATTCATATAAATCGAGTAATCAACATGGCTTATGAATTTCATAAAACTTTGGCTTGTGCCAAAATCATTCTCATACTCAGTTATCAGGGATACCTTGGTTGAGGGCTATCCCAACCGAGTCCGCCAAGGCTGCTAAAAAGTTATGTACGCATAAATCATGTTTTTATTTTGAAAACATAGCCATTCCTTGGCATTGGCTGAGTTCACCCTCACGTGGTGGTTTGGCATGAAGTGAACTCTAAAGTTTTAACCTCAGAAGTTATCCAACCACGCCTCTCATACTGAGGTATGAATATAATAGGGCTACCGTGCCCCTCTAATAGGCTGGTCCACAAAACCCATCCATTACAGCGACTAATTTATAACCCACCATACAATAAAATTTGCGATAACATGACATGGCAATTATTTTATTTTATAGCCTCTCAAGGCAAATTAACAGTTCATACATTTTCAACACAAATACCAATTCAACCATTCATGCGAATATTATCATAAGCCATCCAATTCAAACCATGATTTATAACACAACAATTAGTCTCCAATTACTCCATTTTCAAAACCATCTTTCAATTTCAAGACAATTTATAAAATCATTTCATTTAATCACATTTTACTTATAAAACATAAAGATTTACCATTTAAACTCATTTTCCATAAAATCACAAAATCGAATAAAAACTACTTTAGATAATTAAGAAAATAATAAGGTTACTCACTATTTCGGGAGTCGAATTTCGAGTATTCCGATTCTTGATCCTCGGGTACTATCTCTTTACTTTTGCCAGAATGCTCACCACCTAGACATAATGCACAATAAGCCATTTACTACATTTGTGCTAAATTGTTATAAAACCAATTCTAGCTCTATACGAATGCATGAAATGGAATGCAAAATGTTCGGATTATCGTATAAACACGATGTTCTACACAAATTCAATTGTGTACCTAAATAAAACGGTATTGGCCTAATTCGATCTATCACTCGATTAATTGGCCAATATGTCCAATTTAACTCCAAATAATTCCATTTTTCTCCCAATACTCCAAATCATCAAACACAAATTAAATAACTTGAAATAAGGCAAAATCATCCTCACATTTTCTCTTGGAAAATTTGGCCATGGTGGGTGCATCAACATTATAATTTTTCAAGCTTGATTCTCACACCATAAATCAGTAATTCCTAACGAAATCACTTGAAATAAAATAAAAATCATCATCAATATTCTACATGGAGAATTCGGCCAATGATGGGTGATGGTAGAAAATGAATTTTTCTTGTTGGTTTTTCATGCTACAGATCACTAACTAACTAAAAACACTAAAATACATTGAAATATAACCAAATCCAAGTTCAAAACTCCTCCCCCCATGTCCGGCCAGCAAGGGTATCCTCATGCAAACTTGATTCTCAACCATGGAAAATGAAAAAGAATGCATAGGAAAGGTACATCACAAAGTATAATTGAAAAATCTTACCTTTTTTCACTTGTTTCCTTGAATTTTCACACTTTTCCCTTGAATTTTTCCACCTAGGGTTTCTTTTTCTTCTTTTCTTCCTTTGTTCTTCCTTTGGCCTGCTATATGAAGAGAAATAGGCTGATTTTGTGCTAATTTATAAGGAAAATAATAAATGGATAAGAATTTGACACATGTACCATTCCATTGGTCCAATTGTCATACTTAGCCATTAAGCAATCTCTCTCCACCACTTAAATTTTCTCAATTATCCATGATAATATTGGGTAAAATCCATGTGCTAGACAAGTGTTGGGTGGTGTAAAGTTACAATTTTGCCCCTGGGGTGGCAAAATGACTATTTTACCCCTATGTTAGAAAAAATGTCAAAATTAAAATTTTTCACTTCTCAAACTCAAATTGTACTCCAAATGATCAATCTTAGTAAAACATTTCATCCAACAGTCACACCTTAACCTCGGGTAGCAAAATGACCATTTTGCCCCTAGGTCATGAAAATTCCAATTTGACTCCAAATCGGTCTTCAAACTCTGAATCACCATTTTTAGTTATTATGGGGTTTTAAAATTCTCAATTTCATCTTAAAATCTCTATTTGGACTAGTTCGAGGCTTAATTGTACCATTTGGTACATTGTCGTTCTTTAACAATTTTCGAAGTACCCAAGTAAGCAAGCATACATTCTTATGTAAGAATGGCATAATAAACATATTGTAGAGCTGGGCTTGACAAGTACCAATACCATTATCATCACATCCAGCTTATGTGCATCCCCGCACATCGTGCACATAGCTAGAGTCATCATGTGCATCCCCCCATATCGTGCACAATTAGTGCCATCTTGTACATCCCCCCCACATCGTGCACACGGGCACTATCATCATCCATCTCCCTCACCACCACCATTACCGGCATGTGCATCCCCCCACATCGTGCACACACGGTTATAATCATCACACAATATCAACCATCATGCACAACATATATATATCTATATATATACCAACATAATGTAATAGTGCATGAATCCATAACAACCGCATGTCAGAACATAAAATCAATTTATCAAAGGCTTTTTCCCAAGGCACTTGTTTTAAGAAAAAGTTGGATAAATCATTCAATTGTTTATGTAGCTACATTCATATTCCCAAAAACAAGTTTTGAAATGCAGTTCACTCACCGGTATTTTGTTGAACCTTTAACCGACTCTAACCTCCCTAATGGTCCAATTGGGGCTGTGGGACTTCGTTAGAACCTATCATCTCATTAGCATCACCAATATGTTAATTCACATACTTATAAAGTCCAAAAGTTTCCTCTTAGCTAACTTCCAATGGCCATTTAAATGGCTATCTATTCTCTCTACTCTTATGACTTTAAAATGAATGAACATCCCAACTAGCAATTCACCCCCAAATCTAAACACTAATCATTCTCAACACCAAAACTCAATTTTAGTGTGTTACTCACCTTGGTAGCTTGTATTTGAAATTCTTTCCAAAACTTTCAAGCTATTTTTGAAGTTTCCTCTTTCTCTCTCTAAAACACCTAACTAGTGAGAGAGAGTATGGAAATAAGATTTTTCAAGGGTTTTAAGGAGAGAGAGTGGAAGAGCACAAGGGTTTATGGAAAGGGTGCACCAATAGCATGAAATTTGGAGCTATTTGAGAAAGGTTGTGGAGCTTTCTTATCAAGCTCTCATGGAGGTTGGGAAGCAACGTGAAAGAGAAGAAGAAGAAGAAGAAAAGCTACTGGAGAATGTAGAAGCTGTTGGAAGAAAGAGATATTTATAGCCCAAGCTTATCCACTCCACTTAAATTACCAAAATGCCCCTCCACAAATTAGCTTATTCTCCTTTAATCTTTTATGCAATCTTTTACTCTTTTGACACTGGGACAAGGTCCATAATGGTCTAGAAATGCTTGGGTTCATGAAAACTTAAAAATTCTAACCCGAGGTGAAAAATGACCATTTTGCCCATACCGTGAAAATCCTCAAATTTTTTGTTTCCTTGTCATTTTACCCATATTTTCATCATTCATTTATGCCATAGGCCTACTTAGGCCATAATATTGTTTAAAATCTTACTTTTACGAGCTCACTAAGGAAATGACAAAATTACCCCTGATTAGGCATATCGCGTATATTACTAACTATGAGTCTATAAAGGTTAAGGTTTCATAGTATCCCACGATGGTTTGCTCTTAATTCTTCACTATGTACTAAAATTATGACAATTAATTAAAACTAAATTCAATTAAAAACTAAACTAATTAACAAAAACTAAAAATGGATTAGAGGAAGGCAATAGATTAAAATTTAAGGTTATGGGTTCATTCAACACTTCATTTGACACCAACTTCTCTTATTATTTACATTCATGGGTAGTTTTGCTAACATAGAATCCAAACTATGCACAAGTCTTTGTCAAGATACTTGTACAAATACCTAACTTAATTGGGTCACTATATGTCTATAGTAATAAATAAAATAAGGTTCATTAACCTAGTGTTCTAATTTGGCTGTGTATGGCATTTAGGCGTATGTCTACTCTAATTGCAAATCAGATCACTAAAATGACGTGAACATACACTATTCAAATCTTAGTCTAATCTACCATTACTCTGTCAAGTCTCATCTAGATTAATGATAATTCTATTTGATAGAATTATTTTAATCTAATTTTGTTATTAAATATTAGCTAAGTCTTAAAATTTTAAAGATAATTTAGTTGTTTTAACTGCTTTTATACTTAGTTTAATTTTGTTTAGTTATTTTAATTTTCTATTTATTTATTTTAAATTGGCCATTATTTATTAGTTTTTATGCTTTGTAGGAGTTAAGGAAATTGGGCTTAATTTTGGAAAGTAAGGTGTTTGAAGGACCTAAAATTCTACTTGCATATGCTTTGGTGTTTTGCCCATAACTCTCGCTACAGAACTTTAAAAGATGCGATTCTTAGGCCAATGGAAAGATAAAAGACAGAGAAACAACTTTCATGCAAATCACTTTGACCAGTTCTTTTTTGAGGATAGAAAAAATAGCATCAGAAGATGACAGCATTAGAAGATGACAAGGTGTAATGCTACAGGAATAGAATTTTGAAAGATGATATTTGGTATTTGGGCCTCATTACACTTTTAAGCCCAATTAGAATCAGTAGGTTAACTTGGGGGATTTTGGGTTAAGATTGTTAGTATAAAGAAGATATTTTTAAGAGACATTAAGTGAGACAACTTTTGGAGATTCAAGAGGCTGAAAGTTTAGGTAGAAACTCAAGAAGCAAGGCTACAATCAATCGTTTTGTTTTCTTCTTTAGCTTTTATTTTTCTTGCTACTCTCAAAGTTTGAAAGTTATATAACGTTTTTGGTCTTTACACTTATGCGTAGTTAATTTTGTTTTTCTAACATTGCAATTGAACTCAAATGTAATCTAAATTTTTAATCTTTTTCTTGCTTATCTTTAATGGGATTTGAATTGTTTATTCTAATTTATTCTTAGTGCTTTTAATTGCTTGATCACCAATTAAATTGATTTAGGAACCTAAACAAACTTGGGAAAGGGAGTTTAGTGTAAACTAAAATTGAGATAGTATATGATCATATTAATTGATTTGCGTATAGGATAGGGATATACCTATAAGCCATATGTAGCCAGACTAGAGCCTGAACTTAATGAGTCTTTTTTAAATTCAATTCACATAAGGATATAGTGTTTTGATTGAATTAGATATTTTTATAAGAAGAGTTGGGAAACTCTTATAAATAATTGAGGACTTTAGGTTAGCAATTCAACCCATTGAAATAAGTTAAGAGAGGTAAGATTTAGATGAAGTGTGAGGGATATTGTAATCCTAGGCTTGTTTGATTTGATTTTTTCGTAAGTTTGTATTACTTTGATTTTTCTTTTTAGTTTAAATTTTGGTTACTTAGTTTTAGTTAATTAATTAATTTTGATTGTTTGGATAAGATTAAATTATTTTAATTTTAGTACCTAGTAAAATTTTATATTAATTCTCTACGGGATTGATACTCTATTTATCGTTATATTATCTTTTCGATAAGCATGCTTGTGTAGGTAGAAATTTAACTGACAAGTTTTTGGCGCCGTTGCTGGGGAATTGTTTCTAAAATTTTTACTAATTTTAATACCAAGCATTTTAGTCTTACTTCAAATTTTATTTTTCTTATTTTAATATTAGTTTTTGTTGCTTGTGGATTTCTTTGGTCATTGTATGCAAAGAAGAAACAACTTGAATCTTGTTCCTTTTGATCTTGAGATAGAAAGAACTTTTAGAAGATGACGAAGGGAGAATTTGCAAGCGTAACTTTAAATTAGACAATGGCTGAGGATAACAACAACAATGGCAACGATGCCATTAATCTAGTTCTTGAAGAAAATAGAGCATTGCAAGATTGTGCTATTCCTTTATTGCAAGGTTTACACCAAAGCATTACAAAATCTTCCATCAATGCAAATAATTTTGAAATTAAGCCAACTTACATTTAGATGATTCAGTCTTTAGTTGGTGGGTTACCCAGTAATGATCCTAATTCTCATTTGGTGAATTTCCTAGAAATTTGTGATACTTTCAAATATAATGGAGTAACTAATGATGCTGTCAAATTGATACTGTTTTCGTTTTCTTTAAGGGACAAAGCAAAAAGCTGGCTCAATTCACTGTCCAATGGGTCTATTATTGCATGGGAAGACTTGGCTCAAAAGTTTCAAGCAAAATTCTTTCTTCCTGCGAAGACTACAAAGATGAGGAATGATATAACCTCATTCACACAATTTGAAGGTGAATACTTGTATGAAGCTTGGGAGAGATTTAAAGAACTACTGAGAAGATGTCCACATCATGGGATTTCTGATTGGTTGAAAGTTCAGACATTCTACAATAGGCTGGTTGGTTCAATAAAAACCACAATTAATGTTGTTGCTAGTGGGGCATTAATGGGTAAGAATGCTATAGATGCATATAATTTGTTGGAAGAGATGGCCTCAAATAATTATCAATGGCCTTCAGAAAGGTTTGGTCCAAAAAAAGATATTGGAGCCTATGCATTTGATGCACTTAGCACCTTAACTGCACAAGTGGCTACACTATCCAAGAAGTTTGACACACTGGGAGTTTATGCAGTTCAAAATTCATTTATAATCTGTGAGATGTGTGGATATGGCCATTCAAGTGATTAATGTCCATACAATTCTAAATCAGTCCAATTTGTGGGGAACTTGAATAGGCATTAAATAATCCATATTCCAATACATATAATCTTGGTTGGAGAAACTATCCAAATTTTTCATGGAATAACAACCCAAGGCCTTCAAATCAAAAACCCATCATGCTCCATGGTTTTCAACAGCAAGTTAGACCACTAATTCCTAAAAAGGAGTCCCAATTGGAAAAACTTCTCTTGCAATATATATCAAAGAATGATGTTATAATTCAAAGCTACGGAGCCCTCTTGAGCAATCTTGAGACCCAAGTGGGATAGCTTGAGAAATTCCATCAACAGTAGACCCCAAGGTGCCTTACCAAGTGACACACAAATCAATCCCAAAGGTAAATAACAAGGCAAAGCAATCACTTTAAGGAGTGGAAAAGAAATTAAAAGGGTGAATGAAAAAGCAATTGAATCTATGAAAAAACATGTTGATGAGGAGGACAGAATGTGTGAAAAAGCAATTGAAGTTGAGCAGAAAGAGGCTGAAAAAGCTAATAATCAAGGGACTTCTCAAGTCATCCATCCTCCTCCACTTTTTCCCCAAAGGATTTAAAAGAAAAAGTTGAAAAGCAATTTCAGAAGCTCATCAACGTTTTCAACAAATTACAGATAAATATTCCTTTTGTTAAACTTTGGAACAAATGCCAAGCTATGTCAAGTTTTTGAAGGACATCTTCTCCAAAAAGAGAAAACTAGGTGAGTTTGAAAGTATCTCCCTTACAAAGGAATGTAGTGCAATTCTCCAAAATAAACTGCCACCAAAAATCAAAGATCCATGTAGTTTCACAATCCCTTGCATTATTGGTAATTTATCTCTGGCAAAAGCTTTAAGTGATTTAGGTGCAAGTATAAATTTAATGCCTTGGTCAATTTATGAGAAACTTAGTTTGGGGAAGTGCAAACCCACTTCTGTTACTTTACAACTGGCTGATCACTCTTATGTCTACTGAAAGGGAATTATTGAAGATGTTCTTGTCAAGGTAGATAAATTTATTTTTCCAGTTGATTTTATAATTCTTGATGTGGAAAAGATAAGCAAACTCCAATCATCATTGGGAGGCCATTCTAGGCAACTGCTAGAGCTTTGATTGATGTTGAAAAAGGTGATCTCACTTTGTGAGTTCAAGACCAAGTAACATTTAATATTTTCAAAGCTTTAAAATTGCTTGTGACATCTGAAAACTACTTTTCTGTGAGTGCGGTAAGTAGTTTTACAAAAGATTTTTTTTAAAGCATATTCATAAATTGAGGAAAAAAAGTGGAAAATGCTCTCAACCTTTTACAATTCCCCCCACTCTCTAACCCTCACAAGATGGCTGCTGGTCGACTGCCAAATCCGTTGCCAATTGGTTCTTCCCTCTCTTTGCATCTCACTGCTGAAGCCAAAAGCCATGTGCAGCCAGTCAACAATGATGGCCCACAAGCTTTTGACTTTCAGAACTAGCCACCAACCTCTCCTAGGTTTCAAAAAAAATCCTTTATGTCTATCGCCCAAGGAGAAAAGCCCCCTGTGATTCCCTTAGATCGAGATTCCATGGTATATAAGGATTGGTTTACTGCTGTGTTTTTTAAGGATGAAATCAGGATTCTAGCACAACCTTTTAGTTTTCATCTGATGGGTAAGTTCTCACGTATGCCGAAACTCCAAGTTACCAGAACTGCCTTCAAAGGGATCGACCTTGCTAGTGCCTATGAGATCAAATGGTTGGACTATAAACATGTCCTTATTCAATTGTCAAATGACCAAGATTTTAACCGCATCTAGACAATACAGCATTGGTTCATTGCTAACCAGAAAATGCAGGTCTTCAAATGGTCTCTAGAGTTTGAAGCGGAAAAGGAATCCCCGGTAATACTAGTATGGATCTCATTTTCGACTCTAAAGGCACACCTGTACGAAAAATCAGCTCTGCTTTTGATTACCAAGACAGTTGGGAAGCCTCTATTTGTAGATGAGGCCACAGCAAAAGGGTCTTGGCTTAGTGTGGCTCCTGTATGTGTCGAGTATGATTGTAGAAAGCCTCCAATGGATCACGTTTAGATCGTAATACAGAATAGAAATACAAGCATGGTGACTAGCGACTATTCGCAAATGGTGGAATTTTCAACAATACCGGACTACTGTTTACATTGCTATCATGTGGGACATAAAGAAGCAGAATGTATTTTGTTGGGGAATAAGCCAAGGCAATCGGGATTGAGTAAACCGCAGCCTCAGGGTAATGTAAAGTCTTCTATTGCACCGCCAACAGGAACCGAAGATGCGGAGAAGGTTGTGAGGTTTAAAGGAGGTAATGGAAGAATTCTAGAAAAAGAAAAAAATCAGGGCCGAGAGGAACCAGCGAAACAGTCTTTACGATGGCAGGTAGTGGGTAAAGTAGGTATAAATGGAGTTAAGGATCTGCAAGGCAAGGAAATCAGATCAAATCAGGGTTCCAAGGATGCCAATGTTCCTGTTTTTAACAGATTTAATACGATCTCGAGGGAGGGAGATGGAATACAAAATCAGTTTGAAAAACAGGGGCAAACATAGTATGTGAACAGTGATTCTACGAGAAAGAAAAATTGTTTGAATGAGTAAGGCGAAAAGGTGACAAAGTTGAGATTGATGAGGAGGCAGATGGCCGGGGAATGGGTAATGAGGTCCTAAATGATAATGAAGAGCAACCGGTTGCACTTGAGAAAGTGGCTGCACTCACCAGAATGACTACTAAGCCGAAGAGGGTATTACAAGAATCTGACCATGTGCATGGAGATCAAAATCTGTCTAAAAGTGTCACAGAAGAGAGAGAAATAGTGTTTTCTACGACGTTAGGCCCAGAAACTTTTCATGTAAGAGCTAATGATAGTAAGAGGATTGAGGGTGAAACTATGGAAAAAGTGGCGACTGCACGAAATATTGCGGATTGAAAATAGAAGAAAAAAAGGAAGCCGGTGGTGAAGTCGTGGGAATCGGCTATATATGGTGATGATCTTGCTATGTCATACGCTCAACATATAATGATGGTTCCTACATCTTCGAGTGATGATTTAGTGGAAGGAAGTGGGGAAAATATGCCTCTGGTGGATGAGGAAATGAATTAGCTTTGGAAGAAGTAAACAAGGGGAGGATGATAAGTTAGAGACTGAGTATTCGGGTGGAAATATATTAACTGTTTCAACAACCGCATGCATACGTGAAAACATGAAAGGCAGAGAGGCAAACCGATCAAACTCGGATTGGGGTGTGGGTAAGTATTTGTGTGATAAAGATTTGAGTAATATTCCTTTACATGGAGGAATGCACTATGGTGAGCTGGATGTTCATCCTCGGGTCAGGTACAGGAGAAATTTTGAAGGTGCAGTTCCACTTAGGAGAACGGTCAGCTCAACCTCGGAGGATGCAGTATGCATGAAGGAAACAGATGGTGATCCGGATAATGATTCCATCTTAGTGTGCTTCCTGCCAGACCTTATCCATGATCAATGCACTTGTGTGGAATGTGAGAAAAATCTCAGGTAATGTTATACAACGAAGAATCAAAAAGCTACAGCTCATGCATAAAATTAAATTTCTTGTTATTCTGGAGCCCATGGTTGAGGTGACAAAGGTTGATTATTTTAGAAGAAAAATGGGCTTTGCAAAAGTTTTTACAAACTGTTCTCTTAAAATTTGGTTCTTTCACTCTTTTGATGCAAACTGTGAAGTTATGCTAGATCATGTGCAATGTTTACATGTAAAACTCTCTATGCCGTGGCTAGAACTGCCTTTCTATGCTTCTTTTATCTATGCAAAATGCACCAGGTCCAAATGTGTTCTGCTTTGGAATTGCTTGAGAAGCTTAGCCAAGGGTATCCAACTTCCCTAGATTGTGGGTGGTGACTTTAATGTCATTTTAAATATAGATGAGAGGTTATTTGGGGCTAAGCCGCATGGTGGTGCAATGGAAGACTTTACAATAGCATTATTGGACTGTGGTTTGATAGATGGTGGCTTTGAAGGCAACCCGTTCACATGGACAAATAATCGTATATTTTAATGGTTGGATAGAATGGTTTATAATCATCAACAGGCGAAATTCTTCACCATAACAAGAATTTAGCACTTAAATAGAGATGGTTCGGATCATTGTCTGCTGCTAATATCGTGCTCAAGGACCCAAATCAAAGTGCTTTCTTCTTTTCGATTTTTGCACGCATGGGTGCTTCATCATGACTTTAAAAATTTTATGGAGAGGATTTGGAATCACCTGAGCAGTGGTTCGGGTATATTGGCCTTCTAGGATAAGCAACTGCGTTTAAAAAAGAATTTGAAATGGTGGAATAAAATAGTCTTTGGAGATATATTCCACAATTTGAAGCAGGCAGAAAAAAGAGCTAAAGAGTGTGAAATGTGATTCCAACAGGAGCAGATAGTGGAAAACCAAGCATCCATGAACAAAGCTTATGCGCAACTTAATCTTTAACTTAGTGCAGAGGAATCATTCTGGAAGCAAAAATCGAGGATTAAATGGTTGGTGGAAGGGGAGCGTAACACTAAATTCTTCCATATGAGAGTTAAAAAGAAGAGAATAAAAAGCCACATATACAAGATACAAAATTCTGATGAGAGCTAGGTGGACAATTCGGATCTTGTGAAGGCCTCTACTTTTGAATTCTTTTCTTCTCTTATGAAGAGTGAACCGAATGAAATGGCCAGGTTTAATGATTCCTTAATTCCTTCCCTCATTTTCGATTTTGACAATGCTAATTTATGTTTAGTACCTACTATGACTAAGCTGAAAGAGGTAGTTTTTAATATTGACAAAGACAGCGTGGTGGGCCCTGATGGCTTTTCATCATATTTCTACCAACAATGCTGGGATATTGTGGCAAATGATCTCTTGGATGCAGTAGTGGATTTTTTTCAAGGTGCAGCACTTCCACGGGGAATCACATCTACGACAATTGTCCTTTTGCTCAAAAATAATCAAGCCTCAAAATGGAGTGAATATCAGCCAATAAGTCTTTGTAATGTGTTGAACAAAATTATTACTAAGATTTTGGCTATCCGACTTGTAAAAATACTCCCTTCCATTATCTCAGACCATCAAAGTGGCTTTGTTGAGGGTAGATTGATCAATGATAATATTTTATTGGCTCAAGAATTAATAGGGAGGATTGACAAGAAAGCTCGTGGAGGTAATGTGGTTCTTAAACTTGATATGATGAAGGCTTATGATCGGCTTGATTGAAATTTTCTCTATCGAATGCTACAGCAATTTGGTTTTAGCTCTCAGTGGATTGATATGATTAAACAATGCATCTCTAATTGTTTGTTTTCTTTATTGATAAATGGCAGCACAATAGGGTATTTTAAATCAGAGAGGGGGCTTAGGCAAGGGGATTCCATTTCTCCTTTATTATTCATTTTGGCAGCGGAATATTTATCTCGAGGCTTGAATGCCTTGTTTGCCCAATATCCTTCCACTCAGTATTTTTCGGGATGTTCAATGCAAGTAAGTCACTTGGCTTTTGCAGATGATGTGATTATATTTACCAATGGTGCGAAATCTACATTGCAGAAAATTTTAGCATTTTTACGGGAATATGAGGCGATTTTTGGACAGTGAATAAATCATCAAAAAAGTTGCTTCATTACGCACAAGGTTATGGCTAATTCCATAAGAAAAATCATTACTCAGACTACTGGATTCTCTCACAAATATCTCCTGATTACATATTTGGGGGCACCTCTATATAAAGGGCAAAAAAAGGTAATTCTTTTTTATGATCTTGTGACAAAGATACAGACGCGTATAGTAGGGTGGGAAAATAAAATGCTTTCCCCAGGTGGTAGAATTACTTTGTTAAGAAGTGTTTTATCTTCTTTGCCCATTTATTTGCTTCAGGTCCTAAAGCCCTTTATTTATGTTATCGAAAAAATTGAACGATTATTTAATAATTTCTTATGGGGGGGTTCGGCAAGCTCCAAGAAAATTCATTGGGCAGCTTGGAATAAGATTACTCTCCCATCCTCTGAAGGTGGGTTAGATATTCGAGGCTTGGGAGATATGTTTGAGGCCTTTAGTATGAAACTGTGGTGGAGATTCCAAACTTGTAATAGCAGTTGGTCAAAATTCATGAAGGCTAAATACTGTTATGGTAGAATACCAAGGTACACTCAACCGAAACGCCATGATTCACAGACGTGGAAACGAATGTTAGCTTGTTGTCCGGTTATAGAACAACATATGAGGTGCAAGATTGGGAAAGGTGAGCTATTCTTTTGGCATGATTGTTGGATGGCTGATGAACCATTGATTAACCATTTCCCTGCATTTTCATCATCTATGACACAAGTTTGTTATTTCTTTAACAATAATGAATGGGATGTGGATAAGTTGAATACTATGCTCTCAGAGGAGATGGTTGTCGAAATTCTAAAAATTCCATTTAATACATCTAGCACAGATATGGCTTATTGGGTTCCCACTTCGGATGGTGATTTCACTACTAAGTCAGCATGGGAGATAATCCGGCAAAGAGATTCAATAAACTCTATATTTAATTTAATTTGGCATAGATGCATTCCTCTTCCTACTTCTTTTTTCCTATGGAGATTATTACAAAATTGGATTCTAGTTTATTTAAGGTTGAAAATTAAAGGATTCTTACTCGCCTCCAAATGTCAATATTGCAACTCTGAGGAGTCTCTTTTACATGTCATGTGAGAATGTCCTCTAGCTACACAGGTTTGGAATTTTTTTGCGAAATTCTTCCAGATCTACATTACTCACCCTCAGAATGTTTCTCAAATTATATGGGCTTCGTTGTACTCTGGTGATTATACAAAAAAAGGGCACATTCGCACATTAATACCCTTATTTATTTTTTGGTTTCTATGGGTTGAACGTAATGATGCAAAGCATAGAAACTTAGGCATGTACTCAAACAGAGTGGTGTGGCGAATTTTGAAACTTATTAACCAATTATTCCAAGGGAGGCAATTTAAACGATGGAAATGGAGGGGAGATGTATAGATTGCTCAAGTGTGGGGCTTCATGGTTCAGCAGGCATCCCCACCTCTGCCAAAAATATTCCACTAACAGGTGAGTTTAAGTTAAATGTTGATGGTAGTTCCAAACATAATTGTCAAATTGCTGCTGGTGGTGGACTTTTTCGAGATCATACAAGTACCATGATTTTTGGGTTTTCTGAAAATTTTGGACCTTATAATTCATTACAGGCAGAGTTAATGGCGTTACATAGAGGTTTGCTTTTATGTATTTAGTACAATGTGTCTAGAATTTGGATTGAGATAGATGCAAAAGTAGTAGTAAAAATGATACATGCGGAACATAAAGGGTCCTCTTAAACTAGATACTTGTTGGCTTCCATCCATAAATGCTTGAATGCTTTTACTTATCGAATTTCGTACATTCATAGAGAAGAAAACTAGGCTACAGATCATCTCTCAAATCAAGGGCATTTGCACCAAAACCTACATGTAGTGTCACAAGCCGAAGGTAAGCTCAAAGGTATTCTTCGATTAGATAAAATAAATTTACCTTATGTTCATTTCTAATAATTGTAAAGGAGTAGTACTCCTAATTTATTTTTGCTATTTTTCTTAGTAGATTATTTAGACTCTTGTAATATGGAAGCGTTTCAATATTATGATTGTGCTCATAAATATACATGTAAAATGAGACACTCCATTTTAGGAAATTCTCTTAATTCTCCTCAGACTCATGTAATTCTGGAGGCTCGGATTATGTCCACCTCCCCTATGTACTTAATTTTTCCCATTATTAATAAAATAATTACAAGGTAGTTGGGCCCTGCGGGAATTTCTAGCATTCAAAAAAAAAATTTAAAAAAAAAAACAATATCCCAATGAACCTCTTGAAGCATGTTTAGTTGCTAATTCTAATAGGGATGATGTTGAATTTATTGAATATTCAAATTGGTTAAATGCTCACTCCAGACTTAGAACTAATCATCAGTTTGAGTCTTTAGATGTTTCAACTTCTTTGATGCCTACTTTAAAACCCTCAATTGAAGAACCACCTACCTTGGAACTCAAACCTTTGCCCACACACTTGTGGTATGCTTTTGTAGGAAAATCCTCTACTCTTCTAGTTATTATTTTTGCTTTTCTTACTAATATGAAAGAGGACAAGTTATTGAGGACACTTAGAGAATTCAAAAAAGCAATAAGGTGGACCATAGCTGCTATTAAGGGAATTAGCCCTTCTATTTGCATGTACAAAATTCTTCTTGAGGAAAATCACAAAGCCACAATTAAACAATAAAGAAGATTGAATCCCATCATGAAAGAAGTGGGCAAAAAAGAAATCATCAAGTGGTTGGATGCCGAAATAATTTATCCTATTTCTAATAGCTCTTGAGTAATTTTGGTCTAATCTGTTCCTAAGAAAGGGGGGATGATTGTGGTTGCCAATGACAATAATGAGCTCATTCCAACAAGAACTATGATTGGATGGAGAGTTTGCATGGATTATCGCAAGCTTAACAAAGCTACAAGGAAATATCACTTACCTCTCCCATTCATTGATCAAATGTTGGATTGACTGGCTGGAAAGGAATATTATTGTTCTCTACATGGTTATTCTAGTTATAACCAAATTGCTATTGCCCTTGAAGATCAAGAAAAAACTACCTATACATGTCCCTATGGCACATTTGCTTTTAGAAGAATGCCATTTGGCTTATGTAATGCACATGTCACCTTTCAGAAATGCATGATGGCCATATTCACAGACATGGTGGAGCAATGTTTGGAGGTTTTTGTGGATGACTTTTCTGTCTTTGGAAAGAATTTTGATGATTGTCTTATAAATCTTGCTAGAGTACTCAAGAAATCTGAAAAATCAAATTTGGTGCTCAATTGGGAGAAATGTCACTGCATGGTGCAAAAAGGTATTGTTCTTGGGCATAAGATCTCTAGTAGTGGCATTGAGGTAGACAAAGCGAAGATTGAAACAATTGAAAAGCTACCCCCTCCAATAACTGTGAAAGGTATTAGAAGTTTTCTTGGTTATGCTGGTTTTTATAGCAAATTTATCAAAGTCCTTTCAAAAATATCTAAACCACTTTGCAATTTATTGCAAAAAGATTTGCCATTTAAATTTGATAATGACTGTCTTGTTGTTTTTGATGAATTGAAGAAAATATTAATTTATGCACCTATCATAATTAGTCTTGATTGGACTCTCCCCTTTGAACTAATGTTTGATGCAAGTGATTATGTAGTGTGAGCTATTTTGGGACAAAGGAAGGATAAAATCTTTCATTCCATTTATTATGCTAGCAAGACTTTGAATGAGGCCTAGAAAAATTATACCATAATAGAAAAGGAGCTTTTGGTTGTAGTTTTTGCTTTTGACAAATTTCGCTCCTATTTAGTTGGGACAAAGGTAATAGTGTACCCTGACCATTCAGTTATCAAATATTTGATTGCTAAGAAAGATGCTAAGCCAAGATTGATAAAGTGGATTATTTTGCTACAAGATTTTGATCTAGAGATTTGTGATAGAAAAGGAATAGAAAATCAAGTGGCAGACCACCTCTCAAGATTGGAGATTGAAGCTTAAAGTAAGGATTCAACCTTAATCAAGGAGACTTTCCCTGATGAACAAATCCTTCAAGTGGGTAAGAAATCAATTCCTTGGTATGCTGACTTTGCAAATTATCTGGTAAGCAATATTATTCCCCTAGATTTAAATTTTCATCAAAAAAAAGAAATTTTTACATGATGTTAAATTTTTATTTTTTTGGGATGAGCTTTTCTTGCGTAAATAGAGTAAAGACCAAACTATTAGAAAATGTGTCCCTAAGGAAAAAATTCAAAATGTGCTTTACCATTGCCATTCTTTAGATTATGGAGGACACTTTGGAAGAACAAGAACCACTGTTAAAGTCCTCTAATCAGGTTTGCATGGGCCTACCTTATTCAAAGATGCTCACAATTTTGTTTTGTGTTGTGACAGGTGCCAAAGAATGGGTAATATCTCAAGGCGACAAGAGATGCCTCTCAACAACATCTTTTAGATCGAAAATTTTGATGTGTGGTGTATTGACTTCATAGGTTTGTTCATATCTTCATACAACAATGAATACATCTTGCTTGCTATAGATTATGTCTCCAAGTGGATTGAAGCAGTAGCCTTTCCTCACAATGATTCTAAGATGGTGATGAATTTCCTTAAGAAGAACATTTTCACTTGATTTAGCACTCTTAAGACAATTATTAGTGATGAGGGAACTTACTTTTGCAACAAATATTTTGATGCATTTCTAGCAAAATATAGAGTTAAATACAAGATTGCAATAGCATACCATCCTCAAACTAGTGGCCAAGTGTGTGAGACCCTGTCAAACTCGATTAAAAGACGGTATTGTATCGAGTGGTACAACTAAGTTAAATCGAGCCTTGAACTAGTTCAAATAGAAATTCTAAGAGGAATTTGAAAATTTTAAAACCAACAGAATGGCTTAGAATAGTGATTTGGAGTTCAAGGTCCAGTTTGGAGTCCATCAGAAAATTGACCAATTATGGACAAAACGGTCATTTTACCATTTGATGATAAAATGGAGATTTTTAGCCAAGATTTGATCACATTTGACCAAGAATAATTATATGAAATATAATTATGATTATTGGAGTATAAAATGATGTTAGTAGTGAAAAATTGTGATTCCCGGTATTTATGGAGTAGAAGGGCAAAATGGTAATTTTGCCACTAGTGGACTAAACGAAAATTTTTTTAAACAATTTTTGCCCCATTTGGTTAATATTGATCAATATTAGTGTTATTTTAGGTTGAAAAGTAGAAATAATGAGATTCCGGTACATTTCGAAGTATAAGGGTAAAATCGTAATTTTTTTGTCTCGGGGGCAAATCAGTAAAATTTTCGGCCCAGCACTTGTCAAGACCAAGGGATTTTAATTGTGGTAGGATTGGATAAATACCAGAATATTTGTGGTGGAAAATTAAGAAGAAAAAGTCAAAAAGTTAAAAATTAGGCCAATAAGCATGTGACACATGGCATGCTTGATTATTTTATTATTTTCTATAGAAATCAGCCCATTAAATCCCCAATTCCCTCACCATATTCGGCCTAGACATCCAGCAACAAGAAAAAAGGAAGAACAAAAGGAAAAACAAGAAAACCTAGGTGGAAATTCAAAGAAAAAGTGAAGAAATCAAGGAAACAAGCTAGGTAAGTTAAAATTTCTTTAATTCTCCTTGATACCTAGCTTACCCATGCTTTTGTTCTTGATTTCCATGGTAGAATATTGAGTTATCATGATGAATTCAATTATGAAAAATGGGTATGGAAGAGGAATTGTTGTTGGAATAATTTGATTTTAGACTATGTTAGTGTTTAGGGATAGTTAAGCATGGTTATGAACAAAAACACAAAAGAAATATTCAATTTCTCTAGGGTTCCTTGTTGGCCGAACCATGAGGGCTGAATATCAATGGGGGATTGTTTTTATTTCAAGGAAAATGGCATGGAAAATGATGAAGTAAGGTGAAACGGTTATGTAGAAAAAAAATTCGATGCTAGTACACCAAATGACCAAATTTTTTCTATAATGAATTGTGAGGGTTCTAATGCTGAATTTGGCTTTATTTAAATGTATGTGGTAAATTAAGGTATTAGAGGAGAAATGAATTAATTTGGAGGTGATTTGGACACAATCGCCGATTAATCGGGTGATCGGTCGAATTTAATCGATACCGTGATTAAGCGGTAATCGGACATATTTTTGCATTTACATATCAAGCATTAGTAGTTTAAATTAATTTATATCAATTTAGGGACAATATAGTAAATTCCTCGACTTTGTTATTTGTCAAGGTGGTGAGACGTCCGGAAAAGGCAAAGGAATTACGCTTGAGGACTATTAGTCAGAGTTCACCCGGAATCTGAATTTTTGACACCTGTGAGTGGACTGCCTATCCAACTTGTTTTGGGAATATGACTGTTTTGAACAAAGTGTTTGAATGATTTTATGAAATTTTTCATGAAAATGAATGCCTTGGGAACAAGCTTTTGAGAAAAGGTTTATGTTATGAAATGTTGTTATTATGGATTTCTATGTGGCTGCATTATGTTGATATACATATATGCTTGAATATAATGTTGTGTAATTATGTTGACTCGGCTATGTGCGAGTAGGGAGTGTGCATAAGCCGAGGATGACCCGGTTATGTGCGAGTAGGGAGTGTGCATAATCCGGTGATGACCCAGCCATGTGCGAGTAGGGAGTGCGCATGAGCTGGTGATGATGATGATGATGAGCTGGTGATGATGATGATGGGTTGGTGAGATGATGATGATGGGTATATACGTATATATATATATATATACATATGTAAATGTGTGTGATATAGCAAATTGATGGACAATGATTTATGGTTGTAATGTACGTAAAATTTGACACATTATACTTTGAGAATTTTCATGAATGTTAGGTTGATTTTATTAGTTTAGCAGGATGGCTTTTGTTGAGTGAGGAAAAATGTTTCTCTTGTTGCTTTGTTTTCACTGCATCGAAATTCATGCTCGCGGTAGCGAAAAACTCTAGGGTTTGGAGGGGTTTTAAATAGGAATTAACTAAATTGCATTGTTTGAAACAAGTGCATCATGATTTTAATTTTTTCCTAATTGTTGCTTGTTTCCTTCCTTGTTCACTCACTGGGTTTATACTCACCATTTTCAAATTCATATTTTCAGATTGCGAGGTAGCCAATAATTAGGACGAGGTGTCCTTGTAGATCTGTGTACATCTTCTGGTAGGTGTCTCGGCATTCGGTAGCTGTATATCCATCCGAGTCACTCCGCTGGAGGTCGAGTATTATTTTGTTATGTATAGATGAACTTAAATGTAAATTTTAAAAGAGTAATGCCAGTACGAGTTGGTAATGTATATCACTATTTTGACTCAAAGTCATGAAATAGGACTTAGTGATAATAAATAGAATCATAAGTAAGATAAATAATAGGCTTGCTTGGGTTTAGTGGATTACGTCCATTAGATCCACGCGCCGGTCATGACCCGGAATTTGGGTCGTGACAAAGTGGCAGTGTCCAATAAAGAAATCAAGAGGATTTTGGAGAAAACGATTTGTCCCACAAGAAAAGATTGGGCGAAAAGATTGGGCAAAAACAAGACCCCAATTGGCATGTCTCCATACAGGTTAGTCTTTGGCAAAGCTTGTCACCTACCAGTGGAGCTTGAGCATAATTGTGAGACCCTGTCAAGCTCGATTAAAAGACGATATTGTATCGAGTGGTACAACTAAGTTAAATCGAGCCTTGAACTAGTTCAAATAGAAATTCTAAGAGGAATTTGAAAATTTTAAAACCAACAGAATGGCTTAGAATAGTGATTTGGAGTTCAAGGTCCAGTTTGGAGTCCATCAGAAAATTGACCGATTAGGGACAAAACGGTCATTTTACCATTTGATGATAAAATGGAGATTTTTAGTCAAGATTTGATCACATTTGACCAAGAATAATTATATGAAATATAATTATGATTATTGGAGTATAAAATGATGTTTAGCAATGAAAAATTTTGATTCTCGGTATTTATAGAGCACAAGGGCAAAATGGTAATCTTACCACTAGAGGACTAAACGGAAATTTTTTTTTAAGTAATTTTTACCCCATTTGGTTAATATTGATCAATATTAGTGTTATTTTAGGTTGAAAAGTAGAAACAATGAGATTTCGGTACATTTCGGAGTATAGGGGCAAAATCGTAATTTTTCTGTCTCGGGGGCAAATCGGTAAATTTTCACCCCAGCACTTGTCAATACCAAGGGATTTTAATTGGGGTAGGATTGGATAAATACCAGAATATTTGTGGTGGAAAATTAAGAAGAAAAAGTCAAAAAGTTAAAAATTGGGCAAATAAGCATGTGACACATGGCATGCTTGATTATTTTATTATTTTCTATAGAAATCAGCCCATTAAATCCCCAATTCCCTCACCATATTCGGCCTAGACATTCAGCAACAAGAAAAAAGGAAGAACAAAAAGAAAAACAAGAAAACCTAGGTGGAAATTCAAAGAAAAAGTGAAGAAATCAAGGAAACAAGCTATGTAAGTTAAAATTTCTTTAATTCTCCTTGATACCTAGCTTAACCATGCTTTTGTTCTTGATTTCCATGGTTGAATATTGAGTTATCATGATGAATTCAATTCTGAAAAATGGGTATGGAAGAGGAATTGTTGTTGGAATAATTTGATTTTAGACTATGTTAGTGTTTAGGGATAGTTAAGCATGGTTATGAACAAAAACACAAAAGAAATATTCAATTTCTCTAGGGTTCCTTATTGGCCGAACCATGAGGGCTGAATATCAATGGGGGATTGTTTTTATTTCTAGGAAAATGGCATGGAAAATGATGAATTAAGGTGAAACGGTTATGTAGAAAAAAATTCGATGCTAGTGCACCAAATGACCAAATTTTTCTATAAGGAATTGTGAGGGTTCTAAGGCTGAATTTGGCTTTATTTAAATGTATGTGGTAAATTAAGGTATTAGAGGAGAAATGAATTAATTTGGAGGTTATTTGGACACAATCGTCGATTAATCGGGTGATCGGTCGAATTTAATCGATACCATGATTAAGCGGTAATCGGGTATATTTGTGCATTTACATATCAAGCATTAGTAGTTTAAATTAATTTATATCAATTTAGGGACAATATAGTAAATTCCTCAACTTTGTTATTTGTCAAGGTGGTGAGACATCCGGAAATGGCAAAGGAATTGCGCTTGAGGACTATTAGTCAGAGTTCACCCGAAATCCGGATTTTTCGACACCTGTGAGTGGACTGCCTATCAAAATTGTTTTGAAAATATGACTGTTTTGAACAAAGTGTTTGAATGATTTTATGCAATTTTTCATGGAAATGAATGCCTTGGGAACAAGCTTTTGAGAAAAGGTTTATGTTATGAAATGTGGTTATTATGGATTTCTATGTGGCTGCATTATGTTGATATACATATATGCTTGAATATAATGTTGTGTAATTATGTTGACTCGGCTCTGTGCGAGTAGGGAGTGTGCATAAGCCGAGGATGACCCGGTTATGTGCGAGTAGGGAGTACACATAATCCGGTGATGACCCAGCCATGTGCGAGTAGGGAGTGCGCATGAGCTGGTGATGATGATGATGAGCTGGTGATGATGATGATGGGTTGGTGAGATGATGATGATGGGTATATACGTATATATATATACATATGTAAATGTGTGTGATATAGCAAATTGATGGACAATGATTTATGGTTGTAATGTACGTAAAATTTGACACATTATACTTTGAGAATTTTCATGAATGTTAGGTTGATTTTATTAGTTTAACAGGATGGCTTTTGTTGAGTGAGGAAAAATGTTTCTCTTGTTGCTTTGTTTTCACTGCATCGAAATTCATGCTCGCTATAGCGAAAAACTCTGGGGTTTGGAGGGGTTTTAAATAGGAATGAACTAAATTGCATTGTTTGAAACAAGTGCATCATGATTTTAAATATTTCCTAATTGTTGCTTGTTCCCTTCCTTGTTCACTCACTGGGTTTATACTCACCATTTTCAAATTCATGTTTTTAGATCACGAGGTAGCCGATAATTAGGACGAGGTTTCCTTGTAGATATGTGTACATCTTCTGGTAGGTGTCTCGGCATTCGGTAGCTGTATATCCATCCGAGTCACTCCGCTGGAGGTCGAGTATTATTTTGTTATGTATAGATGAACTTAAATGTAAATTTTAAAAGAGTAATGCCAGTACGAGTTGGCAATGTATATCACTATTTTGACTCAAAGTCATGAAATAGGACTTAGTGATAATAAATAGAATCATAAGTAAGATAAATAATAGGTTTGCTTGGGTTTAGTGGATTACGTCCATTGGATCCATGCGCCGGTCATGACCCGGAATTTGGGTCGTGACAGTATTGGTATCAGAGCAAAGGGCTGTAACCCGATCCTTGGGAACTCTCGCATGTGAACAGGGGCGAAGCATGACTTCCGCCCAAGGGCTTATAGGGCTGGATGCTTCGTGATCTTCCACCCTATGAGTGCTCTGATAGGTACCATTTGTCGCCTCCGTAGCGAAGGGGTTGAGTGATACGTTCCTCCCTAGTGACAGTATTGGTATCAGAGCCCTAGGTTTGTCTAGGTCCTAGAACTTCCTTTTTGTTAGTCCAGCGGAGAGTCGGGTCTTTATGTGGGAACTTCAGTTGTAAAGTGTGAACCGCGGCACATTTTACAACCAAATGACCGCATAGATTCCCTATCTTAGAAACCACCTGTTGCTTTAAGTATGATTATAATATGTGTTTAATAACAGGCGTTTGCTTTTGTCTAGGTAAGAATGCCGCCTAAAACACGAGCCGCCTCAAGACGGGCAGGGGAGCAAGATGCTCCCATTGAGATGGCAGATAGACCACGGGCATCCACCCAGAGAGGCCGAGGTAGACGTGGCAGGGTCACTAGACTGGTGGGGTTGGATACGCCTGTGAGTAGGCAAGAAGAGGGACAGTCCTCAGGTGATGTAGATAGACACCCAGCTAGGGGTATTACTATTGAGGATTTGGCGGCAGGCCTACAGGGAGTTAACCGGGTTGTAGAGATGATGGCGACCCGCATGGAAGATATACAAAGGGTAGTAGAGGGGAGACCTACAGTACAAGAATCCCCTAGCTCCCAAGGACAGGCCGATCACCAACATCATGAGGAGGAGAGGGGACATCTAGATATTTCTCTTCCTGACTTTCTCAAGCTTAAGCCTCCAACATTTTCAGGGTCTGATGCATCGGAGAAACCCCAGGTTTTCTTGGATAAGATGGAGAAAATTTGTAAAGCCTTGGGATGTTCTAGTGTTCGGTCAGTTGAGCTAGCCGCCTTCCAATTAGAGGATGTGGCGCAGGAATGGTATAGCTCTTTATGTAAAGGCAGACCGACTAATGCAACACCGTTGGCCTAGAGTGAGTTCAGTGCAGCCTTCTTAGATCGATTCTTACCACTCAGTGTGCGTAATGCCAGAGCTAGAGAGTTTGAGACTTTGGTACAGACTTCAAGCATGACGGTGTCTGAGTATGACATCAAGTTCACGCAGCTAGCTCGTTATACGCCCTATCTCGTTTCTACTGAGGAGATGAAGATTCAGAGGTTTGTGGATGGGTTAGTGGAGCCATTATTTAGGGCTGTGGCATCCCGAGATTTCACTACCTATTCTGCAGCAGTGGATCGTGCTCAACGCATCGAGATGAGGACCAGTGAGAGTAGGGCTGCGAGAGATAGAGCAAAAAGGGGCAAGACAGAGGGTTATCAGGGCTGTAGAGATTTCAGCGGTGGTGGTTCATCTTCTAGCCGTCAGGGTCCACAGAGGGACTCACGGTTCCCTCAGCAGGGGAGTGACGCACTTGGTGCTAATATTAGGGTGGGACAGAGAACCTTCAGTTCTAGGAGGCAGCAAGATTCTAGACAGAGTAGTCAAGTCATTCGCTCTTGTGATACTTGTGGGAGACGACATAGTGGACGGTGCTTCCTTACTACAAAAACTTGTTACGGGTGCGGTCAACCTGGGCATATTAGGAGGGATTGTCCGATGGCACATCAATCACCAGATTCTGCTCGTGGTTCCACCCAACCAGCTTCATCTGCTCCGTCAGTTGCTGTCTCATCTGGCCGGGAGGTTAGTGGATCGAGAGGTAGAGGTGCGGGTACTTCCTCTCAAGGCAGACCATCTGGGTCCGGACATCAAAGTTCTATTGGTAGAGGCCAAGCGAGGGTGTTTGCTTTAACACAGCAGGAGGCTCAAACATCCAATGCCGTGGTCTCAGGTATTCTCTCCGTTTGTAATATGAATGCTCGAGTACTATTTGATCCTGGTGCTACCCATTCTTTTATCTCTTCATGTTTTGCATCTCGGTTGGGTAGAGGTCGTGTTAGGAGAGAGGAACAATTAGTGGTGTCTACTCCTTTAAAGGAGATATTTGTGGCCGAGTGGGAATATGAGTCCTGTGTAGTGCGAGTCAAGGACAAAGACACTTCGGTGAATCTAGTGGTGCTAGACACCTTAGACTTTGATGTAATCTTGGGGATGAATTGGTTATCACCCTGTCATGCTAGTGTGGACTGCTATCATAAATTGGTTAGATTTGATTTCCCCGGTGAACCATCATTTAGTATTCAGGGGGATAGGAGTAATGCTCCAACCAATTTGATATCGGTCATATCTGCCAGAAGATTATTACGACAGGGTTGTATAGGTTACTTGGCTGTTGTAAAGGATAGTCAGGCAAAGATTGGAGATGTAACTCAAGTGTCGGTGGTGAAGGAGTTCGTGGATGTATTTCCTGAGGAGCTACCAGGTTTGCCTCCTGAACGGGAGGTTGAGTTTTGCATAGATTTGATTCCCGACACTAGACCTATATCCATACCCCCATATAGAATGGCACCTGCAGAGCTTAAAGAGCTTAAGGATCAGTTGGAGGATTTGTTGGATAAAGGTTTCATACGACCTAGTGTATCCCCATGGGGAGCACCAGTGTTATTTGTGAAGAAGAAAGATGGGTCACTTAGGCTGTGCATTGATTATCGACAGCTTAATAAAGTGACGGTGAAGAATAAATATCCTCTCCCAAGGATAGATGATTTATTTGATCAACTACAAGGAGCACAATGTTTTTCTAAGATAGATCTGCGATCTGGGTACCATCAGTTGAGAATCCGAAACGAAGATATACCCAAGACCGCATTTCGAACAAGATATGGGCACTATGAGTTCTTAGTGATGTCATTTGGGCTCACGAATGCTCCTGCAGCCTTTATGGATTTGATGAACCGAGTGTTCAAACCTTATTTGGATAAGTTTGTAGTGGTGTTTATTGATGATATTTTGATATATTCAAAGAGTCGAGAGGAGCATGAGCAGCATCTTAAGATAGTGCTCCAAATTTTGAGAGAACATCGATTGTATGCTAAGTTCTCCAAGTGTGAGTTTTGGCTCGAAAGTGTTGCATTCTTGGGGCATGTGGTATCTAAGGAGGGGATACAAGTTGATACAAAGAAAATTGAAGCAGTGGAAAAATGGCCAAGGCCAACATCAGTTACGGAGATTAGAAGCTTTGTGGGTTTAGCTGGCTATTATCGTCGCTTTGTGAAGGACTTCTCCAAAATAGTTGCCCCTTTGACTAAGCTGACACGTAAAGATACAAAATTTGAGTGGTCTGATGCTTGTGAGAATAGTTTTGAGAAGCTTAAGGCATGTCTCACCACAGCTCCAGTGTTAAGCCTGCAACAAGGCACAAGGGGTTACACGGTGTTTTGTGATGCATCGGGGGTTGGTTTAGGATGTGTATTGATGCAACATGGGAAGGTGATTGCGTATGCATCTAGGCAACTTAAAAGGCATGAGCAGAATTACCCCATACACGATTTGGAAATGGCAGCAATCGTGTTTGCCTTAAAGATTTGGAGACATTACTTGTATGGTGAGACTTGCGAGATATACACGGACCACAAAAGTCTGAAGTATATATTTCAGCAGAGGGATCTTAACTTACGGCAACGTAGATGGATGGAGTTGCTAAAGGATTATGATTGTACTATTCTTTATCATCCCGGTAAGGCCAATGTAGTGGCAGATGCCTTGAGTCGAAAATCAATGGGAAGCTTGGCACATATTTCCATTGGTAGGAGATCTTTGGTTAGAGAGATCCATAGCTTGGGAGACATAGGTGTGCGTTTGGAAGTTGCGGAGACAAATGCTTTGCTAGCACACTTTAGAGTGAGGCCTATTTTAATGGACAAGATTAAAGAAGCACAAAGAAAAGATGAGTTTGTGATTAAGGCCTTAGAGGATCCTCAGGGTAGGAAAGGAAAAATGTTTACTAAAGGCACAGATGGGGTGTTGAGGTATGGAACCAGACTTTATGTGCCTGATGGTGACGGGTTGAGGAGAGAAATATTGGAGGAAGCTCACATGGCAGCTTATGTGGTACATCCAGGGGCTACAAAGATGTATCAAGATTTGAAAGAGGTGTATTGGTGGGAAGGACTTAAGAGAGATGTAGCTGAGTTTGTCTCCAAGTGCCTGGTTTGTCAGCAGGTTAAGGCCGAGCATCAAAAGCCTGCAGGGCTACTACAGCCATTACCTGTACCCGAGTGGAAGTGGGAACATATTGCTATGGACTTTGTAACGGGTTTGCCTCGAACCAGTGGGGGATATGATTCAATTTGGATAGTAGTGGACCGGTTAACAAAGTCAGCTCATTTTTTTCTAGTTAAGACTACTTATGGAGCTGCCCAATATGCTCGAGTTTATGTGGATGAGATAGTGCGACTACATGGTATTCCCATTTCTATAGTATCTGACAGAGGAGCTCAGTTTACTAGTAGGTTTTGGGGAAAGTTGCAAGAAGCATTGGGCACTAAGTTGGATTTCAGCACAGCTTTCCACCCTCAGACTGATGGACAATCTGAACGGACCATACAGACATTGGAGGATATGTTGAGGGCTTGTGTGATAGACCTTGGTGTCAGGTGGGAACAATATCTACCCTTAGTGGAATTTGCCTACAACAACAGTTTCCAAACTAGCATCCAAATGGCACCATTTGAGGCCTTATATGGACGAAGATGTAGGTCACCCATTGGATGGCTAGAGGTGGGAGAAAGGAAACTTTTGGGGCCTGAATTGGTGCAGGATGCAACCGAAAAAATACACATGATCCGTCAGAGGATGTTAACAGCACAAAGTAGACAGAAATCATATGCTGATAACCGACGGAGAGACTTGGAGTTCCAAGTAGGAGATCATGTATTTTTAAAGTTTCGCCAACTAAAGGGGTAATGAGGTTTGGCAAGAAAGGGAAGTTAAGTCCTCGGTAAATAGGGCCATTCGAGATCTTAGACAAGGTTGGAGCGGTGGCTTATCGTTTGGCATTACCACCAGACCTTTCTAATATTCATCCCGTGTTTCATGTGTCCATGCTTAGGAAGTACAACCCAAATCCATCACATGTAATACGGTATGAAACTATTCAGTTGCAAGATGATCTAACCTATGAGGAACAACCGGTAGCTATCCTTGATAGGCAAGTTAAAAAGCTCCGTTCAAAGGATGTAGCCTCAGTGAAAGTGTTGTGGCGGAATCACACTAGCTAGGAGATAACGTGGGAAGCTGAGGATGAGATGCGGACAAAGCATCCACACCTCTTCGATATGTAAGGGTAAGCCACTCTACATTGAATTTAAATTCGGGGACCAAATTTTTATTAGTGGGGGAGAATGTGAGACCCTGTCAAGCTCGATTAAAAGACGATATTGTATCGAGTGGTACAACTAAGTTAAATCGAGCCTTGAACTAGTTCAAATAGAAATTCTAAGAGGAATTTGAAAATTTTAAAACCAACAGAATGGCTTAGAATAGTGATTTGGAGTTCAAGGTCCAGTTTGGAGTCCATAAGAAAATTGACCGATTAGGGACAAAACGGCCATTTTACCATTTGATGATAAAATGGAGATTTTTAGCCAAGATTTGATCACATTTGACCAAGAATAATTATATAAAATATAATTATGATTATTGGAGTATAAAATGATGTTTAGCAATGAAAAATTTTGATTCCCGGTATTTATAGAGCACAAGGGCAAAATGGTAATCTTACCACTAGAGGACTAAACGAAAATTTTTTTTTAAGTAATTTTTACCCCATTTGGTTAATATTGATCAATATTAGTGTTATTTTAGGTTGAAAAGTAGAAACAATGAGATTTCGGTACATTTCAGAGTATAGGGGCAAAATCGTAATTTTTTCGTCTCGGGGGCAAATCGGTAAATTTTTCACCCCAGCACTTGTCAAGACCAAGGGATTTTAATTGGGGTAGGATTGGATAAATACCAGAATATTTGTGGTGGAAAATTAAGAAGAAAAAGTCAAAAAGTTAAAAATTGGGCAAATAAGCATGTGACACATGGCATGTTTGATTATTTTATTATTTTCTATAGAAATCAGCCCATTAAATCCCCAATTCCCTCACCATATTCGGCCTAGACATTCAGCAACAAGAAAAAAGGAAGAACAAAAGGAAAAACAAGAAAACCTAGGTGGAAATTCAAAGAAAAAGTGAAGAAATCAAGGAAACAAGCTAGGTAAGTTAAAATTTCTTTAATTCTCCTTGATACCTAGCTTAACCATGCTTTTGTTTTTGATTTCCATGGTTGAATATTGAGTTATCATGACGAATTCAATTCTGAAAAATGGGTATGGAAGAGGAATTGTTGTTGGAATAATTTGATTTTAGACTATGTTAGTGTTTAGGGATAGTTAAGCATGGTTATGAACAAAAACACAAAAGAAATATTCAATTTCTCTAGGGTTCCTTATTGGCCGAACCATGAGGGCTGAATATCAATGGGGGATTGTTTTTATTTCTAGGAAAAAGGCATGGAAAATGATGAATTAAGGTGAAACGGTTATGTAGAAAAAAATTCGATGCTAGTGCACCAAATGACCAAATTTTTCTATAAGGAATTGTGAGGGTTCTAAGGCTGAATTTGGCTTTATTTAAATGTATGTGGTAAATTAAGGTATTAGAGGAGAAATGAATTAATTTGGAGGTTATTTGGACACAATCGCCGATTAATCGGGTGATCGGTCGAATTTAATCGATACCGTGATTAAGCGGTAATCGGGTATATTTGTGCATTTACATATCAAGCATTAGTAGTTTAAATTAATTTATATCAATTTAGGGACAATATAGTAAATTCCTCAACTTTGTTATTTGTCAAGGTGGTGAGACATCCGGAAAAGGCAAAGGAATTGCGCTTGAGGACTATTAGTCAGAGTTCACCCGAAATCCGGATTTTTCGACACCTGTGAGTGGACTGCCTATCAAAATTGTTTTAAGAATATGACTGTTTTGAACAAAGTGTTTGAATGATTTTATGCAATTTTTCATGAAAATGAATGCCTTGGGAACAAGCTTTTGAGAAAAGGTTTATGTTATGAAATGTGGTTATTATGGATTTCTATGTGGCTACATTATGTTGATATACATATATGCTTGAATATAATGTTGTGTAATTATGTTGACTCGGCTATGTGCGAGTAGGGAGTGTGCATAAGCCGAGGATGACCCGGTTATGTGCGAGTAGGGAGTGCGCATAATCCGGTGATGACCCAGCCATGTGCGAGTAGGGAGTGCGCATGAGCTGGTGATGATGATGATGAACTGGTGATGATGATGATGGGTTGGTGAGATGATGATGATGGGTATATACGTATATATATATATACATATGTAAATGTGTGTGATATAGCAAATTGATGGACAATGATTTATGGTTGTAATGTACGTAAAATTTGACACATTATACTTTGAGAATTTTCATGAATGTTAGGTTGATTTTATTAGTTTAGCAGGATGGCTTTTGTTGAGTGAGGAAAAATGTTTCTCTTGTTGCTTTGTTTTCACTGCATCGAAATTCATGCTCGCTATAGCGAAAAACTCTGGGGTTTGGAGGGGTTTTAAATAGGAATGAACTAAATTGCATTGTTTGAAACAAGTGCATCATGATTTTAAATATTTCCTAATTGTTGCTTGTTCCCTTCCTTGTTCACTCACTGGGTTTATACTCACCATTTTCAAATTCATGTTTTTAGATCACGAGGTAGCCGATAATTAGGACTAGGTGTCCTTGTAGATCTGTGTACATCTTCTGGTAGGTGTCTCGGCATTCGGTAGCTGTATATCCATCCGAGTCACTCCGCTGGAGGTCGAGTATTATTTTGTTATGTATAGATGAACTTAAATGTAAATTTTAAAAGAGTAATGCCAGTACGAGTTGGCAATGTATATCACTATTTTGACTCAAAGTCATGAAATAGGACTTAGTGATAATAAATAGAATCATAAGTAAGATAAATAATAGGCTTGCTTGGGTTTAGTGGATTACGTCCATTGGATCCATGCGCCGGTCATGACCCGAAATTTGGGTCGTGACAATAATGCTTATTAGTCCATGAAGAAATTAAAGTTTGATCTACAAGTAACAAGAGAGCAAAGGTTGTTGTAATTAAATGAACTTGATGAATTTTGCCTTCAAGCTTAGGAAAATGCCAAACTCTATAAAGAGAAAACAAAGAAATGGGATGACAAGAAGACAGTGGAACGAAGCTTTGAACCAGGCCAATTGGTGTTGCTTTATAATTCTCACTTGAAATTATTTTTGGGGAAACTAAAATCACAATCTTCAAATCACAAAAGATAATCTCCAAGCTTTTTGCTGTTCTTATACAACGACTAAACACACCTGCAAAAAAAAAGAAATAAAACTTAAATTAAGACTAATTTTTGAAATTTTAATATTAGTAAATAATAAAGAAAACAAAATCCCAGCAACAGTGTCAAAAACTTGTTGTCAAATTTTCACGCAAGTGCACGTTATTACAACCAAGTAATATAGTGATGAAGTAGAGTATTGTTCCCACGGAGATTTGTTTTGACATCTTTACTAAGTACTAAAATTTATGACAAATTAATCTTATTTAGGTAACTAAAATTTTCAGAAAATTAAGTAAAACAAAATTAAAACAAGCACACTAAGTTAGATAACAGAAATTAAAATTACTTGGAAAAGACAATAGACTAAAACCTAGGATTATGGATTCATTCAACACTTCATCTTATACCAGCTTCTCTTATTATTTACATTCATAGGTGGTTTTACTAACCTAGAATCCAAAGCTATGTGCAAGTCTCTGTCAAGATGCTTGGGAAAATACCTAACTTAATTGGTTCATTATATGTCTATATTAAATACGGTTCATTCAGCTAGTGTTCTAATTTGGCTATGTGTGGCAATTGGTGTATGTTTACCTGAATCGCAAATCAAATCACCTAAGTGATTTGAACATACACTATTCAAACCTTAGTCCAATCTAAAATCTCTCTGTCGAGTCTTAGTTAGATTCATAAATCAACTAAATGTTGGCCAAATAATCAAAAGCATTAATAACAAATTTGAATTAGAGAAACTATACCCATTCATAATAAATAAAAGAGAAACAAATATTTAGATTACATGTTGAAATCCACCACAATCCTAGAAAGATAATTTAGCTCATAATAATTAACAACAACAACATCCAAAGAAATTTAGCCACGAATCCAAGTCAAAGAAAATAAGAGAAACACAAAAGTAAAGAAAGAAACAAATTATTGAAGCTTTATGATTTCAATTCTCTCTCAAATTCTCTTATTTTCATGCTTTGTTCTTAGCTTCTTTTCTCTAGAATAGTTACTTTCTACCTCACTATCACAGCACAAATCTCGAGCCATGACCGGCACATGGGCCCAATAGGCATAGCCCACTAGGCCCAAGCAAGCCTTTCTATGGAAACCTATTCGTTAATCCATTTGTCCACCATTATCTCTAAGGTCTGCAATTCATAATTTTCAATAATAATTATTCGGGAATAATTCATGGCAACCAAGCATATACCATTCTCAAAATAGGTTTATCATTTACTAGCCCTAGACAACACTATTAATCAAACCAAACATACAAGGTTTACAACAAATCTCACAGTTTTCATTTAAACATTCATATATAAATATACATACAATAAACCTTTTACTATCAGCAGAGTGACTCAGGGCGTGAGTACTATCATTGAGTGTCATGGTAAACCTATCAAAATATGAATACGAGGAAGCGCCCCGACCTAGGATCCAACTACCTCCGAACCTGAAAACTAAAACATGAACTTGAAAAGAATGAGCATAAACCCAGTGAGTGAACATAGGAAGGGAACAAGCAAACAATACGGAAGGTTTTAGGAAACGCGATGCACTTATGTTAAAAATAATGCAATTTATTCTTCGAAAACCACACTCAATGCTATGATGTCTTTTAACTCATTTTGGAAATATTTAAGAATATCAATTTTCAATATACAATTCAAACACATTACATTTTCCAAAAATCTCTACTCTATAGGACAGGTGCACATGCATATAAAAATTCATGTATACATTATGAATATTAAATAAATAAATATTTCAAACGTACACCAAGGTCATCCCCACACTAGTCACCATGGCTCCACACATACACCCGCCAACCTCAACTAAGCTCATGTGCACTCCTACACCGCACATAGCTAATATCCTCATGTGCACTCCCACACCCCACATGGCAATTATCATGTGCACTTCAACACCACACATGGCATATGTCATCATGTGCACTCCCACACCGCACATGGCATGTATCATCAGCGTGTGCACTCCCACACCGTACACCACCATCACCGTCATGCACACTCCCACACCGCACTCGCACGGTTATAGTTATCATTCAATATTACTTTTCAAGGCATAGCACACATAATAACATGTAACAAGAATCTTTGCATAATAATACATTCCACATAATTCATTATTTTATTAGTCATAGACATGGTTGCACAGTCCAACATTCAATGAAAATAATATTAATCATATTGCCACTAGTTTAGAACATCTCAAGATTTCCAATGCATCACATGCCACAATTCAATTGGCAATTCAACATAATATTTTGAACACATAATTCATCACATTCTACGTTTGACAACATAGAAATATCACTTGTGAAAGGCTTGTTCCCATGCATAATTTTTTTAAAAGAGTCAACCAAAGTTATTCAAGTACTTTATTCAACACATATGCATTTGTTCAAAACATTTTAAATGCAAGTTCACTCACCCATTTTTTTTTTATCAAATCCGAACTTTGACTAGTGCTCCACGTGGAAACGTGAGGTCTTGTTGGAACCTATCACACACAATTAGCATCACAACCAACCTAATTCACATGAATATAAATCCAAATGCTATTTCCACAATTAAACTTTACTAGTTCTTCTTGACTAGTTTTCAATTACCACTTGACTAGTCAACCTAATACTAACTCCACCATTTTCATAACACTCCATTTATTACTTCCATTTTCCAGCACTATATCATCCTTATAATTCATAACTCCACACTTAATTAATTTCTTTAGTGACATCTTACACCAACACAATGCACTTTACTAATTTAGTCACCCACACCACTAGTTCAACCATGAATCACCATAATTATCAATCATTTCTCCCTCTAACAATCTTAACCCATCAAAACAGCCCCTAATTCCCGTTTCAAATATCAATTTACTTGTAAATTAACAAAGCCAACATTCTAGTCACTAGCTAGTCATTTATTTTCATCACTTTAGTCACACTAGTAGTAAATCCTCACTTTTTCACCATAATTGTCAAGACCCAAATTTCGAGCCATGACCGGCGCATGGGCCCAATGGACGTAGTCCACTAAGCCCAAGCAAGCCTATTAATCTGACATATTCATCATTCGATCATAAACTACTAAGTCACATTGCCACCTCATACTGGCATACCAAACAAGTTTATATACAACGTCTATAATATGTATCTTAATAATTTGCATTAGGTTTGTCTATGCACAACAAAAGAATACTCGACTTCTAGCGGAGGGACTCAGACGAATGTACAGCTACTGAATGCCAAGACACCTACCAAAAGATGGGTACAAGTCTACGAGGACACCTCGTCCTAGTTACCAGCTGCCTCATGATCTGAAAATATGAAGTTGAAAAAAGTGAGTATAAATCTAGTGAGTGAACAAGGAAGGGAACCATAAGGAATGTTTAACGAATTCATGATGCATTCTTTTTCAAAACAATGCAATTTGTTTTTGATCTTATTAAAAACCCCTCATGTAAACCCCACATAAGTAAATCACTTAATGAAAAGAGTCCATGCTCAACAAAGGTTTTGGAGAGTGAAAACTTTAATAGCATTCATGCGAATCAAGTCAAATAAACAATGGGTCCTCACTGCAGCGAGAATGCCTTTCCGCTGCAACGACACTTGACTTTAATTATCATCTAGCTGAGGGTTTCTCACCAAACCTCCTCATTTTAAACTTAATTCATTTATTCCTTAATGTTGGAAGTCCATACTCAACTATGGTACCAAAGAAATGGAAAATAGGGTAGCAACCGAGCCAAATAAGGAGAAAAATATAAAGTTTTTCATTGTAGCAAGATTGAATCTCGCTGCAGCAAAATTTTAGGTTTCAAAGCAGAAAGTTTCTCATTGTAGCGAGAATGAATCTCGCTGCAACGAGAAGCTACAGTAACATTCTCGCTACAACGAGATTCCTTGCCAGCACCACCCCTCCAAACCCAAGAGTTTCTCGCTGCAGCGAGAATCAGAACATCAAGGAAAAAGTTTTCTTTTCCCTCAAAACAAAGCCATCCTGCTAAATAACAAAGGCCACATGTAACAAATGCAAATTCCCAAATTTCAACAAATTAAATGCTCACATTTTTGCATTTACAACCATATATCATATATGTATATATATGTATATATATAGATATTAATCATCATATACACCCTCCATCATCATCATCTCATATGCAACGGCTTATGCGCACTCCCACTCGCACATAGTCGGGTCAGCAACGGCTTATGTGCCCTCCCACTCACACATAGTCGGGTTAACAACGGCTTATGTGCACTTCTACTCGCACATAGCCGAGTCCACATCAACATACAAAGAAGCACCCAATGCATATCATGCATACTATCATATTTTGATAACACATAGCCCATTGTATAGCACATTTTCACAATATAAAATCACTTCACCAAAGGCTTGTTCCCAAGGTACATTTTCAAAGACAAGTTGGATAAAATCATTCACGTTCCCCAAAACAAGTTTGAAATACAAGTCCACTCACCGATTTATTATTGAGCCTTTAGCTGACTCTAATTCCCTTAATGATCCAATTGGGGTAATGGGGCTTCGTTAGAACCTAGAATCACATTAGCATCAGCATTATGTTAATTCACACACTATAAACCCTAAAAGCTATCTCTTAACTAGCTTTCAATTGCCATTTTAAATGGCTATCTATGTTCACTACCTAATCACATTAGAGTAAATACACAATCTCAACAATAAACTCACAAATCAATCACTAAACATTATCAACACTTAAAACTCAATTCTAATTTACTACTCACCTTGATAGCTTTGTAACTTTGAAATTCTTTCCAACAATTTCCAAGCTTATTTTAGGGATTTCTTTTTTTTCTCTCTCTAAACACTTAGCTAGTGAGAGAAAGTATGGAAGTAGGATTTTTTAAGGGTTTTAAAGTGAGAGAGTGAAAGAATACAAGGGTTCTAGTCAAAAGGGCTCAAACGTATGAAAACTATAGCTAGAGAGAGAAAATTATGCAAGCTCCATATCAAGCTTCCATGGAGGTTGGAAGCAACGTGAGATGGAAGAAGAAGAAGAAGAAGACAAGCTGTTAGAAATTCAAGAAGCTGCTAGAAGGAGAAGATATTTATAGCTCAAGCTTATCCATTCCCTTGAAATTACCAAATTGCCCCTCCACAAATTAGCTTATTCTCCTCCAATCTTTTATGCACTCTTTTTATCCTTTTGACACTTGGACAAGGTCCATAATGGTCTAGACATGCTTGGGTTCATGAAAACTTAAAATTCTAACCCGAGGTGAAAAATGACCATTTTGCTCCTATCATGAAAATTATTATCATTTCTAGTTTTCTTCATGTTTTCATCATTTCACATCATTTATGCGGCCTTATGCCTATTTAGACCTTAAAATATCATAAAACTTTCTTCTGGGAGTTTATTAGACAAAATGACGAAACTACCCCTGGCCTATGTTATTGTGTCTATGCCTAGTTACAAGCCTATAGAGGTTGAGGTCTCACAATAATATAATTCATCAACAATAAAACAACCCACAAATCTAATTATTAACCATCATTAACAAACTTAAAAATCAACCCTAACCCATTACTCACTTTGGTAGACTTGTAGTTGAATTTTCTAGGTGAGGATTAAAAAGGGGAAAATTCCTTTAAGAGTTTTCAAGCTATTTTGAAGAGTTTTTCTCTCTAAAAAGTTCAGCTAGTGAAAGAAAGTGTAGAGAAAAACTTTTTGAGGGTTTTTGAGGTGAAAAAGTGAAAGAGCACAAAAAATCCTATGAAAAAATGTACAAAAACATGAAATTTGGAGTTAAAATGAGAAAGTTATGGAAGTTTCAAAGATGGCCTCCATGGAAGATGGAAAGTTTGAAATGAAGGGGGGAAATGGGAGGAAGAAGGAGAAAGTACTACAAGGTGTTGGAAATTGAGATATTTATACCTAGGATTGACAAAAGTTTCAATTATTTACGAAAATGCCATTGACAAATTTACTTTGTCTTCTTTTTTTTTCTTTTTTTTGTGCAATCTTTTTACTCTTTTGACATTAAGAAAAGGCCCACAATAAATTAGAGGTACTCGAGTTTATGAAAACTTAAAAATTTAGACTTGAGATGTAAAATTACCATTTTACCCCTAAGGTGAAAATCTCTCTCTTTTTTTCTTTTTTTTATATAAAAATAATTTATTGAATCCCGAATATAAAATATTTGTTAAGACTCACCAAGAAGAAAATGATACCATTGTTGGTCCACGTCACCACTATTACGTTACTTTACTCGTATATTAAAATTTGGGGTATCACATTTTCTCCCCCTTAATAAAAATTCGTCCTCGAATTTTATCAAGCTTGATTAATCTATATCTTTCTAATAGGCGTATATGTAAACTCCCACCTTATCCCGACTTATTGAGTTGTCTTTCCACTTGCGTACTTATGTCATCACCTTGTGGAAGCCACAACATCAAAGTGCAATCTATCATAGCTTGTTTTCTCAAGAATAGTCTATATTGGGATTATCTTTCTTTAACGTAGGTACACAGACACCTCAAGTAGGTTCGATAGGTGCGGCATGAAGACTCGTCTACCCATAACCTTTTTACCTTATCGAAAGTTGCAATTGGTGTGAGACCCCAACCTCTATAGGCTTGTAACTAAGCATAGATGTAATAATACGAATCAGGAGTAGTTTCATCATTTTCTCTAATAAGCTCCCAAAAGAATGTTTTATGATATTTTAAGGTCTAAATAGGCATAAGACTACATAAATGACGTGTAATGATGAAAACACGAATAAAACTAGAAATGATAATAATTTTCATAATAGGGGCAAAATGGTCATTTTGCACTTGAGTCAAAACTTTTAAAAGTTTCACAAACCTAAACATGTCTAGACAATTATGGACTTGGTCTCAGTGTTAAAGAGTAAAAAGATTGCACAAAAGGTTGCATGAGAACAAGCTAACTAGTCAATGGCATTTTTATAATTTTAAGGGAATGGATAAGTTTGGCCTATAAATATCCTTCTTCCAACAGCTTTGAAATACCCCATACTTTGATATGGTGATAAATAAAGTTGATCAAATGCAAATTGAGGTCAATTAAAATGTTTAGAAGTGATAAAAGACGAAATGAGTAGTTTAGGATAAAATATTTCGCAAGTGAGAAAATAATAATAATTTTATCGGAGGAGAATTTGTGAGATAAAAGGCGATTTGGAAGTCAAGTGAGGCATAATAAGGTATTTTTGGTACCAAGGAGACAGGATAAAATTTTTAGAATAAAATAATATTTTATTAATAAAATAATATTAAAATATTAATATTTAGCCGGATGTCGAAGTCAATCAAGAAGGAGGATCATATGGTTGATCCAAGTGGGGGAGAAGATGACAAGCCCGACTCTACAAAAATATTTGTGATGACATACATGTGGTGGATAGCATGTTTACATGCTAAGAAAGTCTTGAAAAATTTACAAAAGTCGGTATTGTACCTAGAGGTACAATAAAGTTGATTTAAGCCTCGAACTAGATCAAATAGAGAATTTACAATGAAATTAAGAATTTTAAAGTCCCAGATTGGGTTAATATGGTGATTCGGAGTTCGAGGATCAATTTGGAGTCAAATTGGAATTTTCACTATCCAGGGGTAAAATGATCATTTGCCACCTGGGGACAAAATGGAAATTTTTAGAAAAGATTTTTGGCCCCATTTGACTTATTGGAGTAAGATTTGAGGTTTAGAAGTGAAAAATTTTAATTTCGGTATAATTTGGAGTAAAAGGGTAAAATGGTAATTT